>NW_024881308.1:6373521-7112936 GCF_018691265.1 Tyto alba | reverse complement strand
TGGGGGAGCGTGTGTGGGGGTGATGAGGCTGTGATGACCATGTAACGTGCAAAGGTTGATGGAGAAAAAACAAAGCTTGGCAGTGCCAGGGTAGGACTTATTTGAGCGCTGGGTCTGTCTGGTGGGGAGGCTGTGGGCACTGGGCAGGCAGCACTGGGCTGCCCAGGAGCTGCCTGGGGCTGGTAGAGAACAAGGTCCAGCTGAAGCTCCTGATGTCCCCTTGCAGGTTGGCAGTGGGGACCGATGGCTCGTGCATGCCTGAGTGAGCCAGTTCTCCTTATCTGACCCCCATCCCCTGCCAGCACCTCTTTTCTCTGGGGCAACTCATCTGCCCTTCCAGGAGACCTCGTGCTCTCACCAGCTCTCTTGCCCACGGGAGACTACCCCATGGTTTGGTGTCCTCTGCCATAGCTGGGCAGGTCCCCCAGCATGGAAAATCCCCGGTGTTTTCAGTGCAGTGAAGATGGGATCTGTGTCTGGAGGGGCAGAGGTTGTTCCCAAGGCTCTTGAGCAACAGGAAGGAGAGCTGCTGCAGTCCATAGCCACTGAGCATTTCCCTGGAAATCATTAAATGGTTATAAAATTAACCCAATCACAAGACCCATTTTAAAGTTTGTATGTGCTACCATTTTTCCCCCCTGAACTTTGATAGACTTATTTTGAAAAAAATAAAACCAAAGCTGTAGGGAGGTGAGAGAAGTAGGAGTCTGACAGTGACACAGCAGAGGGATCGAAGGATAAAGATCATGTGGGAGTGATGGTGCTGCACATGACAGTGGATGCAGCCCAGACCGTCCCTGGGCAGCCGTGGCCATCTCCCTGAAAGACCATTCTTCTGACATTTGTTAGCATTTATTGTTTGCATACTAACCAAACTTGCTGGGCACTGGGGGCATTAATTAATTAACATTTGCAAGAATCTTTAAACCAAAACCCTTTCCATTTTATATAGAGATTGGTTCAATTTTATTAATGGTTTGAAATTTTTTTATTCTGGAAGTGTTTGCTCCAAAGTTATTCTGAAGTCGTCTTGTTCCTTTTTTTGTTCAACGATGGTTCTATTTTAAGTGAAAAACTTGTTTAATATAGTTGTCCTCTTTTGGGGTAGAATAAATTGGATAAACAATACTACAGCTTTCTTTTACAGGTGGCTTGCTGTTGATCCACATAGGTTTCAAAATTTTGGGAAAAGCCTCCATATAGTAGTTTTTTCTTCCCTGTTTCAGTTTTACTGCTTGGCTTTTGATTTTGCAATGAAGATTAGTTATTAGATCCATGCTGTGTTTCATTGCAATGCGTTCCAGAGCATTTTCCAAACACTAGAGAATAAATACTTCTTATAAATGGTTTTCTAAATCGTACTTTATCTATTTCATCAAGTCAATTAAAACCTTCACTGATATGCTTGTTTATCAAGGTGTTGTTAAATATTTTCAATTGCTCTACCCCTCTAAGGGGCAGTGTCTTTATTTTGAAGTTGACTTTGGTGCAACTTTTCTTGTAGAAAACTGAAGAATAGTTTGCCAGTGGGAGAAAAAAAAAAACCAAAACAATTTATATGGCCTTTAGAGATCAAATGTAAAAGGACTTAATGAGAGTATAGCGATTTCTTTGGTTTATAAAAAGAACCAGAGTAAAGAGAAATTATCTGTTGCCATGTGAATGAAATCACTAATCTAGTGTGCACACATTTTAAAACATGATTCTTTATTTTTGCAAAATTTAGCCCTGACAGGTTTGTTGCTCTGGTCCTGCTGGTTTGGAGGCAGTGAAGCCATGGGGAGCTCATGGGAGCTGCCAGGTGCCAGGACTGAGCTGGGAATGTAGATGTTTTACTTCACACTACCTCATATGTCATTTTGCTGAGATCTAAAATTACGATGGGAAGTGGTCTTTAAATCCAGATCTTGGATGATGTGTTAGTTCTGCTGCGATTAATGTATTAAAAAAAAATCAAACTAAATTACTCTCAGTTCTGCGGTATTCACATTTCCACATGCACTGGAGCTTTACTAATAGAACTGCTTGTGAAATGCAAAGTTGTGAAATGCAAATCAGAAATTCTGTTGTTTTTGTCACTTTTCAAACACTCATAACAGATGTATTGCACAATAGTTCCATTTTGGTTTCAATTCACTTGGCTTTATGCACCCAGCTGGGTGTCAGGGTAGATTCTGCTCTTTGGCTTTCTCAATAACCATGGTTATATTTTATCCTCAGTTTGTGAGTGTGTAACTGGGCTGATGTCTGCTCTAGGAGCTTGGGGATGACCCTGTTCAGCTAAGGCCTGGAGTGAATTTTTTGTAGGTGGCCGGGCAAGTTGTGGCTCTGCCGATCCTGCTCTGGTGCCTTGCTGCACACTCAAACGCTGCGGCTGAGACCATGTTATCCCCAAAACACAGCTCCACAGAGTTCCCAGCCCGTGCTGTTCCTGAGCCGGCCACGCCAGGGAGCAGAGCCATCATCTGCCTCGCAAAAGCCCCAGCAAACCCAGCCCCAGGTGCTGGGGAGGGAGGTTCAAGTGGAGGGACAGAGGTGCCTTTGAGTAACAATTCAACCTGTTCAACAAGCTGGAAAAGAGTGCTAAAATAAATAGCTATGTGGCTTCCAAATGACTCTCGGCTGTTATTTATAGTGCTGTGGGCACTCTGCCCTGCGGTTGCTGACAATAACCCCGTTCAGCCCCGCCGTGACTGAGCCCGGCTCTGTGCTGGACTCCCCCCTACGCCCCCAGGGCTCTCCCCTCCTGGGCTTGGAGCTGTTCTCCTGACTTCTTTCTGTCGCTCGTTATTTTGGCTGTGGCAGTCATGACAAATGGCTTTGGTCTAGTTTGTGCCTCCTGGGCATATGAATGAATTGATGCCGCGGTGTGGGGGCACTGGGTTTCTGCCAGCCTTGGCCGAGGTTGGGGTGATCCTGGGCATGGGTGAGCTCCCTGCCCTCAGGAAGTGGTGTGACACAAGGGCGCTTGATTTACTGATTTCCGTAGGCACTGGTGTGGGTTGCTGTGGAATGGTTTCTCACAGACCTCTCAGGAGGCTGATCCAAGAAAAGAAACCTTTCTGTGTGCCTCCTGTTGCAAATGTGGGGCCTTGATACATTCATCTCAAAGCTCGTTTTCCATAGACATGCAAAGCACGGTCTGTGGAATTTGGAGAGAAAGCACAAACATATTAAGCATAGTGGGGTCAGATATTGGGACACCTAAGGATGTTAGCAACAGTGCCTGCTGAAGATTATCACCCTAATTCAGCATGGAGGGGCAGTTCCTACTCTCCAGAGCTTCCTTGGCTGATGCCCCAGTGCGCTGCCATCCTGCAGCACATAAGAAGCACAGGCAATCGAGGAGGATTTGGGGCTCTGGCTCTGTGGTCTCAGAGGATCAGTGTCAGTCTTGAACCCCTATGCAATGTAGAGAGGAAGATGTTGCATTTGATGGAAATGATTTTGGAGAAATACTGTATCCCTGAAGGAGTGGTTGGTGCATTTTGCTTGTCTGTCTCCAAGTGAAAAGATGTCTCTGTGATGCCACATGTCTTAGTTTTCCTCTCTCCTCTTTTTGCAGGAAGGAAGATGTCTCTATGTGATCCTGCTGATGGCCCTGTATTGGTGCACGGAGGCGCTGCCCTTGGCCGTGACAGCTCTGCTGCCCATTGTTCTCTTTCCCTTCCTGGGGATCCTTCCATCTAACAAAGTTTGCCCACAATATTTTTTAGACACAAACTTCCTCTTCCTCAGTGGTTTAATCATGGCCTCAGCCATTGAGGAGTGGAATTTACACCGCAGGATCGCGCTCCGTGTCCTCATGTTGGTGGGAGTGCAGCCAGCCAGGTGACTACTGGAGCAGGGGGATCTCCGTGGGGGACATGAGCTGCAGGCGCTCGGGAAGTGGCTCTGCTGTGGTGGGCCGTGATGCGAGTGTCTCCCATACCAGGGGGCTGTCCACACCCCCTTTTCCCAGCTGATGGAGTTTATTCAGCTGTTTGCCTTTGTGCAGAGGCCAGTGGAGCACGAGGAGAATCGTTTGGCTCAGCCCCATAGTTGTGCTCCATCCAGTTACAGGATAATCACAGAAGTCCTTTTTCATATTGGTTTTGTTATCCCTGCACATGTGCTGCTCTTCTTATAGCTATCATATATCAGAGAACTTGCCAAACCAAAGAAATTCAGCTTTTCCTTTTTCTCTCTTTCAGACTAATTTTAGGGATGATGTTGACAACGTCTTTCCTGTCCATGTGGTTAAGTAATACTGCCTCCACTGCTATGATGCTTCCAATTGCAAATGCAATTTTAAAAAGCCTCTTTGGGGAGAAGGACACATCTAAGGATATGAACAGGGAAAATGAAGAAAACCAAGGTAATTGAGACAGGGCAGTAGTATAAGCCAGCTGAGGTCTGCCCTGCTGCTGTCAAATATGCCCCATTTTATTGAGTTCACTGGCACGAGTACCAGGTTTCTTAGCTGCAACCTGGTCTCAGTGCTGGTCCCATTTTAATACATACTTTATTACCTTGATGGAAGGATATTGACATAAAACTCCCTTTTATCCTACCCCTTCCTCATGTCGTGCAGGAGGCAGTGCTTAGGAGTTGTCTGGACAAAACAAGAGGAGGTGCTTGCTGCCCAGCCAACCTGCTCCATAAACCTGCTGCTGGCACAAAGTGACAGTCCAGGTCCGGGCACGGTGGTGATGGGGTTCATAGGGATGCCTCGCTGCAGGGATAGCCAGAGCCAGGGAGGGCTGTAGAGTGCTATGTAATGGTGCGTTGTTGCAGGGACAGGGCAAGAGCAACAGCTCCTCCGTGGCAGCACACAGGGCTGGTGTGGGCGTGTGGGTTCGTGTGCTCGTGGACAGGTGGGTTCTCCTCTGGGTTTTGCTCTTTCTTCTCCCATGAAACTGGAGCCTGAGCTGGATGAGAAGGGGACGATGAAAGGGAGGACTCGCAGGTTAAACACCTATTTATAAAGTGCTTTGTGATTTCCCAGCTTGATGCTACTGCTTGGTGTTGTTCCCGAGCAGGTTGTGGGCAGGCTGGGTCAGGGGTATGCGGTCGGATAAGGTCTTCACAAGCCATTTACCAGGAGTTCGGGCTTCTGGCAAACAGTGACAAAAAACAGCAAAACAGAAATGAAGTCATGAGGTCCCCTTTGCAGCTATTACTGATAGGTGGAGTGGTAGTCACGGCTTCTCTTTCTGGCAGTAATTAGTAATTATTCTGCCCCTGTGATTTAAAAGCAATGGCTGTTTGGTTTTCAGTGAGTCCTAAAGCAGAAAAATGAGTCCTCAGAAGAAGACTCAAACATGTACATAGACTATTAAAGATATAATTAATCATTCATCATTAAAGTCTGGCAATTGTGAGATATTTGCACTCCAGATTGCTTTATCACATTTGCTTTATGGATTTTTGACCATTCATGTCTATTAAAATCAACCCCACTGACATTCTTGCTATAATTTCTTATTCTGTAGAAACATTGTGTTTTGTCAGTCTCCTTTTAACCTTCTTGACCCCATCCTTTGAAATGATTTGACTGCGTAGTTGTGACTGCAAATACAGTAGAGTTTGGGAACACATTAAATCAAGACCCCCATTGTCCCAGCACTGGCAAGCACAAAATTAACATCCTTGGCTCACAATGCTTACAGTGGGGAGAGAAGCCAAAAAAGGCAAAGGGAGAGGCATGCAAGTAGAAGAACGAATAAAGTGATGCTTTGCAAATATCATGTGATGGCGTGATGATGTATTTTTCTTCTGAGGTGGAGACATATAAAAGTAATAAATACAAGCAAAGGAGAAGTCATCTGTAAAATGTACAACATCAAAATGCAGGTTTTCTTGTAGACTTTTTACTTGAACTTTGGAGTCCCAAGGTAGACTCATCCTTTTCTTAAATCTTTCTGAATGGTTGAGAAAAACTGAGTTCCTTGAAGGAAACCCTAAACCTGAAGTCAGTCAAAAGGAATGAATTTGATGTTACACCAAGGAGTGGAGACGTGAAGGTGAGCTTTCTGCAGCGGGTTCCCATCGGTCGGGTGCCATTTGCAGTCAGGGCTGGTCACACATCTCCGATGGGTTTGTTGCAGTTAGTTTTTCAGAAAAAGGTATACTCATATCAGTGTCTACTTTGTTTTTATAATCTAACCGAAGTATAATATGTATGCCAAAAAAGACAGACAGATTTATTTGCAAAGGCAACTATATGTAGAAGCAAACTTTTACAATGGCATATGATAAGGTCAGTTTACAAATCTACTTGGATATGCTTTAATAACACTGTACTAGTGTTGAGGAGGCTAAAGAATAATTGGGTGGCTAAAAAAGAATACATATATATTAAAGAATGTATAGCATGTAAAAGTATTTGATTTTCGTAAGAAATCTCAACAAGTGAATGAACCCAGCTTTTTGAAGGGCTTTGCTTACACACACAGTGCCAGAATTAAAGTGATGTGTCTGACCAGTTGGTCACACTTTTTTGCTGATGAGAGAACCTCAAGGTTGCAATCACTTATGTCCGTGCTCAGCCATGTGGGCAGCATGTTATAGATCAGTAAATATTTACATGCTTGTGTCACTGATAGCTAAAATTTGGTGTAGTGTTTTGTTCGTTTTGATTCTATTGGCTATTGATGCAGTTAGATGAGCTTTGGCGGCTGAAGTCCCAGCTGGTTCTGGTTCATTGAAGGAAGGTTACAAACTGAACACCAACAGTTTTTTTCCGACTTCCAGAACTTTACTTTTGGAGGTGGGTTATAGATTCCCTACAGCTCTGTCTGACATCTCCAGCCTTAAACCCAAACCATGTGACAGGTGTGTGACAAGCTGGAAACTGCTGTGCTAGTGAGCCTGACCATCCTTCCTGCTCTCTGCCCACTACCCCATCATTGGCAATATTTAATTTCTCTGAGCAGCTTCAGTATCTCCAAGTAAAAATCATGATTAAATATTTCCATCTTTTTTTTTTTTCCTGCATAGAGAATATCTTCTGCAAATCCAAGATAAACTACAGTCAGTGCTTGAGGTGTTTCATTGGGTCGCAGACCTGGACATGATGTCTCTAAAGGGCAGGTGGGAAATGTGCATTTTTGGACACTGCTGCCTGGTTTGGCTGCCTAACCCCAGCCCATGCTGGCAGGGTACAGGCCCAGGGCTTCTGCCTTGCACCCCTTTGTGGGTGGAAATATTCCTTCTCAGACCTTTTCAATTTTTTAGAAACAATAAAACTGTCATTAAAGCCAAACTTATCTGGGACAAGCCTTTCTGCCTCTAAGGTTTACAAAGTATTTGGGTGAAATGGCCACTGAATCCTTCTCATACTGCTCTGTGAGAGGTGTGTACAGCGAGGTCCTACCTCAGGGTTCTTTTGCCCCTTTTGACTTACAGACCTGTAACAATTTTCAACTTCTTTTTACCAGTTTCATAGGAATAGTCTGCTTTGTAACAACTCTTGCTTTCCTTTTCATGGTTGCCTTTTGCAAACCTTCCTTAGGTGGTAACTCAGAGATGGTCCTGGCAAGATGGGGTGGGAGTTTGGGTTTAGCAGGGAAAAATTTGAAAAATGTTAAGTGATGGAATGAAATATGTCTCTTTGCAGAGCCAGCATTAGACTTGAGTGGGAGGTCAGTGGTAAGAGGCCTTGGGCTAAGTGTTGGGGGATCAACAGTCAGCTGTGGGTTAATGTTTGTCCTTATAATTACATCCCTCTATCATGTCATCATTGGGATGAAAGCTCAGCATGCGTGCATCCAAGCCAATTAACTCCAATTCAGTAAATTAGCAATGTGTAAAACATGACTTTGCAAAACTCCTTGGTTCACTGAGCTGGAATGAGCTTCGTGTCTTCAGCGCACACATGAGTGAGTCCAGAGACTTTGACCACTAGCCCCTCTCCATGCACTGCTTTTGGTCTCCAGTGCATGTAAGGGTAGAAGAGGATCGTGGTTTGGACTGAGGAGGGGTGCAAGGAAATCTGGGGACTGATGGGGTGGCGGTGGCAGGAAATGGACTCTGTGCACAGTGGTCTGCAGACCCCAGGGAGGTGCAGGGACAGAGGCCTCTGGACCCAAAAACATACAAAGAGCCCTAGGAAAGGAAGCAGAGCCAGCGATGACGGGGAAGGGCCACCTGGTCTGAAGGTGGGTAAAACTCTCAAGTTCTCCAATCCTGAGGAGGGCTGTGGAAAATGGGGTTTAATGGCACGTCTCTACCCCCAACCACAGGAAGTCAAGCCGGGAGCCAGAACTACAAATGCCACAAGCCTTAGTGTGAAATTTGGTAAAAAAGACTGATTGTATTGCATTTCTGTCTTTTGACTTCTCCCATATGTATATGTGTGGTAGAGTGGTGTACATTTCCCAGTTTACTGCCAAGGATAACACTACAGTGGTTGTTCTGGTCAAAATATACCCTTTCCTCAAGTGCTCCTAAGTTCTCCTCGTGTTCCCTGTGTGGTGATAAGGAGGACAGTGAGGCAGTGCCTGTGTGAAATATGCAGGAGGGTACCTGAGAATTGGGTATGCAATAGAGTCCCCCCCAGTATGGCCTTAAACTTGTGTTGGGGACCAGTCTCTCAGCCTGCAGGGTCTGTCATTTATGGAGGGGTTGATGGGCTTGGGAATGGTCCTTGTTGTCAGGTGGACTTCAGAGGACCTGGTATGAAGCCTAATCCCCAAATGTGCCCCACTCTCATCTTTAAGGAGATAATTACAGCTTTATAGTGACTTTGCTCTAGGTGTCTGCAGGGGGTAAAATTCTCATCCCTTGGGGACAGAGCTCCACGGCAGGGAGTGCTCCTGCTGTACCTTGGGGAATGTGCCTTACAGATACATCAGGCCCTACAATTTTTGTTCCTAAGAATGAGCGATGGTTACCACCCAAAAAACCCCACCCGAAACCCATGACCTTGATAAGGGACAACCTGAAACTCCTGGTCATGACAGAGGATCCCAGGGTCAAACCAGTGGCAGTAGTAAAAGGACCAAGCTCTGGGTGTTGGAGAAGCTGGGTGCTCTGGTGGGACTGGAGTGGTGGCAGGAGGAGATGGGCTCGTTCATCCCCACTGTGCACTCCCGACCCTGTCCTCGTGGCATGAGCTCACCCTTCATTTGCACAGGCCCTCCTCTGTAAATGGCAGTTGTTTCCTCCGTTCCTCTGTTTGGTTCAAGGAGAATTTTCTAGATGCTTTGAACTGTTTTAAAGTCCTAATCTTTCTTTTTCAGCATCTTTACAGCAGAATAAACTTTACACTGTACCAACTGAGATGCAGTTTCTGGCAAGTACTGAGGAGTAAGTTAACTATAAAGTTTGTATTAGAGAGTTGAGAGAGAATTATCCCCTGGGCTAGACCAAATTTTAGGAATTTGAAATTCAATCACTGAAATGTTTTGATTATACCAGACATCCCAATCACTAGCAGCCTGATGACAGAAACCCTCCTCTGTGTGTCCAGTATTGCTCTGCATGTTCAAATTATTGCAGAGATTTTCCAACCACTCTGAAAAGGTAGCCAGAGGTTTTCTCCTGCTGGGGAATTGTGCCTTGCTTTTCTCAGGAACATCAAACATGTAAAACCCACCAGGGTCTACACACTGGTGATGGTCCTGCTTTGATAACAACGATGGGAAGGAAGTGTCTTTTCAGGAACAGATGTTTCTTTCCTCTCAGTGCTATCATTTTTTTTTTTATTTTTTTTTTTTTTTTTAGCAGTCCTGTGGACTTTATGCTAAGTGTTTCAAGTTGCCGAGGGGCTGGGCAAGGCATGTGCACTCTCAGCTCCTACGGACGGGTGCTGAGGGTGCTCTACCCTCTGCAAGGCTGCTGGTTCTGCGTGGCAGTTCACCAAGCAGACCCTTCTGCTGCTCTGAGCTGCTTAGGTGTCCTTGAGGACAGTGTTAGCTTGGATTTCTAAAAACGGGGAATTTTCCTTCTGTCAAGGCTCTGAAGTGGTTGCACTGTATTTAAACCAGGGCTTTCACCGGATTCTCTTTTGGACTATTTTAAAGCAAAGATCTGACGGAGGAGAAGGAGATTTCCAGTGATGGTCTCTCAGACTTAAAGAAGGAGGAGGAATACAAAACAAATATATGGAAAGGTTTCCTCATCTCAATCCCATATGCAGCCAGCATTGGAGGTACAGCAACACTGACAGGAACTGCGCCAAACCTCATCCTCCTGGGACAGCTGAAGAGGTATGGGAGACTATCCTGGAGAGCCCTGTCAGTCCTGGAAAACAGACGTATTCTCCATCCCTGTAGGAAATTCCCTTCTGTCTCAAGAACTAGTTTGGAAAATTTATACCCTTCCAGAACATTTTTGGGAAACTTTGTGAGCAGATGAAAGCAGAGAGTGGTTGCATCTGCCTTATCTGTAATAAGCAGGTTTCCAGCACAGCCAGCTGGGCTGTCAGCCAAGCCAGTGCATATGTGCTTCACCTTATTGATGCTGTTAATCCCATTGAATTTAATGGGACTTGACTACATACTACAATTAATTTGGTAACTGTTTTGATCAAACAGGCCATGTAGTGTTTTGTGAACAGTTATATCTACTGCTGTATGGTAGAAAGGAAAATAAGGAACCCACTACTTCTGGTCTGTCTTCTTAGTTATAGTAGATGGCTGCTATGTACATAGGAACAGAGATATGTGCCATTCTAAGTGCCCACAGGTATTTCTTTGCTGGCCTCTACAAGTAGTATGAGCCTCATAGGGAGCTGCAAGCTCCCTATGAGGCTCATGTTCAGACTCTCCATCAGTTATTGTAGCAGGATTTAATCCTGGGTGTTCGGGAATATCACTGTATGAGAGCACCAACCCATCTGGAGAGAGATTTTCAGATCTTTCTTTGCAGGCTTGCACAGCTGGGCTGGGTGAGCTGTGAGTGGCAGGGTGGCCAGGGGAGGTTGTCCCAACACAACGCTCCCCAAATCTCCTGGAGCCCAGATAACTTCTAATGCACACAGAGAATAGTTTTTAAATGCACATGGGCAAGTTTGTGTGATATTTTGCCACTCTTTTCAGATGTTTCTTTACCCTTTAATTGAAGGGTTGTTTTCCTTCTTGCATTAACTTGATTTTTCCCATTTGCTTAGTTATTTTCCAGAATGTGATGTGGTGAACTTTGGTTCTTGGTTTATGTTTGCATTTCCTTTAATGCTGATTTTTCTTCTCCTGGGATGGCTATGGATCTCCATCCTGTACGGAGGAATTAATCTGAGGTATGTTTATATTCACTATACATATACATAGTCTGGTTATACCACCATAGTGAAATACATGTTCATCACGATTCTCATATTAAATCTACTGATACCACCCAGGATCATTTCCTGGACAATGCAGGGGGTTTCACAACTAACTTCAGGATGCTCATGCTATAACAACTCATGTATTTTTAAGAAGCTGATACGCAACAGGAAGGTTTTAAAGATATCTCATAGTTACATGTACTTTATCTAACTGAAATACATACAGATGCAGAGTACGTATTATATATTCATTCAGTTAAATGTACAATTTTTAAAGATTGCTTTACTGCCTGACCTGGGCCTGTGAAGGTCAGTGGCAGATTTTCATTGACGGAAGGGAAAGCAAGATCAAACTTTGGAATTAGTAGCAAAAATCTCCTAGGGCATAAAAGAGCCAGGATTTGTTCCCAGAAACTTGGGTTTGGGACAGATTACTTCACAACAGGGCTTAATTTTACAACAACGTGTTAATCTGTAACTGAGAATAACATGTTTTTTCAGTAAATCTTTGCCAGATACATGCAACCACTAGTGTACACTGCTTAAAATGGTTGCAGCATTGCCATGTTGGGTCATTTGGAGCCCTTTTCCCCTCTGCACAATCTCGCATGTGATAGTAACAAACTCACAGTCCTGCTTCCTCCAGGGACCATACAGAATTTCTAATATTTAGAAAAGTCTTTAATTGTTATTTTGAGTTAAAAATGCAAATAAAAGAGGGAGGGGGAGGGAAAGAGAACAGGTGTCCAAATATTTACATTGTCTCAGAGACAGGAAAAAATCAATGGGAAAGTTTCAGTCCAGAAAACGCCAAATGTCAGTCCTTAAATTGCTCATGGGGCTTCACGGGAGGCCCTGCGTGCTGCTGTGGGATGCTCTGCGGGTCGCAGCTGCCCGGGCCTGCCCCGCTCTGCCTCATGCGCCTGGGGCTGGTGCGGCGCGGGGCCCGAGTTCCCGTGCCCGGTGGTGAGGGTTGGGGCACGGCCCCGGCGTCCTGCCGGCACAGCCCTGGCCGATCAGGTGAGGGAAGAGGTAGCTGTGCTGGCCAAAGCCCCTGGCGAAATGCAAAACTGCTCTTGTGCTCAGAGAACGTGATGCTTTCTGTTTTGTTTGGCTTGTCTCTGTCAGCACAAAGCCCGGCTTTATTGGGATAGCTGGGCCAGCACAGATACCAGTATTCCCCAGTGGCGAGGTGCCTTGGAAGAGACATTGCAAAGCTGCACAAGTACAGCCAAGGAGTCTGTTGGGTTGCTTTGACTGTAACGGCTCGGGGATAGTGATTGGAGTTCCTGTGTGGGCAAGTCCTCAGTGTCTGCAGCACAGCATGGGCAGGTGGACATCGTTCCAGTTGCAGGTCAGCTTTGCTTGAATCCAAGAAACATTAAAAGGCTTATGGGCTGACTGAGCTGAGCTGAAGCTGCTGTTAATAACACCCCCCAAAAATAAGAAATGGAAGGGTCAGATGTAGCTATTTGAGGTTCAGGAACTTCTGAGTGATCAACTCTTCATCCGTATAGAAGATCCAGCTGGGATATCCCTTTGAAATAATGAATTAAGGAAGTGCAGCAATGATGGGGCCAGATGGATGTATCTGATTCAAGGCTGGGTCTGTAGGTTTAATCAAGACCACAGGCAAGGTTAGAAACCAGGTTCAGCATCATGGGAGGTGATGGGAGATGCAGTGCAAGATAGGACTATATCATTTGCATGCACATGCTACAGAGGAGCAGTGTGTGCAGTCAGCTCGGCCAGGCTAAGAGGCTTAGCCAGGACCACATTAACATTCCCAGCCAGTTAGAAATTCCTCACATTTTTGTTGGTCCTCAGCAGCATCCTGGGATCACCCAGGAAATTGCAAATGACTTGAGAAATAAAGGGACAGATTAATTTTCTGTGTCACTCTCTTCCTAGTTGTTCTGCCCAAGTAGGTGATTGCTAGGGATGAGGAAATCCTGCAGTGTTGGGACTTCCTTTTGGCAGTCACAGCATATGCTGGAGGAAGCAGTTCAGAATATAAATGAGAGGAAACTTCCCAACCTCTGCAGGGTCTCCTTTGTATGAAGGCATAGAGAAAGGATATATAAAATAGGGCCTAATTGCCTTTATCTACACCAGAGACCATAATCATTAGTCTTCATAATCTGAAGATAATGTAGACTGAGCTGCCGGAGATGTGCAGCCCTTTGAAACTTGCAGAGCAGGCACTGGAGAAGTACACAGAGACATACATGTGCTGCAGTTGAAAATGTAGCATTTACTATATGTCAGTTATGTTAAAGGCATGTGAAAATGTAACCGTGTTTCTTGGCAGGGGCTGGAGAACAAAAAAGTCAAATTTAAGAGTGGATGCAGAAGCCCGAGCCAGAGAAGTGATAAAGGAGGATTATCAGAAACTGGGTCCAACAAAGTGAGTCATAAAGTTGGGACTGAAATGAAAAAGAAGTCAAGTGGGTTTGGAAATGTCCTGTCTTGAGAGTGGAGGAGTTTCTTAGAAGAAAATTAAATCTATGTTTGCACACAGTGTGTTTGTAACCTGCTGAAGTTTGCTTTTTGCATGCTCCAGCTTCTTCACCTTCACTAACATGAATAATTGCAAATAGCAGCTTGTATGCAAATCTCAAGAACAAAGTTCATATTATAGAGTGAATTCATCTGGGTTCTTTAATTACTGTTTGCAATTTTTTTACTCCAGGGACAAAAACAATCCTGTGTGCATTATGTACTAACCAACACAGGCTGAATTTTGAACATTTGTGCATACTTGATCTGCAAAGAAGGAAGCATTTGCTGAGAAGGCTGGTGAATCATGACAGATAGGAATCATATGGATTGTGGATATACTTTAAGAAATCTTAATAGCTGCTCAAAGAAAGTATATGGAAAGAAGTCACATCCATGTCATGTAATACATTATTTTTTCTGAATGTCTCATTCAACTCCATTAGTTAGGTGAAGAAAGAACAAGAGACTTTTAGCTTCGTATTGTAGTTTCTCAAAGATCTTGTCTTCTGAAAAAAAGCCTGGTGCAGATTGAAATGATGGTGATCCTGTTTTGGAAAAAGGAACCAGCAGAAGGAAACATGAGTTTTAGACTTATGAGAAATGCTGAAAAAGAGGAAGCAGCAAAGGTTGAGTATCTCTAGGAATCAAACCCTAGGTATGTTCAACCAGCCACCAATATTCTGGGCAACAAGGGATAGTGAAGGTTTTTGAAACTGTAGGTATTACCCTTAAATGGTCAGTGTTTTTCCATCTGTAAAATAATATTTTCATACTCACGGAAATGCTGTGAAGACTCAGTGATGTTTGTGTCGTGCTATCGACATTATAATTATTGCTGTTGTGTGGAAAATGGAGTGGTTCTTCAAAGACAATTGTCTGTGCCTGTGCTGCAAATGAAAGAAATTGGTTTACTTGTTCCATTCAGTACATTATCGAGCAGCCTGCAAAATGTCTCTGAAAGAATCAAAGTCCCACTTTGAGGTCTAGGAGTGAGAAAGTCCATTAAGCTGTGCTCTACCAATTTGATTAGCAAACCCATAACTTAAAATCAGTGCAAGTGGCCTCTTCCCCGTGGTTTAAATGCCCTTCCTTGTGCTCAGAGAGATTTTAAACAGTGTTTTGAGGCATTTTCTTGGTTAAATCTTGACTCTACCAGATACTTAGTGAATGATAGTGCTATTTACCCTGCTGTTTGTCATGTATCTGAGGCATACTTGAAGAAGTTTGTTCCTGCTGTCTCATATATGATTTGAATCTCATCCATCTTTTTACATCACTTGTACTGGAGTGAAACCATCCCTAGCTGACCGTGCCTTAGGGACTTCCCAGAGGGCAACAGTAAGAGACATGACCATGAGATGCTGCTTGGCCCTTCTTCTCTGCCACGGCCAGAGAGTCAACCTTGCTTATCCCTGTTGTGATATCTGGGCATTCCTGAAGCCCTTAATGTCTTCCAATAAGAGAGAATTGCTGGCAAATATCAATATTTGAAAACAGATTTACAATCTATTCCAATGTTTCACTGTAGTTATTTTCAGAAAACCAGCCTAACTTCTCACTCAAGCTGCAGCAACTTGAGCTCAATACTTGTTGTATCTTGGATCCACTCTTCTAGCACATCGATCTTTTAACTGCATTTCTTTTAATTTTAGGTTTGCAGAACAAGCAATTTTCTTTTTCTTCTGCATGTTTGCAATCATGCTTTTCTCCAGGGATCCCAAATTCATTCCAGGTTGGGCAAGCTTGTTTGCACCAGGGTAAGATTTTATTTTCATTCCACTGTCACATTTTTCAATAAAATTTCCAAGTCATTGAGATTCCTGGGCTTCTGACTGTATTGCTTAACACTATTACTCAGGTTTCCTGGAATAAACTGAGCTTCAAGTAGCAGAGCCAACTTTATTGTTTCTGTCTCTTGGAGGAGGTACACAGAGCCTGATGGGAAGTTGGCATGTGTCTATCTGAGGCCATCCCTAGGGTTTTAATGTTGGGAACACTGCTTATAGGTACATTTACAGTGAAATACTGAATTAATTGATTTCACTGGAGGTCTGGAGACTGAAGAGAGATGGCAGGAGCTGACCCTGAGTGCTATCCTGTCTGTTTGGCAAGTTTGTCTCCCCTGTGACATCCATAACTTTGGAAGACAAACAGATATAGCAGTTGGGGAATGCTCAGGCTCAGAGAGGGTACTGTGATTTCTTAACAGAAGAGACCATCATTTTTTTTAAATAAAGCCCTAGCTTAATAAATGATTCCTTAATACAACAAAGTAGTTATGGACTTTTTCCTCATCAGTTAATAGCTCCTTACAATCAAACACATGCTTAAGCTCTTTACTGGATGGAACCTGCCCTTCACCATAGAGTCTGAGCGTTTTGCAAAGAGCTGATATAAATAAGATGCTCTAGGCTCTGTCTCCCAACCTGCAATGAGCTGAGGAAACTTGTCCTCGCAGCCCCTCATGGACTGACCATGACTCTGCAATCAGAACAGCCAGAGCATCAGTGTGGTGAGCATTAGATCTTGGTTTTTACATTTGTAGGGCAGCTTTTCTAGGGGGTTCACAGCCGATCGTTGAAATGTAGCTCAACAGGGAATTAAAAAGAACTGTGAACAACGAGCCTTGTTCAAACCTGATGGAAACTTGTAATCTTCTTTGATAAATCCCTGTTCTCATAAACTTTGTAATTCTACAGGCTTGTGCTTCTTACACGTATTTCTGCTGCTTTTGGACAGGTTTATCTCAGATGCGGTTACGGGCATCACCATTGTGATTATACTGTTCTTCTTCCCTTCACAAAAACCTTCCTTCAGGTGGTGGTTTGACTTGAAAGGTGAGTAGGAGACCCCTCCGGGCAGGGACTCTGCTCTTGCTCGTGCTCTGGCAAGGCAGGCATGGAGCACAAGCCAAGACTATCCTCCCTTGGACCTGCACCAGCCCACAGCAGCTGCACTGGCCGTCTGGAGCCACGTGGCTTGAAGGTGCAATTTGTTCCTGCAGAGGATTTTTTTCTGAAGTGCCAGGAAAGGTTTAGCAGTCACTGCCCTGCTGCTGGTTGCAGGAATGACTCAGTTGCTCACATAGCTGTCAGAGATGATGCCATGGTGGGTTGAAATGAGCTGAAATTGGTGGTGTTTACCATAGCAGACCTGATTGTGAAACAGGTTTGGTTGCTGACTCCCAAACAGCTCCTGTCCCTCAACAGGGGAGCATGAACCTCTGAGAGAGCAAAGCTGGGCAAGTTGTCCATATTCAGAAACAGGGGCCCTTCCTCAGTTCCTAGAATGATTTAGAATGTAACCTCCTGAAGCCCAAACTCTCCATCAGGTTTTGGTACCAGGAGTCTTTGCAGGTCTTGGGTCTGTCCTCTTGAGTAATGATGAGATAAAAATTTTAATTCATAAGCCACTTGGAATAAGAGATAGTCTTAATGTGGAGATGCAGCTGATGAAGACCCTTGGTAGATGGTGCAGCATCACCTGAGGTCTATGGGAATAAAATAACAGCTGCTTTCAGTCATGCAGAATCAGGCCTCCTCTGGATAAAATGTGTGCCCTTGTTCAGCAGAAAATCACAGTCCCATTAGTGCGTCCTTCCATATGACAAAGCTCACTTCAACATGTATTAAGAGATGGCCTTTAGGGGATATGAGCTCTCTGCTATAAAACTCACTGGCTGTTGAACAGCAAGTGGAAAATTAATAACATCTTCATAATTAAAATGGTAGAAAAATTTCTCCTTCCATGGACTTCCATTTGTTGGAGACAATGTTTATGACTGTTACAGAGAGAAAATTAAACTGATGTTAGACTTTCCCTCAAGAAAGCCTCAAAGAAAACTTTTAGTGCTAGAATTTCTTTTATTTTCCTTTTTTTTTTTTTTTTTAAGATCTGATAATAAGCTAAAAGATCTTTTAATGTCTAGCTTAAGAGACTCTGTATGTGTATTTTATCATCAACTCATGGTTAGTGAGCTTCAGCACTGATGTCAGGCTCATGATATCATTCTGTCAGATGATGACTGACGTGGTCCTCTTTGGGTGGGTGTTTGACATGGGAATTTTCTCTTCATCTAGCACCAAACACTGAGACACAGCCCTTGTTGACTTGGAAGAAGGCCCAAGAGACAGTGCCCTGGAACATCATCTTGCTGCTTGGAGGAGGCTTTGCCATGGCAAAGGGCTGTGAGGTGAGGCCTGCTGCAGATGCCATGTTGCAATCATCCTGCCCAGTAGAGTTGGATTTTATCGGGGTGTCACTCGGGGTTCTCATTTGGCTCTGGGCAATTTGCATCTGTGGAGTCTCAGCATTTGAAGGACTTGTTTCTCAACTCCAAGTGACAGTGGTGTGCAGCAGATAACTAAGGAGGTTAAGAGATCTTTCAACTCTTTTCAAACTGCTTGCTGTCCCTGAGGACACTGCACATAGGAGTTTATGTGGGTTGGTGAAGGTCATCTGTAATTTACAGTTCTAGGAGAGGACCCATTCACCTGTAAGGACACAGGAGCTCTGCTCTCCAGCTTGTTTGCTCTCCCCTTCTGCAGGAGTCTGGTTTGTCTGTCTGGATAGGAGGCCGCCTGCATCCCTTGGAGGGTGTACCACCACCTGTGGCTGTCATCCTCATCACGATCGTCATTGCCTTATTCACGGAGTTTGCCAGCAACACAGCCACTATTATCATCTTTCTGCCTGTCTTGGCAGAGCTGGTAAGGTAGTCCCATGGCAAGACCAGCTGCTGCTCTGCTCCCCTCCTCACCCTGCCCCTTGGATGAGCAGGTCTGTGTTGTGTCTGTGCTGGGACAGGCATCACACGGTTCTCCTGCTCCTGGGTTTCAGACGCTTTGGAATCCTTGGGAGCAACAAAGCAAGTGCTGTAGCATAACGTGGGCATTGAAGGATAATAATCCTTCAGATGTTGTTGGCGAGATAAGTGATTATTTACCAGAGTGTGGGATAGGGCTCTTCATGGTGCACTAGCTATTTGCATTGTTTGATATATCTGCCTATGTCTCCTCATCCCCAAGGTACAATTTCTGTTCCTTTCTCTTTTTCAAGGCCATTCGTCTGAAAGTAAATCCCCTCTATTTAATGATACCAGGAACTATAGGATGCTCTTATGCGTTCATGCTGCCAGTCTCAACACCTCCTAATTCAATTGCGTTTTCTTCTGGACACTTGATGGTCAAGGATATGGTAAGTTCTTTTAGGTACAGAATATGCTGAAAGCAATAAACCTGAGTGGAGTGTTTAAAGAAATCAATTTTCTGGATTGTTACTAGTTCAATATAAAGTAAAGTGAAGAGACAGAAGTCTGATACTGTTCTCAGCAGTGTTTGAAGGCACAAGGATATGGAAAGAGCCTGTGTGAAGTCTGGCCCTGTGAAATTTGGAGCCACCGTGGCTCCAAATGGTGACAAAGATGGTATTGAATGTGCTCAGCATCTCCCAGACCCTGCTCCTGTTGCTGCTAGTGTCAGCAACTCAACTTTCATAGGTTTCTGGATGCGGGAAAAGTTCCCCAGCTCAGGGAAACAAAGCTTATGAGTAAAATTAGGCTTAGTCCCAGTTCCTGCTCACATTCCTGAGGCTAAACAGATGTTAGTTTTTTTGATGGATCAAAGCTTGGTAAGCATCTGCAGAATGGCCTTTGTGGGTTAAGAAAGCCCGCTTAAGATGTTGTTAATATTAACAGCAATTAAGCTTTCCATTTTTATAATGTTTATATTCAAATAGCTTCATGCTTCACATGCTGTAGATGTCCAGTCTAAACTCAACAGTTGTCTGTGTATTTCTTTTGTAGGCAAGAACTGGGTTGCTCATGAATCTTATGGGAGTTCTGCTTCTTAGCTTGGCTATGAACACGTGGGCCAAGAGCATCTTCCAGCTGGGGACCTTCCCTGCATGGGCCAACATCCATTCACAGAATGCCACTTCACTCTTGACAGCTGTAGAAAATGTCACTTTAAGTGCACTAAATAAAATATGAACAAAGCCACCCCCGGGGAAGGACTCACTCACTTAGGACTTGGGCACTGGAATCGTCAGAGTACGCACAGGAGGAAAGTCACGTGGCTGCTCACACTGTGTGGGACCCTCTGGTTTAATTTTATTTTTAGAAATACTGGTCAGTGTCACAATATCCATTTATTATTTTCTCTGAAGATCTTTCCCCAGGTACCAGTCAGACGTTCCCAGAGTCCGTCTGTCATAGGTGGTTGTTAACTGGACAACCCTGTAAGTGTTAAGCATCTTCACGTAGATGCCTCTCCCCCCTGAAAGCTAGTGAGCTTTGCTGCTCTAGCTTCTGATACCCTACCTCGTTTTGGAGAGTAACCCTGCGAACAGGATGGAGGCAACTGGATTATTTATGGCCAACCCAATGTGAGTGAGTGTATCAGAATCTGGCCGGGGGAAGGCGGCGTGGCCAGGTGCTTCTAGCAAGATGTGAAGGATGGGGTCTCATTACTATCTCATGAGTAATTCTCTCATGGAGGATGAAGACTATTTCTTCAGGTTTGTGAAGGGGTGATTCAGGAGATGTGTTGCTGGGACTTGGTGCATTACTCCAAGCTTTGGTAAGAGGAAGGCAGCAGTTTGTTTCCAAACACATTAAGTGTTTTGAAAACCTGGGACAGTAATTGCTGCCTGGTTCTTTGCACTGAGTACACAGATGAGGGTTTGGGACCAAATTAATTTCTGACGTAACTTTGGACGTCGGTGGTGTTTCACCGTTGGTAAATGTGGCCAGTCTTAGGTTTATGAGGTTGACTCACTCATGAGTGACCCGCTGAGTCACAGGTCAGTGGGCAAGTTGCATTGTAATATTACTGACATTTCTGAAAAATAGGTTTTGATTCTTAACATCTTTTTAAATCAGATTGCTTGGGTACTTTCAATGAAAGCATTGCAAATTGACTGTGATTTTAATCACCATTTTACCTGATTTTTTTTTATTATTTTCTGTAAGAATCTAAAATATTTAATTTAAAAGACCACTTATTGAAATAGATGGATTGAAAGATGAAGGATATGATTCTTGGTTTAGGGAAGGTGAGTGACTGGATCCCTGTGCTGGGACAGATTTCTCTGATGATGGGAACTGTGGCACTAGCAAGGTGGACTGGCCTGGGGTAGGGATCCATCTCATCCCCTTGCTCCCGTGTGGCTGGTAAATCCCAGGGCCAGGTGGGAGAGCTGGCAGGGCGATGCTCACCAGCCACAGTGACTGCTGCGGGGCATGACCCTGGAGTTGCATGGCAGGTGGGGACTCGTGAGAGTTGAACCAAAACCACCAAAACCAGTTGAATGTGGAACTTTGATCGGTCAAGTTCAAAAAAAATCCTTAATGTTCAACAAAATCTTTCAGTTCAACAAAATCCTTAATGATTGTGGAAAACATACAATAAAGCACATTTGTTAGCATGTCACATTGTCCTGTTTGCTCTGTAGATTGAGAGGAGATAAGCAAAACCCAAGCCTTCCCCTCCGCTGGTTTCACCCCCTGATTTGGGCAGTGGTGCCCCAGGATGAGCAGAAGGGCAGTGAGGTCTGCCTTGTTGTCTGAGCAAAACGGAGCCCTGTTAAGCAGAGGAGCAACGAGACTGGGAAGGCTCCTAGCCCAGCATCTCAGGGCTGCTGTGCTAGAGAGGTGCCACCCCGGCAGCCACTTTTGCTGCGGATACCCCGTATCGCTGTCCTGCTTCCCCAGGACAGCTCTGTGCTGGCTGCGTGCTGGGCATGGGCACCTTGGTTCTGCACGGGGGCTCCTCGTCATGCCTTAGCGAAGATGGGCTGAATGGGGACAGGAAGATTGCTCCCTGCTGTTCCCTTTCCCAGCTGGCGGTCCCATGCACAGCACGGCACGGCTGTCCCAGGGCCAGGGAACGGGCTGTACCCTGCGCAGCCGGGTGCTGCAGGAAGGAGCCCTGTGTCCCACTGCCCTCCCACCGCCAGAGCTGCTGCTGCAGGGGATCAGAGCGGTCACTGGAACAGAGCTGCCACTGTCCCTGCAGCCTGGCGTACGGGCAGCGAGGGCCTTTGGATCACCTAATTTCAAGGCTCAAAGTGTAACATCGCGCCCAGCTCCACTGCAGGCACAGGGGTCACAGGGTTTACTTATGGTCTCAGCTCTGGCATGGTGCATCCTACTTGAAACCAGGAGGATGGTTTTACCTGGGCATGAAAGCAGAACTGAGACCACAACGTTTGTATAGAAATCTCCAAAAGTCACTCCCAGCATCCTGGCAAGTCTGTGGCACTGTCTGTCCAGTTATCAGAAGGTATTTCACAAATGCAGCCAGGGAAGGTTTATTATCTCTGTGCTGATATAGGAAACTGAGGCAGAGAGGGGACCAGTGACCTACCCAAAGTCACACAAAGGGGCATTGGCAGACCTGGGAAAGGTGTGAGGAGCATCCAGATTCTAAACCTCTAGTTTAGTCAAAGATTTGGCTTCTGCGACCTCTATCAGCAGCCTCTGCGTTTCCCAGGGCTCACCATAGGATCTGGTTTAAGGCATCTGTGAGAGCAGGACTGGTCTAGCATCTTTTTTTTTTTTTTTTTTTTTTTTCAAACAGAGATTTTAGGATTTAGTATTTCTGACGTTCAAGGGTAAACTGGCCTGCATGAATAATTTCTGGTTCCTTTTGCTGCTACTAGTACTAAAATTTGCCAAAAGCAGCTTTTAATGGTAAGTCAACCCCATTATTCTTGAAGGGTCTGTGATGTAAGTGAAGATATGAAAATTCCCAGGAAAGGGCATTTCAAGTGCTGTACTAACCTTCTATGACTTCAGCTGTGTTATTTCAAAGAAACTTTGCCCATCTATGCATCATTTCTCTAGGAATGTAAAAATCCAACAACCATCGCAAAAGCCATTCACATTAGCAGCCTGCTTGTGAATTTTAATTAACAGGAAATGCCACTCACGCATTGAAATACAACATCCAGAATATCTCTGCTTTACTCCTTTGATGTTCCCCATACAATCCTGGACCAACATGCACATGTTCTCCTGAGACACTTGGAGAAAAATAATTCTGGTTTATTTACAGTAGGAAAGTATTTTGTAGTATCTTTTATCCCAGAAACATTCAAGTTACTTTACAAAATGTTCACACAGAAAAGCTGCTATATGGGTCTTTACAGTGGGGAGTGATTCTGGGGCTCTGCTTAGCCAATTTGCATTCAACAGTGATGCTGGAAGTTCAGGAGAGAAAGATTCCTAAAACAAATGAAAGCCCGGCATGATAGGGGAATTTTAGCTATTGCAGGTTAGATAGCCTTGGTTCCCTTATCACATTTACCCTTCATCAGTCACAGAAAGGATATTGCTGGGACTTTTCTGTATTTCTGTAGTAGAAACCTAAGAAGACATGACCTGGTTCTGCATTGCCATAAATTGTTTATTTGCATGTGTTTTTAACAAGCAAAGAATCACCACTAATGGGCTAATCTTTCCCACACCTCCAATTTCTTGAATTGGCAGAATAATGTGATCAGGTGCTGGTGATATTGCCACAGAGAAATATCTTCAGCCTTAAATAATCCTATTTTTAGGCCTTCATTCATCTTCTTTTCCCAGTTGTTTTCTTAAGCTGTACAGTTCATGTACCCCAAGCTCTACCTGTGATACAGCTGCTCCTTTACATTGCACCCCCTCCCGTCATCGTCACCACCGCAGGGTTATCCTGTCACTACAGGTTGAACTTGCAGGTGTCTTGGCAAGAGGCTCTTGTGTGGACTGCCCTGAGACCCACTCTGTGAGCACTGCAGTTAGCAAAGCAGAAATGGATTTAAGATCTCTGTCCTGGTGAGTACAAGCTCAGTCATCATCCCTAATCAGAGCAAAACCAGGCTGTGCTTCCTGGCTACGATACAAATGAAACCCTCTGTTGTCTTATAGTTACAGCAAACTAGTTGCAGGCATGTGGGTCTCTTCTTTGTCTCCTATTGTATTGCTATAAAGTCTAAATCATGGATGTTAGAAAATTTTAAAGCTTGAGCTGTATAGGGACTGGAGCTTGTCAAGAAGGCAAAGCCCCTTTATACCACCTGCGGGTTGGGCCACAAGATCCCTGGTGACACAAGGTGGGAAAAGGCACCTCAGAGCATCCTGGGGGGACACAGCATACACATCCTTGACACCGGCTTACCAGCCTCCTATTTCTCCTTAACTTCCTCAGTTTTCCCTAAAACTCTCCCACCCACAAACTTCAGTTTCTGAGTTGAAATATAGACCCTGAGGTACTTTAGCAGAACGTGACCACAAGATGTCACAGTTGCTTTGCTGAGCTGCGAGGTCCTGCCCATCATGTCCTGCTCCTCAGCCTTCACCCACCGTTCTGTGTGTATCTGTATAAACACACACACTTTTAATTGATTTTCTTTTTTTGGCAAGGCAAGCTTGCTCATTGTGTCCTAGGAAAAGTTAGGCATTGCTGGCTCTAGCTCATTTAGAGGTTATCAGTTCAAGGTATAAAATAGAGGATATCCTAGATTTAGGATAGTCCAGCCTGCAGGATCGATTTTGAGTTGAGCCAGATGAAAGTCTAGGCTTGACTTTGCATACAAACACTTCTTGGTGCTGCCTGGAATTACTGGTCAAGCACAGCTCCCCCCCAGACTTCAGCTTCCCCTTTGATGCTGCAGGCTCAGAAAACTCTCATCGTTATGTTACAAACTTGAGGGTTTTTTTGTTCCTTATTGCTAACATTTTTGTTTCAGCCCAGAAAGCTACCTGCTGAGCCTGGATGGGGTCCCGGGGGCTGACGAAATCTGTTAGATCAGAAAGAAGTTTAATCTTAGAACAGCGACTAAGGAGAACTTGATGAGTTTTGCAGAATACAGCTATGGGCCTTTTGAGGTGGTCCTTTATAGTCTGCAAATTGAATTCAAAACCTAATTCATGGCCTGTACAAGCAATTGCTATGGATGCTCCAAACAAATGGCACTTTCTTTCTTGCCCGCCTGGCTGGTGCCTCTTCCCGGCTGGAGCCAGTCAGAGTTTCTCATTCGGTGTCTGTGCTCCAGGGCACCAGGAGGAAACCTTTGCTCTGCCAGCCATGTGGGAAAAAGAAAAACTTTAACAATTCATCAGAGCTGTTCAGCGGAGCAACAAAAGCAGGAAGGACCTTGTCTGGTACCTGCAGGAAGGGCTGAGGAAGCAGGCAGAGGTTTGCTCTGCCCGCTTGTGCTCATGATTGCTCATCCTCCAGCGACTGCCGCTGCCGTGCGGCCCGGCCGTGTCCCCTGGGGAAGGTGCTGCTCTCCCACCACTCGCCGGAGAGCAGAGCCCCGCGTGCTCCATCCCCGGGGACGGCCGGGATAGGGCTGACCTCCAGCCCTTCGCCCTCTCCCACCCTGGGGATCATGAGAACATCCCGGGGGCCTGGCGGTTCCCACCCGGCAGGAGGGCTTGGCTCGACTTGGGACAGTGGGCCCCTGTAAGGAGTGGGCTCAGCGGCAGCTGGGTGAGCTCTCTCGCCTTTGCCCACAAACAGTGGCTTAGTGTGAAAGCAGCTGTCATAGGGGCAGGTTTGGTGGGAGCCAGGGAAGGCCCCTGTAAGCCACGAGCTCAGTGCGAGGGGGTAGGCGGCAGTGGCACAGGTTTCTTGTGTGCCAGCTGATCAAAGGAGGGGGAATCCTCTTCTTTGGAAACTTAACTGAGGAGCAAACACCACAGGCTGGTCCTCATCTCCCAGTGAGTGGGTTTGGTGGCTGGAGCTCTGTGCCCTGCACATCCTAAGGGTCAGGCGAGTTAGTCCCATGGGGACCAACCCATGGCTCGCATGTCTGGGAGCTTCTCAGCACTTTGGGAATCCTGCCTGTGGCAGGGCTTTCTTTGCAGTGGATTTGCTGTCTATAGGGAATTGGGAAAGGCTCAACTTTGAAGATTCATCTTCCTCTGCTAGGACTATGAGATGAGCCTTTAAGCAGTTTGTGTACCCTGCACATGAGCTCATGGTTTCAGCAGGAAGCAGCAGCCTGCCAGAAAAGATAAACAACTATCAGCACATGGTTTGCTGGATCCTACCATGCCCTTTGTGACATGACTAATATCTGAAAGAGGAAAAGCTCCCCTTCTTTCTGAGAGAAACCCCAACATTTCTGCTTGCTGGTGGGCAGTGGGAGGGAAGTCAGCTGGGATGAGACAGCTGATTTCCTATGAAGGATGGTGACATCTCGTGTTCCATGTGATGCTTGTTCCATCTTCATCAGCCCATATGTCATTGACTCATTTTTTTCAGCTGTGTGTCATGAAAATAAGCCTTCTCTACAACAGTAAGATCAGAAGTGTAAAGCCCAGACAGTGCTGTGCATCCCACCAGCTCTGTCCTGTACTGGGGTTATTTCGTGGGCTTCACACACCATGTTTGCCCACTCACTCCAGGAACTGCCAGTGTTGCTGATCTGAACCACCTTAAAACATTGTGGGTTTTTTTGTTTTGTGGTTTTGGTTTTGTTTTTGATTTTTTTTTTTTTGTTGTTTGGTTGATTGTTTCTTCCTTTTTGAGTCCTGGCTCTCTAGTGCCAGCTGCACTGGTTTCCTACCTTGTGTCTCCCAGCAGCTGCATCCAGGATCCTCCATGGAGAACTTTCAAAGAAGACTGGGGAACCTCTCTGCTGCTCAGTAGGTAGTGTCTACTTTAATCCCTCTCCTTCCCTTTGTCTAAATAGCTGTTGAATGGCCTTTTTCCACTGAAAACCCTCCTTTGCTAGTCAAAATTCTCTCTCAAAGGATAAGTGAGGTTTCTGTCAGGCAGGGGAATATGGGGATCGCCTGCATGTGTTTAATCCTGGAGAGAGGCTCCTTCTCCCCACCAGGTTTTCTGGTCTCTGGAGAGTCACTCCAGATGTGAGGCCTGAGAAATGATATTTCTTCCCAAACATTTGTTTTCATTAGACATTTAAATAGCTTTATGGGACATTTCTTCCTGTCTGCAGTGGCCAAATTCTTATCCTTGGAGATTTGCTCTGGCACTGGAGCGTCAGTGTGAAACTTTTCTCTGATCAGTTCTGTATTTGTCACCCTTAAACCTGCTGATTTTTGTTGAGATCAGAAACTTCCACTCAACTGCCTCTTGCCCATTGAACACCTTTTAATTACAGAGCTGGTCTAACAATTTCCACGTCAGCCAGGAGATTTCTCTTTCTCCCTCCAGCACCTTCTAAATAACCACTAAAACCAGTACTAGCCACTGCCGTCTCAATGACTTTATTATGATTTTTATATAATAATACAATGCTTTCCTGTGCTTGCATTAGAGGAGAAGTTACATTGTACCTGGTATCTGATCTTTCAAAAAATGTCTTGAACTTCCCTGACTTACATGCTTCCAGGGGAGATCTCAGTCCCAGCTACTCAGGTTATCAGAGTAGAGAAAAGTGAGACCAGAATCACTCAGAGAAAGACATTATAAAGACCCATGAGTGATTATCTTGAGAAGGCCCCTAGTTAGCTTCTGTACTTCCTCTGCTGACACCCAGCTACTTGTTCTTTTTACAGGATGAGAACCCGTGTCTACTGTGAAGACTTTCTGTTCCCAAAGGTGTACAGGACCATGGCAGACCTGTGGTCGGTTTACTCCAAGCCTGTCCCAGCAAACAGCAGAGAGCTGTGGACCTTGTTTCTGCAGTGTTCCTGCATCACAGCAGTGATAGGAGGCCTCTTTTACAACTGGATGTTTGCTTCCCTGGAGTACTCCTGGCATTTCTCCATTGCAATGGCCGTCTCCTTCAGCCTGCTCCTTCTCCTGACCCTTTTCTTGGTGCATCCTGCCCGTTGTGTCTTCAGTATGATCATGCCAATGTTAGGTACCAAACAAGGCCGGAAGCTTCTTTTGTCAACCTGCATCATGATAGTAGTGGTTAACATAACACCCAACATCATAAGCAACATTAAAACCATACTGCAGGTTATTAAGTGCATCTGCAAGAATTCCTCTGAGAGCCTTTTGAACTCAACTGGTCTGCTAGAGACAGCTTCCTGGGAGTTTGGGGATGCAATCCAAGAAACTGTTCATTCCATTAATAATTATAGGCCTATGAATGGGCATTTTCAGTTTTCATTGCTTAAGAACAGCTCCTTGATTTACCAACAAATGCACCTTGCTGGTGAGAGAATTGGGAAGGACTTTTTGGCTGTTGAGGTACTGGTCAAAGACTCCGTGCGAGTAGGCAACAAGCTGGTTGCTGGCTTCTCCATGCTCTATCTCTGTTTTGAGTCCACTTGGTATCTTAAAAATTATCTCACCAACCTTCGCTTTGACAATTTTTACATCACCAAGAAGCTGGAGCGTTTAGCTGTGGACAGAAAAGCAGCTCATCTGCTGGTGGGCTCATCCAAAAACCTCATTCAACCAACAGGCTTGAAGTTGTCCCGGGAGGAATTGATGCTGTGCCTCGTGCAAGCCATGCTCCTCACCGTGGCCCTGATGCTGATGCTGGTGGTTGTGGCGATGGACCACTTTGCGTTCAGTGTGGCAGACATTGCGGTGAGAAAGGCAGCTCAGTTCTCTGTCGTGCCCGTCACTCTCAACATCAAATACAGTGTAAGTGCTGGGGTCCTGTGCGGGGACCCCGCTGTGTATCATGTCACAGGAGGCAGCGGTGGGGATTGCCGTCTTTGTAGCCTTATTTACACGACCCTTACTTCCCTCCCCAGCAGCCAGCTGGACAGGCAACTCAACAGGGATCAGGAGGGAGGAGGTAGAGGCATAATCTCAGTGGCTCCTCCCAGTGCATCAAATATTCTGGTTTCAAATTACAGCCCCTTGGGAGAGAGAAGAGGTGCAAATAGTGCCTCATGCTGCAAAGATGCTGCTGGCACGTGGCAGTCGGACATCCCAGTATCTCCACGTCCCTCCCCTAGGCAGGGTGGAGGAACGGGCACCCCTGTGGCACCGTCCCCCCGCTGCAGAGTGGATGCAAGCACAAGAGGATGGGGAAAGCCGGTGAATACACATCTCAACTGTGAGGATGTCTGCTCATATTATTGCACTGGCTGTTCTTCAAGGAGAAAGCCCTGCTCACTTTGTTGTCACCCTGTGCAATCCTTTTCACAAACCTCACCAGTTTCTATTTTACTAACCTTTATCTGGACTAGTTCTGGTTTAGTTTTTTAGCTCTCCTCTTCTGCCATGCAGCCTGCCTCCCTCCCCAGCCCCAGGGCTTCTTGGTGCATATACCTGCTTATAGTGAATTTACAGTAGTCAGGGCTTAGAAAAAACCTCTAATATTCAAATACGCAGCCACTAATAGTGCTGTCTGGATTATTGTAAATCTCACACAGCAAATACCTGTTATGATGTCTGTAACAACAGTTAAAGATGACAAATAGGACTGGGTCTCACCGTGCCAAGTACTCACCATCTGCAAATCATGCTGTTATCCTCGCTCAACCTGAAGTGTATATGCACTTCAGTGTCCTTCTCTTAATGCACCCAAACAAGCTGTAACAGTGATTACACACCCCAGGCTGATGTTTTTGTAGTAACCAGTTGATTTTGGTTTGTTCATACCCCATTTAACATTCAAGTCTCTTTCTTTTCAGGCTAAAGTAGGGATCCTGCCCTTTCTTTTGAAACTTTTCCGGCTTCCTTATGAAGAATTACCGTTTCAGAACTTTGAAAGAAGCTACCAACATTATCTGACCTTCAGCTCTGCCCACTGCAGGATCAGCCCCTCGATACCTCCCAACCCCTCTGTGCTGCTTGTTGTGGGGCTGCTCTTCTGCATCCTCTACGCCACCGTATTCCTGGAAACCTATGCACACCGCCTCTGCAGGAAAATTGCAGGCTCCTTCTTCGAGAGTTGGGAGGAGAAACGAGCGCTTTACCTCTACAAGAAGCTGTCCAGGAAGCACAAGGAGATGCAAAACTGCATGAGAAACTAAGGGTACTTTTGGAAATACAGGGGATGCCTGAGACTTGTGGCAGTGGTTGGGCACAGGCTTCTGCAGTGGGATCACGCATTTAATTTCCCAGAGTCAGAGAAGTGTTTGGAGTTTAGGGAAAAATATTTGCCCCTGCCCCACCACCCCCCCCCCCCCAAAAAAAAAAAAAAGTAAAACATCACAGTGCATTAATTTGAGAAAAATGGGCTATATTTACTTCCTCTTTTTTTTTAGTTTTGCTTTTGTTAATCTAAAAGGTCTGGAGTCAGATGTTCCGGGAATGGTGGGAGACTTGGATGATAACCACAGCATTAGCCAAGGCTAGCTGGGAAATATGTGAGAGTTGGGGTGGGGAAAGAGGTTATTTACCTCCCCTACCACATCCATGCTGGAAGAAATGCACACTTCCTTTCTTTCTCAAGTTATCCCTTCAGGTAGCAAGAAAGGAAGCTCATCTGACTTGATTAATTTCATTTTCAGGGAGTTTTTATTTCAGGTTTCATGCACAGAAACATGGGTAGACTGGATAAGTATTAGTCTTTAGAAGATAGTTTATTCATGTAAGAAAGTGTCATTTCAGCCCACTGAAATAAATTCAAGACCAATATGACCATGAGATGCACATCCTGGGCATATGTGATGGTGGAAATCGGCACGTGACAACTTTGTAAAATCACTTCACAATGGTTCTTCTGAGGTCCTTCAGCTATTTTATTTATTTATATTTTACTTTGAAGAGGATAAGACCAGCCAATAAAGGCCAATTTGGGTGTTGGTCTCTTTTCCCAAGTAACAAGTTTGGCCTCAGGTTGTGCCAGGGGAGGTTTAGATTGGATATTGGGAACAACTTCTTCACCAGGAGGGTTGTCAAGCACTGGAACAGGCTGCCCAGGGAAGTGGGCTGAGTTGCCATCCCTGGAGGTGTTTAAAAGCAGTGTAGATGTGGTGTTTAGGGACATGGTTTGGTGGTGGGCTTGGCAGTGCTAGGTTAACAGTTGGACTTGGATGATCTTAAGGGTCTTTTCCAACCTAAATGAGCCTATGATTCTATGATTCTAATTTAGGCCAACATCCTGGAGGACTTCAAAAGTGGTAGACAGAAATTTGACATTTGAGTCAGCAATCTGCAGGAAACAGGGAAATAGCAGGACTTGGAGGGCTGGACTTGCCTGAACCGACAGCTAGTTTTACATGTTGGGTGGTTTCCAACTCATAAACTGTGGTGTTGTATCCAAGATGCAAAAATCCATAGCTGGGGCAGCATTTGAAATGCTACTTTTGAAAGAAAGACAGCTTGGACACCTCTGTAAGTGCAAGAGTCAGAGGAGGGAAAGATAACTCAGTGCCAGGTTAAAAACAAACCAACTTCACAGCTTCGTTTCTTCAAAGCATCTATTCTTTTCCTCCCTTCTCCCATTAGAGTCTTCATTAAGGCAATTATATGACATAATGCACCTCAATGAGATTAAATTACAGAAGTGAAGAGGCTACAGCCAGATGCACTGAATTCTCTCAGCTTCTGAAGTGCTTGAAACAAAGTAGGTCTGGATTACTTTTTTTTTAAGCATCTATCCAGCAAAACCCTGGTGCATTCATCTCCCCAAGTGTCTTAATTCCCTGCTGGTCTGATGATTAATGCAAGCACTCTTCTGCCTCAACATGCAACTAGGTGACTTTGTCATGAGGTTTCTGTAGAAAATGCCCTGTGCTGTTCTGTCTGGGGAAAGCAGAAAGATTTTCATGTGCCCATTGAGTAGCCAAAATTATCTGGATCCAGGTGTTAAAATAGCTGGGAAGAGAACAGAGAAGCCCCTTCAGATTGCAAACCATTCCAGCACCATGTTGCCTTCCAACAAGCACATCTTTAAAAAAATAAAAAAGTTTTTCCTTGGGAAGCCTTATCTTTTTGTCAAGAGAAGTGCATTAACCTTTAATATATTTCTTTTATGTCCAGCAGCATTTGAGGACCCCACATACACCCAACATCCAGTTCCTCTCCTTGCCTTTTGAGAGGGGGTCTTCAGAGAAGATTGAGTCAAGGGTAAAGGAGGCTGAAATGATGAAGTGCATGGGGATGGGCTTTGTTTTAGAGATGGGTCCTCCAGGTTCAGATGGATGTTCAGAGTGGATGAGACCACAGAGATGGACTAAGAGGGCCAAATACCACCCCGAGTGTCCCATTGCATCCTTCAGAGAGTCACTGCCCAGCTCCCAGCCAGGACAGCTGAGCAGTGGGTGAGGCAGCTCCTGAAACACTCCTTTTCATTCTCAAAAATCATATTTATTAGGAAAAACTTACTCCAGTCCAGAGCAGTTCTCCCTGCCTTCTTTAGAGTTTCCTTCAGCTCCCACTAAATTTTAACCACTAAAGACTAATCCTGGGAACTTTGCATTTCTTGACTGTAAAATTTGGCATCAGGCAAGCCTTGACTTATGTAATTACATCTGCTTGAAAGGATAATAATCAGTGCAAGGTACTGCCATTCTGCCTCTGCCCCCAGAGTTGCAGCCTTCATAAACCCTTCATGAGGCAGAGATGTGCTCCCATTTCCATTTTGCAGAAGAGATTAAAGATGAGATTTTTATAAAGTTCTTTGGTGAGTATCACAGCAGTTTTCGCAGTTTCAGTGACAGGGAACCACGGGCAGTGGAGCCCCTGCTGTCCGCCTGCATCTAGGGGTCAGTTCTCCTGCCCTCGTTTGGACAACCGCCCTAGGAGGCAATGGATCCTGCCCCATGTGCCATCCGTCTCCTCAGCCTCGTGACCCTTGCACATGTTTTTTTTTCTTTAATAGCCATTAGAAATCAGCAAGGGAAAAATTTGGATTTGGAAGGTGAACACTTTGTGAAACGCTGGTGAGGAGGTGGGGGTTGAGTGGTAGCCGGAAAACTGGCTTTTAGCATAGTGATGCTGAGTTTTGTTACTTAGAAAGGAGGGTAATAAATGCTGCAAAGCATTACATTGCTCTGTAAAGCGTTATCTTGTTAGTGTCAGAAGGGCTTTTTTTAATATAGGAAAGAAAAAGTCACTTTCTTACCCATTATGGTTATTTTGGAGGTGAAGTTGTGCTGATGTTAAAATGTGTGCATGCTGAAGGCTGGTGTACTTGATCACTGAGAAATTAGTGCCCTTGTTAACACAAGAGTAGTTGCTTGAGTTGATGTCATCAAATATAGGTTTGTATCACACATAGCTAAGTGATTAATCTATTTTCAGAAGAGGGGATATTGAAAGCTCGCTCTTTGCCATTATGCCACTTAACCCAGAGCCCAGATTTTCATGTGAGAAACTAAACTCAGGACACTGTGGCAAACATGACACTGGAGTGGGAGACTCAAGGAAGAAGACCTCTGAGAGGTTTCTAGCCTGAGGGACCAGCGAGGAGAGTCATGGGGAAACCACAGGTATGGAGTTAAACCTGAAGAAGTGTGTGGCAGAGGTGAGAGCCAGGGCAGCCTGAGTGGGGCGAGCAGAGGGGACCTGCCAGCATGGCTGGAAGGAGCTTAATCCTTGCAGTAACTTGCTTTTTCACCCCCCTGAGGGTGTTCAGCAGGACCCCAGAAACAGAAATGGGAAGGGAGGCCCTGAGGAGCAGAGGATGCCCTGTCGGTCCCTGCTTTGGCAGGAACAGCTTGGGCAGCACATCAGCCACGTCGTCCCTGGTGCCGAACTGGGCTGCGATGCTTTCCCTGGGTGGGGGGCCGGTGGGAGGCAGAGCTGCTGGAAATTGCTTTGCTCTCCTGCGAGGTTGTGTTCCTCAGCAAGATAGAGGCATGACAAAACAGAAAATGTTACCCATTATAGTCATATAACGTGCCAGAGGATTAAGCTGCCTTGCCAGAATTTGCTTAATGGTGCAGCAGAGAAACACTGAACAGATTTATGCAGTAGGCAAAGCTAATTTGTTCACATATTTTTATTAAGCAGGACTAATTTACAAGCCTCATTATCTGCTAAGGGATTTTCATTGCTCAGAGCTGCTCCATGCTCCCAGCTCCACTTCTGCTCATTGTGGTTCTCGTCGCCTTCATTTTCACCCAGCACCACCCTCCCATCTCTCAAGCAGGAGGAAGCGGGGAGCGAGGTTTTGCTTCCACTCGTGAGCCCCCGGTGCTGTGCCAGAGCCCACGGGGCAGGTCGTGCATTTCCACGGGGGAAATACCAGCTGGGCAACACTGCTCCTACACTAACACAGTGGCTTATTTACTGTCTGTAACTGCTTTCTGCAGAGAAGGATTTAATCACATCTAGCTTCTAGGTTTGGAAATTCGTGATGTTGAAAGTTCAGGGTCAGACGTTTGTGTGCGATGAGGCAGAAGCAGGGCTGGGTTGCTCAGGGTGGGGCTGGGGAGCATTTGGTGATGGGAACCAAACTTCCGCGCTGTTGCTCATCAGTGCCAATGCCAGCTCACATCTTTGCTGATGCCAGCCTTGACCCTGCTGTCGTGGCTTGTTGTTGTAACTCAGCTGCTGCTAGTGGGAAATGTTGTCACTGATTTTGGGGGAGCCGGAGCTTCCCTGCTGCCTGCTGTTACAGAGCTGGTGCTGCAGTGACCCAGCGAGGGTGTGGGAGCTGGGGGGGCTCCTGGGGGGCAAGAGAGGGGACTTGCAGCGGCAACTGGCAGCTCTCCCTGGAGTGGGGCTCATTGCTAGGAGCGAAGTCCTTTATTTTGGCCTTGGCACTGGGGTGACCCTGTCCAGAGTCATTTCCCCCAGCAGGTTGCCCTGAGGCCATTCTCCCCTGGAGTTACCCCCACATGCTCCCTGCAGAGCTGTCTGTTTGCAGGGCACACAGGAGTGGATCAGGCAGGGCTGTTTGCCTGTTTCTTTCCTTGCATTTGTTGAGGTTTGAGACTTCTTAATTTACCTAGAGAAGAGTATTAGAAAAAAGTACCCTGTTTCCACACATTTCTTATTTATATACAGTTCCAGTCGAATCTTCTGTAATTCCTCATCCTACCCTGAAATAGCTGGCGAGATGGTTTCATATGTGAGAAATAAGAGAAGCCAATTCTCCGAGTTTATTTCTGAAGAGGTTTAAAAAAAAAAAAAAAGTACAGCAGTAACTAGTTGGTGGGTGGGGGGTGATCCATGGCTTGGATAGGAGGTTTTACTTTGAAGTAGGTTGAGAAACTGAAATGACCAAGTTCAAAGGCTGAAAGCTTCCTCTAGCGTTAGTTGGAAATATACTGTGGCTGTTCAGACAATAAAGTGGCAACTCAGCAAATTACAGGAAGGAGCAGGTCATAGCCAATGAATCGGCTGGGCTGAGCTGACTCATCTTTTCCCTTTACCAGGGGAGAGAAAAAATTGATCCAAGTGCCTGATGCTTCGTGCTCTGCACTACCAGGACATCAGCAACACCAAGTTTACAGCCCCAGTCAGGTGGGTGTACAGGGTGGGGGAACTTTGGTCTGATCTAGCCCTAGCCTAAAAAAAAACAAAAACAACAACAACAAAAAACAAAACAAAACAAAACAACAACAGCAACAACAACAAAAAAAAACCTAAAACCCAGCGTGGGTTTTACTCTCTCAGGAGCAGCTGATATTGCATGTGAGATCCTGGGCTCCGTGGGAAGTGAGCACAGCTCTCCCAGTGGGGCTGACAGGAGGAAAGAGCTTTCTCCAGCACTAAAACAAATTAATCTCAGATCAGGGAGAGCTTTTTCCTCTGGGTGGACACTGCAGTGAGCAATGCCCACAGGAAAATTGAAAAATTATCAAACCTCACAATCAGCTGAAACTCTTTGAAACCGCTAACTAGGTAGAAAAGTCTGCCTAGCAGCAAGAGCTGCTGTAATCTCACCAGTTGTGCTTTGGGACTAAGCACATTGGCAGAATTACTGGGTGAGGAGTGATCCCTGCAGAGCCTGAGGTGTGAAGGCAGGCAAATTAGAGGCACTTGTTTTGGAGGAGCATCTGTGACAGCAGGACCAGAGAGGTGACCTTCAGCCAGACATTCTTTTGTGCTTTCACGCCCTAGAGAGTTAGGCAGGGTGCAGCGATGGACTTCAGTGATGGAGTTCAGTGACAGAGAACTTTATGGTCACCAGTTCAAGTGGGTTCCTTGGGAACCTGAGTCCCTAAGGACTCAGAGCATTTTGCCACCCCGGTGGTAGATGTACTGTCGCTGCTCAGGCATTTCTTCTGGGGAAAAGCGAAGGGCACACGACTTGGTGTGACCCCCTGCTCACGATGTGACCCCCCCAGACCTGGACGCCAAGCAAGGGCAGCCTCGTGTCTCCTGATGCATGTCATGGCTCTGTGCACCGGGCAGAAGGGGAGCAGGAGCAGGGCTGAAGGCTGCTGTGCCTCTGCCGGGGCTGCGCTCATCAGGCGTGCAGCGCGGTGCTGTACCAAGGGCTTGTTGTTACAGCATTACAGGGTTGACATTTAGATGTCACAGAATATGAAATAACCCATAATTACAGCCCAATTATTCTGCCTGGGTTTTCTTCTTTCATAACATTGCATGCAGTGCTTTTGTCTCTTCTCAGCATTATCACTGCTATTATCCCCCAGGGTGCCACTCCAGCACCTCATCCACCCTGATTACTGGATTTGGGACCCACCTATTTCTGTTCCTACCCCAGGTGTATCCCACCCCATGTGTTGTCCTTGGGATAAGCACTGGAGTGGATGATTCAGGTCAGATGTGACACAGCCAGTGTCCAAAAGGCACTTCAGAAAATGTGTAATTTTTCACACTCAGCATGGCTTCAAGCCTTGCTGGTTTTGGCAAGGGCTCAGCTCTGGTTACCCAAACAACAGTTTCCCCTTACAGCCATCAATTTCCACACTGAGTGGGAGACGCAGGAAACACCAGGACTCTTGAGGCTCCCACCTCATTGTGCTGCCTTGAAAGCCAATGCCTCCACCCGCTCCTCTGGATTTTTGCTCACCCAGGCAGAATTCCTGGTGGATTGGGCACACTGAAGAGCGTGGCAGAGCTTAACAGTGGCAGCAAGGGTTGTGAGCCCTGACTTGATGCCTCGAGCCCTGGAGGGGCCATGGGGAGTGAGGGTGATGCCATGGGTGCTGGGCTTGGCAGGAGGAGCAGGGACACTTTGGGCTCCTTCTCCCATGGCTGAATCGCCTCCAGGCACCCGCAGCCGGCCCAGAGCCAGCGCTGCTGGTGACACGGGGCAGGGCAGGGAATCCCTTGGCACACAGGATGACAACGTTTGTTTTCACAGGCTTTGTAAAGATACACTGTGCCCTGTGCTCACTTGGCTTGGCTCAAGCCAAACGCCTGCAGCAATGGGGGTTTAAGTGGTGCCCCAAGAGCTGCACAAAACCTCCTTTCCCATGCCATTATTCCCTGCAGAGCTGCACAAATCCCCAGCAGTTTGGTTCGTTGCACTTATCAAATCAGTTCAATACATATTACTGCAGAGTGATATTTTTACTATTCAGTCTGTATATCTAAGAGCTCAGCCCTTCCAGGAGCTACTTGGAACAGACTTTGAAGGGTGTACCTATTAAAATGTTAATAGGGACAGTTCACAAATAAGGTATACTCAGAAATGATTACTTAATTTGGGTTGCTCCTGGCTGTATGAGGCAGCTACTGGGTGTGGGGGAGTGAGCCTGTGGCACATGGAGGCAACATCCATCACACTTATAACTCTGAAGAAGAGCAGCCTAATTCCTCATTTGTTATTAAAAATCTTACCCCTCTGTCCCAAAGCTGACCTCTTCATGACCTCATGCATCAGCGAACAACTGCTGCATTGGTCCATCTGTGCAATATTTTATTTAAAAGCTAACTGCATAATGCTGGCCAAGAGAAGGTGGTGTGGTCGCTGCTCCAAAGGATAACAGGTTACCTCCGTCTAGTTTTGCAATGACTCTGTGGAGATATTTCTGGGGAAAGATCAGCAAATATCAGTTATTATTGTATTAAAAATTCTTACTTTTTTATCCTTCAGCAGGCAAAGCCTATCACTGTTGTCAGGATGCCTCTTGAAGTCTGCTCCCCACAGCCTGTGCCACCCGTGGGACAATTTACTCTGGCAGCAGCTCCCTGTTTCAGAAATTCAGGTTTTTACACCTGAGCCGGGGGTGGTGGGGAAGCAGATGAAACTTTCCCATCCCCATGCGCTCATGCTCCAGCTGTGGCTCTGCAGGGAGCTTTGTCACGGAGCCAAACCACTGCAAATACCTGGCGTGAGCTGTTTCAGGTACCTGCCACTGGTGAGAGGCACAGGAACGTCTGGCCCTAGCTAACTGCCTCATTTCAGTATTTGTTTTCATCTGTTTGCTCACATCTGCACACCAAGAGGCTTTTTCTTTGAGGTCTCAGGCTCTGAACCCAACAGGAAAGCAGAGCAGGGGAGAAACATTTCCCCTCCCTCCCCATTTGTGAAAGTGGCCTCACTTTGCTTTCTTTAAAAGATTACATTATACTTATTAGCTGAAGAAAAATCACCAAGTTCCTCTGTTCCCCAAAAGCATTTCCAAGACGGTTTATCATAGATTTCACACAGTATCTTTAGAAGAGTTTATACAAACCAGGGAGAAAACTACCCAAAAGCCAGGAGGCAACTCTGTGCCAGCCAGACAGGGAAGAGAGGAACCTGAGACAACCTGCAGAGATGCTTGCGCTCGCTGAGCCTGGAAATAACAAACCATCCCTGCCCTCATTTCGGGCTGGGAAAACATCACTTCCCCGTGACAGCTTTGCTCTGAGCTTGGTTCTACAGTAAGTGGCTGGAGCTCCTTAAGCCTGGTACCATCAGGCAGGTTTTCTTGTCCATCCATGAGGCACCCACTGCCCCGGCAGGAGATGCTGCCTGCCCTGTTCCTGGATCTAAGAACCTAAAGATATTCTTCATTGTATTCAAGCCTGAATTGTTTCATCCACAGAAAATGGCATCACTGCCTTCCCCTTAATCTTTTTCCATTTCCTCAGTCGTCTTTTCATCCTCAAGGTTTTCCAGAGGGACCATATGCTTTTCCCTGTCACATCACTGGCACAGATGTGATGAAGCCCAGGTCTGTGAGCTGGTCCCTGTGGGGCTTTTCAGGAGCTGCATCCCTCCAGGGATTCTTCCCTGCTCATGGGAATCATTAGAAAACCACCAGCTAGTTCATTTTTATGTGCATGTAGCACATACCCAGGTCGATTTTGCATCTTTTTAATTCCTTGACAGCTGCCTCTTTGCTTGGGTTTGATCTCTAAGGGCATTAACCTATAAACACCCGAAGCAATTTTCTTCTAGGCTATGACTCTGGAACAGGTGAAAGCAATTTTGACAGAACTTTCCCCTCCTTTGTCTCTCTGAGTGAGCAATAACTGCTGCTTTTAACTGACTGACTCATACCACATGCTGAGCTGCAGGGGTGCAGAGGTGGGAACCACTTCCCCAAGATCACTCACAGTTCAAAATTTGGCAGTTCCCCAGGGCCCAAAATCCTGTAACCCAACCCCGCAAAACCACTTGTGACCTTTTTGTGATTCAGCTTCTCCACATTCACTGGCACTGTGCAGATGCAGACTCTGTGCCCCAGCTCTAACAGCAGAAGTTTTATGGGTTTAATATTTGTAGGTTATGAAGCACCAGAGAATGGAGAGGTGTTTATCACAGATTTGGGTAAGAGGACTGCTTTGTTCCAGCTTTGTTTATTAAATATGTGAAGCCTCAGAGGGCTTTTCTTCCCATAGGACTAAATGAACTTCCCAGGAGTGTGTGGAGATACTGAAGCTGGTGCTGAACTTCCCGAGCACCCAGCCCGGGTGCAGTGCTGTTCACCCAGCCACGGGGCTGCACAGCCACCCCTTCACAGAAACAGCCCCCCCCCACCAGCCAGCACCCAGGGACACAGCCATTCCCATTTGGGAGCCTCCAGAGAAATTAAGACCTCTCCTTCCTGATGTTTCAGGCACTGGGTGATGGCACAGAGGACAGTGACTTGAGGTGATTCCAGCAGAGAAGGAAATGCTGATGTATGTCAAAAGAACCTAACATGAAAGTTAAAAGAATCAATGTCTTTGACCATCAAAATTCTTAGATTTAAGCCAAGCTGGAAGAAAATATTTTATATAAGTGGCAAGTTAGTTGGCCTCATCTTAAATACACACCTTGGTCATATCCTGAAAGTTATACCTACTGAAGGAGTCTGTAATGGGAAACATGAACTGGTCACCAAAGCAAACCTTACTGTTTTGACAACGTGTAGGAAATCTCATGCAGGTGTGTGTGTTGGGCATAGACAGCCCCCCTCAGCCCCAGCCTTCCGATGGACACACAGATTAGCTCAGGGGCCTGGACAGGAGGAGCTGCTTCAGCCAGGGGATTTAATGACATTGTTATCTCTGTGCTAATAACTACTGAATTGTCAGCATCACAAAGCAAAACATCGAGGGAAATAATTATCTGTAATGATCCTACACAATGTTCCAGGTTTGAATCAAAACAAAAATTTGCCCCAGTCTCTGTGGGAGTTTGTTTTATTTCCTGATCCCACAGAGCAAATACCTGGAATGGGTTTGAGGAAGCAGATGAACCTCAAGTTCCCCCTCAGGACGTTTACTCAGGGTTTGTGCCTTCTCCTCTCCCACGTGAAGTGCCACCACGCTGACAGCTCACCCACCCGTGTTTTGCAGTCAGGGATGTGCCAGGAATAAGGTCTGGCCCGTCTGGATCGGCTGCTCTGCTGCTGGGCACAACTCAGGGCTCTCAGGATTAACAGATGGGCATCAGGTTCGGGGCTCTGCCAGGCTGTGTGGCCACATGATGCTGCTGAATGCCACATCCAGTGCCTCGACACATCAAATAAAGATGAGGAAAGGGGAAACATCTTCTCATGGTTTAAGCGGAGGATTAATTTGGAATCTGGGTCTCATTTTCAGCTCTGCTTCTGCTGAGATGAGAGATCTTGAGGGATTGAAATGTCTCGAATCCCCATGAAAAGCAGAGAAAGCCAAGGACGTGGCTGTCCCACAAGTGCCCTTCTGCTCAGAACTGAATTTATTAGATGCAAGGACTCATCTTTTGGTGTTTGGGAGGCATTATTCTGTACTTCTTTTGGTGTATTTCTAAAAACCTGTGGGAGTTTTTATCATTGGGAAATTGTGCCTGGAAGCAGAGCGCCCTGTCAGGCACGAACCCAAGCAGGAGTGTCACACTGCGTCCCGGCAGAGCAGGGTGGCTTCAGCCAAGGTATGGCCATCTCCCAGGAACAGGGAGGTCTTCTCCCTCGGGGAGAAGCTGCAAACACCTGCAGCTCCCAGCCAGTCCATCCACTTGTTGGAGGACAGGATTTACAGGACAGAGAACACAAAATCCTCTGTAAGGTAAAGGAGGAAGGTGAATAGGAGAGGAAGGGCAGATATTTGGGGAAAGATAACTCCTTTGCCCCCATTTGAAATAAATACTGTTTTCCATAAACTCATGAAAAGCAGGCATTAGTGACTTTATTTCTGAGGACTCAGCTGTCTCTGTCACAGTCTGCATCTGGAGGTCCCCCAGCATTGCTATGATACAGCAGCGACATGATAAACTGCTGGAAGCTTGTCTGTGTTAGAGTCACTCCAGAGCAGTGAAGTATGCAAACCCTTGAATTATGTGAGCAAATACACGTGCCCACACTCCCCATCCTTCCCACAAACACATGCAATAAGATTAAATCGTGTCATTACTCATTTATCTCCTGCTACATGCTGCTTCACAACTAACCGCAAGGGCCACGCGGCAGTGGAGGCTGGTTTCTGGCCACCACGACGCTCAGACCTGGGTGTTTCCTGGTGGTATCCATCACGGCCAGCGCAGCACAGGGAGCTGCTGGCGCTGACAGATTACTGTCTGTTGAAATAACTGTGTGCTGACCACAATGAGCAATATGCAGGAATAGGGTATTTTTTTTTTTTTTTTCAGCTTGGAGAGGAGCCAAGGCAGATCGAAGTGACAGTGGGACCGGGGGGTAACTTCACGAAAGGATAATATATTTCAGCTCTGCTAATGACACAGGATACAGCAACCATTATGCTGCAGTCATAATAACCAGGCTGTGTTCTTACCAGAGGACAGTGATGTTGACTAGTATGGATCAATGTAGTAGTGCCTTTTGCCTGACAGCTCCCTGGGCCTCACACAAAAGTGTGTGGTGGATGCCATCAGACTGGTCCTTACATGGAGGCAGGTGATGGGTGTTTCTGTAATGCATGCTGGAGTGGCTGCGAGCGCTTGCGCTCGGGTGGCAGGTTCCTGGTGAGAGGAGCAGGGGAATTTGGGCAGTTGGGATGGCTGAAGGGGTGACTGCCAGCTCATATATGTCAACGCAGCCTAAATAGTATAATTAAACAGCTGTAATCCCTAGGGGGATTTTAAAGTGCATCTATTTAAAAAAAAAGGGGAAAAGTTAGAGCAAAATGCAGCCTGGAGAGGTCTCCAAGGGCAGGGATGGGACCTGCTGTGCCTCCCCAGCCCAGGGCCATAGGACAGAGGTGCAAGGCTGGAGCTGGTGCAGGGTGCCAGCAGACCCTAAGGAAAGCAAATGGAAAAAGAAGAGTGTATTCGTCCTTTATAACTTTATAAACAAAAGTGAATGAAATGTCATGGGAGGGAGTGAAAAACTACAAGGGTTGTCCTCTGTGGTGCCAAAGGGAGGCATAAGGCTTCTCAGATAAAAGGGGAAAATATTATTTGCCACAGCAAGCCAGAGTTTGGGGCAGACTGCTACTCCCTGGGAGAGGAGCATGGAGCTGAGGCAAAAGGCACTTTATCCACCCGGACAGCCCAGGCCTCGAAATCTGTTCATGAAACCCTGGGCTTGACTCACCCAGCATCAGTACAATCCTCCACATTTTGGATATGCATCTGTCTGCAATTAATGGGGCAACTCTGCCTCTAATTGGAATCTAATCTAATAAAACAGCAAGCTTTCCTCTTGTCCTTTCCTCCACTGCACAGGTGAGGGGACCCTTAGCACTTTACCTCTGCAAACACAATTGCTCTTTCAATTTGAAAATGCATTTTCTGACAGACTGCGCAGATGTCAGGAGCAAGCATGGAGCTGGCAGCAAAATTTGACCATCGGACAGATACTGGATCTCCCAGCCTGACCACCAGGGAGATACCAGATATCCCAGTCTCATCACTGGGGAGATACGGGATCTCTCAGCCCAGGACTGGGTGAGCCTCCCCCCAAAGGAGTGACACTGATGTGCCTGTTTGGGACAGGGGTGGCAGTAGGAAAGGTGTTATGAGGATGTCACTGCCTCGTGTTTTGTGACCCCCAGGGAAGGAGCCCCTCTGCCCCAGCCCAAAGGAAACGAGAAAGTCTATGAGTGTCCGTGGTATGGCCCTGGTCCCATCCTCCAGAGGATGAGGAAGGAAGGACCCTTCATCCTCAGGTCTCCTTGCCCAGGGGGGACAGTGCAGCCTGTGGCTCGGCTGGGGACACAAGGCACCCACAGTCCTGGGTCCTGGAGTGGACCCCCTCGTTGCTGGGGTGCTCTCAGCCCCTGCACCTATTCGCCCCCGGGGTCTCCAACCTGACACCCCATCCCCTGCCTGGGTTCCTTCCTCCTCCTTCTCCTCCTCCTCTTCTGCTCAGCGGTGCGCTAGGACCCGGCAGGTGCAGGCGGAGGGATGCAGGTGGGAGGCGGATGGGGGGTACCGAGAGCTGGGGGAGCCCTGGGGGGTCGCAGGGGGTCCTGGTGGTTCCCGGGGGTCCCGACGGCAGGGGGAGGTCCTGGAGGGTCCCGGGAGCTGGGGGTCCTAGGCGGTCCCGGGTGGTTTCCGAGGCTGGGGGAGTCCCGGAGGCTCCGGGGGCCCCGGGGGTTGGGGTGGTCCTGGCCGCTCCCCGCCCCTCCTGGGGGAGGCTCGGCGGGGGAGTTTGCAGGGGAGGAGGGTGCGAGGAGCCGGGAAGCTACAAGACTTGGGGTGAATGGTGGAAGGAAAGGGGAGGGAGGAGCCGAGGCGGGAGGGAGGGCGGGGAGGGGGCGCGGAGGGCAGCGGGGCGCCGCGGCTCCCGGCTCCCCCCCGCTCCCCGCTCCCCGCTCCCCGCCGCAGGGTGCGCGGAGCTCCGCCGGGGAGCGATGGAGAACGGCTCGGCCAGCCCGGGAGCCGCGCTGGGCGGCAGCGGCAACCAGACCCTGGGCAGGATGCCCCGGCAGCCCCTGGAGCTGCAGGTGGTCACCATCCTGCTGGTGCTGCTCATCTGCGGGGTGGGCATCGCGGGCAACGCGATGGTGGTGCTGGTGGTGCTGCGCACCAAGCACATGGTGACCCCCACCAACTGCTACCTGGTGAGCCTGGCGGTGGCCGACCTCATCGTGCTGCTGGCGGCTGGGCTGCCCAACATCTCGGAAGTGGTGGCTTCTTGGGTGTACGGCTACGCCGGCTGCCTCTGCATCACCTATTTGCAGTACTTGGGCATCAACATCTCAGCCTGGTCCATCGCCGCCTTCACGGTGGAGCGTTACATCGCGATCTGCCACGCCATCAAAGCGCAGCTCCTGTGCACCGTGTCCCGTGCCAAGCGCATCATCTCCTCGCTGTGGCTCTTCACCTCCCTCTATTGCCTCATGTGGTTCTTCCTGGTGGACACAACCCAGGTCACCTTCTCAGATGGGGCACAGGTCAGCTGTGGCTACCGGGTCTCCAGAAGCCTTTACATGCCCATTTACTTTTTGGATTTTGCTGTCTTCTACGTCATCCCATTGGGGCTGGCAACTGTCCTCTACGGCCTCATTGCCCGCATCCTCTTCATGAGCCCCCTGCCCACCACCCCGCAGCACTCCTGCCTGGGCTCCATGCACCAGGGCGGCTCCCTCAAGCTCTCCTGCCGGGGCAACAAGGGGGCCCTGAGTTCCCGCAAGCAGGTAGGGGCTGCCCGCCGGGCTGGGGCACACTGGGGTTCAGGCAGCGCTGTCAGGGGTGCAGTGCTTTGAGGGGCATTTTGGCAGGGGATGGGGTGCCCCAATATTTTGCCTCCATCTGTTTGAGGAGTGGAGAGGCTTGGTTTGATGCAAAGAAACCTCTTGCCTCCCCTCCCAAGCCCAGCTGGGCTCTGGCAGCACGGATGGGCTCCCCCTGCTTTGGCTGAGCTCGGCGGAGCAGGACAGGGCTCCAGCATGGCTGGGGAGAGGCAGGAGTGCAGGGGTGTTTGCTGGATATTTAATTACTGATTGCCTCCCTGAGAAGGGGAGTGCTGGGTCACATTATGCCAGCAGGACTCACCTCCCAGGCAGGGTCCTGGGCAGGTCACCCCAGATTTAGAGGAGCAAAAGGAGGGGGGAGCAGGTGTGAACCCCTGCCCTCTGAGACCAGCCGTGGCTGCAGCCCCCGGTCCCTGCAGCTGGGGAAGGCACCTTGGTGTCTCAGTGGTGCGTTTGCCTCTTGGTGACTCCCCTGTCATTCAGCTGCCTGCTTGCTCCCTGTGTCCTTCTCCTCCCACCTACCTGCCCTTGCTCCTCCTCTTTCTCTGTCCACAGGGACAATTACTATCTCTTCCCCATGTCCTTGGACAGGTCAGCATCTGGACATGGGACACTCTTGCCTGCTTGATGGCTGTTTGCAGGAGATCATCCCATTCTGGTTTCAAACCTTCATAGGCAGAGACATGAGCTATTTTAAAGGAAAGGACTGAATCTGGGAGTCTGGCTTAATTCCCTGAAATCACCAATTCTGTTGGGATTTTGAATGATTTCCAGACAGCATGAAATAGGTTTCACCCTGTCTTAAAGTCCTTGTTTTTCCAGCTCAGTATCTTATTGCCTAAGTTGCACAGGAACCTCCATTTCTCAGGAGAGATGATTCAGTTGCAGAGGGGAAGCAAACAGCCCAGAGGACGTGTATTTCTTCATGAACTTCTAAGTCTTTCCAGTTCAGCTTTTTCTCCCTTTTGCTCCAGCACAGAAAGATTTAAAGCAAGTCCTGACTTCTGCAAAAGTACTTGCCTGCTCTCCCAGGGTTGCTGGCTGCTGCAGGAGCCTCGAGCAGGGTGTTCGGCAGCGAGGCCTCTGTAAGGCAGCACCTAAAGGTGCGGGTTGATGGCCCTCTCCTTCCAGAGCAGCCGCTGCGGGGGCTGCGCCGCCCCCCCCGCGGTGCTGTGTGCGGAGCGGCCGTGCTGCACGCAGCATGCTCCAGCATCATTAGGACAAGTGGCTGAGGCCGTTAGTCATGATGGGCACTCCAGCTCCTGGAAACATCTTGTGCTCTCTTTTCTGTTACACTGAGAATTGTCTTGAGGTTGTCATTACCTTCTGAAATATCTTAGCCTGCAAAGACTTCCACTGGCTGGCCTGACATCATAGAGCTGGTATCATTAGGAATAAAGATAGCACTGAGTTTTTAAATTGTAAAGCAGCTTCACAGGGCCTCCAGCTATGGTTTATTGAATGCTTCCTTCTAATTTCACACCAGCAGCTCTTCAAATCAAGCTGTGTTGAGAGTGATGGAGGAAGAAACCCCAGCTGTGCCACCAGTGGCATATGGGCTAGGTGGCTGACACATGGGTTGGTGGCTGCCTAATGGATGCAGTGCTGCACCCCAGAGGTGGTTGCAATTCAGGTTTTTCCATAAATATCCTTCACAAGTTGGATATGACATAGCACGATTGCTTCATTTTATATGTAATCATAGGGAAATTTATATGACTGTCCATAAAATCAGAGGGGACAAAACCAGGATCTGGGTGTTCAACTATTTGATTCAGTGCTGAGGAGATCTGCTGGATGCTTGGTGCAGAAATAAGCGATCTGTGCACCAAAGCCAAGTAAAACTGCACAGCTATTTTGACAAGAGTTTTGGACAGTGTGAACAGGAGTGCTTGGAGCATAAACAATCTAGGTCCTGTCAGAGTATCCACCTGAGCCCTGCCTGAAATCCAACCAGAGGTTTTTGCTGGTGGTGCAATGGATTGAGGAGCAAAAGCTGAAGTGAGTCATGATTCTGCATCTAGTTATGATAGAAAAACCAAAAACCCAACCACCCAGGGAGGAAGAAGGCCTCCGGAGACCCCAAGGGGTCAGCATTGGATTCTGCCTGGAATTTGTGTCCCTGAGCAGGGGCATCCAGGGTCACAGGAATGACATTTCCAGGGAGATGTTGCAGTGTGCAGGAGCCCAGAGGGGCACTGGGGGCAGAGGAGAGGGGAAGCACAGGCTGAGTGCTGGAGAATGGGCAGATCATTAAGAAAGGGATTTTAATATGAGAAAGAAGATAGCTGAATCCATTCATGCCAGCAGAGCTGAAAGATGGAGAAGCTGGGTAAGGGAAGGGGCTTAAAAGCAAGCACAACTTGGACCACTGGACACTGCTTTGCAATAGCTGATCCTGGCTGAGGAGCTCATAAGCAGGTTTCTTTGCTCCTTAATCACCCATGTCCAGGGTGAAAAGGAAAGGGCAGCCTGACAGGTAATACCATCAACCTCTCATGCTCCTGAGAAGTGCTGACAGCCTTTGAAAAATGTCACCAGGAATTTCCACGGAGGCCTTTGGTAAAGGGTCTTGTCCTGAGCATCAGAAGTGAGGATACAGCATCAGAAACTGCTCTGGTAACAAATGCTGGTGGTCTCCAATCTGACAGGATGATGAGGAGGCTGTGAAAGTGATGCACAGGCTACCAGTGGGGAAAACTGAAGTAAGGGTGTAGCTTCTTTAAAATGCAATTGCCATGTAGACTAAACCAGTAAAGACACCTGCCAGGAGATCAGAGCAGGGTGGGAGGGTGGGCGTTGGGTGTGTGTAGCTCAGGTGGTCACGCTGGCCAGGGTACAGGCACCCTCCACTCCTCTGGCCTCTCTTTATGGTCAGAGAGGAACTGGCTCTTCCAGGCCCAGTGCCCAGAGTCCCCTTATTTTCTCCCTTGACTCTAAAGAGCCAGGATGGCTGGGGGTTTTTGGCCACAGAGATGCAGAGTTTGGAAATAAAATTCTCACTGTGTGCTCTTATGCAGCCCCAGCACTGAAGTGCTTGCTTTTCAGAGCATGAAGATGCTGCTTTTCCCTTACTGGTGCCTCTAAAACACATACGTCCAGAGCAGGACAACACAAGGTGTGAGGTTTTGCTGTATTTATCACCTTGAGAAGCAAAGCACCACAGGTACAAAGACCAGCCACCGCCGAGCATGTATTTCACCTGCCGGACAGGGACCACTAGAGGGAGTGGGATCCCTAAAAAAAGAATGCTGAGGCTCGGGATGGTGGTGCCTGGACAAGGAGGGGTGACACTGGCTGGGGACTGGGGAGAAGCGCCTGTGGCCTGGGGGACAGGGGCTTGACCCAGGTCTGCGAGAGGAGTTGGGCTGGAAGGGCTCTGCAGGGATGCAAGATGCTGACCACCTTGTATGGAGAGAGAAGGATGCTCATTGCAGGTTTGCTCCGGGAGTTACAACGGGCTTGGCCCACAGAGGTGCCTGGTGGAAGATGAGCTGCCCTTTAGCTTTGGCCTGGGGACCCTGGATGTAGTCAGGGGTCTGTACAGAAGATATTCTTGGCCATCCAGCAACAACACTGGTTTACGTGCTCAAAAGTGGTTTTTCAGTTAAATACCAACTGGTCTAGTAAAACGTCCCCTTCTGCCTACAAACCTTTGTCTTCCACCCTTAGCTCCTTTACAGCTGTTGTGTGCACACACTATGCACAACAGAGTTGTTGCAAAACACTTGTCAGAAATATTGTTGTTCCTGAACTGGTGTTTCCCTGAGGGATGCTCTGAGGCTACAGCAAAGCTCTGGGTGCAGCTGTTTTTTTGGGGCCATAATTCAGGACTATTCTAGTTAGGGATAAAGATAAAGAAGTAAGTTCAAAGCAGCTCGAGTGTGCTATAGTCACTTACCTCAACAAGGTAGAGTGAGGAAAGGCATGGGCACAGGTTTCAGCCATGCATGCAGATGTCGCTGGAGATTTCTTTCCCCATGATAGAGATATGAGAGTGAGCTTGGGATAGATCATTAGGTTTTATCCAGAGGAGACATCCTGTGTCAACACAACTTTGCTAAAGGCTCACCCAGGAGAACACAGTCCGTATGGATGGTTGATTTTAAAAGTCAAATTTCAATCTTACAGCAAGCTCAGGGCAGTGCTGCCCATCCCAGCTTGTGGTCTGGGTGCAGTGTCCTTGGGGAGCACTGAAGGCATTTAGTGAAGACGGAGGTAATAAATCCTCATGGTACTGTTTCCAGTCAGCTTCCCCTCCCAGGACAAAGCTTTTTTGCAGGGCTGTAGGACGCGTAGCAGGAAGCTCTCTTTGGGTGACAGCACTCTGTGGTATCCCGGGGTCTGGAGGGAGGTGCTGGGGGCTTGCTCAGGTGGGAGCTGGGCAAGTACTTGCTGGCACCACTGGCATTTCTATAACAACCAGCCAAAAAGCAGGGGCAGTTGTGACCAAAAAGCAGATGAATCACTTTCTTTTCCAGACTACATTTCTTTTGGTCTCAGAAAGGACAGGAATGGGTTTACTTTTCAGCCTTATTAGGATGCAGTCTCCCTGGCATTGTCACTCGGATGCAAGGTTCAGATCTCTCTTCACAAACATCGTGGGTTCCTGAACAGTAAACCAAGGCAGAGTTACAACAGTTGAAAAGCCAAAGATGTTTCAGTCTCAGGAGACAGTACATGAGCAGTATTAATGTGTTAGATTTAAAGGAGAAAATTCAGCCATACAGAAACCTCCTGCCAGAAGGGACACCTGCCAGAGAGCAGAGCTAAGTGTATAAAAGCTCAAGGATTTATTCAGAGCAGCCCTGCGGGGGTAACTTTGCACCTTGGGAACTGAGACAACTGCTGAGTGAGGAGTGCCTGTGTCTCAGTGAGGACCTGCAGAGATGTGGTATTTTGCAGCAATCCTGCTGCCCAGGACTGCTGAAGTTGATGGAAAAACTCTCGCCAAGCCCCGAGACAGCCCTTTGACATGGACCCTTCTAGGCAGGATGGGGACATGCTCAGTCTCTGCATGGGATGGAAAAGCACAGAGCCTGCCCTCATGTCCCAGGAGGAACAAACTGCTTAGTAGTGGGGAATTAAATTCAGACTGAAATGGTACTTAAGATCACTTAAGATGAGGAGATGGTTGCATTTTGCTGTAGGGCTCAGCTGTTTAGTACAGTTTTGTTCAGATCAACTTCATTCAGGTTCTTGGGAAATAAACCTTAGATACACCAGAAATATGGCAAAAGCAATTGCCTCTGCAAGCCCAAGAGGCAGGTCTGTGGAAGGCAGCAGGCTGGCTGAATGCTCATTCACTGCTGTGTCTATTTGCTTAGATGCTTAGAACATGGGTCCCATCCATATGCATTGCTCATGTGGCATACGGTGTTGAAGCAAAATCTGCTCCTTCCTGGGCTGATCTGGTATCTGGGAGCAATCTGTTCTCAGGTCTTACAGCGCAGATGACAGCGATACTGTCTCACCACTGCTGTCAGGATGCTTATTCCCTTGGCAAGGGGTGGTCGATCCTGGATTGCTCTGCCAACCTCGGTGGAGGCAGCAGCTACAACCATGCTGGTACGTAGAGGCTTTGATCGTGGTCAACTGTGTGCCAAGCAGCTGCTGTCTACTCCCAGCCTATCTGCTCAGGAGTATTTCTATAAACCAGATTATCTCTCTATCAGTTGCACGTTAGATAGGGTGGCTTGAAACCAAAAGCTTGTGAGATGGCTCTTGCCCTTCTGCATCCAGTCAGCCCTTGTAAAAGGCATTGAAAAGCTCCAAAGCTCCCTTTTACTGACACATCTTGTCCAATCTCTCATTTGGACAATCTCTTATTGGTAATAAACTGTGGCAGCAAACATGCTGCAGTCTTAGCAACAGCCTCAACACTCACTGTATCACTGCAAGAACTTATTCTGGGAAGTGTCCTCAGATTCCCATTAAACCACACACAACAAAACACTTCTATTTCAGCCTCAGCTTGACAATAGTCCCTTTCTTGTAAGGAAAATTTTGTTGCTACTACCAACCACCCCCAGTTTCTACTCAAAGCATTACAGGAAGGCATAGTTGCTTGTGACTAAGTAAAAAAAACACTCTAGGAAAAGCTGAGAGACTGTGAATGTGATCTAAATGCTTATTTCCATACTGAGAACTGAAGTTGTTGCACAACTCCCCTTCTGACGTTTAAAACACCACTGTCTTAATATGCATGTGACGTGTTTACTCATATTTTCCTCCTTGGGGATGTGTGTATTTTGTAAGCATTTACTGGAGGATGATTGTCACCTACCAGAAATAGCTGTCAAAATTATTAGGATCACTGGAGTTTCAGTATAAAACCCCATTTTCTTAAACAAGCTTGAGTCAAGCTGTGGGCAATTACTGCTCACTTCTGAATTCCCAATTTCTTCTTGTTCCTAATATGTTAATGTGGCAATTCCCTAGTGTGCTGCAAATTAAAATAACCCATACCAACTAGCTAAGTAACTCCCACATCAGCACAAGTAGGAATTTGTGTACAACTCCAGACAGTCTCCTCTGCTCTCAGTGCTGCTCTGTACCAGGAACCTATCCCTGGGAACAGCATAGCAGACATAGGAAACCAGAAGATCCTAGGCAGGGAGTTGGTATATATCCCACGGCATGTCCAAAAGTTAGGACCTCTTTTGCACAAGTTATTTTCCACATTGATTTATTATTCTGCAAAATTTTCAAATTTGTTTTGTGGTACAGAAATTCCCATCATTATCCCAGGCCATTTCCAGGCTGGTAGGTGCTTGTCCTGAAGAGCTTTAAAAGCTCTTCAGTGTTAGGTGAAAACCTGTCATTTAAGGTCTTTATTTATGCAAGATGGTTTCATGAAAAAAAAATGGGTCTGAAGAGGAATAGCCGCATGGTTTGGATGCCTATTTTAAATGCTTAGAGAGAGATATAATCAGTATGTAGACTGATTTAGCTGTCTGCACCATTTCTCCAGGTGGGAAAGCTTTGCGGGAGATTTAGCATTATCTGACTATTTCTCTTTTTGTATATCCCCACTGTCAAGGTGACCAAAATGCTGGCTGTCGTGGTGGTCCTCTTCGCCCTTCTGTGGATGCCTTATCGCACACTGGTGGTGGTGAACTCCTTCATGGACCCTCCGTACCTGAACATCTGGTTCCTTCTCTTCTGCCGCATGTGCATCTACCTGAACAGTGCCATCAACCCCATCATCTACAACCTCATGTCGCAGAAGTTCAGGGCTGCCTTTAGGAAGTTATGCAAGTGCAAAGAGAAGGGTGCTGAGAACCCCGCGCCGTACACTGCCCCAGTGTACTACACCGTTATGAGGGACTGTTCTCACGACAGCTCCGATCACAACGTCACCGAACAAGAAGATCTGCACAGTTTCCCTGTACCTGCGAAGAAGAACAAGCCTGCCAAATAAATCCTGGGACCCTGAAACAACGCAGACAGTGGGAGCTATGTGGCTGTATGCACTGTGCCAACAGAAATTGTTTTGGCATTGCAGCAAGCTTAATTTAATACCTCTCCAGGGCATTTAACAAAACAGATTCTTAGAGGCAAATTAATTTGCTTTTCCTTAATGTTAATTTATTCTTGTTTGGTGAAGTGTTAGCCACAGGTCAATGTTTAGCATCTTTAAAGAATCTGTAGTTAAGTATAGCAGTTCAACGCCATTCTGTGTTACATGCAAGTGCAATTGCTTGTTGAGTTGGGTCAGAGTATTGAAAGGAAATCCAGGAAGAGAAGGGCATTCAAGGAAAAACAAAACAAAACAAAACAAAACAAAACAAAACAAAAACAAACAACTCTTTCTGCTGGACCAGTTTTCTTATAGGGTAAAATTCACCTACTGGAATTTACACCCCTATAAAACAGAGGCTCCATGTGAGCTGCTCCTCTAGAGACCGTTTAGAGTTAATGGGGATAATTAGGCACTTCCAGGAAGCAGCTCCTCTCATGTCAACATAGTCCTCTGAGGAATACACATACCTGCTGAGGAGAGGAAAGCCTCCCGAGATGTGACTATTTCTGTCCATTGACTGTAAAGGGACTCTCTCAGGTGGAGACTCTTACGTTAGGTAATAAGCAAAGTTGGGTGTCATGAACCTCACCTCCTGCTTCTGGAAATTCTGCAGTGCTGGTAGCACATAAAGCCAAGGTCCAGACCAGTTGGATTTGTTACAGAAAAACAAACAAACTAATAACGAGTGTTCCCTAAGGTAACAGTAATAATTCCAACATTGTGGTCTAAGCTTCCTTCGGATCATTTTATCTCTTCTGTCCAAATTCCTCTAGTTGTTTCAGCTGGATACTATAGCCTTGTCCTGTAAGCCCCGCTGTGGTGTAGCTCCGTATTGCACTCCATCCCAGCTACAGTTGCATTTCAATGGCAAGTGAAGCAATTCTGTTATTTATTGAGAATAATTTGTGAAAGTACATCAAGTGTTTTGTAATAAGTGACACAGTGACCATAAGACATTAACAATACTCATTACTGCTGTAATTCTGTGAGCAAATTGGATATTCATAACCTGCGGCGTCCAAGAAATCAGCCCAAGGACACTCACCCCAGACATGCAAGATACTCTCTGGATTAGAGTAAAATGAAAAAGATTAAATGAGCCAAACACTAAGGCTCTTACCAAATAAAACAAGTATCAGCCACCAGTAACTCTCAAGTGACTGTAAAAAATTCTTTGAACAGCCAAATCAGCCTTACTAGTCAACACTGTTTTTCACCAAACTATAGAGTCAAAAGAACTTAGAATTTTGCATCCCCTTTGGAAAGTATCTGTGTGATATTTTTAAGAGCACAAGATGTTAAGTAACCATTATGCATCTTTAGGAATTTACTTCCCTGGATGAGTCAGAACAAGACTTCACCTTCCACGAATGTGTTGGGGACTGTCCAGGATCTATTTAATTTTGGTGTAGGGTTGCTTTGCATGTATGATTATATTGTGAGTTATTAATCTACTTTGCCCCCGGCATAACTGTAGGATGAGAGAAGAGAACATTGGGTTTTTTTGCAATTATTTGAAACTGTGCATGTTTGGAATTTAAGGATTCATGTAATTTTTGTGTTCTTTTGTGTATATTGGGAATTTAGGAACAAAGTTTCTCTTTATTGTTGTTAAGGAAGTTCTGCACAGAGATTTGGGATTTGCTTCTAGAAGAAATGGAAGTGGTTTTGCTACAATGTGAGAAAATTGTTTCATTTAGCAAGAAACGAAACCATTTGCTTGTACCAATCTTTTCTCTAGTACAGACTTTTTTTCCTCCTTGGAACAAATTTTGCCTTAGCAGCTCAGAACAAGCCATTTATAAAAGCATCTACAGACAAACCAGAGCAGTAAGGATCAGGGTGTCTTGAAGTAACACACAGGTAGAGCACAGGAGGAGGATGGAGAGCCCCGAGTTGGCTGCTGGTCTGCTGAAAGTGGCAAAAAAAAATACAGGGCTGAGGTTTGGATGTGTCAGCTCTTATTGAGGCTAACAGGAACAATTTATTGCATAACCCAGCACTAAGCTGGGCTCCTGTGCTAATGAGTCCTTCTTACAATGCATCAGAGACATCTCAAAATATAACAACTTCTTCCTCTTAAGCTACTCCATGCCCTGTCTATACAGCACACAAATTAATTTTCTTCATCTTCACAGCCGACGGTGGCTTGCACTCCCTGGGGCACAGGGCCCTGGGCACACAGGCACCTTTGGGTGCACAGCCCACAGCCAGCCTCGACAGCATCCCAGAGAGCAGCATCCCACCCTCTCCTCTCCCCTTTCCCTCCCTGCTCCCCAGCCAAATAATCTGTACAGCTACAAGGGGATGGGGGATAGCAAGGAAGGAAAAGAGGGGGAAATTAACCTTTCTCAGCAGTGCAGTAAATTGGTACCACCCTGTAAGCACGCTGGGGTTGGAGAGGACGAGGAAAAGCTGGGACTGGGACTCTGCAACCCCATGCTGTTTGCTTTGGTACAGTCACTAGATCACAGCAGGAAAGCAGAGCCCAGCTGCCCTCGGGGCTGCAGGCCTGGGGGGGCTGTGGAGCATGGTGCCTCCCTGGGACACGAAGCACTGGCAGCATCTCCTCAGGGACAGGCTGTCCTGCACCCCCCAGCCCTTCACCCTGTGGCTGCACATGCAGAGAACAGCAGGAAAGCTGACTTTGAGCTAAGGTCACACAGGAAGAGGATTTACAGTCGGAGCTTGGAAACCCACCTGCATCCTGACCCAAGACATTTCTCAGGCATGGGATGCGCAGTTTGACAGACGGCCTTTATCTCTGCAAACCCAAGTAGCAGCTCAACTCTGAAGCATCTCCAGCAGAATCTTTTCCGCCTCCCTATCACATTTTCAGTCTTCACTGTTCCCCTTGATGCTTTTTCACCCCAGACAGAGACATCCTAAAAGCACTATTCTCTTAATTAAATTTCAAACCCAGGCCAACAGCTTACTGGTAGTTCTGAAATTTTTGTTCAACATACTTGGGATTCAATTAAAACCCACTTCTCCCCTTTCTGCACTTATCTGCCAAGTACTGTGTGACCCTTTGATATTTTTTGAGAAATAATTGGCAGATAAATTCCCCCGGCACCATGAGATCTCCAGCAAATGCACCAGAGCATTAAATTCTGAAATGAGGAATGAGTTCCTGCTCCTTCTCTCTGTACATATTCTGACATGTTAGGAGGAGTTGAAAGACTCAGGTGGAAGTGGAGGCAGGAGGTCAGCACTCTTCTTGCTAAGGAGATGCTGGTTGAGAGGACAGGCAGCTGCATGCAGTTAGGAAATAAATCACCAGCAAAAGGGAATTAAAAGAAATATCGCATCACTATAACTTCCTCTGGATATCCAGGGTTTGAATAAAAACCTTAATTCCTTATAAGAAATCAAAGACCACCCTTCAAGCTTCAGCCTGAATTACCTTGTACCCTGCAACATCCCACCCTACTCAAAGTCTGAAGCTGCATTTTACCCTCAGCATTTATTTACTCTCAACAGCATGAAGGTAGGCTGCAAGTTTATAAATATGCTACCAGAGAATCTATTACTCCTAAATAATTTACCACATTGAAGCCACTCCTCAATTTGATCTAACCTGTTAGTTTCTTAATTAAAGCCCCTCCAGTGCTTGTTGACCTGATAAAATACCACCTGCTTTCTTTGATTACACAGCAAACAAGTCCCCTGGCAGGTGAGGGGGGACCTGGCACTGCCGAAGAGCCCTGGGGAGGCAGGGGATGAATTTGTGAGCAGGGCAGAGAATGGGATGGAGGAGGAAGCAACTTGGGGAAGGGTTGTTGAGAGAGGGATAAGTGAGGTTCATGGGTTGGGAGAAGTTCATGGTATTCATCAGAGACATCCCAGTGTAGGAGACACAATGTCCAGAGTGTTTACCTGAATCTGGATGGTCCCGACGCATCGGTGATAGAGGCCACACATTAATCAACTCTATGCAGTGCACAGAGATGGGTTCTCAGGAGGGGTTATTTACTCCTGCAAAACACAGATGTTTAAATAACTTACCAAGCCTTCAGTTTAAGCCCCAGTCAGGTTGTCTTCTTAACTTGTCTCTAGATTTGAGTGGTGGAAGAGGTCTTTTCAGGGATTAAATTGGGCATCCACACCAGACTGCGCCAGAGGAAAGTGTGGCCATGTGGATGTCTCTCTGGGAGAGCCTCTCACCTGCAATCCTGACCAGCACCCCAGGAGCCAGCCTGCCTAACCCACAAAATACCAGCAGTTCCCTAAAAAAGGGACAAAAAGACTACAAGGGCACCCAATGCCTCCCTGCAACCAGAGTAGGCTGCTAGAACTTGGCTTCCTCTCTGTGGTACAATCCTGCAAACAGCATATTACTAAAATTAAAATAGTGGTACCTTTAAATTAGTAATACTCAGGTCACTGAAGAAGATGCTAAGAAACTGCTTAAATTTTTCAGAGACACAGGAGAGGGTAGACCACCCATTAGGGAATGAATTCAATACAGCCCCTTTTCAATCCAGTTTGGCTCCCATCTGCTTCTTTGAACTAATTAGTTCAAGCAGGCCCCAATTAACGAGCTGCTAATAAAGCCTGAGGGATAGTTCTACAACAATATTAACGTAATCACTCAGCAGTTATCTGTTTATGTCACAGTTCATGTTTCCCAAGCCCTCTGGAGGGCTCTTTGGTCAGTGCTGCCCCTGGCCCTGCCTCTCTTCTCGCTCAGAGGTTGCTCCTCAGCACCCTTCAAAGCAAGGCACCCATTTTGGGGAGCATGCGGTGATGCACAGCAGATCAAAGCTTGCCAGTCCCATGGGACGGACTCTAATTTACTGAAATACTCCCATCTTAGCAATTAACCTGCCCTGCCTACTTCTGCCCTGCCAGGGTTTAAATGCAGACCCTGATGGGAGGACACTGATGGCATTGCCTATGCTCCTAATCAGGGGCACTTCCCAGCTATTGCCTGAAGGAGGGAGCATGACTGCAACACCCCATGTCCCCTGTGCCATGGATGATGGGCAGAAGTATTAAGGACAATCTGTTCTTTATAATTGCTGAATTTTTTTTAATAACCACCCTGTGAATTGTGCTGTGAATGTGCTATTTCTATAGAGACAGGGGATGCTGCGTGTGCACCAGTGGCCACTTGCTGCTCCTCCAAAAGGGAATGCCTGGAGCCACAAGCCAAGAAGCATTTGAAAGCTTTCCCCTCTCAAGGAGAAGGTCCTGGGGTGGTCCTGGTGCTGATATGATTTTGAGATGGTCAACGAGGGCCTGTTCTCCGGTGCTGGCTGATCCTGTCTGACCTCAAGAGCATAGTGTGGGTGGCTGCTCAGAGGAAATAAAATAAAAGCAACTTCTTCCAGCCATGCAGGGCCAGTGTTTCTGGCAGAAGAGGACAGGAGCCGGTGGCCACTGTGGAGCCCCTCGCTGCCAGTCCTGAGCCAGGCATGGTGCACCCTTGGCTTGACCAGGCAGGAGGCAAAAGCCAGAACTTTTGAAGCCAGGGCTGGGGCTAAGCTATGGCCAGGGGTGAGAAAACATTTTGCTGGAGTCACTAAATGGTGGCTATTCCCTGTTGCATTAATGTTCCTGGGACTCACATTTGACTTCCTCCAGGAAGGGTCCTGGAGCAAAAGCAGTGGCACAGAGCCAGCCCTGTTCCCAGCTCCTGGGCCAGAAAGGAGCACAGTAACTGCTCCACACTTCCCAGCACCTACTCACTGCCGGGGCCACCTTGGCCTCAGCTCTGGCCCTTCCTCTCGTGCAAAGATGAAGACCAAGAGAGGGAGTTGCTCCTGAGAGCCCCGATGCCCCGCAAGGACAGCGGAGAGCAGCGTGGCCGTCCCCAGGATGCCTGGACAGGTCATGCTCAAAGGACACGGGGGCTCAGATTGCACCTTCCCTCCCACCCGTGGAGGCTAAGGCTGCTGGCCTTCGGTCACAGGATCAGGCCAGTGCTTTTATCCTGCTTCTCACATATCGGACACCTCCCTGCCCGCACCCGGGGGGCACTCACCCAGGGGAGCAGTGTGGGGGATGTTACCCCTGACACCAGCAGCTCCCAAGGCAGAGACCCAGCACTGTTCCCTCTATCCTGGGGAAGGGGCAGACCTTTTGTTTTGCCCTTATTAATATATTTGAAGCAATACGTCATTGCTTTAGCAGCAGACCCACCTCCCTCCCCGCTGTCTCTGTCACACATGGGCCAAAGATCTGCTCCATTCATCAGCCTGAGATTTATGAGGTGCAAAGGGCTCCGGTTACACCGCTGCCCACAGCCTCCTCCCAGCAACTGGATGAATGAGATGCTGCTGGTTCCTCCCATACCAGAAGCAAAACAAGCCCAGAGGAGAGTAAAACCACCATTTCACCAAACTCAGCTCCTTAAGTCTCTATCAGAGCATGAAATCTTCTGCCACAAGACCCCTTGTGTCCTGCAGAAGCCGAGGGAGGCCCTGCTGCCTGCAGAGGCTGAGCCTGCATCCCACCAGACACTCTGCACAGCCCAGCTTTGCTCATGTGAGACACTCCAGAAATAGAAAAGGGATTGAAGGTTTCAACTACTCTGGATTCCTCAGGCCTCTGGGCCCTGTTGCCCCTGGGCTCTGCTCTCCCACCCTCCCCTATAAAATACTCTTCCTCAGACTGCCATTTCCCTGTCCCTCGCACCAGGATTTCATCTCATTTTGGCTGTTTCAAGGGGCTGAGTGAGTGGGCAGGCCACGGGCAGAGGAGACTCAGTCCTCTCCAAATCCAAGAGGACGGTGGCACTGGAGGAACAGGCAGCAACGCACAGTTTGGAAGAAACTTGGCAGCAGCCCTGGGGTCAGGAGGCAGCGAAGGGACCTGTCAGCGGCCGTCTGCATCGCCCGGGCAGGCGGCAGGCCAGCGAGCCACCTTTCCTCCTGTCCCCGTGCAACCTCTGGAGGAGACCAGCTCAGTGGTAGCACACTGAGCTTGCTCAGAGAGCTGGAGGTGTCCTCAAACATCTGGCACCAAACTTTCAAGAAGCAGTAAATATAAAAAATTCTCTTTGCAAAGAACACCCTATCAACGAAAACACAGATTTGAAATAGATATTAGGGAAGAACTAAAAACCATTCAGATGCCACCATGCAAACTCTGTACCACATGCTGATGAGCTCTCCTGTAAGACTGGAATGAGTGTGTCAACCTGGAAAGAAACCTGGAGATTCCCCCGCAAATATCCACATGGATACAGTGAGCAGATAACTGTTTATTATTGCACGTAATCCAGCAGAACAACCGACAGAAAACTCTGGACAGTAGTACACAGATTATAGTAAACAGCTTGCGAAATCTGTGATGAAGGTATTTTTGTGTGAAGAGTGAAATGTATCTGCATCTTTGTAAGACCTGTAAAGTATATAACACAATATCCTAGTCAGTTTTGAAAGCATGCAGTTTGAGGTAAATCTGTTATTTTGCATCTAAGAAAATGAAATCCCTAAGGGGCTATATATATATGTATATATATCCATATCTCAGCACAATATGGATATATTTATACGTCACATAAAAGCAAATCTACCTACTTTCTTCAGAAGGTTACTAGGAGGAAAGCACATTACCGAGTGCATATCACATGCATAAAAAATTGGGATGGGGGGACGGGGAATTACCTTAGCACTGTTGAAAAAAATCCATTTTTGTGCTTAGTGATAAAGAAAAGCCCCTCAGGTCTCTCAACGGAAATTGTCTTGGTGGTTAATAAAAGCAGCTGGCACACTGAAACTGCAGAGCTGGCAAGTGAATGCCAACAAACGGAGATAAAACGTCAAAGGCAGCAGAGCCTGGGGTTTACAATACATTTATACTTAAAAGAAAAAAAGAAAAGAAACAAGTTGCTACTAAACTATGCTCTGTGGAAGTGTAGATGATGCTGCACAGCTTTCTCAGGACTGGTACAGCCAGATGGCTTTTAGAAAGGGATCACATTCACTTCTCCCACAGTTAATACCACATATTTGCTACTGTGGCAACGTTCCTGAGCTGAATAAGGTTAAAAAATAAACTTGGTTCACAAAGAAAAGTACTGAATTATTCTCACTCTCTTATGCCATAATCAGAGCAGATAAATTAGGCAGGTTTTGCCCTGTGTCTCCAGTCAGTGTAAACTCTTACCTGTCTGCCACCCTGTCTCTGAAATCCTTCCAGATTGACCTTTGGAGCAGACTGGGTACCTGTTTTTTTCCTTAATCATCATTTCCCCATTCTTTCCAGTCCCTCAGGTTTTCCCACCCAGTCCTGTGCTGTGGGACTCCAGGATACACAGTGGTGCACAACCAACTATAAATAACATTTCTGATTATCTTGAAAAGGGATAGAAAATACATATTGCTCTTAAAAGAAGGAAGAAACATGTCCAAGCACTCAGCCTCACACTAAATTGTAACTTCATCTGTGCTGACTTTCTAAGCTCTCACTGCTAAGGATCAGAGCAGATCATGGTGGAAACATCTCCTTCCAAAGGTCACTCTCTGTCACAGCTTTGGGAAGAATCGGTGCAAATCGCCCAGGCCTCTAAGCCTTGCACACAAGAACAAAAGCTAGAACTGCCCCCGTGTACTTTACCACTGCTGAGTCTGGCTGATGTGTATTTTTGAGCCCAAGACCCAAATACACTGGAGTCATTCAGGTCGCTGCCCCTTTTTCCTGTTGGGAATAACGTAACCTCTCCCACAACAGCCACCCTGCATCCTCTGGCTGGGAAGTCTGTTCACTCTGTTGCAATGAAAGAGCACAGGAGTCCCCCTGCAGCCCAGCACACCAAGGGGAGGAATCTGCTGGTGTATGGAGGTATTTTTCAGTAAATACCTCCTTTTCATTGTAACTTGCACCATTTTCATAGGAAAAAAAAAAAAGGGTAAAGGGACAAATTCAGCATACCTATTTCCTTTCCCGTTACAGTGGGAAGTCTCCCACTGCAAGACGTTTCTGTGCAGAGCATTGCTGGTGGCAGGAGAGCGCTCGGATGGTGCCTGGTCCCAAAATGGGCACCATCTCCACCCGCAGCACGCCCCACATGCACAAACAGCCTCAGATCAGCCAGTCCCTCGCACCCCACCCTGCAGCCCCCCGTCTGTGGCACATCAGCAGGCATGGGCAGGACTCTGGTTACACTTCAACAAGCCCAATTTCAACTTGCTCCCCCTCTCAGTCCTCCATACACAGAAAATGACTCCAGGTGATGGGGAAAGGAAAGACTTTTTGTTCGTCCCTTTGTATGGCTTCTAAGCATAGAGGGCGATGCTGTCCACCCCTAGCCATGGCGCGGCTCTCAGGAGTCATTTTGGTGGATGTGTATTGCTTCATCTCCACACCATGGATGATATTCTTTGGGAAATCTCTGACACTCAGTCAGCCAAGGGAGTTACAAAACACATCAGTGTGCACGCATAAGACCTTCTCACTCATTTTTCCTACAGCTACAGACAAATCCCTCATCCCTGGCATGACAGGACAGTTGATGGCTTCGGTGAGAACAATTTAAGGCAACTGCTACTTTATACAAAGAAGAGAAGGAGGCTGAATTGCAGAAACCCTGGCTTTTCCTTGGTAAATTGCAGAGGCCAGCCACAGCCTGGGAGCAAGGAGACTGAATTGATCTTCAGGCGCTTTTGTTCAAGGTTGATGTTTGCAGTGCGACCTTGGGATCTCAAGTCCTCCTCTTAGGTGTTTCCAGGTGGCTGAGATTTAATCCCCACCAAGGTCCATGGTCTCCATCAGCAGCAACGCCTGCCCCAGAGATGAACGGGAGAGTCAAGGGGGAGCAAAACACACAACTGACACATTACCATGGCTGTCTGTGAGCCTTTCACCTGTGGAGGCTGAGTGGGGACTAATAACACAACAGAAAGCAGTGCTCAGCAGAGCAGGTCTATAACCCAGGAGGCCCCAGGAAAGCAGCCCAATAATCTCACGGGACCTTGGGAGGTCCCTCTCACATTATGTTCATGTGAGGCCCAAGGGTCGGGGTCAGCCTTGATGGGGTTTCTTTGCAATGTTTGAGCCCAAGGCAACAGAAATCTTGTGCAAACCCATGATGCATTCCTGTGTGCAGGAACCCCACAGGCACAAATAACCTCACAAGATTTTATTGCCACCAAATCCAAATGCAAACTCTCATCCCAATTCAAGTGGAAGGCCTAAGCAAGCTCCAGTTTAACCTTAGTCAGATACACATCTCAGCTCATACTTACTTGTGTTACTTTGGTAACACAACTACGTAACGGCAGCAGCAGAACTAGCACTGGTGCAATTAGAGCTGCAAATTTCAGAATTTCACATTTGCTTTGTGTTCCTGCCTCTTGCTGAGATGCCCCTATTGCAGTGCATGATGCACTTGGCAGCGGCAGCCATGGAACAGAAAATTGAAAGTGCTTCTTGCAGCTTATTTGCAGAAAACAACTTTCAAATATAACATCACACATTCTTGCACTGGAAGTCTCCATGAATCATGTCCACCCAACTGGGAAGGCAAAACTATACTGTGGGATTGCATCTGATCAACACAGTTCGATCTTTTAACTTTGAGGAAATGATTTTATGAAAAGACAAGAGAACTATCCACTGAAATTACTCCACAAATCACTCTTTGAGCAGACAAGGGGTTACGGAGAGTCTCAGTGCTCAATGCAAGGCAACTGCATCTACTGAATAAATGCCCATGCATTTTCATCACCAGGGCATCCATTAGTGAATGATTTGTATTGGCAGTAAAGCCATTCAATCCTAAAATGTCCACAACGACATCTACAAAATGAGGATAAAATCTCATTTCATGTCTTACCTTGTCAGAGGGGCACATCATGTCAAAAAATGTACAAACAGGATGGCCAGACCAATGTTCAATAAGATGACCATGCAGATCACGATTGTGTTAGGTCCCTGAAGAAAAAACCCAAACCAGAGTATTATACACCACAATCCCAGGAGAGGAGACAGATACAAATTCATTTTGTTATTTAAAAACACCAGAATCATCCCCTCTCAACACAGATAAATCTGGCACTTAACACCCAGCCTGAATTTCAAACTAGTTGAATATCTATCAATTCCTATTCCTATTTCTCCCCTGAAAACTCCTTCTAAGGAGGCTAAATCAGGCTTCTTCTGAGGCTCAAGCAGATTAAAGGAGACCCTGAGCAGAAGCACACAAACTGCCAGGCCCATGCCAAGCTGCTCCTCCCAACTCCTTTCTCCACCCCCATCACCCACCTTTATAAAGCTGCCATTTTTAAGATGAACAAACTCATCTGTATGAGATTGCTCTAATTTCAGACAAAAAGACTTCCAAGCTGTGCTTTTCTAAAATTGTGTTGGAACCGTTCACGTCCAAAGGTCTGCAAGATGAGAAGCGGTGGGCTAATAAAATGTCTGGTTTTACAGCTGTATTTGCTAACAGCAAAATTGAATTTTAGTGACTGTATTTTAAACCTGGGAAATTAGCTGGTGATTCGATACCGCAGTTGAGCTCAGGAGGTGCCCCTACTTCAAAAGAGCAGAAGTAATGGGTAAAAAAGAAAGCCCACTCAGCTTTTTCTTCCCTGGTCTACATTATCCCCACAACTGTCCAGATCCATGTTGGCTGGTGAAGGGTTGGGAAAAGAAGGGGAGGGAAAAGAAGGGGAAAAATGTATAAAAAATGAATCAGAACATGCCTGTTTTCCTCGAATTTTGAAATAAGGACATGTCTGAGAACATAACTACCCTGGTACAGAGGGGTAGTTGAAATAACAGGGTTATGAACGCCAGCCCCAGCGGCCAGGGCAGGGCAGGCTGGGAAGGCAGCAGGAGAGAGGAAACCAAGACTCTCCTTCCACAAGCTTCGGGACCCTGAAAAGAGCCTCTGGGCACCACTCGGGGCCCACTGCAGCCCCAAGACCAAGGGCTCTGCATCCCTCTGGCCCCATTCGGACCTCCTGGGGAAAAACAAACCAAAAAGCAAAAGGCAAAGATGGCTCCCTGGGGTGCCTCCCTGGCTGCCCCCACGTCACCTCTTCGCACTCCTCCGCGTCCTGCGCTGCTGCCGCCGCTGCGGCCGGGCCCCGCTTGGCCCCCACCTTGGGCTCCGTCCGCCCCGGTGCCCTGGCCTCAGTCTTCTTGTCTGCGGCGGGCTCGGCCCGGCCTGCGGCCCTGCGCTCGGGGCTGGGCCGCTGCTTCGGCTCCTTGGGCTGGGGCGGCTGCGGCTTGGCCTCCGCCCTGGCCACCGGCTTCTCCTCCCGCTCCTGCGGCGGGGCAGGGGTGCCCCCTCGGTGCTGGGGGTCCCCCCGGGGCTCAGGGGAGGGTGGCTCGGGCTCGGGGAGCGGCTCCTCCTCATAGTCCGCGGCGGGGGAGACGGGGGATGTCCGGACGGCGTAGCTGTGGTAGCCCTTGAAGAGCTCGACGTCGGGCTCGCGCGCCATCCTCTGCAGCGGCCCGATCTCCATCTGCTCGGCAGGACGCCCCCAGCCCCGCGAAGCTGGCCGGCCCTCGCCCTCGGGGGGCACGGGGCTCCCACCGCCCGCCTCGGCCCAGCTGCCCGGACGGAGGGCGCCGTCCTGGCGGGGGGCTGCCTTGGCCCGCTTGGCCTCAGGGGGGGTGGCGGAGGGGCTGGGGGCCGGGCTGGCGCGGCGACGGGGCTCATCCTGCTCATGGAGCTGGGGGCTGTCCGGGGGAGTGGGGGGCGGTGGGGCGCCCTCAGGCCGCGGCGCCTCCTCCTCCATGTTGACGGCGTGCTCTGCGTTCTCCATGATCTCCTGCAGCAGCTTCCGCTTCTGGTACTCGGGGCCTGCGGAGAGAGGGGCTGGCGTGAGGGGCTGCCCCGGGGGAAGGAGGGACAGCAGGTCGCTGCTCCCTGCTCCGCGCCACCATCATGCCTCTGACAGCTGTGCCCCCAGCCCTGACGGGTTTGGGGGTGACTGCGAGAGGGTCCGGGCTGGGGGCTGGGGGAGGAGATGCTCCCAAACCAGAGCTTGCTTCCAGGAGAGATTTCCTCCAGGAGCAGCCAGAGCTTCTCAGCCCCATCGCGTGCTGTCTGGCTGGGAAAGAGCCGAAGGAGCGGGCGGGGAGCTCCAGATAAGGGTAAAGAAACAGTGAAAATCTTCATCCCAGATTTTTGTGGTCATACAGATGGGTTATCCTGGGGCTAAAGAGGATCCAGTTTTCATACAAATCTCTACTTTTTATTTTAATGGCTGGGAAACTCTCCCATGTGGCTTATTTGTTACCTAATAGCGTGGCAACTTCACAAGTGATAAAGGGGATGCCCAGTCTCCTTGGGAAAGGCATGTATTCCCACATGATCTACCTGTCATCCCTCACAATGGGAGATACACATTCCTTGTTCATGAAGCAGGGCTGGCAGTTTCACAGCCCTCCTCTCTGCACTGAGCCCTTCAAAAGCAGCAAAATTACCTGGCACCATCACACAAGGTGTCTCAGGGCTTCGGCTTTCATTCTGGCCTCATTCCAATGCTGACTTGTCAGCTCTTATCAATGTTGCCCTTGCTTCAATTATTTACCTATCATTAAATCCTTCCTTCTTGTTAACTCTAGGCCATGTCTGCAAAGAAAATTGCAACCCAGCTAGGGTCTGGAGAAGTCAGCCAGAGCCTGACACCAAAGATATCCCTTGTGCTGGGCAGCTGGCTGAACAAAATCCACCACTGAACAACTGGGAATATCTTTTGGAACAACAACCTTGCAGAGTCCTCTGCATGCTGGGACCTGTGCTGGGACAGGGGTCCCCACACGTCACAGTGATGCTCATAGCAAGTGAGAACAAGAAGAGCATGCTCCTCATGGGCAGTGCAAGTTCACAAAGCATCTTGTTTGAAAGCAAAGCACCTGCCTGTGAAAGCGGCTTTGCCCTCATTCTGCTGAATCCAAGCGATGCTGAGGGGTGCAGACGTACAGGGCTTGTTCTGTGCTCCTGAATGGCACAGACCCTGGTGCTGTGCCATCCCCAGCTGCTTTGTGGTTCCTCCCCTCATTTCTTCCACGCTAAGGACTGATGCAGACTTGAGCCTGGTTGGGAAATTGGGATTGGTGCTCCTTTCCCTCTAATAAATCAGTGGTTTGATTTGCACGCTGTTACCTCCTGCCCACGCAGGCAATGCCTCTGCTCGGAGCAGGCAGCGGGGAGAAAGGGCACTGATTTTAGCTGCTCTGCTCTGTCTGCACACTCCTGTCAATCAGCAGGCAACCCATTCAGGGCCATTTATTTCTGGATGCAAGTGGATTATTTGGAAGCCATTTCAACAGTTGTTCAGACTCCTCAAAATAGGCTGCCTGCAGCTCCAGGCTCCTTGCTTTCTCCTGTTGGTTTCTTCTCCTGAATAATTCACACCAACAAAACCCCAACTGCTTGGAGGGCACTGCACAGCTCTCATCCTCCTCACCTCCCCACCTTCACCTCTCAGCATGACATTTCAGCAAGGGCTTTGGCTTACATCCCTCTCCTGAGCTATTAGGGTTGATATCCTAAATGAAACCCAGGGCTCAATACTTGTTAGAGATATGAAGCTTGCTGAGCAGGATTGCTCTGTGCCAGACATAGCAGGGTCTGTCTGCCAGGACAGCAGAGGGAAATGCAGCTGCTCAACACTGCCAGGATCCCCTGGCTGTGTGACCAGCAGCTCTGAGTCCTAGCAAAATCCAAGGGTAGACTTTTGTCTATTTGCTCCTGGATGGTGCAGCTGTGAAAGAAGAGACATTTCCTCTTGTTGCGCACTTAAGAAATCTAGAGATTTAAAAGTATCATAGAATGAAAACATGCATCAGCAGCTTACAAGGCCACTGAGAGAGGCCAGGATGCAAGTGAAGCCCTACATAAAAGCAGTGCGAGAATTCAGCACTCGGGGAGCCAGGAGCAGAGAGTCTGGGCTGCTTCAGGCATTTTGCAGAGACCATTTCAATTGTCTCATTCAGTTGCCATGGGTGGAAAAAATAATCTAGCTAGATGACAAAAACCTCGATCAGGAATTCCAGTTTCCTTTGCCTCTGTGCTATAAATACCCCAGTGTGCAAAGGGTGAATGTGGAGCTGTGAGTGGCAGCTGGGGGGCTTATGTCAGGATCAGGAGATGTTTAGCTATTGTTAAATGAAGTGCCACATGCTGGCTCAGGCCCATGCCCGGGCGCTGTGGTGTTTCCCCACTCAAAGCCAGCTCTGACGGGTCTTGCTGGGCGGTGGGGAGGAACGGGCAGCCCTCCAGCATGGCATCTCCCCAGTTAGTAGGTGCAGGGCAAGGTGGGAGTAGAGTGAATTTAGGCAAAACTGTCAGCATGGCTCTCCCCAGCCAAGCGCTGGGTGTGAGCTGTTCCCCTTCCTCTCTGCGTGCCCTGTGCTGGGGTGTAGTTACTGGAGACCTGGAGGCACTGAAATCAGAGCAGGAGCAGGCAGCAGGTTTTGCTGAGCGGGAGTCAACCTTTGGCTTCTACCCCCAGTTTTGCCACTGTGATGGTCCTCTGTGATCCTGCCTCAGCAGCCACAGGGCACTTGTTCTGGGTAACAAAGCTGGATAATAAGAAAGACAGAATAAAAACATAGGCACTTGGATCCTTGGTTTCTGCTCTGTTATTACCTTCCCTCTCTGGAAAGGAAAGCTTCCCAGGAAGAACATATCTCTAGCTAACTCAGTCTAGGGAAAGGTAATGGCATTCACAATGCTGTTTCTAATATTACACTTCCTATCTACTAATCCTCAGTGCTTGGTCTCAGAGGAACCTCCCGAGTGTTTTCCCAGCCAAATAATCAGCAGTGATGCAAACAAATAAATAGGGAATCGGGGAAGTAGTATTTTGTATTAGCAACTTTCTTATAGGATATTACAGCCCCTAATTAGCCGAGTCTGACTGTACCCCAGTGTGGTGTGGGGCCCCACAGGATATGGCTTTGTGAGCCAATGTTCAAAGCTTTCCAAGAAAAAGTCATAACGGATATATCTACAGGAGCACTGCAAACAAACCCAAGCTCACTGCCTGCCCTGTCTGGTGCTGGGAGGGCTTCAGCGCATGGAGAAACATGAGGGGAAGTTGAGGGACTCTGGGTTTTTCCTCCAGGCTACGGTAACATATTCCAGCAGGTAAACCAGTGGTATAAAGAGGACAGCAAATCATCCAGGGCAGGGAGCTGGCTGAACTTGCTCAAATGAGGATTTAGGATAGACAGGAGGGCAACTTGTGGAGTTATAAAGCAGGTGAAACATTAGAACTGATTCCCCCAGAAAATTGCAAAATCCCGCTTGGAAGATGACTCTGGTCCTACCTGGCTGGTAGAAATCTGGGGAGAGCTCCCTGGCCATCATCCTGGCTATGCCCGATTCGTTGTTAGCTGCCTGAGCTGCCTGCTCAGACCCTTCAGCCTTGGCTTTGGCATGAGCCGTCCTGTGGAGAGACGAGGGGACAACAGTGAGCACCATCTGAGTCAAGATTGTTCCAGCTCGAGCACTGGACCATGCCAGCCCATCTGGCGTAACAGCACTCAGCACTCGCCCACTTGTCCCAAAACCCCCCACACTCAAGAAGAAAAGACCAGATTTTCAACAAGTAAGAGGCACAGATGGTTAAGGCCAAGGTGTGAAGGTTGCACGTAGCCATGCAAGGGGACGGGGCGGGTATCTTTGCAAACGCGAGCATGTTCACGTATGCTGTAAAAGGGGCTTGCCACCGTGCTGCGAAGCACTCAAAACCTAGCTCAGAAGAATGCCTAAAGCACCACCACAGGCATCTTTGGAGCATAAGGGGACAATAATGTGATGGCTGAACACTGCTGTGCTGTCACCAGCCCTGAGCTGCTGCACCTCGCCAGAGGCAGCGTGCCCCTGCCCAGCACACCGGACACGTTTTACCCCAAATGTCTCTCCCGTAGCTCTCCAGCAAAAAACACACATGGTCCAAGGGGCTGCTTTACTCTCTGCAGCCCAGGGGGCTGCTCTCACCGGTGCTAGGAAAGGCAGAGCTACTGGCTGCCTCTCAGCTTGACTCCCGGAGTCCTTTCCACCCCTTCCCAGCACATCTCCTCCTTGCTCTGTGGGGCGATCAGAGTTATCTCGCTGGCCGGCTGTCATATTCCTCGCATGCCTCAGACTCAAGGCCCTGTGATCTTTATGCTAAAAGCAGGGTTGGCTTTACATCCCAGCTGCTCGCAGTCTGGGAAGGAGCTGACTTCAAACAGCAAAATCGCACCTTAAAAATAAGGGAGGGTGAAGCACCGTATAGTCAGCTGCTTTGCTCCACCTGGTGCTGACAGAGAGCTGCTTTCCCCGTGCTCTCACTATCACGTTTGCTGAGGCTCCCCATATCTCCCTTGCTGAATGTAATGGAGCATACACTGGCTGCACTTGCAAAACCATCTATTTTTGTGTGGACAGTTAGATAAGCAGCTAGCAGCCCTCAAACACCAATTCACTATGAATTACAACTTTTAATGTGGTTTTAGGGTGTCTGATGAGCCCTTTTCAGGCTCAGGTTGTTATCTGGTCATGTGTTAGGACAAGAAATGAGGAAAGATGCAGTTCTCATCCCTGCAGTGAAAATGCTCCAGGGGAATTTTTGGACTGTCAGTCATGAAATCAGGATTAATTCTTTCCCATTAAACTGAGGTGCAGTTTTCATACAAGACTAGCTGTAGTCTGAATACATACACATACATACATACACACACCTCCCCCATTCTGAGTAGCTGCAGGGAAAGAACTAAATGTAGGGCATTAATCCCAACTGATACAGGCAACAGTGTGACTTGACAGGGAGCCGAAAACACTGTTCAGGGCCCTGCGATAGAGAAGAGGGTGAGGAGCTGCTGTGGCTCAGCCTGTCTCTCCCTGGGATGACATCCTGCTCGGCTGGAGCCATGATTCACCTCTCTGCCCACACTCACATGTTATCTCCCCACTTCCTCTGCAGGCTGAGCTGCCTGGGATTGCTGTTGTTCTTGGTCTTTTAACCCAAAATTATTACAGCTCCTGAAAAACCCAGAGACAAGACACGATGAGGCAGAAAACAGCTATTTTAAACCGCTGCTCACAAGCAGGAGGTCTGAGGCAGCTCTGAACAGAGAAAGCACCTCCTTTTTTGGTAGCATATAATCAGCATGATTAATTCTACTATAATCTGGCAGGGGCCAAGGGGGGATGTTTCTGTGCTCTCCATGCCTGGGGGACGGAGCGGGCTGGGTGCGCTGTGCGTGGAGCATGCAGCCTGCCTGGTGCTGGCCCTGGGAAGAAGCTTTCAAAGTGAGGATCCAGCTCTTCACCTTGGCAGGACGTGCGCTAGCCCCTGGCTTTGTCCTGCTGCTCTTGGAGTACGGGATTCACTCTACAGAGATAAAATCCTGCCTTTCAGCCACTCACTGGACCAGGGAGAGGCTATTCCAGCCACTTCCCAGCCAGACAACCAGCCAGTGGCCCCATCTGGGGGAACAGCAAGGCAGCTCCTGGCAAGTGGGTGGATGCCTTCCTAAAGGTGACTTCCAAAAAAGTAAACTAGTAGTGGACTGGATGCAGGGTCTGCTCCCTCCGCTAGTAAGGACAAAGCCAGACTCATGTTGATGTGTTACCAAATGGGTGCAAATGGCTCCCACATGCTCGTCTCTCCCCCAGCATCTGGGGCCAATGCAAGGGAACAGTCTAGGGGTGTGGGAGGTGACAAGGCACTCCCAATTATTCTCTTCTCTTGTTGGAGATTTTCTTTCCTCCAGAGAAGCTACTGGACACTATCTGGCCGCTGCATGGGGCTTGAGTACTGCAATTCCTGTGGGTAAAGAGATGGCGAGGCCGGGAAGACCCCAGCCTGGGTTGCAGAGGCTGCGGTGAGGATGCTGTGGGTGGTGGGGAGCTGAGCCAGCTGGGCTGAGCCATCGCTGTGAGCCACTGTGGTTCCAAGGTTAGCAGGGCTCTACAACGAGCCCTCCTGGGCACAGAGGGGCGTGAGGCCATGGGGCAGCTCCCGAGCTCCACACACGGAGCTGCAACAGCAAGCTGAGCGGCACGACTTTGGGATCCTCCACTGCCCTGCAGATGCGAGCTGCATGGCAGCTTTGCCCAGCTCCCTCGCTCTGCAGGACACGGCCAAACTCTGCCCCTGTCCCCCTGCTTGCAAAGTCATCCAGAAATGTTTCATTTGAGGGGACTAAGATCAACACAGCTGCAGCTTCAAATCTGGCACCTCCGGCACACCACGTGTTGGCCCTGCAACATGCCGAGGAGGCCGTGGCACAAGGGATGCTGATGCCCTGAGCTGGGTCCCTCTGTCGCTGAGATCATTTATTACAGCAGCAGCCAAGTGATGAACATCTGGCTTATGGAGACACAGCATGGTGTTTTAAGTACATCATCCCTGGCTGTGCTGTGCACCGCTGGGGCACAAAGGGAAGGCACTGCTGCTCACAGCCCTCCAAAAAGCCACGCTGAGGGTTTAGTAACACCGTGACAAAGCACAGCCTGGAGGAAAAGGACCAGCCATAACAATAACATCTGACTTGCCTAGAGTATTTCTGCATTTATTATTTATCCACATGGCTGGCAGTGCCTGGGAGCTCAATGCAGAATAAAACTTGGCCATGGCTGTAAAGCAGGAAACAAATAGCAGCCACTCTGGGACAGCCCAGCGCACACAACCTGCAGCACAAAAGCCTCTCCCAGCCCATGGTGGGGGAGCTACCAGGCACAGTAGTGAAAAAAAAAAACACCTCAGGCAGGTTTGAGGGAGGCAGGAAGGTGATCTTCGAACCTTAGACATGAAACATATAAGAGGAAAAATTTCTTCCAAGGTTAAGAGTTGCTCAAAAAACCGAATCAGCTTTTGCAAAAAGGAAAATTCTGGCCTTTTCCTATATGCATATAAATTTGATACTTTTCAGGCAGCACTTGAATCAGGGACACACTTTTTTACTTACTGCTGGTTGTGCTGTTAGCTCACAGCACTCCTGCAGAAAGCAGCCTGTGCAAAAACTAACAGAGGAGAAAGTCTGGAGGCGGAGGAGGCCAGGGTGAAACTGAAACAGAGACTCATGGGTTTTATAGCATCCAGCAGTAGAATTCAAAAGCCCGTTTTCAAGGCAGTGCTGGAAAATGAGCCACCAACATTAAACACATCCAACCGGGGGCAATAAACACAAAGAGGGGCCTTTACAAACCAACACTGATGCTCCCTGTCCCAAGCGAGGCAGTACCGCCCGGGATGAGCACTTCCCAGGTTCACACTGAGCCATCTCCCCCAGTAGCGCCATTAAAAATAGCTCCGGTGGATTCTTTGCGAGGAGGAGCAGCAGCCCTGCGCCAGGGCGAGGGGAGGTATGTGGGCAATGCCTGCAGCCCCCGGCCCAGCCTCGCTGCTGCTGCCTCCCAGCAGCACCGGCTGGGTCACGGCGGCTGCTCGGGGCAGGGACGGGGGGGAAGAGGGAGGGTTAAATGCATCTGCTGCTTTATTTGCTCCTCTGGCATGGCTCTAATGCTCTAATTGTTTTTGTACTAGTGCAGGACAGAGTACCACTCCTGTCCTTCCTGGCTCTCTCCCAGAAACACTGCCTGAATCATTCCTCTGACTGCTACTAAAATCCTCTGTGGACACACGAGCTGCAGCTGAGCACCGTGCTAACAGGTGAGACCCAAAGCCATGCCAGCATTCCCCTCTCTTTGGACAGTTTATGCAGTTTTGCACATCCACATTGGATTAGACTGTAAATGAGATTGGAATTAGCGGAGAATAGTGCAAATACCAGACAGGACTGGGGTGCCTGCAGGTGCAGTAATGACCTTGTGGCTAGAAATAGGGATAGAGCTCAGTTCTCTGTCCAAGCTATTGCACATTTGCTTACTAAGGGAAAGACAGACCTGTCCAGCACCGTCTTTCCTTCTCTGGGGTCTCCCCCCTCTCATTGATTCAGCAAACCCTGAGAAAGGGCCAACTGAACAACCTTTTATTGACATTCTTAATATCACAAGCTGCCAAAAAGGCCGATAAGCAAATGTGATTCATCACTCAGCTCTAGGAAGGGAGACTTCAGCTAAACTCTCATCTCCTAGAAACTGGCTTTTCCACTGCCAGTCAAATCCCTGCTCCAGCATCCAGCAGGAATCATTTTGTCCTTCTGAAGAAACTTAAGATAATGGTTTGTCTTGGCAGGAATGTTTGCAGCACTCAGAAGGGACAAAGGGAAAGCTACAGAAATGCTTTTGCTGATGGAAACATGGTCCCTTCTGCATTCACACTGAAGAGCAAGGACACACAGACCTGATCAACACAGACCTCTGTTGAGGTTTGGATTAGATGACCTTTAAAGGTCCCTTCCAACCCAAACCATTCTATGATTCTATGACCTGACCAGGACAGTCACCTTCTGGCTTCTCTGTTTTCCACACTGTCTTTAGACACGTGTCACCTCTATAGTTGGAGCATCCCTTTCTTCCCGCTCAGTCCCATTCCACCTCCTTTGTGCCTGTCCCTCTGCCTCCATGTGCATGCAGATACCAGCAAATCTCTGCTATCCCCATTTGCCTGGAACCAGCTCATGGGACGAATTTCGCTTTACAGTCCATCTCTTGTGCCACTTGCCCTGTCCACAGTCAAACCCACCTGTGTGTCCCACCCCATGGGCGTCCTGCCCTGAGAGCCAGCTGTACTTTTCACCCTCCTTTCACTCTTTTTGCTCCATCACTCATGTGCACATACCCACTCAATTTAGACTCCGATATCCCTGGGGTGTGTGAGTCTTTGCTAGTTTATATGACGGACTCTGTACCTGCAAGGTGTGATCTAAATTATGAATTAAGCCTAAATCAACACAAACTGCCTCCTAAAGGAAACATCTCCATATCACTGTAAAAGAAACCCCAAAAGAGAAGCCACCCTGCCACTGCAGAGCAGCTCTGCCCTTCAGCCTCCCTTCCCTTGCAGCCAGCTCATGAGATGCCCCAGGCTTTTCACTCACAGTACCAGCACTTACACAGAAGTGGTGGCACTCTGTACATGCCCAGGCTATTTAGCTGGATAAATCAGATCTTTTCTCCTTCCCTCCACAGAAAGAACATGAACAGGCCACTCAGCCAGGAGTAAAAGCATCCTTTTCTGTGCAATGATTCAGGAGCGCAGGCCTGGCAGAGCTCCCTGCCACCTAACGAGCTCAGCAAGCATTAGCCTTTATGATTACTTGGTGAATTTTTAAAATACCGAAATGTTATCCTCAGCTCTAAATAGCTCAGAGCCACTTGCATCTTTCACCAAGGGATACTTCCCTTCGGAACAGTTAAAGTGATATTAATCTTGAAGCAGACAGATCTGCAGCTGTCTTCAATAAGACGACAACCTACGCACCCCAGCCTTGCGTACGGGAGATTTGCTCAATTAATCTCCGCTGCCCTGGCTGCCCTGCGAGCCGAGCAGGACCGGGTGGGCAGCTAGCCGTCAGGGCTCGGCTGTGCCAGCCCGCACGGGAGCCCACGGGCTGCGATGGGCCGGCTGGGCAGGCATAGAGCACAGCTGCTCTCCGTTTCCCCCGCAGCCCTCGGATGCCAGCTGGCAGCTGCCCAGAGCCGGCTCTAAATGGAGCGGTGCAAGCCGGAGCCTGCCGGCTCTAAGGGCTGCTGGCCACCGGTCCAGGCATCACAGCCACGGGGCCACTGCACTGGCCCCAGACAGGCAGCTCCTCACCCTGCCCGAGCCATCTTGCCAGTGAGGCCAGGCTGCGAGCAGCCCATGAGAGCATCCACAGAGGTATCTTTGGGGAAAAAGAAGGGGGGGATTTGCAGCTGCCAAATGGACTCCTGCCCCTGGTCCATTCTCCTCCGTGCTGCCCTGGGTGCAGATCAAGCAGAACCCAGAGGAGTGACTCACAGCCTTGGGACTAGGTACAAACACCACTGATTTCTTCCAGCTTCCACCACACCAAAAGGGCTCAGCTAGCGTTCTCAGGACCCTTATTTAATTAGCTACCTCTGCAAGACCAAAGCAGCTGGGTTATCCCACTGAAAAGTGCATCAAAACATCTTTACAGCACATATGCAATCAGGGTCTTCCGGCCTTTCATCCCTCACGTGCTCCCACCCTCCTGCTGGTACCTGCACCGAGTGGGCAGGGGCTGCTCCCTGCCCTGCCCAGGGGAATGAATTCCCACTTCCAAGAAAACACCAGGGCTGCAGCAATCACTTGGTTCAAGGGAGCCCAACCTGGCCCAGGAGCTCCTGCCCAGCCCCAGGCTCTGCCAAACGGATGGCCTCCACAAGCTGAGCATGTTTTACCTGATTGCCAGCGCTGCCAGCACTAGAATGGGTCAGAAAATGTGTGTTTTCTTTCCAAGATTGTTGCTTTTTTCAATTAAAAGTTTTAGAAAATTCTAATTCAAATCTTTTTCAGATTTCAGCAATGCAAACCAAAGGACTGAGGAACTGCACTATCTGCTTTATGATTTTATTTCCCCGGTGAAAAAAGAAAAGCAGGAAAACTTTTTTTTTTATTTTTTTGAGGAAATGAAAGCAGGCAGATTTCTTAAAATATTGCATTTGGTCAGAAGCCAAATTATTCATCAAAATTTAGGGCAGAATCATTTTTCTCCCAGCCCCATGGGTCTCTCCAGTTGACATTCACAGATATGAGGTCCAGGAGAAAAAAGAGAGGGAGCAGGGAGCTGCAAGAGGTGCCAGCCCACCGCCCGGGTTGCAGCACCCACGTCCCCTGCACACCCACACCCGGGGCTGCTGAGGGCACCCCGGGTGGGTGGGACACCAGGTCCCTCCCGGCGCTCACTGGAGGCTCAGCAGGCCTCAGAGGAGCAAAATGACAGAAACCTGGGCTCAGAAAACCGAAGGGCTCTGGCTCAGCACCAGGATAAGCTGAAAAAAATGCACCTCCTCCAGGCTTTATATCTCAGGCTTTATATTTAAATCAGACATTTTACTTAAATATTTTTTCTTTTTCAAGATAAGCCAATTTCACATTCCCCTGAAATGACGATAACCTCTGAGCAAAGCCTGACTGAATCAGATGATTTTCAAGCCCGGCTCCCTGCCGGCTGATTTCAAGCATTTGGATGGGAGTCAGAGCCTTCCTGCCTGCTCCACGAAGCACCAGATCAAATGAACGAGAAGCTACCATTTTCCACAGTCATTTTTGCAGATTAAAGTCACGCTTCATTTTTCCCTTTCTGTGCTTGTAAGCTGTTGAGATAAGGATTTCCCACAAGGTCGGGATGAACAGCCCATTAATTCCCCTTGCCCTGCCTGGCTGGCTGGCTACCTGAGTCACACCCATCCCTGGACCTGACGTCCTGCCATCCCAACTCTGCTCCTCTTGAGGGGATCCCTGAAAGCCACAGTCCTGCTTGCTTCAACCCCAAAGACCTGGGAAGCCCTGGAGAAAGCAGTTTGCTGCCCAAAAGATGCTTTTGCCTTGGAGCTACTGAAAGTGCACGCTCCTTCTTACCCTAATAGGGCATGAAAGTGCCTAAGAAAATTCATGTGAGGCGGGTGGAAAACAGATAAAGCCGTGCACACCCTTCTCTGGAGTCAAAATGCATCAGCGTAACAAGCACGGTGGGCCAAAAATGTGTCAGTGCTGGAATGGCAGCCAGCCCGGGCTGGGGATGAGGCCGTTCCAGGAAAGGGCTGAAAGAAAGGGGTAAAGGCATCACGCCATCACTCATTTCACAGCACCAAACCCCTCTAGCCCGCAAACCCCTGCACACAGCCGGGACACATCGTGGGGGTCCCGCAGCTGGGGGAGGTCTCTGATCCTGGTGCTGGACCCTAACCCTGGCACTGGCTGTCCCCATGGCCTCACGGGACCAGGGATGGAGAGGAGCTCACCTGAATCCTGCTGCCTGCTCCCTGCCCGGCTCCAGCGGCCAGGACAGCAGGGGTGAACGGTGAGTCCAAGGGCTCTTTGGGGTGGGATGAGGGTCAGGTGTCAGTTCAAGACAGGCGATACTTCTACAGAGCTGCAGACTGATGCACTGGGGCAGCAAACCCACAAAACCCCAGCCCAACAAAGCCTAAACCAGCCCTGCTCAGTCCCCATCATGAGGCTGTAAAGACCAAGACCCCGCTCTAGGACAGGAGCTGGGTGTCCCCCATCTCCAAGATGCGAGTGACACAAAGTCCCTGAGCTCCCGATCCGGGGTGCAGGGAGGCTCGGGTGGAAGTATTCCTCCTAACCAAACCACACAGGGTGACAACACACCACCATGGCACAAGGCAGCCTTAGGTGTTATTGGCCCAAGAGGTTTGAAGGAAACCCAAACTGAAGTGGTCCTGGCCACGGTGGCACAGGCCAGGCAGGTTTCCCCCCGTCATCCCTATGGGTGGTTATCCTGGATACTGACCTCAGTTTGTGCTGATAAGCCATGTGGAGGAGGTCATGCCTGCTGAGGAGCTGCAAGGGGAAAGGGTCTTTATTCACCTGGTTTCATGGGAAAGAGTGAACACTGCTGGCATCAGTGCTGCGCAGAAAGTGGGAGAGTCCCAGCCCCGGGCACCAGTTGGTATGGAAATAGTTGCCAGCGACTGGGTTTCTATTAACCAAGAGTGAATGAAACACGATTATCTTCTTTATAAACAAACCAGGCTCTGTGAAAAATGTCTTTGCTGGGAGAGCGGGTCCCCTCACCGCTGTGTCCTGGCACCCAGCTACGGCAGAAGCTGTGTGGCTGCCCTCGTTTCTCCCTGCCCACGTCTGAGCCCTGCCCGCAGAAGCACAGAGATGCTCATTCCCACTGTGGGGGCTGTGGGGGCAGCCAGAACACCCAGCCCTTGAGGACCTGCCCTCGGCTCCTGCCACTCGGCCACCTCCAGGTGTGCTTGGCATGAGCCTCCCCCTGCACCCTGTGGGGTGTCTGGGGGGGGATTTTAATGAAGCCAGTGTAATCCTGTCCCCCTCTTCACCTGCACCCACCTATCTTTTAAGCCCCCCAGGAGGCCAGGCTGCAGAGTCTTTGGTGTCTGATTGCACAGCTGCAGAAATGCTGCTTCCAACTCCTGTGTCTCTCCCTGGCAGCTCCCACTCGGTGGTGAATCGTAGCCAATATTGCACCCGGGGCCAGGACAAGCTCTGCCCATCTCCTGCCTGCTGCTGCCTCCTCGTTACCCGCCCATCCATCACACGGGGGTGTGCAGTCCCGGAGCAAAGAGATCCTGAAGCTGGAATGGCAGAGGAAGATCAGCTACTCTCCCAAGCAAGGAGCCCCCCAGGCAGGGACCGCCTTGAACCACTGCTGCTGCCCACTCTCGTGGGGTGGCCATGAGCATCCTGCTTAAAAGTCTAGGAGTGCCCACACCTCTGGCTTTTCAAAAGCCCAAAGGAAAGCAGAAAGTAAAGGATATTTTAAAAAAGCCTAAAATTCTTTCAGAGCAAATTCCAAGTCTGGGCACTGGGGTTCAACAGACCTGAAAATCTCAGGTGCAAACTGGGATTTTCAGGAAAATCCCAGTCCCAGCCTGGCCTTGGGGAAGCCGAGCTGCACTGTCAGCCCCGGGATGGTTGACAAGGCCATGGCCATCAGACCAGCCTGGCTCTGCCCTGGACACAGGTCATGTCTCACCAGAGAGGTGCATTGGGAAGACATCACTTTGGTTGCCCACCTTCCCAACCAGTGGCATAAATCCCTGAGAGCACCGGGGAGGGAGGGCAGGAGCCCGCCGGGGCAGAGCCGTGCCAAATAAAGCACCTTATCGGAGGAAGCGCACGGCTGCGCTCCAGCGGCGTGGGCTGCCGTGGCCCCGGCTCTCAGCTGTCGCGCTCGGGCAGCGCTGATAAAGCCCTGCTCTGCCTGCCCTTATTTAGTCAGGAGGCTCTGCTGACTCCAGTGATTTCTGGACGTCATTTGCACCACACAGCCGCGTTCCCGGAGGAGATGCTCGCTGCCGCCTGGCCACGCAGCCTGGAAACGCTGAGTGCAGGGAGACAGCGGCAGCGCTGCCGGGAATGCAGCCAGGCAGGGGAGGCTTGGAAGGCGATACGGGAGCCATCGAGCACTCTTGTTCTTTGAAGGGAGAGCTAAGACGTGTCCCAAAACCATGGCTATGGACAGAAAGCCAGCTTTGGCTTCAAAACCAGGCGACAGGTCACACTATGAAGGATGCCCATGGGGCACTGCCAGGGAAGCCACACTGGTGTGGTTTCTGACGCCAAATGCTCATCGCAGCTCTGCAACGCTTTAACGCAGCCCAGGCTCACCACGACGAGTAAACCCCACTTTAGCAGGAATTAATGCCTCACATTGCAGAACGCAGTCTAGAAATTCTTACAGGTATCTATCCAAGCAGCACTACTGCAGGAGATCTATAGATACTACATTAAAACAAAAAATAAATCCAAAATGTATTCATTTTTAATTGCACTCTCCAGGCATAAAACACCCAGATGCACAGGGTCAGAATCTGAAGACAAACAGATGAAGTTCAGCAGCCATTATTGACTCTGTTATCTTGCTTTCTTATTGATCCTGGGACATGTGGCAGATATATCTGAGGTGTTGTTTACAGAATGTACACCCGTCAAACAACTTCAGAGTGTGGCCAGACCAATGCCTTGCAGGACCCATGGCCAAGTCCCTCCATTGATTTTGATCCAAGTCAATGGGAAGCACAACCGCATGCAGAGGCAGAGCACAGCAGACACTGTTGCAGTGGGACAGAGGTGGGATTTGCAGTATACACATTCATTTTGTTCCCCAAAAGTGACAGTGAGAAGGAAATCCCCTGTACGAGCTGACTGGCTACTGAGCATACAGCTTTTAAAAAATCAAAGGTTCCCCCTGCAGCCATTCCTGCCTTTCCTCTTGCATTTTAATTTAATTTTATTTAATTTAATTTAATTTTATTTTATTTTATTTTAATCTATTCTGTAAAGAAAGCTGACCACTTCCATGCTCCTTCTCCCTCCTTTCAGTGGGACCATCCTCCCCACGTGACAGGTGAGCATGTACTGCACAGGCAGCACCTCTGGGTGCTGCTGCTCCCCAAGCACCCAGGCGTGCAGAGCACCCCATTTGGCACCAACTCACACACCCAGAAAATTCCAGGGCAGCTGTTACACACCCTGGCGTGGCTTTTAACTGGCTCACTCATGGCTTGGTGGCGGCTGTCCCCTCCTCGCAGGGGCTGGCGGGGGCCAGACCTGCTAGTTTTCCTCCAGCCAGCTTATCCACTTAAGCACCAGGGAGATGAGGTCCCGGCTGTGATCCCAGGACCTCACCACCTTTCCCACCCACCCCAACATTTTTTCAAGGGATCCCCAGAAAAGGTGGAGGGATGCAGTGGGTGCCTTCACCCAGCACCACAGGAACAGCCACATTGCAGATCTGAGGGGAATCCCCTGGGATCACAGCAAGGAAATCCCCAGGGCACCAGCAGCACAGGGCACAGCTAACAGACATCCTAGAGCCGCGTGGGTTAACCCCTGTGTCCACCTGTGGTTTGCCCTGGGCAGGAGTGATGCTGTGTCTGCTGGCTGCTGCAGAGGCTGCACTTCAGGATGACTTTCCTCCTGAGTGACGGCAGTCTGGGGGAGGATTCAGCATACTTCAACTTTCATTAGCTCCGTCCCATTAGCTGATCCCCAGCGCTGCTGACAGATGTGCCCTGAGTTTCTGCCCAACGTCTGAGCAGCACCAAGGCCCTTTGCCTGGGGTGAGGGGGCAGCCGGCTGAGCTGGATGGGCTGTTCAGGACAGCATGACCCCATGCCAAATGATTTTCACTAAACTCATGAAAAAAAGAATGCAAAAACCCCACTGTTCCCCCAACCGGTGGCGAGGCGATGCCAGCTCTGTCCTCAACCTCTTGCACAATGGGGAATGCAGCTGGATTGCTGACCCGGGAGGATTCGGGAGGGAGCCGAGGAGGCCAGGGCAGGCAGTGGGGCAGGCTGGCCCCCCCAGGCCAAGCAGGCAGGTGGGACGGGAGCTGCAAAGCAGCCCTGGTGCCTCGGACACCCTCAGAGCAGAGCGTGGGACAAGGCAGGTTTGCTGATGGCAGCTGACCATCGTCCCTGAACGTCACTGCTCTCCTGCCTGTCCCCACGGGCAGACCACAGGCAGCGTGCCCACCAGCGCACCCCCAGAGCTCGGGCACGTGCCTGGGATTCCTGCGGTGTAACTGGCCGAGGCAGCTTCCAGTGCTTGGGCTGGTTTTGCTCAGGATTTCTATCCCTAAAGAGCCTTTTATGGTGCAAAAGAGTGAAATCTGGTCTTCTCCTGACATTCCTCCTCCAGACAGCGGAAGGCTGGATGTTACAGTAGTTTAGCTCTGCAAGGGGCTCCCCCCTGACTGCCAGAAGCAAATGAAGCTCAAACGTTCATATACAACAGCACAGGTACACAGAGCTAGTCAGGTGTCTGCACAGGCTGGCTGCTCTGTCCTGCTAATTAGTTCCTAGCAATAATCTTACATACAGTTATGTCACACCTTTCCCCAAATTAGGATTTGTGTAGCCTCAAAGATGGGTTTTTTTGGCATCTGTCATCCAAGGAGAAATACAAATGCTTCATCTGGAAAACTCTATCTTGCTGTTACGAGCTAGGGCAATGCTAATGATAGTCCAGCCCTTTTATAAACCGTAATAATTGATTTTCACAATCTGTCTGCAATGACTCTGTCCTCAGTGTGGAAACTGAGGCGAGGTTCATGGCCAAAGAGAAAGTCAGTGGCAGAGCTGGGGTTTAACTTAACGATCTTCTTGAGGCAAAATTATCTATATTTACCCTCAACCCCAAGGTTGAGCTGAAAGGAAGAGGAAGGAGAGCATTAGTCAGACTTTCAAAAGGCAGCAGGTAGAGTGAGTGGCTCTGCTGAGAGCAACAGACACCAGGAATAAACTCTGATGGAAATGGTGAGTTACTTTTACAAGACAGAGGAGCCCAAATTCTCCTCTTGCGGTGGGTGCAGCTCAGCTGAATGGGACCAGGAGCATCACACTGCGGGGAAAGCGGCGTGAGCTTCCTCTGCTGCAACCACCACACTACCGCAGGGTCTGCTAGGGGAGGACTCCCTGGAGGAAACTGGCTTTAACGTCTTACTTCCTCCAGCCCTGAGGTTTCCTTAATAGGAAATTATTCCCCAGCCACGCTGGGGAGGGATGCAGTCCCAGCCAGGGCAGCGAGTGCATTCCAGCCCCTGATGGAAAACACTGCAGAGCCGCTTTTGATCCAAAGTGTAAATAGTGTATAATAAAAAGAGGCTTGTGTAAACTGGTTGAGCTCTCAGGGAGCAGCTTTTGCAGTTCCAGCCTCCTTATTTACGGGCGCGTAGCACCACAGCCTCACGCTTTTCCCAGTCACGGCAAAGCTGGTGTTGGGCTGAGCTTGCCCTCCTGGGAGGCTCCAACAGACCCCATGCCGTCCCAGCCTGTTATTTTTATCCAGCTGGCCCTGCATGGCATTTCACTTGCAATCCTACCAGTTTCTCTCCACCAGTCTCCGAGGCAACTGGTTTTTGCTAAAAAAACAATCATGCTCCCCGCAAAACTTTGGAGCAGAAAGAGCAGCCAGGAGAGTAAAGCCAGGGTTTCTCAGAGAGGAGAGATGGGGTTTGGGAACAGGTGCCCTCCCCACTGCCATTATTTCCCATCTCTGCTTCGTAATGAAGTAACTGAAAATTAAACAGCACTAAAAAGGAGCAAGACAGGACGGCCTTGGAATCCCAACCACTGCCCAGCAGCTGAGCAAAGCCTGCACGGGGCGAGGTTTTGATGGAGAGGCAAGATGAAACTTTGAGGTCTGTCACAACCATGTTTCCCTGAGGAAGAGGAGAGGGGCGAAGGCTCTGTCCTTGCCTGATGATCTCTGGTCTCTGCCAGGCTGGCTCCGAGGCTGTCAGGAACGCTGTGGGAGGAGGAGCGCGCTACCGGCACAGCTCGGACACAGGCAGGGACACGAGCACAAGGAGGTTTTCCCCTGCCCTTTCTGGGCAGTCCCCAGAGCCCCTCTTTCATCTCCTCTCTCCTCCATGCCAGGAGGGACGCTGGAGCAATTAGCACTTTCCTTTCCTGCCCATTTCCAAAGCAGATAATTCTGAGAGGGACCCACCTGTCTGGTCCCAAGATACCAGGAGGTGCTGGGGCAGCGCAGCGCCTGGCGGTGCCCACGCATCTACCAGCACAAGGGGACACGGGTGCACGGAGAGGCAGCCACGCGTCCCCGGGCACACTGCTGGCTCGGCAGCCCTCTTCCCACCCCTGGGGACAAACCCAGCTGAGCCCTCCCCGCTTCCTCCTTTCCCAGCGTCCTAAAGCATCGCGGGCTCTGGAATGTGGCTGTGTGCCGCGGGATCCGGGTCAGCCATCTGCCCTGGCTCCGGCTGCTGCCCCCTTCGTGGCAGAAACACTCATGTAAAACCTGACCAAGGGTAGCTGGGTCCTGGGGGGCAGATGGAGCTCCCCAAGGCAGCCCCTTCCTCGGTTTAGTACCTGCCGTAGGTCCTGCCTCCCAGTCCGCAGCATCCCAGCACAGCAGTACTTGTTCCAGAGAGCCCACTACACCAAGCTGCTAAAATTAAGCAACAACCCTAATGCAGCTCATAAACAAAGCCACACTGGGGGCTCTGGGGCCAAGCTGTGCTCTGCTGCAGACCAGATTTATCTGGGACACATCTCACTTGCTGCTCATGAACCTGTTGGATTTACTGCAGCCAAACCCCACTGTTTCTCATCCTGCCCTGTCAACGGCCCAGCGGCTCGGCAGCCTGGCACAGCACCAGGGTGCTCCCCATCCCACTGGCTCCTGCTCCCCGTTTGTGCTGAGCGCTGGCACCAGTCCCCATGGATCATCAGGGCTGCAGGGGGACAGGAGAATGAGCAAGAAAGAGGACAGGTCCTGAACACACCTGAGCTGCCGTGAGGGCCCTCGGCCCTGATCCGCCAGCAATTAGTACGAAGAATTAAATAGAAATTGTGGAGAGCTGCATTTAACCCCACCAGCAGTGCACAGTGAGGAGGCACGTAGCATGGCTCCAGAGGGACACGTGGGATGGGGACCACCACCACCACCACCACGGGGACCTGCATGTTGGAGCCCCAAGCACCTACCTGGACGCCGCGATCTCTGACTTCTGCCGGGCAATGGCCGCAGCCCTCTGAGCCCCCTCCACACTCCTGTCCACCTTCTGTCGGATCTTGGCGCTCTTGAGGGGTATCACACGCTTCTTCATGCCCTTGACAAGGACATTGTGACGGTACTTGCCCTCCTCCTTCTTGCCATCAGGCAGCGTGGTGCAGCCGTAGCCATGCCGCAGGTTGTCCAGCCACTCGCCCTCGTACTTCAGCCCGCTGGAGCGCTCGCTGACGCCGAAGCCGGCACGCTTGTCGTTCTTCCACTCGCCCATGTAGGTCTCCGTGGTGGTGGCGTCGATGTCGGACTCGAAGGGGGGGTACTCCTCACCCTCGGCGCCCTCGCCCAGGCTGACGGTGGAGGTGGCGTCGCTGGCAGCCGAGCTGATCCCGCTCTCGCTCTTGAGGAAGCTGACTCGGCTCTTCTGGCTGGCCAGGGACGACTTGGACTCGGACTTCTTCAGCTTCCCCAGCAAGGAGCCCCTGCGGAAGAGCCCCCCCTTCTTGGGCTTGCTGGCCTCCGCCTCGGCGTAGAGGCTGAGGGCGAAGCCCCCGCGGGTGATGGTGGGCGAGAGGGTCAGGCTCTCGGGGTTGGCGGCGGGGGAGTCCTGCTGGGGCAGGGTGCCGTTGCTGTGCTCGCTCCGCAGGGACGAGAGGGAGGTACGCAGCGGGGAGCGGACCACGGAGGCCATGCCGTAGGGCACGCTCTGCCGCACGCCGTAGCCGTGCCGCATGCCGTTGGTGAACTGGCCCTGGTACGTGCCTGCGGGAGAGAGGAGGGACGGGGTGAAAAGGCAGCTCGCTCCTGGGTGAGCCAGCGGAAGGTGGGCTGCGGGGTAGCGCTGCCCTAGAGCAGACATACACACCTTCCCTCGACGAGAGGAGCCTCAACTCCACTAGCGCTCACCCGCATGCAAAAGCAGCCGTCCCCAGGGAGCGGAGGGGAGAGGACACAAGCCCAAGAGCCGCTGCTGGCAGGTGACGGCTCGTCGGAAAGGAGCTGGGGCGCCAGGGGACACGGGTGCCAACCCACAGCCACGTAACAGATGAGGTCTGGATTTGCATCCAGAGCAGGGAGCGGGAGGCAGCTCCGCAGGGATGGAGTTTGGGCTGTGCTGAGAGGGTGGCAGCAGCCCCAGCAGACACGCGAGCTGCGGTGGCACAGCTCTCCTTGGCTCGGTGACAGTCCCTTTCAGCCCATTCTGCAGTTTGTCACTCACAGGCTGCCAGGACGAGCTCTAGACCCCCAACTCAGACTCCTGGCCATAGTACAGGCTGCCCCGGTACCTGCAGCTGTATCTGCTTGACCCTGACATACAGCTTCTCTGTGGTCCCAAGACCAAGGCTTGTGCCATGCTGCACAAAGCAAGAGAACGGTGAAAAAGGGAGGAGAGGAGCAGAGCAGCGCTGTGTGGGGTTCCTCCAGCTCTGCCCCGAAAAAACACCACCCTACCATGCTCCTCCAGACCCAGCTCAAGAGGGCACATCGTCATATGATGGGGGACACGGAGAGGATTATGTTCACCATGGCCAGGACTGCAGCCCATGTACGAGACCCTGCTAAGAGCCAGCAGGACCTTGGCAGTGACACCTTGAAGGACGGGGGGAAACACATTGCTCCTCTCCAAACCTGTGTATTTGCAGGCTCCAGAAGAGTGGAGACCACTGGTCTGATTTTTCTCACCAGGATGTCCAGAGACTTAAATTACTAGCATCGAAGCCACTTGCAAGAAGATCTCCTAGGGAGGGCAGGAGGGCTGGTGGGGCAGCCTTCGCCTGCAGCACCCACACTCACGTGCCAGCCCAGCAGGCTGCGAGGGTCGGTGCACCCCCGCTGAGCCCCGCGGGATGGGATGGGATAAGCCATCTCCCTGGCTTGGCTCTCCTCAGTCTGTAAATGCAGTTGCCTCAGAAACCAGCAAACCGCCTAAAACAAAAGCAACACTCGGCTCTGCTCCTGGCATTACAGGACCTGGAATGGGCCACCCCAGACCAGCACCCTGCAGGGTAGAGGCTGTCGCCAGCCCCCCATCCCAGAGCAGGGGCAGAGGTTGCTGTGGGAGCACAAATGCCCTTGAAAAGGCCATTCTACTCTTTTAGTCTCCCAGGTGCTGCTTCATGCAAGCAAAGGGCCAACCATGCTAGGGGCGTTTTCACAGGCATCTGTCCTAAACCTGCACCCTCTTGGGGTCCCGGGGAGGCTCAGCAGGGTCAGGCTGAGGCAGAAAGGGGTGGCCTGTCTTCAGGGCATTCATCTCCCCACTCAGACATGTTACTGAGACCAGGGATGACCCTGCTTCCCCGGGAGCAAATCCAGTTCCTTCTTTGGTGATTGTGGGAGTGCATATTTTACAGTCTCCCAGGCCACTTCTGCAGCATAATCTCTCCTCCCAAGCTTCAGGTTTCGTTGAAATCCTCTTTGGACCTGCCTGTGGGGTGTTAATTTACAGCGCTGGGGGCCAGGAAAGACAAGAAGTGCCCAAGCAAGCAGCAGCTGCTGCCCCAGGGTGAGCCGCCCCCCGCCAGCCCCTGCCCACCCCGTGGCACATGGGATTTTGGGCTCCCTGCAACAGTTGGCCTCCCCTACTAAAAAAAGTAAGGGTTCAGGTAGTACAGAGCATCTGCAGGCTGTGGCCAGGCATGGGGAGCAGCCTGCCAGAGGCTGAAGCTCCAATAGGATAAATAAGGTGGGCAGCGTGGGTTTGGGTGTAAGCAGGGAGCCAAGGACCATCGCTGGAGATGCCCAGCTGTTTGGGTGTGTTCCTCACCATGCTCCCAAATCCCCCCCTAAAAAATGGTGATGAGTCTTCCTAGCACAAAATGAAGTTGCAGAGACCCCTGTACTATCCCCATGTCCCTCCCCACCGAGGGCCGGTGAAGCTGGTGCTCCATCCCACCCGCCCAGCCAGTGCGCAGGGCTGACACACGATTGGGGTGACATTGGAGACCTCCCTCTAGGACAGGAAAACCTCACACACAGCCAGCTGATAGTGCCACTGTGTTAATCCCCTGGAAGAGGAACTCTGGAAAAGGGTCACAAGTTTAGGGGGGCTCAGCTGCTCCCCGGGTGAAGGTCAGAGCAGCCACTGCCCCCAGCAAGTCCCCAGCACCCTCTATCCTCTGAGGCAGCACCGGGGCCACCTGGATGGGAAAAGCCTTGTGGCACAGCAGGTCTTCATGGAGCAGAGATGGGGGTGCCACTTCTCGGGAGCACACGTGCCTACCCTCAACACAAGGTTTTACACCAGCTCTTCAGGCTGGTCTCAGCTGCCTGATTTCAGCCCATATTGGACAAGCAACGCCGTCCCTTCGGCTCACGGTGTGACCAAACCTGCCAACTCCATCCAGCTTAACGGCGGGCACCAACACACTGTGCTGCCCAGCCAACGTGGGGGGGAGCAGGCACTGCCGTGTCCCTGTCATGCTGCAATTCAGTGCCCAGCTGAGGCTTTGTGCCAGGGCAGAGCCATAAACCACCCTTGAAGTCGAGCCAGAGGCTGCTGAGAGCGGCTGGATGTGCCGGCGGCCGTGCGTCAGAGCACACAAGGTTTGAGCGGAGCCAAGCCCTGGCTCACCAACACATCCCAGTGCAGCCAGTTCAAGAGAGAATGGGGCTGTGCAAACACCCTCTGAACCGCTGGCAGTTGCTGAGCAGGGCTGCACATTCCTGAGCCACCGCTACCCCTTGAACGTCAGAGCAGCCTGGGCAAGGGGGGACAGGCAGGACACAAAATTGCCAGCCAGGCAGCCACGTACTTACATGTGTCTGAGGTTCTGTAAAAAATAATAAAAAAAAACCAGTGGATGTGGAAAAAAAAAAAAATAAATCTCTATTTAGGATGAAAACGGGACAGAGCCCCGCTTCTCTGCCTCCCCAGACCTCTCTGATTCCCCAGGGCAGTGGGACAGAGCTACCTAACCCCATCAGGGTGTGGTTACTGGAGGACAGGACCCCAATAATCCTTTATTACCTGCATTTTTTCTTGTCATAATGACAAAAAACACTGGTTCCTCTGCGACCCTCCAATTCGCCCTGGCAGCAGGACAGGATGGTGCCTCACTGCATCAAAAGCGAAAGCTTCAGCTCCGGGTGCACACCCAGCCTGGCAGCAAGGGCCCGATGTCAGCAGCATCACATCACCCCTTCCCAGCCCGCCTCAACTCTAGTATAATTAGCGATGACTGCAAATAATACAAACAACCAGGTAAATAATGCAAACAACTCAAATTGTATCACTGCCCTGTGATCCTCTGCTGTTACCCAGATACTGTGATGACAGACGTGTTAGAAGAACTCAGTGTAAAAGGCCAGGAACATTAAATCAATGCACAGCACCACGTGCAAGACAGGCCAATGAAAACCTAGTGCTTCTTTTTGGTGCCAGCAGTACTATCTGATGGGTTCTGTTGGAAAAGAAAGGCAGAACAAAACCAGAGAGGGATAAAAATATTCACAGCATTAACTCACGGGTCAGATTCAGGCACACAGGAGCTTTGCTACAGAGGCAGCAGACACAAGTCAGCACCATCTCGGCTCTCCCAGAGCCTGTTCCTGCTTCCCCGGCCACGGTCCCACGGATCCTGCTCCCTCTGCCCCAGCCCAGGCCCCTTCCCACCGCACTTTCCCTGTCCTGGGCAGCCGAGGAGTTGGCATTGCTCCATATCACCCCATTTCATCTCTCCCAGTAAAGCACACTTCTGCATTTCTTTTTCCCCTTTCTTGTGGTCTCGTGATCACTGAATGGTCTAATTGTTTCCGCATGCAGTTAATTGACACCACTGTTTTCTCTTAGCGCCCTAGGGACCAAATTGCAGAGTGAAAAATAAGTTGGTTCTAGGCTGCTTCAATTGCAGGTAAGTTTTTCCCCCGCATATAGATAAATATCAACAGTTATTTGTATAGCAAAGCCCAGCTCTGGGTCTGGATCCTGTGCATGCAGTACGATTCTGCAGTGGGACTTTTTACTGCAGTAAAACTTGACTGGGTCAAGCACTCTGACTCAAAAGCACAAAAGTATCCAAAAAATGAGGTCTTGTTTAGAGCGGAGACAAAACCTACAGGTGGAAGTCAAGTAACTAGGTGGTCATTCATAGCTTAGGTTGCAAAATGATGAGTTCCTTCATGTTGCGCCCTCTGCACCACCAGTCACCATCCGCTTTAGCTGGCGCATCCTGTCCCTATAAAGGGCTCTGAGCTCTTTGCTGGTGAATATACATACGTATATTCAGCTTGGATACTCAAGGAAATATATCATAGTGTCACATCTCTGCCCAGCCACACCAGGAGCCCTGAGCCCCTCGGTTGATTTCAATCAACATTACAGAAGGTGAACTCTTTAAGCCATCAGTCTCCCATAGTTTTCACAGAAATGGGCCCTTGGTACTGAGAGAAAAAGAAAACAACCCACACAGTGCCTGGGCTAAAGCATACCAGGAGTCCACTTCTTATTAGACGCCAAAAATCTATACATGATTTCCAAAAGCTTCACTGCAGATTTGGACTTTATTTAGCCACCAACCTCTGCCAGCCACAAGATAAAATATACTTACAGGGTGTCTGTGATTTGTAAGTGCATTTTAAAGTATAAAGTTTTTATGTGTGTGTGTATATATATATATATATATATATATATATAAAATCTATTTTAAAACATTAGAATCGACTACATATCCCTGAAATCCACAGGCAGCCCAACCATGACTGAAAGCTCCTAACGACCTGGCAAGAGCCACACGTTCCCAGAGCCCTCTTCCTCGCGTGGCTGGCTTCCAGGGGGCTTGGGAACCATGTCCCCGACTTGAGGGACGGCAGGTTTCCAAAGCCTTTCCAGATGTTTTTCTTGGCAACCTCAACTTCAACTATTAACAGGTCCAATTAGCAACCTGACCACATCTGGATCTTGCAGATGGTTACTGGGGACAGGTGAGGAGACAAAACAGGAGCAGGTCCTGCAAATTAGTAAGATCATCCCACCCCTGCCCAGACGTGATGCTGGCTGGAGATCCTCATCTTGGCTGCGGGTGCAGCTTTCTACGTGTTCCCGTACCATCAGAGCAGCTCACGCGTCGAATGAACAGCTCGGACCAGCCAGGTCGTGATGGTCCAACGCAAGGACAGTCGCTGGGCACCGGGTGCACCCCCCGTGAGCCAGGCCTGGCTGGGCCCCGGGGGCTCAGCTTCATCTTCACCGATCGGGGCTAAACTGCCAACCTCGGGCAGCACCAGGGATCAGGCAGATGGCACGTTCTTGGGTGCGGGACGACACCCCGGGGAGTGCTATGCTGACTGAAGCAATCTATATTATATATCCTTACAGGAGAAAATCTTGACTCATCTCTCCCCCTCTTCTGTCGCAAGCTTTCAGTCCATGATCTAATCAAATATAAACTCCTACGTCAAATTTTGCCTCTCAAAATTCTCTACAACGTTGACTCAAAATTCAGTCACCCTGCACCCTTAGAAGAAAATACATTTTAGGAAGCAGTGAGGAAGTGGACATGCAAATCCATTGGAGACTTTGACATCTTCAGAATGAAATTCCCAATGGCAGCCATTGCTGACAATTCTCTGATTGCTGCTCGTTACTCATCAGAGCACACCTTACACATAACCTGCACATCCTACGGCCACACGTGAAGGTTCTGCAATGCACATGTATGTGTTAGCCTGAACTCTTGCTGCCACCGTGCAGCATGCACAGCTCAGCGTTCAACCGTTCCACGGCCACAGGACAGAGCAGGGAGAAAATTTAAGGAGCTGGAGGGGTGAATAAGTTCCTGTCTGTCCCTATGACCTCCAAGGGCACAAAGAAATTCAGTCAACTTCAAGACTGTATTATGAGGCTTAAAGTTAGCCATGTACCTATTGAGAAATATTTATGTAAAAGCATAACCCTGACAGCCAGTCTTGAATTAGCCCATTCTTCTAATGTTTATAAATCCAATGCTTTTCATTCTGAAGATTTATACCATTACCATTATTTTTCCTTACAAACCAACTCCATAGCCTGTCCTAGATAAATATAGATGCAATTCTGATCCATATTTTGAAGGGTATTTCTTTCAAATCAGCCCCTCTATTTAGCTGTCCTAAATATGGCAGCCTGGAACATTACAGTACTGAAGAGCTACAGAATTACTTGCAGAGAGATTCTTGCAATGTTTCTAGCCCCAGAATTACCTCTAATACAAGAACACAATTAGTCCGAGCAATTACAGAGCACAACAAATATCGGACTATGCAGTGCATTTGTGTACTAGCGGGGCTTGAGATCTTCCAAGTAATCGAAGGGATTTATTTTAGAGAAAGACGTGTGACTACGTATTCTAAATGGTTTAGATGAACTCAACCAACGCAGCTCAGCAAAGCAGATGTCCAGGCAGCCCATCAGGGGCCTGCAAGCAATGTTTAATGCATAGGCAAAGCACACTACGATGCCGTGGGTGGCTTACATCCGATGTGAAAATATTCACAACTTGCTGCCTGGGGAGCGAGTGAACCGCTCGCTGCAGTTGTGCACCAGCGAGGAATTTCTGGTTTAGTTCGGCGATGAACTGCAAGAACCAGTCCCTGGGGAACCAGGAGTCACAGACTACACAAATCAAGTTGGTTGGTGTTAACTATTGGTAGAGACACTCGAGAGCAGCTCCGGAGGGAGGGGTGGTGGGGGCAATGCTCCTGCTGCTCCTCCCTCGTGTCCGCAGACGGGGAGCCGCACGCACTGGGGGATCAGGGCACACACATACATTCACGAGGCGGCCATGCCCCCAGCCCTGCTTCTTGACTGAAGCAGCTCAGTGGCTCACTGTAGCCCATTGTGCCTGCCTGGACCTCGCTAGCGGGGATAAAACCAGCTCAGCCCTTCAGTGGGGACAACAAACAGCCTCTGCCATCATGGGCTGGGTATCACACTGTCCATCACCCTCCCAGCCCCTCCGGAGTCACCCTTACCTCCGTCAGCGTACGTCTCGGTGCCATAGCCATCCTGCAGACCATTATTCCAGGTACCTTCGTACTTGGCTCCACTGCTCATGCTCTGCCTCGCGCCGTACCGTCCCTTAAAGCCATGGGTCCACTCGCCTCTGTAAACCCACCGTCCTTTGGTCTCGATTCCTAGGCCGTGCCTCTTGCCTTGGGACCAGTAGCCTTCGTAGGTGTTGCCACTGGGCCACGTGTATATGCCCACCACTTCGAAGCCATAGTTCCAGGAGCCCGAGTACTCGCCCTGGCCCTTGGGGCCGGTGCAGATGCCATGTCCGTGGGCTTTGCCCCCTTCCCAGCCCCCGCAATAGGCGCCTCCATCATCGAAATCGAACCTACCGCCGCTCATGGTACCCTGCTCAGCCGGGGTCCCCCCTCAGCCGGGCAGCTCTCCCAGGGGCAGAGCTCCAGGGCGCCGCTGCCGCATCCCCGAAGGGGCCGGGAGCGATCGCTCCTGCCTCGCCTCGCCCGGCCGAGGGGCCGGGGAACGGGAGGACGGAGAAATTGGAAGGAGGGGAGAGGGGCGGGCCGGACCCGAGCCCCCCCGGGAGGGGCAGCCGAGCCGCGCCGCTACCTGCCGCGCCCCGCGGGGTCCCGTCCCGAGCGGCCGCTGCCCGCTCCACTCTCCTCCCCCGCCGGGAGAAAGGTCAGCGCTGCCCTAACAAGGCCATCGGATCCCAGGAGCTGCTCCCAAAAATAACCCCCCCCCCGGAGCCCGGCCTCCGCCTCGGGGCCCTTTTATGAAGGAGGGAAGAGACACATCCCACCCCCCCCGCGCCCCGGGCAGGGATCCAGCGGGAGAAGAGGCTGGGAAAGTAAATGTCTGCTTAAAATAGCGCCTGGGAAGGGGGCGCGTCGCTCGCTCCGCACCGCCCGGGCGCACCGGGAGCCCCTCCGGGAGAGCCGGGCCCGCTCCGGGGGGCCGGGGCAGAGCCGGGGGGGGTGCCCGGGGCAGAGCCAGGGGGGGGGGTGCCCGGGGCAGAGCCGGGGGGGGGTGCCCGGGGCAGAGCCGGGGGGGGGGAAGGAGCCCAACGCGCCCAGGGGCAGGTTTGCTCGCACCGGTGTTTAAGCTGCAGAGTTGGAACAGGGAGTAAAAGCGCAGCCGTCACCTACAGCCCATGTCCTGCTCACCCCGGCTGCTGCTTTTAAAGTGAATTTGCAGAGCTGCTTTGAGGTAGTGAGAAAACATCAGTAGTAGTTGTTCCCCACCTGTCCCCAACAACAGCAAACTCACCAAAATCTCCCTTTGTTGAACAGCTGGCAGCATAATTTAGTCTACGTTTGGAAAAGAAAGGTGAGAGCCCACCCCTGGGACAGTTGCAGACACACTGAGTAGTGACAATCCACCTTGCCTCTAACAATCCATGTCATCAAACGCAGATGGCAGAGAGGACAAGGATTGAAACACCAGGTTCAAGCCCTCCCTTCTTCCAGTCACATCTGTCCCATCTCCTGAGGACACTGTCACAGTGAGACCCACAGGGATGACCTTCCCTTACACCCCGTGTGGAGAAGCTGCAAGAGCTGTGGGGTGAGACCGTGCTCTGCCCTTCGAGGTGAGCTCTGGGGCAAAGCTGCCACCGGCAGCGAGTTTCAGACCCACGTGGCACAGTTTTACAACTCAGCCAACCTCCTCATCGGTGTTTCTAGGAAGAGGTATAGAGAAAAAAATACAATATATAACTGTAAGAAAAGCTAAGTATGTGTACACAGCACAAGCTACAAAATACCTGCAGGCAGAGGTGAGGACCAACTGCTCACTATAAAGCTAATTGCCAAAGGCTTCACTTTTATTCAGCCACTGGAGGGAATGGGCACTTCCATAAGGGACTCCCACACAACACAGAAAGGCCACTTGGCAGAACCAGCCCTCTAAAGCTTTTTTTTTTTTTTTTTTTTTTAACAAAAATGATTTTTAAATTGGCTCAAGCTGTATTTTTTTTTTTTCCAAAGCTAAGCTTTTAGACTGCTCAGGCACGCTTTCAAGGTTCTTGCTGTACAATTAAGGGCTGGAAATGTTTTCTCAACACAAAACCAGAAGGTTTTGTCCTATGGTTTCTGGGGAGACCAAAGCATCTTAAAATGCCTTGTAGTAACAGAAGGGGAAGCGTTAAGGCAGCAGTTGCAGCTACCCATGGTCTTCTATTTCATGGTGTTCCAGGATTTACCCACCCAAAGATGTTGTAACTGCCCTAAGAAAATGCCAAGTTAGAGACCATGTAATTATTTACTTAGCAAGTTTTTCCTAATTATATAGCACAGTTGTGAACTGGTAGTACACTTTGTTTAAATGTCAGTAACTTAAGCAGAGGTTGGCACTTAAAGAGCTTTAGCTGACTGTTGTCTAACATACCCAGACGCTCAGACTTCACGAAGCACTAACGCTGTGGGTGCTCTAAGGCAACACCCAGACCTGGTCTTATTTCTTCGTTTTGGCAGAAAAAGTCGCATTCTCCCCCGAAGGCTGAGTGGGCAGCGGAGCCCGCTGCAGCCAGCCAGCGCTCACCCAGCCTGGGGGTGACCTCTAGTGGCCCAGCACTGCTCGCCTCCCTGCCCACTCTGCACCACTTCATGTCTTTCTACTCTTTTTTTTTTTTTTTTTCCCCCCACCCCTTACACCCTGGATTTCAATCCACTTTCTCCAATGCAGTGCTGTGACTGCTGTCTGCAAGCATTTGGAAACAGTAAAGAATAATTTTTTAAGTAAAGTCATTCTGTATTTTGCAGCCCCATATTGCAGACAATAGTTCTTAATTGCCTTGAATTCAGAACACAGGTGGCAGAAATGCAGCTATTTAAGAGCAAGGAAACGGAAGGGAGATGTGGGACCCAAGTACACTCTGCAAGGGGTAGAACTTCAGAACTGGCAAAACAGCTAAATTTGCATGGCCACTTAGTTCTAAGATAATTGGTACTGCCACAGAAATGCCAAAAAAACCCCTGAGTAATATCAAAGGATTTTGCAGGGAAATGTTTGTCTACATTTCTTCTCCAGCCTTTATAGGTCAGAAAAATTTGGGTACTGCAAATGGTAAAGATAAACTTAACACAACTCATCTCTCTCTCATCAAATCATATTATTTGATAGGATGCTCCTTTGCTATACACATATTTGTAGAAGACAGATTGTGCTGATGCACGCAAAGTATGGCAAGCTGGTTGTTGCTGAGGTAGTGAATTTCAGGAAAATGCAAAGCTGGACAAGGCATCTAAAGTGACAATGTTTTAGTAAAAAGACTGGAGGAGACGAGAAAGAAAACAGTGCTCCAGACTTCCCTACTGCGCAGCTGACAATTGTTCACTCAAGTCTATGAGTCTTAATACTTGAAAGGTTATACTTGGTGTTACAGAGCTGGCTGAACAAAACTTAAAAAAACCCAAAACAAAACAAAATAACACCCCAAAAAACTGAGTGCATGAATTAAGACCACTGAAACAAGCAAATGCTGTTTCAGCCTTCATTAAAAACACACTGAACAGAGTCCATCATCTCATTTTTCCTTTGCTTAACTGAAGCAGCAATCCCCCTGAAGAAAGCAGGGTATTTCTCCTGCTGCAGACAAGTCTCTAAGGCTTGTTGAATGTCCAACAGGAAGTTACACCTGTTTTATATTTTCCCTTCACCAACACTGCAGAGATCAGAATAACCTCTTGAAACAATCTTGCTTTGGCCATCCAAGTTTCTTTTCTTATCAGGCAACCTTGCAAGCAAATGTAATGTTAACCTAAGAGCATCTGACTACATTAACATCAAAGATAGGGCAGGAGGATGCCTGTTCAGCTGATCAGAAATAAAGACTTTTTAGGCACAAAGGAGCAACAATGCCTCTAACCCAAGAAAAGACAACTCTGTCTCTTGAATTTTCCTAGTGTAGTAACAGTACCAAGAAGAGGACAGGAGATGGTCACTCCTTTATGAAATAAAATCAGAGGCACAAGCATCCATAAACACAAGTGTTAACAACCTGAGATCAAAGCGATTTCAAAGAAGCTGAATTACATCAAGTTTCTCACAATAAGAGCCCTAATCACCAACCAATCTAGAACTTTTCTCTTCCAACAAACTGAAAGAAACAGGAGGACTTTGAAAACAAAGTAGAAATTCCTAAGTGCTAGGTCTCTTAAGTACATGCAGGTATACTCTAAACACATTCACCGTGTTTGCTTCATCATCTATTCCAAGCTTAAACTATAATGCTTAAGCCAAACTGTTTGTCCAGCTTAAATAATGAACATTAGTTAAAATGCAAAGAAGTGTTTTTATTGCAAGCACAGTGAGCAGGGAGTGGGTTGTATCTCACATGACTGTGACAGAGGGCAGATTTAAATCACCCACCCTCCTGTTTTTAGTGCTCATTGTTGTCAGGTGTACATCATTTCTGCCATGTGAGACATTTTCTTGGGAATATACAAGTAATATTCCATGTATCCCGAAAGATCTTCAATAGTCACATCATCCACAAAGACCCTGGCTTGCTCAGAGCAGGAGCGTGGAGAACTTGAGGGAGTTCTTGATGGCAAAGACTGGGCATGATCCTCAGAAACCATTCTATCAGGTGCCAGTGGGAGGGTGTTCTGCAAGCCAGAGAATTTGTACACTTCCATGTCTTGCCATCGTTTACACTGACAGGCTCTATCTGCACATGCACACAGCTTATTCGTGTTCAGCTTGGACATAGATTGAAAGTCGGAAAGCTCCGTAGTCTTTAGGCTTGCTTTGGATGCTAGAGAAATGGCAGCTGGAGAGCTGTCCTCTCTGTTCTCTGACGCTGACTGCATAACAGGAGCTCCCAAAGACTCAACATCAGCTCCTGTCTGGCCAGCGTCAGGAGCAATACTGCATCGTTCGTGCGCACAAGCTTCCTTTGGAACTGGCATCCCAAACCCACTGCCGTCGTCCTGGGCATCAATCTGGCTCTTGTGCACTAGCTGGCTGCACGTGGAATGAGATTTTGTGCTGCAATGTATAAACTTTGGAGGATGAAGAATTGGAGACTTGGAACGCCTGCGACGCTGGGTTCTCACAACTCCTCTGGAAGGCTTCTTTATAGACCTACCAGGGAAAGATATAAAAGCGAGTGAAGATTCACTAAGAGAATTATTGCTGGACTACAAATAACATTGGACAAAATCTCTACTGCATCTATATTGCATGCAAGAGCTTTAAGCTCAGAGTATTCTGCTATCTTGGAATCTGACTTTGCTCTAGACAAGCAGCTGTATAAAATATAAAAGGAACACCTGAGAAATGAAACTAAAAATACATGCTTCTAAGGTTAGAAAATGAGCAAAGCATATGAGCCATGACAATATAATCTCTAAGAGAAGGACAAAGCACAAGAAGACAGTACAGAACTAATGAATCAAGGGCAAAGGGTAGTTTTGTTTCAGTAGCAAATGAGCACAAAGTTCTGCGTAGACACTCCACAAACCAATTCTTCGTTTCAGTCTATTTCCCAAGGCATAGTGACAGCTTCTGCAATGTCCAACAGCAATTGAAAAAGATGCATTCATGATTGTCCAACTCAAAACCAGCAGTTCACATTTATATCAAGAAACAGCTAACACGTTTAGCAACCTATAGCTGAACAGAATTTCCTTTCACTTCACATAATTGTAAATAAGAATAGTAGTCACATATGAACGGAAAAAGGTCATGTAGAGTATTTTAAATAGTCCTTTCATAAAGAAAATTTGGGTCCCTTGTTTAGGGGTGCAGTTACTACAGACTTTGTCTATTTAAAATTCCCTTTCAATGCAGTATCATTTGAAGTAGTTTGATAATTCCAAGTTCCTCTTACCCATGCCAGGTTTCCTTAGAAGTACACACATTCTTAGCTTTGGTTTCATCTGCCACTGTTCTAACTAGTGCTCTTGGACTTGTCCCTTCACCCACAGAGAGAGAAGCAGTAGATCTGTGAAAGACAGAATGAAAAGTTAACAGCCTCGACTGCTTAGCATTATGAATATGAAAAAAACTTATGAAACCTCCTTTCCCAGAAAAGATTGCTCCAAATCATTTACAATACTTATTAAAAGACCTGCCCATAAAGACCCAATTTGGACAGTGTTTACACATTCCTATCTCAAAAGTTTGTAAAACAGACTCTTTCCCAAATATGAAGCCATTCAGCAACTAGACTGAAAATCTGAACTTCGCACATCAATGATAAAACACACACAAGGGCTATATTTCAGTTTCCGGGGAGAGGGGAAGGGAAAAACACCATCACTGGAGAAACACATCTCTTTTTCCAGAGACAAATAAGCCATTCTTTCCTAAAAATAAGTGTTCTTTGGACATAAATAGACTTTGTTTAACAGAAGAACACTTAAGCCTCTGTCTTAGACAACATAAGCTAAAACTCTTCATACTAATGCAAGTTCAATCACTTGAGCAACAGAGTTGTGTCAAATCTTCAACTTCTATTCAACCCAGGGGCCTCAGAAGATTTATAATTTTCCTGGTGCTATAAATTCATCCCAACTTCCCATTTTCAAGGAGCTGTAATAATCCCAAGAACAATTTTTCCAGTTGTGACTTCACATATTACACTAGAATTCACAAGGAAATTATTTTCCAAATCCTGTATTAAATTAGTTTGTAAGCAGGGCAGATTCCCTGAAAAGCGAAAATAAGTCCCCACACACTGATCTAGGATAGGGTTAACTGATATTTAATAGAGTCCGAACTATTAGCCAAACATATACTATTTTCCATTTAAAGGACAACGAACACAGAGAAAACTGAAGGTCAATAGTAAAAACTCCAAAGTAATTAAGTATGACTGACAGGGGGTGGGACTAGAGGTACTGAAGAAACGAAAGGCATTTGCATAGCTATTAATTTCTAATGAGTTTAATTACTTAAATGAAAATTAACTTTAGAAGCCCACCTGCTCATGGTCTAAGTTCTATGGTAATTCTAATTATCGATATTTACATACTGCCTTACCTACGCTTTCATTTCAGTTACCAGCATAACTGCATCACTGACAAGAGCTTACTGAAACACTACTATAAAAGTAATATGTAATGGTGCACATTTGTGAGCAGAAAAAACATTATATAGAAGCCATTTTTTTTTTTTTTTTTCAGATAAAATCGATCATCTCCAACAAAGACACACGCTGCTTGTGTTCTGCTACCGGGACAGGGAGGGTAAGTGCCACATGTTGGAGCTCCCACAAAACAAGACAACACAAAAGGCATCCTTTCCCATTTAGTGATTTTAGTTATAAATAAGAAACTTGTAAGTGACAGCAATGAAAATAGTTTGTGTGGGAATCATGCACTGAATCTAATGCTCTCCTTCACTGACATGGAAAGAACGTTTCTCTCATGGGAAAAGATGGGAGTTTATTCTCATGACAGGCCTTCAGAGCCTTGACAATATGCTAACTTCAGTAGCAGAGTTCTAGTGCTACAGACATAACCTCTGGCAGACAGATTCATGCCAAAATTAATTTCAAGCATGTTGTCAACTGCTGACTATCGTTAGGTTTGCTTCAAGCCTGTTGGGAGATAACAGCAATCAAACAAATTACAATTCCTTGAGAAGCAAAGTCTACAGCTAGTGACTATTTCAGTTTGACTAGCCTTCAGTGCCTAACCTTTTGCAATTACCTCATCCTTTTAAAATCAACAGCAAGGGTGTTCCCTTCAAGTCCATTTGTAACATGTTAACTCCGTACCTCCCTGTGGTGTTACTTACCCAGCTGTATCAACTCTTAGCTTTTTGAATGCAGTCTGCAGGCTTTCCTCTTCTCCATCCTTAGCTTCCGTTTTCATTATTGGGATGGCCAGAAGGTGACAGTTACCACGTGCTGCTAAAGGCAGAAAAAAGACATGAATGTAAGAATCTTGTTAAAAACATTAGTTGCTCAGCAGCATCATAATACATGAAAATAAACTCAAAATAGCTCACTGAGTGCACAAAGCTGAGGTCATTCTAGTAGAACATTTTTGAAAGTTGATTCAGAACAAGCTTTATGCTACCCAAGAATGGGACAGTCTCTTATGCAACTGCATAGGTGAATTAGCAATTTAAAGTAAAATTTGGTGTCAGTAGCGTCTTGAACATCCATTACAGCCTAGACGGACTCCTTCATTTGTCTTACAGTGTTAACAGAATAATTCCAGAAGAGGTGAAAGGTGAGAAGGAACACCACCATTAGAAACAGTTGACTTTCTACAGCTGCTATTTCCAACTTTAGGACTTGATGTTACATATACACTTAAACCCCAAACCAACAGATTTTTCCTAAAAGATATAGTTTTTAGCTAAACAAAATTTTTTGATCTTATGTCTAGATCCCAGCAAAGGCTACACAATCCTATCAGAGCATGGTATTTTGATTGCAAATAGCTATTAACATTTTCTGATATCAGCTCTTGAACAAGCACAAATGCAAATAAGAATACAAACAGCAAACAGTAAGCCTTGTTTTAAGTAAAAAAAGGAATTGATGAACATGGGCTGATTTTTTTTTTTTTTTTTTCCAAATCTACCCTGGCCATCATTTAATCTAGCTACCAAGAAATCTCAAATCCTTCTAAATTTGATGCTCGTCAGTGCCTTACAGTTCTGCAATCATGTGCACATCCTACACCAGCCATGCTTCCACTAAATACACATTTGATAAAGGTTTGTTTCCTTATCTTTGCTTTCGCTGGGCAGAAACCACACAGTGGCAAGTCTCAGTTCTACACCAGACTACCTCAAGCTCAGTATTTTTTATTAGCTGGTCTCATTTAGTGCTTTTGACTTTACTGCTTCTGCACAAACAGGGCCATTTGGTGTGGGTGCCATTACTGTGAGAGCCTTTGGCCACACTGTACAGGTTGTGACAAGATAGTCTTCTTAGTCTTTTTTTTTTTTTTTCTTTTTTTTTTTTCTTTTTTTTTTTTTTAAATTACAAAGTTGTCATACTTGACAACATTCTAAAATGAGACTGATTTGGTAGACAAGGGGAGAGCAGTGGGTATTTTCTACCTGGACTTCAGTAAGGCCTTTGATACCGTCTCCCACAAAACCCTCACAGAAAAGGTGATGAAGCACGGGCTGGATGACCAGTCAGCGTAGTGGAGTGAAAAGCAGCTGAACGGCTGGGCCCAGGGTGTGGTGATCAGTGGTACAAAGTCTAGTTGGAGGTCAGTAACTAGCAGTGTACCTCAGGGGTCAATACAGTGTCCAGTCCTGTTTAACATCTTCATTAGTGATCTGAATGATGGGGCAGAGCGTACTTTCCACAAGTTTGCTGATGACACCAAACTGGGATGAGTGGCTGATACACTAGAGGGACCTCAACAGGCTGGAGAAAGGGGCTGACAGGAACCTCACAAATTGCAACAAAGCAAAGTGCAAAGCCTGTGCCTGGGTAGGAACAAGCCCATGTGCCAGTACAGCTTTGCAGAAAAGGCCCTAGGGGTCCTGGTGGACACCAAGATGGACATGAGCCACCAATGTGCCTCTGTGGCAAAGGGACTAACGGTATCCTGGTCTGCAGTTTGAGGGAGCTGATCCTTCCCTCTATTCAGCACTGTTGAGGCCACAGCTGAGTGCTGTGTCCAGTGCTGGGCTCTCCACTACAAGAGGGACACTGACATGCTGGAGAGAATCCAGTTAAGGGCCACTAAGATGATGAAGGGACTGGAGCATCTCTCCTATGAGAAAAGGCTGTGAGAGCTGGGACTGTTCAGTCAAGAGAAGAAAAGGCTCAGGAAGGATCTCACCAGTGTGCATAAGTACTTGCAGGGTGGGTACAAAGGGGAAGGAGCCAGGCTCTTCCCAGTGGTGCCCAGTGACAGGCCCAGAGGCCATGGGCACACGTGCAAATGCAGGAAGTGCTGTCTGAGCATAAGGAAACACTTCTTTGCTGTGAGAGTGACTGAGCACCGACACACGCTGCCCTGTGGAGTCTCACTCCTTAGATATTCAAAAGCTACCTGGACATGGTCCTGGGCAACCAGCTCGGGATGGTCCTCCTTGAGCAGTCAGGGTGGACCTCCAGGGATCCCTGCCAGCCCCAACCATTCTGTGACTCTTGAATCTTCCTGAAGCTCTAAGAATCTATGACAAAGGTAACTATCCAAACCCAGCAAATGATAAAAGCTCCTATAAGTGTGTTCTTGTTACACAGAGTACTAGCTCTACCTAAAGACACAGCAATAACCCCCGCATTAGTACTACTTTTATCAAGTAAGCACCAGCTTTTTTGCAGCATGGAAAAATAAAAGGTCTCGGCGAATAGAGGGGAATAATCTAAACCTCTGCAGCTCAGTTACTTATGCAGATACAGAGCAGTAATTTCTGTTTCCTCAGCACCTCATTCCAGTGGGAGGTGGCAGCTCTCCCTGGTGTTGTTCCAGCTGCTCACTTTGCTGTGATTTCATCTGGACGCCCGTGTGGCAGACGGCTATTATGACACACGCAGAAGGATAATGCATCATAACAACTTCAAGGCACACGTTGTCCAATGAGTCAGACAGCAAGTAAACACGAGGGGAGGAAGCTAACATAGAGATTAACAACATGATGCTCATCTGAGCAAATTATTATTTTATATACTCTCCTAGTTAAATACTACTGCTCTGCTGAAACATATGGTCCCTACTTCAGTAAGATTTTTTTCCTTGACCCAAAAAGAAGATTCTTTAAAATAAAACATTCAGCCTACAACCATTTTTTTTAAGAAACATCAAATTTCTGTGTTATATAACCTTAACAAGAGGATGAGCGTAAAGTGCTTTTAAATCACTGTACCTTATCCAAAACACACTACCAATTTTAGACTAAATATTTTATCATGCTGCCCTTCATCACCGACACAGTAAGCCCTCAAATGATGCAGAATCTATTCAGATAAAAACCCACTCACTCTGCGATAACTCAGTACAAGCTTAAGCGTTTAAGGAACACCAGCACGAAGAGAAAAAGAATTACTATGAAAAACAACCGAAGTTTAACGCTGTGTCGAAAACCACACTGAAACTTCTGTTCTTTGCCCCCTCGGAAAATACACCTCCATCCTTCCCCGGCTTATTTCCAGCTCTTTCCCAGCAGCACAGGACCGCGACCCCAGCTCGGGGCACGGCGAGACCCCCGCCGCGGTGCACAAGCGCTCGGCGAGGGGCGAGAGCGCCGGGGCGTCGGCGGCCAAGCGCGCAGGGCCGCGGAGGCACCGCGGGGCCCCCCCCCCCCCGCCGCTTCGCAGCCCCGGGGAGCCGCCGGGCCCAGCCGCACCGGCTTTTTACCCCCCCCCCCCACGCCCCCACAGCGGGGGTGACTCAGCGCAATCCCCGCCGCGGTTTCCCCCCGCAGCCCACCGAGCAGAGGAGCCCCGCCGAGAGGAAGGCGCTCCCGCCGCCCGCACTCACCGCGCTCAGCCCCGGGGCCCGGCCCCGCCGCCTCCCGCCGGGACTCGAGACCCGGCCCCCCCTCTCCCCCCCCCCCCCCCCCCCCCCCCGCTGGAACCGACGGCGGCCGGGCGGGGGCGGGGCCAGCACCGCTCGCGCACGCGCCCTCCGCAGCGGGCGGGGCGGTGGGGAGCGCAGGCTCGGCGGGCAGCGCGCCCGCGCATGCGCGGCCCCATGAGGGCGGTGACCTCACTTCCTGTTGTGCTCCGCGTTTCCCCCCCCCCCCCCCCCCGCCCCCCGCCCCGGGCGGTACCGGTGAGTGACGGCCCGGGGGGGCCCGGGGCAGCGGGGGGGGAGCCGTGACTGGCGTGAGCTCCGCTGGGTGACGGGCGGCGTGTGCTCTGTTCGCCCGGGGGAAACCGCGCGCCGCGTTGTGTTTGACGCGCGGCTGGGCGGAAGGCAGAGCCTGGGGTTGACGGGGAAAAGGAGCGGGCGGGTCTGGGCGGGGGGCGGGGGGACTGCCCCATACACTGCGCGGGGCTGGGGGGCCGGCGAGTGCTTAGGCCTCAGCGTCGGATCCTCATGTCTGTATTCTAGTTTGTATGGCACAACTGGTTACGCTCTGAGAGCCCATCGATGGACTTGGAAACTAAAGATGAAGAGGAAGAGAGTCTGCAAACAGCTTTCAAAAAGCTGAGAGTGGATGCAGCAGGGTAAGCGAGCAACAAAAAGGACTGTGCAGTTTGACAGTTTCTCATTGCATATTTGTATTTGTCTTCTGTTATTTTGAATCTCAAAGAAAATGTCATTTGGTGGAAGGCCCCTTACTCCCCAAGAGGAGACAACTTCATCGCTTCACGTGAAAAGCAGTCATCGTAACTGTATAATAGGCAAAGCAGTACTTTATTACTGACTAATTTTGACACAATATCCAACTGAAATTACACAGTGACAGTATGAAAACATGAAATGACTCACCTAAAGCAGTGAACCCAGTCTTAACTGTTGCGGTAACCGAAGTCACTTGTGTGATACAGAAGTTGTTTTTCCATTCATGTGAATGGTGGTGTCTTCAGCAACGTTTATCAGCCTTTGTTATAGTGCACAAAGATTTGCTTGGAAAGCGTCAGGACAGCACCATCGCTTCGTAGTGTGCTGAAGAGCCCACTCTGGAAATCATCAGGCTAAATATGAGCACTGATAGTTTCAGATTTCAGGGGATTTTGTAGAACAAAATGTCTGCAGACATTCTTATACTAAAATCTTATTCCATAACACAGTGGGTATACCAATAATATGTAGTGTAAGCATGTTCCTTAAAAGTAAGAGTTAATAAAATTACGCAGTCTAACACTTTGAGAGATAGTTCACTTGAAGTCTTTGGGGAATTCACAGACATGAGAGAAGACATCATATTGATGATTAACGTTACCTTGAGAATTCATCTCCATAGCCATCCTTACTATGAACTCATTACTTCCTCTGCATGTTAAAATACATTTTGTTTTGTTACTCATTTCCTCTACTTCAGTAGGTTTTCTGTTAAATGTGGAAAAAAATAGCTGTTCTCTGACAAGGAACTATGCTTATTAAGCATACCACTTTTGATGCATTACCAGTGACAGGCTATGTGGAATTCTGGTTGATTCCTGATGATATCTTCTTAGGCATAAAAAGATCTTGTTTCGCAGGCATGTGTTTTGAACAGCTCAAGTCTTGTGACTAATCCCTTAAGATCAACTTTGGGCAGCGTACTTGGACTCTTCTGCTAGAATTTCAGTCTTGCTTCTTATGATTTCCTGTCCTGTGTTCCAGATCACACATACAGCCGTCATAAATCCAGATTCACGTGCTGAGGCATTTATGTTTGTTGTCTGGATCTCCAGGGACATGTTTTTTTCATTCCATGTTTATCTGGGAAATTTAATGAGAAACAAATTAGTAATTTGTCCTTGTCTTTTGTACCTCATCCATTTCTCCACTGACTCCTCAGCCTGCTGCTATGGGTTCCTGACTTTGCATTTTAGATGAGTAAGAGTCTATCTTTAACAACTATTGTCTGACAAGAACATTTGGAACCTGAGTTTACATTCCTTTAACATGTTATTTTGGTACAAATAGGGCATGACATCAGCCTCTGGGCATTTTGGCCTCCTTTCATTTCATCTCACCTATCTTTAGACACTTGACTGAGGCCAGTATAGTAAGAGCAGTTAGATGAATCTCTGTAATACCCTGTTTCTAACCACTGGCTATAGAGGAAGTAAAAGCTTCAAACTTAAATGTCTTAGCTAAGCATCTAAAGCAAATAGGCTGAGGCTAGAGCTCTGAAGCAGTACGTTCAGGCACTAGTGTAATGCAGCATTTCCCTTTTTTCTCAGATGTATTGCAGCTCTGTCTGTGGGCGATGGGACGATCCTCAGAACACCAATAAGAGTAGCCACGGATGGAGCCAAGCAACAGGCTTTCTGCTCAAAGGAAGCATGGCATGGGTAAAACATACCATTCACTGTGCTGTGCACGTGTTGCTGGCTTGAGACTTTTAACACTTGCATACTCCCCGATGAAAGTTGTTGTAATTAGTTGCTTCAACATAACTTTTCTCTCATTTTTATTACAAAACTTTACCATAACTCTTTGATACAATGTTTTTTAAGGGGATTTCATCAAAGACTTTAAAACCAATATTGCCTCTTCTCTTAGAGAGGGTACCTAAAACTTTCTTTTCTACCACTTTCCTCAGAAGTCCTTTTTTTCAAGTCTTACACCTTTGCAATGCCTTTCACCTCTTTCTTGGGTTATTTTATTTCTGTATTGAAGTACCTGGATATTCAGCACAATTCTGCCAGCAGCTCCAACTGATATCCAGGTTCTGCGCTACAGTTTGGGATAACAAAGTGTCATTTGCTTAACATAGAAGATTTGGGGGGGGAAATAGCTTTAAATAAGGGTTGTTTGTATGTGTCTTTCCTTTGGGGGAGCCCTGATTTCTTCAGACTCCTTCAGTGTTCCTGTCAGAGGTTGTAAGTGACCAGTCACCTGATCTTTCTAAGCAGAAAAATGGTTTTAGCCACATTTTAGAGCTTAGTGAGGTATGGTGTAGATTCTGGAGTTACCTACTTGCTCACCTGTTATAACCCTGCAGGTGTGTGAGAAAGCCTTCCAGAGGATCGGCAAGAGTCCCACGTCGCAGACGCTCCAAGTCTCCTGTCCTGCATCCTCCCAAGTTTACATATTGCAATATGAAAGCCAACAACCAGCTGAAACACAAAACCCAGGCAGACACGTCAAAGAGTAGTATCAGTTCAGACATTTTTGTTACAGCAGAACACGGTACGAAGGACAGGCACGATGCTCACTTTGAGGCCAGTGATGACAGAACTGAACCTTTGGAAGCTTTCACCGCCGAAGAGCCTTTGGAGAAGTCGGGAGAGAATTGCCTGACTCTCTCCTCATCCTTTGAAACTAGCTTGCATTCTAGCCAAACCTCGGATTTCCAGTCCTTATCCATGCTTAGCAACGGCAAGCAGTGCCCTTGTACGGACAAGAAATGCCAGTGCAAGCAGTGGCGAACCATGGAAGTGTACTCTTTCTCTGGCTTACGGAGCGTCCTGTCAGAATGCGAAAAGGCAGTCCTAGGAGTCCACGCCCAGTCTCTTCAAAATAGATCCCCTTGTGGGACAGCCTCATCAGGTTCTCCTAGATCTTGTTCTGAGCAAGCTCGAGCCTTTGTGGATGACGTGACTATTGAAGATCTTTCTGGATACATGGAATACTACTTATATATTCCCAAGAAAATGTCTCACATGGCAGAAATGATGTATACTTGACTGAAAGCAATAGAGAATCTTGAATCAGAGTTTGTGATAATGGTTGGGTTAAATGCCTTGTCAGTGCCATGTTTTTACTGTTGTGTGATCAAATGTTTCTTTGCCTCATACAGTTTAGTTTTCTAATAAAATTAAAAATGGAATATAGTTTCTGAGCTTAGTTCTAAAAAGAATGCACTAAAGTCTCTGAATACGTTAACAAAAGCACTGTAGATCAAATGAACTCCCTTTTTTTTTTGGTTTGTGCTGTGGATATTCAGGCTCTGTGTGCTGTTTTCACTAAGTTTTGGGGAAAAAAAAAAAAAAAAGCCTTTTTGGTTTTTTTTCTGAAGTTTTGCAGTGTTTGGAAGGTTCATTCTTAATGTGTCACGGTAGTTAGAGAAATGTTTCATAGCTACAGCTCTATCCTCCTCATCCTGCTCTGGAGAGAATGAGAAGGCATTCAGTATTTTGGATAGGTTGAATCTCCTTTCCTTGAATGGTATCTGGTTCCTTTTTACTTGGATCAAATTGCAAATGCTTCCTCCTCACAAATTTGTTGGGAGGTCCAGAATGTGCGGGTGTGTGCTTGGGCCCTTTCATAATCTAACTGGCTCACTCTTAAGCAGTTCTATTTTTCTGCAGATAAGTGAAGCTCTTAGAAGCAAAAATATATTTTATTATTTGTGCTTTACAGATGGAATAATTTAGGGGGAGTGTAGCAGGCTAACAGTTTTTTTGGGCCGCGCTGTCTCAGAAGTGGAGATTGTGGAGCCATCTATACAGATTGTTCTGACTATGTTTGATAAAGCAGCGTGGAAGTAGGGTAAACAAGTGTGTATCATACAGGCTTTGTGGTGTAGAGCTATAACATTCCTTCTGGTTGAAAATACTGAAATAAAAAAATTTGTTGCTGAGACTTGCATTAATAAATGTTTGTCAAAACCTAGCAAATTGAAGACCGAATAATTTGACTTACACTCATCTCCCCACAAGACTTTTTTTTTTTTTAAAAAAAGTGCTTTCAGTGTCAGCTGTACTCACATGCTAAACAACCATGTTTGAGTAAAATACTGTGATTTTTATTTACATGCTTAAAAATTAGTGGTCAGCAAGCCAAGGAGTCACAAGCAGTTGTATAAAAACAGGTTATAGCAGATGTAGACAGTTGGTCTTGTATTCTGTGCTAGGGAAGTCTCAGACATTCTAGATGCTAATCGCTGTTTGTAGATTTTATTCTAATTGTTCCTAAAATTTACACTAAGAATCCAGGAAGTTCAGATTTAAAGTTCAAACAAATCAAGTAAGTTAACATAGGAATACAACTAAAACTTATTTTGCCCTTAAGTGTCATGCAGTTATTCAGCATGCAATATTGGCTCATACTCAAATTAAATTTAACTGATTTCTAAATTTTCTTGGGTTAGTACTTTACTGTCCCTTTCACCTTCCTCTTCCAGCACTATCCTGCATACTCACACACAGAGTTTTGGGTTTCTTCACTTTCCCTTCTTTCTCCATACAGTAAATCTGGTAAAATACATACTTTGCTTCTAAATCTATTTAGTACTAGTTATCTTTCCTGTTGCTGTTTTTGAAAGGCTATCTGCTTATGTTTATGTTCAGGTTTTGGCTTTGTGCCCTCTAAAATCGTTTGACTATATTGTTGCTAGAAGCAGTATTTCTCCCTTGTAGGCTCTTTAACAATCACCCTGCCTCTCAGCGAGCTCTGCCTCGGAGTCCATGTGTACCAAGCTGGGGCACAGATCTTTAACACACGCAAATAGAGTTATTTTAAACTGGTGTTGGTTGTCCCCACTCCCATCTGCAGCTGGAGCCCTAAGAAGGGGCACCATGAGGCTTTTTTCCCCAGAAATGTGGTGTGGCAGCCTGGCTCAAGGTCACTTTGGTGCAGTTGTTTCTGCTGTGGAGCTGGCAGTGTCTAGACCTCCAAGCTGGTGTTACACAGTGATCCATGAGGTTGGAAGGGCACGAGGCCGTTTTTCAGCTCTGGAGCAGGACAACGTGCAGCAGACCTGCTGTGTCCAGGGAGAGAGGGGGAATTGGGGAAATCATGGAGGTTAAACTAGTCCAAGATAGGCCCTGAAGTTTAGAGCTGAGAAGTAAATTCAGACTGCCAGAAGGCCGGCTGGGAGGGAAGGGTCTAAGAGCAGGTTCTCTGGGCACGTTTCCAGTGTCCTATGCAGGACAGAAGTAACTAGTAGCGAGGGCGGAAGAAAAGGGGGAAAAAAGAGACAACAACTCAGTGGGTTTGTATTCTGCCTGAATTACTGTTCGTACTAGTGTTTAAGCATGTCCAGTGCTGCCTGCAGCAGAGGAAGGGCAGATATTTTGGGTTCTTGTCTGCAACTATCAGATTTGTAGCAAACATACTGAAACATTGCTGCTGATACTCGTGTTGCTCAAACCATCTCTTGCGGGTGAAATGATGAGCTCTAAGAGGCCCCAAGCCCAGACTTAGTTTCCTTCAAAGCCTTCCCAGCTGAGCTCACCCACTTCACTCCTCTAATTCAGTGACTCCTGCTTGCTGCCTGCTTGAAACCTCAAGCTTTACGAGCAAACCATCTTCTCTGGGAATGCCTGCACAGCACAATTAGGTTGATTGATGAGCGCCAGCGCTCAGCCTCGGAGGTGGCCGGGTACAAGCAGTGCTGAGCGCAGCCCTGCCAGCTGTACTGCTCCCAGCCTGCTGCTCTACCTGCCCCAACAAGCCTGGGGAAATTTTTTCTGTCCACAGATGCTCTAGGATGTGTCCCCAGTCAGTCTAGAGAAGAATATGTCTAAAATATTCAAATCAAGCACTGGTGGGCTTGCAGCACTCCCAGGACTTTCCTCAGATCAGATCCCACCTCTCTGCTTCCCATCTCAGCAGACCCAGGCTGGGTTTTTTTTCAGTGGCTTCCCCCTGCCCCCAGCACTTTACAAGTTACTTGCCTGTGGAGTTTCAGGACTAGTTCAACCAAAGTGGGATGCAGAAGGGCACCCTGAATCAATGACATTTATTTCTTGCCTTACAGAAGCCAAACTGAGTCCTAGCTAAGCTTTACATTGGCAGACGCTTAATCAGGCCACCCGGAAAAAATCAATGGAGCTGATTCTACAAGGCTGATTTCCACCCCCTCCTTCTAAAAGAGGGAAGGTACTTCTGTGCCTGCAAAGTCCCATGACCAACCCTGGCTGCCTGCTTTCTCCGCTCTGTAATGTTTGCATCAGCTCTGAGATGAGACACCCCGACTGTGCATTTCCGAACCGTCAGCACCTGCAATCCTGCCCCAGTGGCACCTTCTGCCAGGGCTCTGCCAATGCCACTGGCTCCGGCTGCACAGCACCCCATGAGGCAGCCCAGCATCAACCCCTTTCAGAGTCAGGAAGGCTGGGGACAAGAGCTGGCGATGCTCTCAAGGTCACACAAGGTCAGGGCATCCCTAAAGGGGGCCGGCACCAATCCTGCCTGCCCCTCAAGCCTTGCTCACTTTAGCAAGCCAAAACCCAACTAAATAAGTGCCTCCAGAGGTGCTACGTACCTGCAGGACCCAGAGGGATGAAGTGACTTGTCTTTTTTTTATTCCCAACAGCACAGCATTAATTCATCACAAAATATGCCACTAGATGGGGCTTTCTGGACAGCTATCCACAAGAGAGAACTGCTTCTGCTTGGTCAAACTGCTCGGATCCTTTCCTAAACCCAAAGGTGAAGGGAACCCTGAAAGGTGATTCCTGGGCAGCAGGGGCTCTCCCATGCAGAGTGGGCGGGAAGGGAGGCTGCAGAGCAGGGGGCAAGACAGCACAACGCGTTGGGGGCAGCTCTTTATTCAAAGCCCGATTTGCTCCCAGTTTGCAGCAGTGGGGGCCACTGCCCTGGCTTTGCAGCCCCAAAGCAGATGCCAAACAAGAGCCTTTCCCTGTGGGCATCCCCGAGGCCAGCGCAGGGTCCCTGGTGGCACTTGGGAAGCCCCAGGCTGGGGAGGGAGGATGGTTTTTTGGGCTGCTGCTTGCAGGGGAGAAGGCAGGGAGGAGGCAGGGCTGGGCATAGCATTTCCCAGCCTCACCCCTCCGCCATCACCCGCTTGCACACCCTTGGGAGCAGGACATCATAACACCACAGGATTAATATTCACTTCCCAGTCCCCAGAAAATTGCTCCTTTCACTATATTTATGCTGTCGGGTACCAGTTTGGCCACGCTGCCTCCCAGTGCTCTTGGGCAAAATAGGCCTCAGTTTCCCCACTTGAACCAGCTCTTCCAAACCCTGCCCTGTTTCCAACCTCACCGGCTCTGGCATAGGCGGAGATGGGAGCAACATGTGGAGGAGCTGTATTTGCACCCAGAGCCGTGTTGCAGAGCTGGCTCCCTGTGCCCACAGAGCCCTTGCCTCTACCCTCTCCAGAACCTGCCCCTACAACACCCATAATCAAGCTGGTTTTGGCCCCCTGTTCACTGGCAGCTAGTCCCATGTGTGGGAAATTATCTCCAGGCTGCCAGATTGCTGGAGATGGAGTGTGATAAAGCCAAGCATCATTTAAACACAGGCCCAGATGTCCAGGTCGCCATGCCCAGAAAGGTGTCAGCTGCCTACACGCGTTTGCCTGCAGACCTCTGGGTGATGCTCACAGTGCCCGGAAAGCAGCAGCTCCAGAAGCCCCAGCACCCTCCAAGCTGTGGAAACCCGGCCGGTTTGCAATTGCGACACAGTTTGATAATTCTGTAAATAATTCCCAACTGTGCCCACTTTGGTGCAGGAGGGCTCATCTGGTTTGGCCCAGTACCCCAGTGCTCTGGTACACAGTGATGCTCCTGGGCTCTACCCCGGTACAGACTACATAACACCCATTAGGCAGTAATTAACTCCAAAAATCACTGAATACCTTTAAAGAGCCATTGCTGCTTCTTTCCATGAAGGTTACAAGGCACGTGAGACACCTGCTAGGCATTTTAAAGGCAGTATCCATCAATGTAGCTATTTATTATATATCTGCCATATCCAAAGCAGTCAAAAAAAATCTTAATCCCTGCTGCAAAATATTCCTAAAGAGCCGCAGGGGTTGGAGCTGCCCCGGATTGCCGAGCTGTCAGGCAGGCAGGCAGGCAGCAGGAGCCTCCGCTGCTGACTCGCCTATTGAAGCGATGCCTGCACGTTTCCGTGGGAGCCCTGCCACGAGCGGGGACGGGCTGCGATTTCACCCCCACCGCTGCCGCTGCCACCACCATCCTCTCCTGTGACCCCCGGCACCCACCGCCCTGCGCTGCCCACCCCAGCCGGGGCGATGGGGCTGCCCCGGGAGTGATGCTGCCGGCAGGAGCCCATGTGATGCTGGGCTAGTGCTGCTCGCTCCCCCGTCCCTCTCCCCGCTCGCTCGCAGGCTGTCATGGCGACTCCCAATAATGTTACTCCCACCAACTGCAGCTGGTGGCCCATCTCGGCGCTGGAGAACGACGCGGGGAAATCCACGGAGGGGGAGGAAAATCAGGACCCAACGGACCCCGCTCTCAAATCCCAGGACAGACTGGTTTTGTACCACTGGACCCAGTCCTTCAGCTCGCAAAAGGTAAAAAAAAAATAATCGCTCGGCCAGGTTAGCGGGGAAGAATCACCTCCAGTCCCCAGGGCATCCCCTTGCCTCCGGTGGAGGGATGCATGCATGGGGAGAGCAAGGGGCTTGTCCCCAGGGCTGATGAGGGCAGCAGTGTGTGGCCGGGAAGCTCTTTTGTACCTGCGGTTCTGCATTTTAACAGCATCTGCCTGGGGAGGGGATGGGGAGGGGGGGGCTTAGCCAAATCCTGCTTTTGCTTTGGGATTTCAGCTTGCACCGGGAGCTGCCTCGGCTTTGTGCTTGCTCAGAGCCCCACTCTGGCACGGCCAGGAGCACAGACAAAGGCTGAGCCAGGCCCCGGGACCACCCTGCCGCCAGGAGAGGGGAAGGCAGCCCCCGAGCCGGGCTCATTCCAGGGAGCAGACCCCTGCACGCAGCAACAATTTACCCCTAACATTGCAGCAGCACCCTGGAAATCCTATTCCTATAGCTCCATGAAAGGCTCACTGAGCTAAACAGTGAGAAATCACATTTTCCAGGCAATAGTAAATGCTCATTTTTCAGCACAGCAGCTGTGTAGCAAACCTGACCTTCTCCTCCCAGCCCCAGACGTCCCCATCATTCCCATGCCATTAATATTATACGGGGAACAAGATATTCAGAGGGATGGGGGGGGACACAAAGTTCCCCTGGTCCAAGGGCCCCCTGGAGCCCCGCAGCCCGGCGGGGAGGCCAGGGGCAGAGACGCCCATTCCTACTCGCAGGCACAAAGAAAGGGGAGGGTGCCCAATGCAGCAGGGTGGCTGCACATGGTCGGCTTCGCCACTGCCAACAGCAAGTGACTAATGGGCTTCTGGTCTGCGCCGGCGAGGGATGCTAGTGCCCAGCTCAACTGTTATTTTTTTGTCTTGCTCGTTTGGCTGCTGGCAGCAGGGAGGCAGCGATGGAGGTGCTTCTTGGGCAGGGTTTCCTACAACCAGCCTCACCTCTGTGGGGCTGGGGACAGGGCAGGGCACATCTAGAGCCACAGCACCCGGTACATCAGCTTTAAGCTTTGATTTTGAGGTCATGTGCAGGGAAAGAGCTTTTGCTGAAAGGTGGACGAGCACAAGCTTGTGTGACGGATATCGCAGGGCGGGGAACAGCAGGGACTGCATGGGACCCCCCCTGCACAGGAGTTTTGCTCAGAGCCAGCTGCAGGTGAAGCTTTTTCTGCTCTTTCCCAGGGAGCTGCTCAGAACCACCCTCCACTATACTGGGGCTGTTCGTGGGAGGGATCCTGAGCCCCCACCAGGACCTGGCCCTCCCTACAAAGGGATTTTTGGAGTTTTTCAGACCGCGTTGGATTTTTACACAAGATGCCTCATGGCAGCCATGCCAGTGTGGTGGGGATTGGCTTGGGGGTCCAGGCACATTTTGTCACCCCCAGCTGGGACCCCTTCTTGGGGTGCTGTCAAGGGGTCCCCTTGCACACAGACACCAGAGTTACCCCAGGAGCTGAGCCACTCTGTTCATGCTGCCTCCTGCCAGGCCTTCGGCCTCAGCTCTTGATAGCAGAACAGGGAAGCATGGGGAGTTTGGTGACAGATGCCCTGGGTGGTCCTGCCCTGGGTTTATCCATCAGCTGGGAGGAAAAGGCTGAGAGCAAACTGCAGTTGAGGGACCCAGGCTTTTCCTTGTTTGACTTTAAAAGAAAAAATTAATTTGCCATCTCTGTAAATAATTAATGACTAATTCCCCAGGAACTCTGAAGTACTCATAGAAATGCTTATATTTGTTAAGTTGTATTTTTAGCTGCTGCTAGTTGGAGGAAAACAAGCGCTTTTCCGTCATTCAGTGGTTCTGTAAGATGTGGCTGTTTCACGTCCCCTGAGGAATGGGGCTTTTTGCCTGTTTGACATAGTTCGTAACAGTCAGGTTTTTATAACCCAGAAGCCTAAAATGCCATTCCTGAGTGCTTATTCAACACCATCTCAGGCACAGAGCAACGCAGCAGGATCAGTGCTGGGGGCTGTCCATGGACAATGGGGGTGGGGACGGTGCCCCGCATCCAGCCCCACTCCTGCCTCCTCCTGCCCCCCCGCGCTCCCAGTTTCGGCTTTCCCACCCCCGGGACGGGTGGGTGCCACCCCAGCGGTGCCTCTGGCTGGCCCGGCGCTGAAGGAGGGCAGCGGCAGGGGAAGGCAGCAGGTTTGGCACAAGAGGTGCAAAGGCGGTGGGTGATGCCCCCAGGCCAGTGGCAGCGTGGAGAAGGAGAGATGCTGTGCAGGGGCTGCTCGAAACCCTCCACAAAATGGATCCTTTTCCCTGCTCAAAACATGCCCGGGAAAGCCATCACCCACCCACAAGCATGGGACATACCTGAGTTAGCATCCAGACCTCCTTCAGCCGGGCAGTAACACCTACTGGGTGCAAGGTGGAACACTGCTACAACCTCTACTTCCTCCCTCCTCTTTCTCTTCCTCCCTCCTTGGGTGTGTGCTGAGACCCACAGCAGCATCACTGATTCTCCCCAGCTGGGGAGCTGCCACCTCTCTCCACCTGCTGCCAAGGGGTGGGCTCACAGCCCACCAGCACCCCTGGCCCCTCTGCCTGTCACACGGGCCACCAGCGACCAGAGGGAGGGTGGTCCGTGATCCAGAAAAGTTAGGATGGGTTTGGGCCTCCTCCATTTGCTGGGAAGGGAAATCCTCACCTGGCTGCCTGGGTTTTGCAGCTGCCCCATGCCCAAGAGCTGCTTGGCTTCTGGCAGGACATGCGTGTGTCATGGCACGTCGCTGTGCCGAAGCGGCAGGGGAGGGCCAGGGAAGTGTGATGGGGTGATGATGGGGTTCCTGGGGTGCTTTGAGGGCTCTTGGGGCCGCCTCGGCGCGTGGGACTGAGCCCTTTCTCCCTGGTCTCTTGCCCCAGGTGCGGCTGGTGATCGCGGAGAAGGGGCTGCCCTGTGAGGAGCGGGACGTCAGCATGCCCCTCCTGGAGCACAAGGAGCCCTGGTTCATGCGCCTCAACCTGGGGGAGGAGGTGCCTGTCATCATCCACAGGGACAACATCATCAGCGACTACAACCAGATCATCGACTACATGGAGAAGAACTTCACGGGAGGTAAGGGGAGGCTGAGTCTCAGGGGAAACTCAGGTCTAATCCAGATGCTGTTTGTCAAATACACCCACTTTGTCCTTCAAAGTTTCAGCTTTACCCCAGAAGAGTATCAAGCCAACAACTTTCCCCAAACTTTTACATTGTCCCATGAAAATGAAGAACGTCCAGCAGAAACCCCCAAATGTCCCTTGGAAGTGATGCTGGGGGTCTCTGGAGGGCAGTTGTAGCTGGGTCCCCTCCTTTTCTGCCTTGGAGGCCACACACCCAAACTAGACTGTTTCCCTCTGTCCCCATGGTGTATAGTGGCATCTCACCAGAGCTATGGCTGGGGCATGGCCCATGGGAATGCTTCTGGGTTTGGCCACCGTTGTACTTTGGCCTCAGGTAACAGTATAAAAACCTCAGTAACTCCCAGTAAATGGCCCCCCTGAGAGAAGGTGGGTTTGAGCCAGGGGGGTGCTGCTGCCCCTTTCCCCTTCCTCGATGAGCCCTGTGCCACCAGCCATGGGCAGGGGACCCTGCCATCCCCGGTGCCACTGTGCTCAGAGAAAACGGCCTCTTTAAAGTCAAACAAAGCCAGCGGTGCTGGGGACCATGGGAGGATGATGTGACACAAACTCAGAGGAAGGGACAGCCAGGAGAGAGAAGCTCATATTCCCCCTGGAGCAGGGCTGCAGTCAGCGGCTGGCTGAGCCCAGCGCATGGAGATGCTGTTTGCACGGCCGCTGTGGCAAAAAGCCTCTCCCCGGCATCTCCTGTCCTCATTTCCCCAAATCTGCGGGCTGTTAGGCTGGGATGCTCCACCGAGGAGGCTTCAAAGCTGAGCAGGGAGCTTGGGCTGTGCCATCACGATGTTCGCCTCAGCATCCATCCCCCTTGCAACTGAGACATCAAAAACACCTCAAAATAGCTCCCAAAGCAAGGGAATCATGCCAGCTCAGCTGCTGTCCTCTCCTGGCCCTGCCCGGTGGTGCTGCTCGGCAGAGGCACGATGCTCGCTTGCCGGAGGGGCAGCGGTGATGGGATCGGGCAGGAGGAGCCTGTGCTGGCAGTAGCTCCCAGGGAATGGCAGCCGTTTTCCTGCCAAGGGGCAGCGGGGAACATCGCTCCGTGGTCCCCGCATCGCGCAGCAGCTTCACCCGGTCTCTGCAAAGGGCAGGTGGTCCAACATATGTGACAACAGGCTGTCCCCAGCGGGAGGGGGACACAGCGCTGCCCGTGAGCTGGGAAACCTCCTGTCATTGAGATTTTCCAGCCAGGCGCAATTTCTTACCTTTTCACTGAGAAACAGAGAGGGGAAGCTTCAGGGAAGGGGGCTCAGAGCATCACTCCCTGCTGCGTGATCTGCCCTGAGCCACCACCCACCAACACTAGCTGGCAAAAGCATTACCAGGATGCCACAGCCCGAGGGGGAATCACCCACCTTGCAGAAATGTGCAGAGTTTGAAAACGCCTTTCTAAGAAGGTGTGTTCACTGAGTTATGTTTTCCCCTGGGCTGGGAGCATGGCCTTTTACAGGTGCTTACACACACCCTAAAGGTCATCTATGAGTAAAAGGTGGTGTGATGAGCAATGCTTTTCTTTCCCCCAAAAAGCAGTGAATAGTGCCAATAACCTTTGAGGGTGCTTGTCACTAGGGCATGGCCCAGCAGTGCCAAGAAACCACTGATGGGTGGCAATGCATCTCAGAGCCTGGCCGAGGGGCTCTTCCCAAGCCTGCACCCCCATCCCACCTTTGCACAGCCCATCGCTTGCTGACTATATGCAACAGCAGCCCATACATGCAGGTGTGCTGTGGTGTGCAAAGGCGAGGTGGGCACCATCCCACCAAAAAGCCTCCCTGGGGTGCACTGAAGGGCGCGGGCCAGCAGCCAGCACGCTGCTATTTCATTGTGGTCGCTCTGTCCTGCTGCTGGACGGGGCAGTCACTCTGGGTGTGCTGGTTTCCAGCCTCGGCCCAAGCTCATCGGGTGCTGGCCGGGAGCCCTGTGGAAGGAGCACACATGCTATAGGTCAGTTGTTATTATTTCATTCAGCCGGTCACTTTTCTTGGACGGAAAATCCCCGCTTGGAGAGCTGGAGTCCAGGCAGCGCAGGCAGCGAGCAGCCCGCGGGCAGAGAGGAGCTACCAAAACCTCCCCTCACTCAGGGGTCAGTAGTGCTGATGCCCATCGGTCAGAAGGATTTTATGGAGCCTACCAGCAGAGACAGCCCTGAGTTGGAGCTGTTAGGAGGTTTTCAATACAGGAGTTGCCAAAATTTCCCTGGCTCCCGCCCAGGCACAGGTGCCAGCAGGCGCGATGCTGCCTGGCGCAGGGCAGGGCGAGCTATGTGTCTCTGCCAGGTGGGCATTGAGGGGCTGTGCCTGCAGCCTTGCTCCTGCCGCCAGCAGCGGGGCCGGGCAGAACTCTCATTTCAGGCCTTTAATTCAGCAGTCGTGTTGGCCACATCTGCCAAAGTCCTTCTGCTGATTAACTTTAACTCAGCCCGAGACGCCGGTGAGCCCTGCACTGCAGACAGCATGTGGGCAACAGGGTGTACCAACTCTGGTGGTAAATTTACTCACTACCTATTAACTGCTATCTGAAAAAGCCATAAACATTTATGGTCGCATAAAAAACATAGACCTGATATTCTTGGGGGAGACAAGAGCAATATTTTGCTCCTTGTGGTGTCATCTGCCGTGTATTTTGAGCTGAAAGTGTAATAAAAAGAACAGGATACAAACTGCCATCTACAAAAGATTAATAAAACCCAACAAGGCAAGGGAGGAGCTGAGCTAGACAGGGTGAGGGATGCTCCTGCAGCTGAGGCACCAGCTAAGCACAGAGGGAAGATGTGCTGGGCTCCTTTGGTCATCTACTCCCTGATTACCCATTTTGAATGGGATTTTCAGGAAAACCCAAGAAAACTAGGTGCCTTATTGCCACTGGTGTAACAAGTGCATAACTCAGGAGATCTCATACTCAAATCCCCATGTTTTATCTCTTTTCTGCAGAATGGGAACGTTTTCTTTCCCTTCTAAGAGATGTGAAACCACAGTGTACAAATTCAGGGGCTGCAGAGACGAAGAACTTGCTACTCTGAGCTCCTGGGGACGTGGGGGCTGTGGGGCTGGGTAACATGTGTACACGTCCCCGTGGTCCTGCGGGTTTGCCTGTCTCTGGGCATGGGTCGGACGCGCTCCTGGCCAGGATGGGCAGCAGGGATGGGGCACATCCAAGCGTGGAGTATGGTTTTGAATCCCTGCTTGGAGGTAGTTCAAGCCAGGACTGCATACTGATGTCCCCACGCGCAGGATAACGAGCCGCTAATGAGCATCCCCCGCTAACAGCTTTCCCTTTGCCCTGGCAGAAAACGTCACCCAGCTGATCCCCGAGCCGGGCAGCCTGCTGCACTCCCGGGTGCTGCAGTACCGGGAGCTGCTGGACTCGCTCCCCATGGACGCCTACACGCATGGCTGCATCCTGCACCCCGAGCTCACCACCGACTCCATGATCCCAAAGTACGCGACCGCTGAGATCCGCAGTAAGTCGCCTCTCCAGCGGGGCTGCCCAGGGCTGGTGCCAGCGGGACGGCTCTCCCAGCCCTTCCTTTAGGCTCCATTTGGCTCTGCAGCCCAGCCAGCCACCCGGCTCTTGCTCATCTCCCCTTTCCACCAACACAGGCAGGGACAGAGGTGGGAAATGGCAAAGCACAGCTAATCTGGGAGCTGCAGGCACTCTATAGAGGCTTCCTAACCTCAGGGGTGTCTGGGCTTGCACAGGCCATGTATGCTTTTCACCCAGCTCTTTCTGGGGAACATGAATTTGCTCCCTCTCCTGCACGTCCCCTCTGCCTCCAATAACTCTAAGGGTAAAGGTGGGAGAGTACAGACAGATTGAGTTGCAGATAGTGCATGAATCGGCATAAGACTGTGTACCTGACCTTCAAGTGCTCATGAAACATTGACGATGCTTAATATAACTCAACAGCGAGGATCGTTCCTGGAGACAGTCCCTCGCCAGAAAAGCGACCTTGTCGGGAGGGCATCGGCATGCCCCATGTTTCTCCCCTCATTTAGGCTCTGGCCCCAAGCAGCACCCGTAGCAAACACTCTTCCCCCTGCACTGTCCCTTCAGCTGCCTGGGTCACAGATGGTCCCTCTGAGATGGGATGCACTTGGGCATAAAGAGAAACAGGCTGTTCCTGAGGTGTATCTCATGGTCTGTCCTGTCTCTGCTGGCACCCTGCATGGTTAACTGTCTCCATGTCACCAAGCATTACCTCCACTCCCAGATCTTGGGCAGATGCAGGGTGCAGAGCCCGGCCCCTCCCCAAAGGGCCCTGCTGCGATGGCTTCAGACCCCGTCTGCCTTGCATCACCTTATCCAGCATTCTGCTGAGGTCCTTAAAATATCTCCCCGTCCACATCTCCTCGCTGATGGCATTTTTCCCAAGCCATTGCAAAGGAGGGGCTATGGGCAGGTTGGTGGGGTGCCCCAGTGCTGCCCTTCCTCCCCAGCACATCCCCTATGCCCAGGTGATGGCTCAGCTGCCCTGGTGCAGTGCTTGCTAAGGCAAATCCATGTAGTTGCGTCCCAAGGAGAGAGTGAACTGTGGGCCAGGCTCTCCCAAGGGGAATGAAACTAGGGTGATATCCATGTTTCCCTCTGAGTTACAGCCCCAGGAGAGCTGGCTGGGGGCCGTAGCAAGCACGAGCTTTGCAGCTTGTGGTGGAAAACAGGGAGTTTCGCCATTTTGTGGCAGGGTACAGCCTGCTGCTGGCTGCTGCCCTGGCACCTCCCACACCCACGCACCAACAGAGCCGAGCCCTTCTTGGAGGGAACAAGGAGGGAGAGACAGATGGTCCCTGGCAGGAAGAGATTAGCCCAGCTTCAGGTAATTTATGTCATCCCTAAAGTGTTACTCTGCATCTCGTATTCTCTTCTTCCATTTACTCTGCTCTTTTCCCCCCATTAGCTCCCTTACACAAATCCCTTCACATCCTCCATGTGCCCTGGGAGGGAAGAGGGTGGATGTCTCCCCTGTGCTCATGATGGGCACCATGCTACCGAACTGCACCCCCGGACATCGAGCCAGGGCAGGACAGCTCAGACATCCCAAAGGATCGACCTGCTGGGGATGGAGCTGCAGAAACCAGGTTATGGGGAAGCTCAGGGATGTTCTTAGTAAGAGACAGAGATCTGCTGGCAAGTCCAGTATGAATACAACAGAGGAAATGAAGAGCTGGAGCCCCCATCCCAAAACCTCAGGGCTGGGACTTGCCATGACCAGAGAGGGCGATCTGCTGTACCCTGCAGCCAGCGCTGCCCTGCTGTGAGCGGATGGGAGGGCTGAAGAAACCGTGTGCCCTCGGGAGGGTGTGCAATGCCCCAGCCACCCACCTGCATGGCAGCAGGACAGCAGCAAGCCATGAATTTGGCCTATTTTAGCTCTCCAGGGTGTTCCCTTGGTGCCCGTAAGACTATTCTGCATGCAGGATGAGGTGTTTTGCTACTGGTCACAAGGTCATCCTGACTTGTGCCAAACACAGCCCCCCCAGCCCCTCTGTCTCTCTCCCCCCAGGACATTTAGCTAATGCTAGCACGGAGCTGATGAAGCTCGACCATGAAGAAGAGCCACAGCTATCCGAGCCCTACCTCTCCAAGCAGAAGAAGCTCATGGTAAGTGAGTCAAAGCCACACACATCTCTGGTGGTGGGGAAACATGACCCATTGACCTGCTGTGGGCACCTGGTGCCTCGTTTCCCTGCACAGTTGCAGGGACACATGTCCGTCCATCCATCCATCTGTCCCTCACCCTAACCCCGCTCTCCACCCAGGCCAAGATCCTGGAGCATGACAACGTGAATTACTTGAAGAAGATCCTTGGTGAACTGGGGATGGTGCTAGACCAGATCGAGGCCGAGCTGGAGAAGAGGAAACTGGAGTACCAAGGTAGGCACTCGGCTGCATTTATGGGGTGTTTTTCCACATAAGATCGAGGCGCAACATCAGGAACAGCCGATGGCTTCACATCTGATGAACATCCCCCATGGTGCAGCCACTGGTGGGGCTTGGGCCGCCACTGGGCTCTCATGGTTTTGGGTGCACTGATGTTGTTGCAGCCATGGTCTTATTAACCTCTGGCAAACCAGCCCTGATCCAGGGAGCCCCCACACTCCTTGCCACAGGGGATGGCAAGACCCCTGTCCTCATGGCTGCTCTGTGGGAGCTCCACAGTCATTGCAGAGTGGTGGCAGGTCCCCTCCACCCCAGCGAGGGGCTGCTGGTGACTGTTGCCCTGGCTGATTCAGCAAGGAGCAGGCTGAGCCTGGGGCTGTTGCACCATGAGGAGCACAGACTGAGAAAAACGCAGGACTGGGGACGTGTCCTGCAGCCAAGCCTCCCCTGGACACAGCTCTGTGGCACATCTCAGCAGAGCAGGGGCAGGGAAACCTGATGGGAACCTGAGGGGCCCTGGAGGGGTGGGAGACTTTACAGGACCTGCGTCAAAGGCCAGCAGGTGGGAGAGAGCGACACCAGCCATCCCCAACATCAAATAAATGCTGCTGGGTGCCTGCCGAGAGCCACCCCAGCACCCTGGCAGACAGGGATGCATGGGCACAGCTGGACATCACACGTCCTGCCATCACCCCAGGATGACGCCGTCATCCTCTCGCCCTCGCTGCCGGCAGAGCTCATAACCCCAGCCCCGGGATGGCTGGTAGCTGCCAGCACTGCGGTGCCAGGTCCAGAGCAGAGCCCCGATGCAGTTAATCAGGGGATGACCCCACAGCTGCCCCTGCCCTCGGGGATGGTCTCAGCCATGGGGAGCCATGCGTCACACTCAGGGCCACATCGAAGAGCCCTCAGACGTGCCAAGGTCGGGCCCTGCAGGGCACCAGGTTTGGAATTTGCTGAGAGCCCTGATGCACTCACAGCAGCAGCCTGTGTTGCCTTAATTGCCTACAGAGAACACCCTCATTAACTGATCCAAGAATTGGGATAGTTCAGCAGAATTCAGCCTAATGAGGTGCTCTCTGAGGACATCCCGGGTGCCTGGAGCAGAGGGGTGGCTGCTGCCAGCCCCGGGGTGCTCTGCTGCCTTCGGTCCTTGTGTGCCGCTCCTGCCCTCTGCTCCAGGCTCCCAAACTCCCCCCGCCGTGCCCACAGCCAGGTCGGGATCTCAGCCCCGGGCACAAGCACCAGCCCTTTGGCAACTTCCCAGGAGCTGCAGTGCAGCAGCTCTCCTCCCACGCAGCCCAGGCTGCCGGCCCGGCGCGCAGCGATGCAGGCAGGGCAGAGCAGAGCAGGCGGGAGGAGGGTGGGAGAAGCTGCAGGAGCGCAGGATGACTCTGCCACAGCCACATTTAGCTGGGACAGGCTGGTCCGAGCTGGGGCTGCTGCAGATGCGAAGAGGGCAAGTTGCCTTTGTCCATGTTTCTGCCCCACTTTGGTGATGGGAAGGGGTGCAAGGGGCTCGGACACCCCACAGCTGGGTCCAGACCTCAGGTGCAAGCCCAGAGACTGGGTGGGTAGGGCTGGATCATGGCTCTCTCCCAAAGTCACCATCCTCACATGTGCTTTGTCCTTCACCTGCTGCAGTGCCTGGGAGCAGGGCAGCCACCTCAGCCCCACTTCCCTTATCTCTGAGCCAAGGCATCCTCAGGGTCCCCAAAGCACCCAGGAGGCTCTGGCTGCAGCGCCCCCACAATTCATCAGTCACAGAAAACATTTATTGACGGCACAGGCAATCTGTCCACTTGGGCTGTGCCTCTAGCAGGACTAGGCAGGCTGCCAATCGGCTACAAATGAGGGCTGCTAATTACCAGTAATTGCCCTGGCCTGGCCCTGCAGGCAGCCCTGAAGCACCAGCACCTGCACAGTGGTGCAGTAAAGGTGCTGCCCTCTCCCTCCTGGATGTGAGAGCCACAGGGCAAGTGGAAATGCTCCAAAATTAAGGATCTGGTGCAAAGCCAGTGGCTCAGGCTTTGTGCCTCTTCTGCCGTTCTTCCTTACCTGCTCCTTCCTCCATCTCCCTTGGCTCCATCCCAGCCCTGCTCCTCAGCACTGAAAGGGCGTTGGGGGAGCGTTAACACTATCCTGGCCTGAGCCCGCTTCTTCCAGCCCAACATCTTGGTTTATTCCTGGACATCTCTCTGGAAAGGTCATTTCCAGGGTCACCTCTTAACAGGGGCTGTCAACGCTTTGGTGTCTTTCCTCACACCCAGCATTCACACCAGGCTCTGGCTCTTGTCACAGACATGCTGCCAGCTTTGGTGTCCTGGAGCAGGATCCCCGCTGCAGGAGAGGGGACAGAGGCAGCACCTCCCCGACAGCACACAGGGAGAGCAGCCAGGCCGGGCCAGCAAATGTGTTTGATTCCTGAGGATTTCTTACATCCCTAAAATATGACAAGTTAACGTGACACTGCCAAAACAGTTCCTGGTGCAACCAAGGGCAAACGCTGCTGCTGTCCCCGAGCACTAACACAGCAGAAGGGGTCACTGCGCTGCATCTTCCTTCAAGGGAGGCCGAGGGCCCTTTGCCAGGGACCTTCTGGGCATGCCATCTCTTGCTGCTCTTGACTTGGGTCAGAGGCAACAGAGCCATTCTGCAGACAGCAATTTGCATCTTCACGTGGGTTTTAAATGATCACTTCATATTCCCAGCATGGTGGCCCTGCATATCCTTCATCAGGTAGCTTGGTAGATGGGCTCTGATCTCTTGGGACATCAGAGAGTTGAGAAAAAAACACTCCAGGTATAGTGCAAATGCTCCTTCCTTTGTGGATCTTTTGAGCAAGCCTTTAGGTGCCCACCCAAGGGTTTCTTCTTACCCTACTCTGTCACTTCTCTCTTCAGGGCAGAAGTGTGAACTTTGGCTCTGCGGATGCGTCTTTACTTTGGCTGATGTCTTGTTAGGAGCTACCCTGCACCGCCTCAAGTTTCTAGGACTCTCTAAGAAATACTGGGAAGATGGCAGCAGACCTAACCTACAGTCCTTCTTCGACAGGATACAAAAACGCTTCGCCTTCAGGAAAGTTTTGGGAGATATACATACCACACTCCTCTCCGCAGTGGTACCCAACGCCTTCAGGCTGGTCAAGCGGAAACCTCCCTCCTTCTTTGGAGCCTCCTTCCTGATGGGATCTCTGGGGGGAATGGGGTATTTTGCTTATTGGTACTTAAAGAAAAAATACATCTAGTGCTGGCTGCTTGGTGTTTAGTTTGGTGTTTCTGTGCTGTGTGAAATTATGATGAAGCCTCAGTAACTGTAATGAAATTTGAAGCAAGGTAATGAATAATTATATTGTTTAATGTAACATTCCGTAGTCTAGAAGTAGAAACGTATACTGCAAGGAAATAAGACAACAACAACAACAAAAAAATGCGTCAACTTGTAAATGCCTTTTTTAGGTTTAAGTATTCAACTCCAGTGAGAGGCTCAGGGGTTCACGGGCTCAGCCATGCCCACCGGGAAGCAACGCCGCCTCCGGCACCAGCCGGCTCCAGTGGGAGAGACAGGAACCCCGGGAAGTTTCCCGGCACCCAAGTTAACTAATGGGACTCGGATACTTGGTCCTGTACGTTTGTGTTTCCAAATTGTTCACTGGCCACATTTCACACATGCAGGTAGTGGGGACTTTCTTCTCCTAGAAGGCGTCGTGTTGTCATGCTCGGAGGCTTTCCTGGGAGCAGGGTGCAGTAGCTGGTCACAGTCAAGGTGGATTTGCATTCTTCAAATATCCATTTTTTAAATTATTTTCATTAAAAGGAATATTTTTTATTGAGCTACTCTTAGAATGTATCCACTTTCTACGTCTGGTTTTGGTGGGCTTTTTTTTAAAGAATTTATCGTCTGTCTTTAACTGCCACACTTTTTTCCTGGAATAAATAATTTTGACTTCCACCCTGAATTTTGGCACATGAAGGAGATTATGGTTTTAAGCCTTTTGGCTCTGTCTCTTGAGTTTTCCTTCATGGATTTGCAAAGCATCTTTCACCAACTAAGCATATCTGGACTCTGAAAAAGTACGACCATTTTCAGAACTTTTCATCGCTTTCCTGAAGGCACTTTGGCTTTCTCTTCCATCGGGGGCTCTTTTCTGTCATTTCCTCGCTGTGTGTTTTCTTAGAGACACTTTGCACAGAATCACATTGATGACTTTCTTGTGCCTTTTGCATGTTGGAAAGAATAACGGGCCTCACTGCTACTCATGCTTTGAAAACTGAGATCCTCAATAAACCATATGGGAGGAGTAACCGCTTCACATTTCTAAATGTGTCCAACATCCTTCTGGTCTTATCTCAAAGCGTGCCCAAGGGCAGAGGGATGTGCAGGTGGTTTGTGCTTTTTCTCATGTACTGCATTGGTATAAAACTCACATGGAAACAATGTGTATTCCTCTTCCAAGGCACTCATTTCTATAAGTGCTCAGCCTGCTAGGATCTCCTCCAGCTGGTTTTCCAAGTGCTCCAGTGATCCCTAGCAAGTTGTGCTGCATCTCTAGGCTCGGGAACATATGCCAAGTGTGGCTGCAGTAATATGAATTGCATTTCCTTCTGACTCAAAAATTATCTTTATGTATTTGAAAGCAGCAGGATTTCCCAGGAGCTTTGGTTCTTGATACAACCTGACAGCCATAGAATTGTGGATATTTTGCAGGAATGACAAGGGATGAGCACATAGCAATAAGACAGAGCAAAATGCAAAAATTTATGCTGTGCTTGTCGCAACTGTGTAGGCTGGTCTGACATACTTCTGGAATACAATGTCCCGTGTATCTGCAAAGGTGCTGTGTTATCTGCGTCACCCCCACAGTGACTAGGGCCGCACTTACAATCGGTGTGCAAGAACCCAAATCCACCACCTGCACATGCAGGCCAGGCACCTGCAGCCAAAGCTGCCGAGACAAACAGTACAGACACACGCTCCCCCAAATACAGTTACCTATTTGCTCCATGGCATCAGTGACTTTGGAAGAAAGAGTTATTTTGCTTCTTTTTGAAGAGGGAGGCAAGAGGGTGCCCTGAGATCATCCCTTTTGCTAAATCCAAAAGATGTAAGAACATACATGATGACCCATAGTTCAGCTGGTCCATTAACTGGTACTAAACTCCCTACAAAAATTTATAAAGATATAGCAATTTCATCCTTTTACCTTTGTCCATTGTCCTACACATATATTCCCTGGTGATCTCCAAAAGGTGATGAAAGGTGCATGCCAGGTGTAGGAAGGAATATTAATGGAGGTACAAGGCCAGGAAACCCAGAGAGATTGAGAACAAATACTCACTCAGTTCCCAGGATTTCAACTTGAGAATGAGGCAAAAGGAAGCTTAGCAAGATTGCTGCTAGTTACATTGCTCCTTTTTTTTTTTTTTTTTTTAATAAAAAAAAAGGAATAAATTTAAAATCATGGAGAAAATCGGACAAATCAGATCTCTAAACACTGGAGAAAACAGGCATTTGTTTTGTTTTGGTGCACACTGTTAAAATGCAGCTTTTCTAAGGAAGCCAGACAGAGCCAGCAGCTGGAACAAGGCACAGTTCAGTTCAGACCAACAAGAGAGATGTCAGTCATGTCACTTTGTGGGCTGCTGGGAAGCCACAGATGCTGTTGTGATGAGTTTTGTACAGGTTCTCAGCTAGGAATATTCACTAACAAGCCTTTGTTTTGGAACAATTTTTAAAAAAAGCAAAAATCAGTGAAGACAGTGCCACTCCCTGTCACTGAGCCTTGTTTCCCTGCCACAGTAATGAAAAAATAGCAGGACTTTGCTCCAGGGAAAAGCAATCTGTGAGAGCGATAAAAGACAATTACTGTGACAGACAGAAGCTGGATTGATGCTCCAGACCATGCTGAAACGACTCGGGAGATGAATGTCACTACCCCAATCGATCCAGATTAGCGAGTCACTATAAGCAGCCCTGTAGCGATTGCAAACTGTCAGCATAAAAAGTTGCTTTTGCTCTAGCTGATCTCAGCCTCATCAGACTTTTTCGGCTCTAGTACCATTTAAAGGGGAGACCACTGCACTACACAGCCATAAGCAAGGCACTGGCCCAATGTTTGCTGCCCAAGGCACTTTCTGTACACAGAAATATGAAAATTATAGTGAAAATCTGTTTTCTCACTCCAGGACTTGACACTTTGCTCTCAGCAAGGTGTGGAGCAACAGCAGCACCCAAGGGGTAAGGCTGGAAGGTGAGGCACCTCAGAGATACTATTTGGAGCAAATGTCTGCTCTGGGACACCTTACAATTTGCTGCTGAGCAATTCTGGAGCAACTGCTACGGCTGAAGCACTGGCTTGGCTGCACCAGGCAACCAAGGGAATGGCTTGCACTGCATCCTGCACCAAACACTTCTGCGTTCCTGACCTGACCCTGCTTAGGGTTCTTCCTAGGCTTTACCCTGTGTGTACTTATTCACCCAAGCAAATTGTTATCCTTTAAAATCTGTGTTTTAGATGCAAATGCACTTTTAGGCAGCTCAGGTCCTTGAAACCTGTATCTGTGCTGAAATGTGGAACATTCAATTATCAGAGAGAAGAAAATCAGAGGCTACTTGTCAAGTCCAAGCCTTCCGAGCACCTCTGAGATGGGGCTTCATGACACTGAGCGAGCTCACAGGGAGCGGTCACTCCCTCCTCCCTCCCAAGCCTCCCATTTATCAGGCTCCCTCTGGTCAGATTTGTAGAACTACAGCTTCTGAAATCCTTTTACTCCTACGGGTTTTACTCAAAAGATTCAATTATGAAAATTGAAAATGTGCATGTCAGTCTTGCAGCTGGCTGGCAGCTTTCTCCTTTGCTTGTCAAGGGATGGAAAAGACCTCTCCACGCAGAATAAAGGTTTTCAAAACCAAGCCTGCCAGAGGACAGGGAACACACCACAGAGCTTTTCTGTCACAGGTTGCCAAAGAAATTGAGATCCAGGGCTGCCTAAGAATACCTATTGACCATCTTGTCACCCTCTCAGAAATTAATTTCTGAGTTTTGCTCTGTTTCTGAATGAAAAAAATATCCTTACTATTCAACTGTGATTTCAATATCCTGGCTAAGGAGGAAAGGAGGGTGGTGTAAGAGCTGCTCTTTCAAGTGTGGGGAAACTTATTTTCTGCTGTGAAAATAAATGAAGGACTTCCACACATGAGAACAGCAAACAGAAAACATTAAAGCTTGTGAAAATATTGAACATCAGGTTGCATTTAGTGGCATTCACTGTTATCATTAAGATCAAAGCCAAAACCACCCAGACTGGATCTACAATACAGGCAATGACAGCAACTAAATCTCTCAGGTTCCTGAGAGATATAGGAGATTAAAATAATATTGGATAATATGATAATAGTATTTTGAGATGGCCAAGGATAATACAAAATATGGTAATATGGAATTAAAAACTAAATAACCAAAGAACCAGTAAATAATGTACAACCTAAGAGATAGCTACTGTAACCACACCTGCAGTTATCTGTGGCATAGCAGAGGATAAGAGGGTAATTTCAGATCTGCTCACACCATCAGCAAAGCTGCTCTAACTACACAGGTCTGTAGAAAAGCTACTTCTGCCTTGGTGGGACACAATAACATCCCCGGTCCATGTTCAGCAGGCTGTGCCCAGAGAAAAGTTCAAACCCACAGGTACAAATGGGAATGAAAACATCTGCATAAGTACATTGTGAACAGGAACAGATTTCATACCCCTAAAGGGTCTCCTAAAACATGGCCTTAGTGATCAAATTGTGGGGGGTTCAGACCAAGCTGCTTCTATACTGCATCTAAGATTTTATGCAGTAGCGAAAACACACTGGAACTTGTATTCTCAGATAAAGTGCATTCACAACAAACAAATTTCTAATTTTTTCTCCTCATGCTGATTTCCAAACGTGCCCAAATGACACATTTACTATCATTGTCTTTCACTCTATTTTACACGCCTTCCTCTGAAGGATTAACAGAGAGAAAACAGTCTGCTTTGAACACCTCACAGTGAAAGAAAGAATACCACATATGCCATAAATAATTTAGATGAACAATTGCTTTGTCAGAACACAGATGTCTATCACCAGAGCTGCAGCAAAGGCAAGCAAGGCTGTGGACTGCAGCAACCTGTGTGCTGCAGGCCAAGGGTCTACCTGCAGTCGGCAGATGCTGTTGCCGAAGTAGGTTATTTCCACGCAACTTTGACACTGAAAAGCATCAGCTAGCAAAGCGTCAACCTCCACCCACTCCTCAGGAGCAAACAGTAGTTGCTTTGGTTTTTTTTTTTTTTCCTTTCTCCTTTGCACAATGATCTACTTTCAGCTCATTTTTAGTTCACCCCTCTCTTGGATTCTCCTGATTTCACTCTCCTGCCCCAGACAGCCAGGGATGCGTGACCATTTTCAGAGACATCGCTGTTGTCAGGAGCCCACGGGTTGTGAAATTCTGCATCAGTGGACACAGCACCTCTCATTCCCACCTTCTGAGAAAGAACAGCTAAGAAACGAAGAAGATACAGTCTTGCTAAAAAAATCTTAACAGCATAGACCAATCACAACTTAGAAAGCCTCACTTTAAAAATAACACAGTTCAACCCCCTACTTTCATTGCCTCCTATCTCAGCCCTTTCCTACCAGCACTTTATCTCTTTCATGACCTAAATCCTTTTTAGCTCCAGGAGAGTTATCCAAATAAAGCTATTTTGCAATCAGAACAGAGTGTAACCAGGTTTGAGGGTGCTTTATAATGCTGCAGGCACTTCTTGACATAGAACTAAGTATTCTGCATAGTTAAGTGCTGTTTTGCACATGCTCGTTATATCACAAGGTCAAGTCACTCCATTGCAAGCCTCCTGGAACACTCCTCTATTTTTGCTTATCAAAAGCAATTTCTTTCCATTCCCTGCCCTTGGAGACATCCACTACAGAACAGCAATAGCGATGATTCTTGGCCACAAGCAAAAAAAACAAAACCCAAAACCAACCAACCAATCAAAAAACAAACCAAATCAATGCCAAACCAAAAAAATCCTTGGAAAACAAAAAAACAACCTGACATATTTTTTTCTCTCAACTTGCAAAGCATGACAACCAAAAGAAAAAAAAAAATTTTAAAAAGTCTCAAACCTCGATCACTCCCATTCTTCTAAAAACTAAGTCAGGTCAGGCTACAGCAAAGCTGGAGCAACAGTGCACAGAGCTGGGAAGAGCTATGGTCTAGAATGACATTACACCAAGCACATATTAAATCTGTGCTCGCTCCCATCATTTGCAAAAGACAGAGGGCAGACCCCGCGTGCCATTCCGAATCATCACAATCCTGCCAGGTTTGGGTGCAACAATTCACACATTTGGATATAAGGCCAACAGGCTTTGTGGGCTTAGTATCATCTTTATTTTCAATTCATTTTGCATGGCTTTCTCCATCACAGTCAACTATTCTGAGCCACAACCTATTTAGCTGCATTTTCTCCAGCAATGAGTCATGATGTTAAGCCCGTCACTGACACAGTCACACCGCGTGTCACCTCCCGGCCCTGCTCTCTCCCGGTCCCCACGGGATGGGGAAGGCTCGGCAGAAGATGGGCAGTGCAGGATTCGGGGAAGACCTTTCAGAAGAGAGCTAACATTTACATTGAGGAAATGTCTATTTATTGCTCTGACATCAACCATGTTTCCCACAGATTAAATGCATTAAATTACACGACCCAGGGAATATACGACCTAAAATTGCAGAATGAACCCAGACTGGACATGGAAAAAGGCTTCAAAGATGAGAGATAAAAAATAATCATCATTTGTATTTACGAGTTCCTCACTCATTTCTTCAGCCTTATGCCACTGGGGAGACACACAGTACAACTGCGGATCTCCTACCACCAGATATATTGTCAGGAAAAGAATGACTGAGAAAGGGCATTTTTCCAAGTACTGCTTTCCCTTGATATTCAGCTCTCCTGAAAGGCTGGTAAAGCTTTTCACTGCTTATTTTCTGTGCCATATTGTAGTTCCAAAGCTTTACAGAGAAGTCATCCAGCTTGTCACAAGGCACATGGCATTGGCTGCGTTTTGTGATGGACAGAGGGTGGTTTAAAAATAAATCTTTCAGACTATTACTACACAGTTGCCTGAAATTTCAGGGACACATCTCGATACCTATTTCCATTTCTGCTTTTCCAGGTTGTAACCTCTATGTTCTCACTGTGTACTCCAAGCAGTAAGGTACCCTTCCCACATTCAAATTAATAATTTCCTACTAAAACCTGGGTGAAACTATTCTTTACTGAAATGCTGTGCTTGATCCACAAGAAAAGGGCAAAGCTAATTCTACTAACGCACCAAGCGCCACTGCCACATTACCTTCTCTTTACTTCTGTGAGTTCAAGCACATTAGGTGTAGTTCTGCTTCAACAAAGTAAGCATGTGCTTGTGCTTTTTTTCCAGGTAAACACCATTACAGTGACAGACCAACTCCTTTTAACAACGGTTAATTATGAGTTCAGAGTCAAAACAGCCTTTTTTGCTAGTATCAATTACGTTCATCTTAAGCTTGGGCAAAATAGTTAAAAGAAGGGAAGACAAAATATATATAAAGCATGCATTTAGCTGAGATAAAGAGCATTTATGACTAATCTGCACTTCAGGAGGCGAGATGAAGCTATGAAAAGAAATAATCCCAGGAAACAGGCTTCTGAGCAAACAGAGATAAACACAGGCTGATCAAAGGCAAAGAGCTGTAAAAGGCTGATTGCAGAGAAGCTGCAGGATCTACTTTAAGCTAAAGTGGAAAAAAGAAATATTATTTAATTAAGAAAAGTGACCCCAGACTTGCTTTCACAACTAAAGCCTGATCTTCCAAAACATTTAATATATTACAGCAGTCCCTACAGTTTTTTCCATGAAAGTGCACCACAGGGCATAACTGAGCGTTTCTCACTTGATCATGAACTGCCATGCATCAAAACAGAAAACAGGATTCTTTTGCAGCTTTCAGTACACAAAAATAAATTGTCAAACTAAGAATACCATTTAGCACCAGTGAAGCATTCATGGAACAAGTTTGAACAGACTCTAAGGAAGAATCAAACTCCAGGCCCAGATATGTTTAAAGTCTGCACTGTTCAGATGGCTCTTATGAAAGATCTAAACTTTCCTGTTTGCCTGATTTTGCCTTCAGTGACGCAAACATCTAAGAATCCCACGTAAGTGAAGAGTGAAATGAATCCTAATCCTGTTAATGTTCCCACCATGTTCTAGCTGAGACTCCCTTCCTTGCTGGCCCCAGCAGAGGAAAGTGCTTAAGGCATCAAGACCTGCCTCAGCCACGTCAGGCCAAATGCTGCTGCTGCCAAAGTGCTGTGATACAGAGCCCACATAATAGGCTAGACAAACACAGGCAATGAAAATTTAGCAGACATATGTTGAAATAAGTAATATGCTAGTAAGATGTTAGGGACAAAAATTCCCCAGATAATTCTACAGACACAGAAAGACTGCTCTGCAGAAACAAGAGGAATACCTTAATGCTGAAAACCAAAAAAAAAAAAAACAAAGACCAGCTGCTTCATGCGATTATATTATAGTTGCTGTCTTTTGGAATTCACTACAAAATATGAAAATGTATCTTTAAAATGTTACACTTTTTTAAAAAATTAAGCAAAATAATAATAGAGGTTGACAGCTGATTTGTGCCTTTGGCACAGGACATCAAATCCAGTTACTCACAGCACTGTTCCTCTTTGGCTGCAAATCTGTCCTAGAGAGGCTACATTTTTAATGATAAAAGTGTATTTGGGAGAGGGAAGGAAGTCAGATAAAGGTGATGGCAAATATGCGAACAGAAAATTTGCAACCTTTAGCTTCCAGTTAAAGTGCAAGGAAGCAAAGCCTTACTCTGAAAGAGTCAAAAAGCATAAAGAAAAGGTCTGGAGCACAAGGGAACCTTCTAGGCCAACAGCTGGCACATGGTCTCTGGGTACTGAGAAGGACACAGACACCAAGATTTCCAAACTCATAAGCAGTATTAGAGCCCCAGGGAATTCTCCTGTATATTTCAATGGATTAGGCTTTTGCTTTGCTACATTAAGCAACTGTCCATGTCTACAAAATCAGCTGCTTGGTGGAACAGGCACATGTTAGGAAACTTGCTTTTGTCAAGCATGGCTTTTGTTTTGTTTCTTTTTATACCCTGTACTTTGGAGAACCTGTGTTATATTAACCCATTTCAATACTGCAGAATTATCAATGCCAGTTTGATCATGTACCTCACTAGTCACAAAAATACTGGGAGACCGAATCATTCAGGGAGGTGAAGAGCAGCAGCAATATCTTTACAGATATCAGAAACCGATTCTCAAAGACACAAACACTGGTTAAGTTTTTCAAGTGTTTTTCTTTCATTATTTAAGTAAGTTTTGAGAATAACCATATCCCACATTATTTCCATAATAAAAGGTCTGTATGACACTGGTTAGAAGTGGACAGAAACATCCATATAGTGATTACACAAAACATTTGTGAAACTGAACATAATTGCAGCAAGTCAGTTGGTTTAAAGAAACAGCATTTCTTGCTCCAAGGCTTTGTCTATATAGCAACGCTACATAAAAATAACCTAAAATAGAAACTTAATGAAATTAATCAGAAAGCCTTCTGGGTATATGATCCTTTTTCACAGTGAAAGTGGCTTGCGGTCTAGCTTAACTCTATTGGGAGCAGGCTTACGTTACATCAAAAGAATGTCTGCAAATGAATTTGCATTGTTTAAACAAACTTAGTTAAACCCAGTATGAGTTAATCAGTGCAAATTTTCCAAAGAGTCGGCTTAAAAGGCAATTCAACGCAAAAACAAGAGGAGCTTGACAAAAATACATAACCTCCTGAAACAGCATCTTCTGAGAGGTGATGCATATTTTCTAAGGATGCACAACAACTCCCACTTGCCACTGAATTCAGTGGAAATTCAGATGAATGCAGCTCTCCCCAGAGGTAGACCACAAGTGTGGAATTAACACTGCTGTATTATTTATTGCAAATGCTGCTGCTCTCTTGCTGGAGGAGAGCTGTTGATATGGCAAAAAGAAACATGCCAAGATTAGACTAGGGTGCATCATACCCTATGTTTAGCAAAATAATCGCCTTGGAGTCAAATGCTATGAACAGATCAAGCCTGCTCTCAGATCAGCAGACAGTACCTGCAGCCTTGTCCAGACACCTTTTTGGCTGTCTTGCTCATCACAACTGTCAAACAGATTTTGTGCAATTGCGTCATTAAATAATAAAAAGCTTTTCAAGATAAAAACTATGCTAAATGTCTGATTGATATGATGAGTAAACCCATCCCACCTCATACCTATTCATTATATAATAATAGTGTTTTATTCAGTAGTGGGTTTCCAGCCACATCAAAAGTGGCCACAGCTTTATGTGCAATCAAAATTAAGTAGCTTATTGATATTGCTGGATAAGCAAAGATAAATATTGCTTCAAGCACACCGCTTTGCAGCTCTTAGGACAGACAATGTGTTTCACTCATTACCAAGCACACTATTCAGGAAACAGCAGGTTAAGCTAACTTGTTTGTAACACCAGAATTTCATTGCTCTTCTAGAAGAAACAAGCCACAAAGCACTTGTTGAAAAGTATGCAACTCATAAGAATTTTAAAAATTTAAAACCCCAATTCTCATAGTAGACTTTTTAGCGAAATTGGAAGGAGTTTAGTTTTTTTCTGTCAAGAATTAAATGACTAAGTATTATTAAATACTTCACCTAAGGAGAAAGTTAAGGCTTGTTTTTCAAGAATTTCCTTTTCAAAGGCAGGCACAAATTTAAAGTCAGAGTCTGCTTAAGACATTACATCTCAGATTTACTCTTTGTTGCAGAAGGTTCAGGCAGCTAAGAAGCATTTGTGGCAAGTTACTGTATTTAACACTTGATAACATGAGATATTCTAGTTTCACAGCAGAGCTATATATTGATTTAATGAGTAATGATATTTTTGCAACACTTAGCAGCACTGTCATTATTAGAGCTTTCCCATAAGGCAGTACAAATAGGAGGATTAAAAAAAGTAGTATGAGGTTTGGATTATCCACGTTATTTTGACATAAATAAATCAAAAAGAGAATTAATTTGAGATCAGTCAAGCTCCTAAAGAGCAAAGGCCTCTGTCAGCCTTTGATCTGCTCCTCCATTTATGAGTAAGAGAAACAGGCCCAACCTCTGATTTCTCTGCCGAGAATGACAGTCAGCAGCTCCTAAACAAGAGCAGACCTCTTGCAATATCAGCTTTTTTTTCCTCCCAAGTGAGAAGCTCATTACCACCTGCCAGCCATTGGCTAGTTCAGATTTGGTTTCCTCCAGCCCATCATCTTGTTCCTTACAGTGGAAATACAGTAACCATTCCTACATTCAACTACTCCGGTACTGAAAGCAAAATCCAAACATTTTAAAATTCATTTTATCTGCTATAACTGTATTTCTTTGAACTCAAAGGTATATTTGGAAGAGGTAGTCCAGGAGAAAAGGGCTTCAAGTACCAAAATCTGTATGTCCCATACCAAGCTGACAGACCAATCAGCGCACCGAGAAGCTTTTGACTGAAGTCATGGAAATACACGGCAGTACAGAGAAACATGAACACCCAGATCATGGTGAGAAAACACAAGGAAACAAACAGGATGTTGATCACAACATGAAGCTTAGAGTTCTGGTCTATGGACAAGCCTTCCAGCACAGCCACTTCCTCCACAATCATCAGAGCACAGTATGAGAGCAGAAAACAGTGCCCTGAGATATCAAAACCATTCCAGATCCCGTTGTCCTGGTGGCACTCCTGCTTGGTGGCATACAGCCGGCGAGGGTCGCTGAGTTTACCCGAGGGAGAGCACATGCCGGTGAGATTCTCGATATACATGAAGAATCTGGTGCAGACATACCAGACGACAGTGCCCACCAGCAGCGCACTGAGACGCCGCAGCACGGTCAAAATGCTCTTTGTGGGACCATAGAGGAACTTCCTCCTGGCAAACTGGTAGGTGGTGATGGCGATGAAGGGCAGCAGAAGCCAGAACGTCCATGCCCAAGCCACCTTCACAAAATACCTGCCGGAGAAAAGCCAAAAGAGAAACATGCATGTGTGAAACTTCACAGGAGCTGGGATAAGTGGTGGTGCTTGAAGAAGTAGGTTTTCACGGTCGGTTTTCAGAACTACCCAAATTAGACACTTGTGCCCTCCCCTCAAAGTAAAGCACAGCTAAAATCTTGACCCACTCCCCACTATTTCACTCAGGCCCAACACCTGAATACTTCCTCAACCAGGTACTTCAAAATTGTTTCCCAGGCAGCACCCCCTTGGACCTAGAGCCCTCGTTCAGGCTTGCAGCTCAGCTTTGCAATAGCTGTTACCCTACAAACCCTCCCAACTCTGCCCTACTCAAAACGCAGCTGCACAGAACATATTTTTAGCTTGCCACCTTGAGCACAGTAACCCTTTCTCTGACTCTCTTCCTCCATCACAGTTGTCTTTCCTTTCAAAGCTCTTCACAACCTCAACCTCTTCATACTGAATAAGGTAGCCAGAGGGGCTGACTCTTCCATAATCAGCCCATGAAGCTTTTCCTCCATCATCACCTTAACAGAATAAACAAACAGTGTATTTGATCCTTTGCTGTCCCTCCAGTTGATGACAGCTTTCCTTTGGCATACACAAATTCTTCCATCTCTTTCCCTTGAAGATTTTTGCTGTGATGCCTATAAAATCTTGAAAACCAGATGATGATGTCCTGTTTAGCAGGGGACAGTACTGCTTAACTAGTCCTCTTTTCAAATCTTAAAGTGGAGCACCTGCAAGTGAATTTACTAACAAGCTAAGGAAACCATAGACTGTGATGATCTTTCTCCCATTAGCACCTTCCAATGCAGCTTGCTGGGAAAAGGGAACTGTGAAGCCCCCTTGTACCCACATCCCAGTTTCAAAAACACAGACAGCAGAATTCTGGTCTGTGGCTGAGCTATAGCTAGACACACACAGCCACCGTTTAATCATCACCTCAGCATCGAAGACAAAAAAAAGTAGGAATAGAGTTCTGTACCTTCATTAAGACCCTAACAAAAACTATCAGGGCCTTGCCCAGGATCTGAGGAGTACCTCCTTTACTCTTAACTGTACAGTAGCAGTGACATCTCTGTGGCAACTACAGCTGCTACCATGGAATAGTAACTGAAAATCCAATCCTCGTTTTATTGAGACAGTAAAAAGCAAAAAAGGCCGCTAACATAATTGCTGCTGGCAAACCAGCAGTCAAGTAATTTGTGGGGAAAAAAAATGCTTCAGAAAGCGTCAATACAGATAACCTTCCTCCATTTAAAAAGGTAGAACTCAACTATAGCATGTTTTCACTGCAGGATCAATTTTACTCTCTAAGTGTTCCTGCCAACCCTGCTTTTTGATCACACTAAAAGCAGCTCCTCTCCCACATGTCACCAAATGACAAATCTTAATCAATAAAGTACAAAATATGCCAAGTCACAGGGGAAAACAGCAATTTTAGCTTTACTTGATGATCTGTAGCAAGCAAAGCACAGGTGCGCTGGCCAAGCTCATTGCCTTCCTCATGCCCCTTCAAAACGTTCAAACATAGTTTTAAGGAATGCCTAAGCCAGGTAAATCATTGCCTGAATACTAGAAAAGGATGACAGTAACTCTGCTTTTAGAAAAGACACTAAAAGATTTATTTCCTTCAGCTCGATTTAGATCAGTTCTGTAACAGCTTACTCAAACACGAGTATTTATCCGAGCGCTAAAGAAAGAAATAAAAAATTCCTTTTCCAATAAAAACTGAGCGAGAAACTCCAGTCGTTCTGAAATCTCAACAGTCCCGCCGAGCACAGCAGACGTTAAGGCCAGGAGATCTAACAGAGCCCACCCCGCCCCCCGGGCCGCCGCGGCAGGGCCCTCCGCGGCCCCGGCGCTGCCCCTCCGCCCCAGCGGAGGCCCCGCAGCCCCCGCTCCGGTGCGGCCCGGGCGCCCCCCGAGGCCCAACACCCCCCCCCACCCCCCCCGGCTCTCCTCACACGTTGAGCGGGTTGCGCTTGTTCCGCATGGGCGTGTCGGGCACCAGGTCGCCGTCCTTGAGGGCAGACCCGAGGAGGACGATGGCGAGCAGCAGCCAGGGCAGCCGGCAGCCAGCCCGCCCGCCGGCCAGCGCGGCCCGCAGCCGCCGCCCGCCCCGCTCCAGCCGCTCCATGGCGCCCGCCGCGCGCCGCCGCCGCGCCGCGTCACGGGCCGCGCGCCCGCCGCGCTCGGGCGCCTCCTGGCGGCGCAGGAACAGAACGAGGCGGGAGGGGGGGGGTGTGTGTGTGGGGGGGGGGGGTGTGTGCGCCTGCGCGCATGCGTGCTGCCGGCCCGGGCCGCGGCCGTGTGGGACCCGTAGGGGATCCATAGGGGATCCATACGGGATCCATACGGGAGTCTCCACACGGGAGCCGGGCGGGGCCTTCGTCCAGTCCCAGGGTCCGAGGAACGGACCGGGGGCTCTGCAACTTCCACTTCCCACGCTCGCCGGTGAAACGGGAGCAGAGGTTACGTGTTGTCTCGCCCCCAGCGCCGGGTGGGCAGGCTGCTTCCAGGCCAGGAGAGACCCCCTGAGGGGCTCGTGGGCTGTTGTGTCCACACCATGCAGTCACAGGCTCATTTAGGTTAGAAAAGACCTTTAAGCTCATCGAGTCCAGCCGTTAACCCAACACTGCCAACCCCACCACGAAACCACGTCCCTCAGCACCACATCTACGTGGATTTTAAACACCTCCAGGGACGGTGACTCCACTGCCTCCCTGGGCAGCCTGCTCCAGTGCTTAAAACCCTTCTGGTGAAGAAATTTTTCCCGATATCCAGTCCGAACCTCCTCTGATGCAACTTGAGTCCATTTTCTCTTGTCCTATAAATGAGCACCCACTACTTCTAGAGTAAGGTGCCAGCTCCTCTGAAAGAGCGTCTTACTATAATACTCAAGAGAAAATTTGGTAATTTCCTTTTTTTTTTTTACTTTTTTCCTGGGGCTTGAGAGAGAGGGAGAAAGTATTTCTAGGGCTCATAAAGCTCCTTCCCCTTTCACTATCCATGTTTATAGCTGAAAGGGGTATCCAAGCACTGGCCGTCACTGTGGCATTTGAGACCTATTTCATCTACTGAACTGCTGCTGCTGTCATTTCGACTTAGTTTTAAAAAAATATAAAAAGCATCAGCAAGCAGAGAGATGGCTAAACGAACAAAGAGCCTGTATTCATCCCAATGGCCTCAGTAAGAAAAATGTGAAAGGGGGAAAAAAAGCAGACCCCATCTGAGGCAGGATGGGAAAGTGTTTCTTGCCAGAGCACATTTCAAAGCCGGTTTGCAGTCATCCTCAGAAAATCTATGACAACATCTGGGCTGAAAGAGCAGAAGGACACATCAAAGCAGCTGCAGTAGATACGGAGAGTTTCAGCTAAGGAGGTTATCCAGGGTAAATGGCATTTGGCAATTTATTATATGTTGTTTTTAATAAGAGTGCCATGGCCATGTCTAGCACTTCCAGCCAAAGCATTGTACCCCTGAATTAGAAAAGACAGACAGCTGCGTTCACTCAAACGAGTGAGGATGAGAGGGGCTGGGAGCAGGTTTTACAGAGTCCGGCATTGTCTGCCTAAATCCCCCTCTGCCTTTGAAACCTTGCCTCCTTTGCTTCCCAGGTTTGGGTCTCTGATCTCCAGACTGTTTGCAATGCCTGCGAGCTGGAGGTGGTGAGCTGCTCGGCTGGTTGCTAATGAAGCATGCTGTGGAGTCTACCACACGGCAGGAGAATTTCATAAGCTTGGCACCTGTTCCAGATGAATAGAGTTGATAGCATGGGCTGGAAATGTGTCTATCTTCAGCCCAGCTTGAAATATCTGAGGATTATCTCTGTAAATTGTGGATTCTCGCAAGTGCAGTGAGCAAAGCTCAGCTGGGTCCAGGTGTCCTGCAGATTTGGAGTAAATCTCTACTTTTGGGCCATGTATTTGCTGCCATGTGCATCAGCCAAAGCCAATAGTCCTTTTGAGGAGCTGATTGCTATTACTCTGTAAAGAATCAGAGAAGCAGAATTTAGGTCTTTTAAAACTGTAGAAAAAGCTTTTATTCATAAACAGGGAATCCGGTTTGTGCTAGGGGGGGATTGCAGAAGGTTCCCAAAGAGCTCTCACAGACACCTGGTCAAGATGCGATAGGTATAAACCATACTAAACTGAATTAATTTGTCAGGCATAGTGGATGTGGCTGTCCTTCCCTTTCTTCAAATCTTTTTCCTTAACCTCACCTAATCAAGCCTGATTCAAGCTGAAATCTTCCAGACTATTTGATTAAAAAAATTTGATGTGTTTTGTTTTTGTGGGGTTTTTTTGTTTGTTTGTTTGTTTGTTTTTTTTCTGGTTTAATTTGAACCAAGACCACCAATAAATTGTTTAATTTTCATTGAGAAATAACATTTTGCCTCTAAAGTATGCAGGGATGGATTCATTAGGGGGTATAGAACCACTTTCAGAGCTGAAGAGTGGTTGGTAAGCCTTGTCCCTGCATGTCCAGTCACCCAGAGCTTAGGGCACTTATTTGGACAAGTGATGTGGAGATCCCAGTCGCTGGAGCAGAGGTTTCAAGTAAGATCCAACATGCCCGGGAAGAGCATCCTTACTCCTGAGCTGCAGCAGGTTTGGGGAAAATCTTTTCTGGTCATAGAGTTCATGTTGTGTCAGATATTTCTCTATTAATTGGAGCAATAACAATGACATTCCGAGTTGTTAATTATTTTAAATAATTAAGTTGATTAGAAAATTAGTTTGTCTCATTTTGGTGATTCTGTCAATCATCTGCTAATCACCTTGATTGCAAAGAAGTCTGTCTTGCTGATGTGAGACTATGGTATGGATGCCTTCCACATAACTGAGGATCCTCATCTGGAAACAGTCGCTCCAGTCTCAGCATACTGTCAGTGGAAAGACAACCTTGGCAACCCTTGCCAGGAGCTTGGAGAAGGACCAAGAAGTCTGAACTGAAATCTCAGCTCAAACAGTCAAACTAAGCCTCCTGACTGTGATAAATAAGAGTCTGGCCAGGGTTCTCTTTGTGAGATTTCTGTGTCCACTGCTCTCTGTTGCAACCAAGGAAGGATGCCTGGAGGAGAAGGAGAGAAAAGCTACCCAAATGTTTTTTACGAAACACAAGCAAAGGTTCTTTTCTGACCCAAGTTTGGGCTAAGGTGGGTTCTCACGTGCTGATCGACACCACGGGGAAGGTGTGCTCCGGGGGCACCGGGAGGACACGGCGGGCGCCCGTCTGAGCAAGCTGCCCGGCAGGACCAGCAGAGCCACCGGCCCGTGTCCCTGCACTCCGTGGGGCCGTTACCCCACTAGCAATGGCCCATTCGGACCTGGGAGACCTTCTCTCTTCCCGGCTTGTCCTCCTGCCTCACAGCAATTCCCACACCCTGCTGACATCTGCTTACCCATCCCTGCCTGCCCAGGGGGCCCTCGCCAGCCCCCCAGCCCTTCCCTTTGGGAGCCAGGTGCTCGTGGCGGCCGTGCCACTCATTCTTGCCAAGCCTCCCCTGCTCTCTGTTTTCCTTGGTGAACTCTGCTCACATCTCCATGATTGATTGTGTTTGAGTTTGATCGTGGAGCGTTCTGGGATGTTTGCATGAGACGTGCTACATAAGCATAATTTGTGCTGTATTTTCTTTGCCTAATAGGAGCTTAAGCTTGGAGTTTAAGATAGTTTTGGCCCTTTGCTGAGACACTGTCCATCAACCTCGGTGCTTTGAGCTCCACAGACTTCTCTATTCACTGTCAGCTTGAGAAAAAAAAAAGATTAAAAAAAATAATATTGTGCTTTGTTCCCTTGTGTCAGTGATGCCTTTGAAATGCAGCCTCAGGCAGAGGCTTCCCCTCACACTGGCCTAGATCTCTGCTGCCTGTCTCTGATGGGGAGGGATGCTCTTCCTGTGAGCCCCCATCTTGTCATCAGCCTGGGCAGAACCAAAGTTAAGTCTCGCTCCTGTGAGCAGATGCTGCATTATTTACAGCAGAGATGCTGAGTTGAGAGACAGAAGGGAGACGATGGCAACTCACAACCTGTGTGGCTGCCCAAACAAACGGGAAAGGTCTTTCCCAGTGCTGAAACCCCAAAAATTTTGGGAAAAAAAAGTGTGGAAATGAACGCTAGGGAATTTGTACAGACTGAACCATCGCTGGGCCCAGACTGAAAACCTCTGCAGGTCACACATTTCCCCTCCAACTCTGCTCAAATGAATAGGAAGGGTATGATCTGAGCTGCAGGGAATTTTCAGCATACTTGGTGGTTGTATTCAAAAATCAAAATATTTCAGGATACAGAGCAAAGCATAAGAAAGAACCAATTCAGTTTTCAGCAGCGCAAACTTTATTAATGCTACAAATTAATACCTACTGCTACAAAATATTTACATTTCTTGTTCCACACAGCCAGACTGCAGCAGAGCAGACTAATGATGGGTTTTAATTTACAGGAGAGAATAGTCTTGTGATGAGCATGAACTCCAGGGAGCTGGGTTTAATTTGTGGCTCTGACAAACTCCCTTTCCAGCCATAGGCAAGTCCCTTAACCTCTGTATCCCCACAACCTGAGTGGGATACGGGAGAGGTTCTGTTCTCCTCCTTCTTAAATTTTATCCAGAGATAATTGTGAGGTTGCAGAGGGATATGATAACAGTCTGAAGACTTTAAAAATAACCAGAGTCCACAAAGATGTAAAATACTAATTAAACAGCCCATTAGCAGATGAAGTGAGGATAAGATTACACATGAAAAAAGATATAATTCATGTGATTAAGTGTACATGCACTTGGGCATAAAATAGCATTAATTACTCATGTTTATCTATAATTGCCTGACTTCCCTGAGCAGCTGTGGTGTGCAGCTCCTTGCTGAAATATTCCCCTTTTTTTTTGCACATCATATAATTCACACCTTCTGTGTTTGCCGAAGAAATTCCTCACTCCAACACCTGTGTATTCAGATTAATTCAATTCTTGCTGTGTTGTCTTTCAGGGGTAGCTGCTGGGTAGTTTTTTCCCTGCAGGCTGAGTGGGCAGTGCTGTCTGAGCAGCACTGTTACTGGGAAGTAACTCCTGCCCAGTCCAATTAACCTTTCTGTTAGCCGTGTGCTAAAAGAGTTATTTCTTGGTTCCATTTATTCCCTTTCTATAATAATTGATCATAGACTAAACATCATGCAAAACTCACAGCAGCAATTTCCACAAAACCATTTGCTGGGTGGCCCTTGAGCTACTGTACCAAAATATTGCGGTTTTTTTAGAAGAAGAAACTGCTGTTTATTGAAACTGATCAAATATGGGAAGGAAATGGACTGTGCTTATTCATTCAAATTCAGAAATATGAACTTTTAAAACTTTACTTGTGCATTTTTAGCTCATGTGTTTGCAGGAAAGAATCAGAGTCATATATTCAGGTGTAAAATTTGGAAGTGACTTAGTGCTGATTAGCTTTAATAGTCCTGATTTCTTGACTGCATAACTGGTACAGCCAGCCACATAACATGAGCTGTGACTATTTCAGTCAAATATGCAATTATGAATATTAAGTGTAAAACTAAAAAATATACATACATAATATTTAATCTGTGCTTTACTGGCTTGGTTAATTATATGTGTTGGTTGAAAATGTGATTTGGATTTGTCCTGACCATAATGACTACTGACGTGCTCTGTAGATAAAAAAATAATAATTACAAAATATGTTCAAAGGGTATGCTGAATAGCCAGTGCACTCAAGATTGTCACAGTCTTAATTTGGACCTTTAATATAATAAATTATTATTTTGCAGATTATTTGCTCAGATTTTTACCTATATATTTCCTGTGTTCAGCAAGCTTAGCACCTCTTCCTCGCCTCACCGCGCTCTTTCACCACAGGGCTGCCCCACATCTCAGCCTTTGGCAGAAGAAATAAGGATGCCCCAGGCCATGGAGTTTATTGGGGTGGTCATGAACGAGGAGTGGCATCTGAAGGACAAGATGGGCAGAAAAAGAGGGAGGTGAGAGGACAATGTCAGTGTGAAGTGTGCTGAGCAGTGCCCACATCAGCCACCCCCGGGGTTAGGGCAGCAAAGAAAGCAATTTTCCTCAAGGAGAAGCCCAGAGCTGTACTGGTGCCTGGGCTCTGGTTTGTCATCCTTTTTCCCAGCCAGGACTCTTCCCGTTAGCTTGTGCAGGGGTTGGGGAACCCTTGCTTTGCTGTGTGTACCTGTGGGGTCCCACCAGGTACGGAACAGCTACTGCCATTAGGGTTAAGTGCTCCCAAACAGCAGATTAAGCCTGAAGTGTTTGTTAGGGAGCTTCTGCACCTTCTCCAAGGCATCTCATGGTATTTTACTGTCAGGCACAAGAGGTTGGCAGGACTGTTACTGGTCCCTTATGGTCTGGCCCAGTTTACCGACATGAAGTGGACCAGACTGGCTTCTCTCAGCTCCTGCCAAGGAAGCACATCCCAGCCTGCCAGGAACAGAGCATTTCCTAAAATACAGTGATCCAGTCTACAGCTTACAAAGTGTGGAAGGGAAGTATGGAGAGTGGTCAATAGTGCATGGGGGGAGTGTCACCAACAGCCTCAGGAGGAGGAGGGTGATGGAGGTTGTGCTCCTGCTACCTGGACTCTACCTGTTCTGAGAATAAACATTTTTTCCCCCTCTCTAGCTTTAAGTTTGGTGAGAAATAAAATTAAAGCCAAATGCTAGTGCTCTAACTAAATCAGAGCGTTTACCAGCTTCACTTAAAAAAATAGGATTCTTTTCACAAGTGTTTGTTTGTACAGTTCAAACAAGTTGGTTTTTTTTTTTTTTTTTTTTGAATATGAGCCTCCCACAGATGTGTGACTCAGCCCAATCTCTGTTGACACCATTCAGACGTTTGGAAAAAAAATACAAGAAGCATGTTCTGCCACTTTGCTGGGAAAAGGTCTTTCTTTGGGCTGTTTATTTAATGTAGGGTCCAAACAATTGGCAAAGCAAATCTTACCCTGGTGTGGAGAAATATGCAGGACCCTATGAGATGATGGAAGATGCCAAGTGCTGCTCCAGCTGCCCTCCAGGGAGGACAAGGGCTGTGGTTCCCCTCCTTATTGAGCAAGGTTTTTGCACACCAGTGAGAGCTCACTGCCCCCAAGATGTTGGTGTTGCTGGGGCTTTGAACTCCACTTCAAAGCTGGGGCTGGAGCGAGGTTTCTGTAAACCCAGAGGAACAGGTAAATATTTGTCAGAGTCAATTAACCCCCCTCATCACCTCAGCGGTCATCTGTGTGAGATGGCTGGAGGGGTTTCGGCAGGCACAGAGGGGAGCCTTGTTGATTTACTGAGCCACTTCAGGAGGCAGATAGACACAAACCACTGCAGCGAGGAGACCTGGAGGTTTTTTTCCTCAGCACATTCTGCAAACTCACGGAGACATCTCATCCTTTCCACCACTGCAGCAGGCAGAGAGAAGGTCCTTCTCTTGTCTGGGGAGAAGACCAGTCCCACTCCCAGCCCAGCTCTTGTAGCTTTATAACCACTTCATTCATCCCAGTTATTCCAGATGAGCATCAGCTGTTCACAGAGCCTGAGAGCACATTATATACCCCAACTGCTATCATGAGTTTAGTGGTGGACATTGTGAGCCACCCATGCCAGGAACATACTATGATATAAAAATTCCATTAATTTATTATGTTCTAATTTCTGACATCCCCCCAACCCACTTAGAGGGGTTCAAGGACTTGGTTTTGGAAAGAAGTCTTTGCTGGGCCACCCTGTCCATGGTGTCTGTGCTTCAGCAGCCGGTGGAGGGGGATATGCGGACACCCAGCAGCTAGCCCCAGCCACTAAACCAGCACTCACAGGCTTCCTCTCTCTTATCAGCACAGCATGAAAATACCAGCTTAAATAAGAAAAAGGGAAGGGAAAAACTAGAAACAGCTGAGCACCATATGAGATGGATGCAGAAGGATGGGGCTAGGCTTATTCCGCATTCCCCTGCCCAAACCTGACCTAGCACCCCCCTGCTTGGACATGGCCCCTGGGCAATGCCACCCTCGCTTTCTGTCAGCCAGGAACCCACGGCTGGATGTTGACAAGCGCAAAAGGAAGCGCTGGGGCTGCAACAGAGTCCAGCTGGAAACTGTGTGCAGCCCTTGGGGGTGTTTTTCCCCTTGGCTCTGGGATGTGTGCTGGGAAGATGCTGGTGGAGGCTCCGGGGGTGCCCCCCTCCCGGTGCCTGGGGCACGGTGCTCCTGCGTGGCTCTCACCTCCCCTGGTTTCAAGGCAGGGAAAGCCGGACATGGGGGGCCCGACTGCCCCAGAGGGCTTGGTTCGGCAGCAACACCCGGGCAGCAGACAGGACGCTGGGGTAAAACCGCGCTCCGCGTCTGTGGGGAAGTGGAGCGGGGAGAGGGATGTGCCAAAGGCAACAGCTGTCTCAGTGAGCTCAGTGTTTGCTGTCCTGCGAGCCGCCGGCCGCGGGGCAGATGGGTTCTGTCCTTTCCTTCACCGAGCACCTCCCTCCGACCTGCCAGGTGCCTCTGCGGGAGCTGGCACCACCACATCAGTGAGCAAGATGAAGGCTGGATTGTACCACGCTTGCCTGTGCGGGCTGGTTTAATGTCGCTAGCAGCAGCAGGGAGGATGAGGCAGCATGAACCTTATTAGCCATGGTCCTTATCGGCCACCACAAGCCCAGGTCCCTATGGGGCATGTGCTCCGGGTACTGATGTGTGCCCAGCTCCACTGCCGTTTCCTCCCCATCGCTCGTGGCGGATGGGCATGGTCACGCTAGCATGGATGTGTCAGCACAAGGCACCGTCAGACCTCTGTGTCACTGCGTGGACGCAGCCTGAGTGACGGAGAGTTCCGCCGATGAGCTGCAGGAATCCCCCCATCCAGCTCCCTCTGTACTTCCAAGGGTGGAGTTGGGGAGCGTGGGCTCAGCGGAGCTGCCAGTGCTCAGAGCATCCTCAGAGCAGGTAGTTATTGTCAGACGAGGTGTCCCAGTTCCGGGGTTTTCAGGGACTCACATGTGAGCACATCCCATGGTCGGGGAGAAAAGACTCTGGGAAGCGTGTCTCCAACACTTACACCAGGTCATGGGCAAGGTGGATAATGGGCAAGGGGCAGATGGCAGAAGGCAGTCTCTTTCACTTGAAATACAGGGAAGATTTGATACAGTCTCTGCACTGCAAGCATGGGTTCTCTTTTTCTCTGGGCACAGATTGTCTAAAACTATGTTGTGCTCTTTGCAGCTTGTTTTCCACTTCAAACCCCTACAGGATGGCCCAGCATGGGAAGAAGGTATTGGTGTGCTCCTCACCACATTTGGCTCTTCTGGCTGAGCTTCTGCATCCCAAAACCATGGCCATGCCCATCTCCCAGCCCAACTCTCTTGCAACTTCTGCAGCACAGTGCTCCCCTGGCTGCACAGGGACACTGACACCGACACAACATGTTTGGCCAGGACCTCCAGCTACGTGGTTCTTCAAAGGCTTTTACTTTCTTGGAACAACAAAATTTATAATTTGTGGCAGACAGGGTGTCCAAGTGAGTTCAGGGACTGCAGCTCCTTCTTGCAGTGTCTGGCACAGGCTGAGCCTGGGGAGCTTCTTTCTTTATATCAGCTGGCAAATGCTTTTGTTGTCAGAGCTCTTGATTTCCATTCCCTTATACCTCACGTACGTGCTTGGCTCAGCCTCGGGGCATCAATCCAAAAAGCAGGAGGTTGCTTTTTGGATGGTCAAGTGCATGCAGGCCCCCGACACGCGCATTTTGCTGTAATAAGCATGGAGTCCAAGACAGAGGAGGAGCAAATGACACCTTGGTAAGTCTGGCACAAGGCAGCAGTGATAGCATGTCTGCGGGTTCTGCAATCCCTGACTGGTGTTCCAGAGCAGGGGCTGCAAGAGCTGTGTTTGCAGGGCAGCACAGTCTTCCTTGGGTGAAGGCTAAGGAAATAAAGCAGAAAAGAGCATCCCAAGATTCTCATTTTCTGCTTTTCCAGCTTTTGTCCAGTTTTGAGCAAAATGGTTCTTTCAAACATCTGAGCCTCCATGGTTGAACCTGAGAAATTTCATGTCTAGGCAGACAGAAATCTGATGGCTTGGATCCAACCATCTGGACGTGGGAAAGCTTGGAAGTCCCATGAGAAAAGGGAGATTTCTTGGCAAAGATTCACAATAAATCTTTATGGGAGAGTGGAGGGGTGAAAATGCAAAGTGTCCATCAAGCTGCTCATGTTCTGTGGGCAGAAGCCAGGAAGCACCAAGATGTGCAGGTACAGCAAGAGATTTTAAAAGTGAGCAAAAATAGTTGAATCTCTTTTCAGCTTCAATGCCAGAAACAGGCAGATGTCACAGAAATCCTGAGTAGTCCTGTCCTGCTCATCTGGAAGGGCAGGACCAGCTCTGATGCAGGGCTTGTCACTGGCAATCCTCAAAAGCCCTCTGGTAGATGTGATCAGTGTGGTAGTACAGATGGAGAAATATGTCTGGAAAGTGGTTTGCCCAAGTGGCACTCAGGAGACCAAAAGCTTCAGGATTACACCCCCATCTCACCCATTAAGTGCTTGCTCTGCTTCAGCACTGCTGGCCTCCCCGGGAGACCTAGGAGAGCTGAACCATTCCTGTTTCTCAACTTGTGAAGAGACATTAGTACACCCAGAGTCTGTATGGGCACATCTTTCCTGCCCAACGCCCCTCCATCTCCTCTGGACACCCCTGGGAGCTCCTGCATTGTGTCTTTCCTCCTGCACCACCTTCCTGCCCTCACCAGTCTGCTTTTAAAGCTGACCAGGCTTTGAGTGATCACCACCCACCTGAACCGCACCCTCCTTCCTGCCAGACATGCCCCAGACAGACCCTGGGGAGCAGCAACACCTTCAGGAGACCCCGTCCCAACATCCTGAGGAACGATAAACCACTGCAAACATCCCCCTCTTCCTTCAGAGCTGGGGAGGAAAAACAGGATCTTTTTCAGCCCCACCTTTATTTAATCTGAGCGAAACAAACAAGCAAACAATCAGCAGCAACATTTTTCTGTGGAAAAAAACATTTTGCATCTGGAGACAGTGAACCATGAACTGGAGGGGATGGTTGGAGGGTGTTTGCCAGTGTTGAAGTGGGCGCCTGGGCACGTGAGCAGCAGGGCCACCCCCGAGAAGAGGAGCAGCGGGAACAAGACCTCCCTGTGCAGCCATGACAAACCTGCCTGTGAACTAGTGCCAGGTGCTCAGTTTCTATCTTAATTTTGGTCTTGGAAAAAAAGGGAGCAGACTGAATACACAGGGGCTGCAGTCAAGCTGCAGCACATACCCGTCCAAGCAAGAAAATTACACAGTGAGGCTGCCAGGGTGTCCTGACTTCACTTCACTGGGTCTGGGCTTTCGGGGCTGTGATCCACTAGCCCCTGGCCAGCAGCTGATCCAGCCCTTTTCCAGAACTGCAGCATATCCCAACCATTACACAGGTAGTGCTTACTGTGTCGGATGCCGAGGAAAACAATGATCTCAGCTTGTCCCAGATGATGCCTTTCATGCAGGCTGGTTTTGCCCCATGGGATGAGGAACTCCCACTGGGCCCCCTGGGTGGGACCGATGGGTTTCCCACCACTGAGCCTGAAAGCTGAGCCTGCAGAGAGCAAGCAATGAGCATAGTAAAAAACAAAACAAAACGAAACAACCCACCATCATCATGTTTTCCAGGACTGTTGGCTCTTGCACGTCTGTGTGGGCAGATCTGGGTGTGGGCTGGACCCGCGTGGGCAAGCTGTGGGTGTGCAGTGGGGATGGGGGTGGTGGGGTGGGGGCACAGTGCTGCTGTGAGGGGGGGGTGTCCTGGTACCCAGCCTGGGTGCGGCTGGCGAGCAGGTCACAGCTGATGTTTGGCTCCTAGGTTTGGGTCTATCTCGGTCTCAGCTGATGTGTGGAGCCATGGGCCCGTCTCTCCACTGACCTGTTAGATTCTGCTCACGTTGGCAGAGTTCAGTGAGACCACCACACACCCACAGCGCCGGGCTAAAATATAAAATGTTAGCAAACAGCAAGTGAACTATCTTCTGAATTGTGCTGAGAGGAGCTTCCGTATTACTTAAGTGGATTTCTAAACTTAGCCCAGTTACTGTCAAAAATACCTTTGCAAGAAACTACCGTCCGCAGTGCTCAACTTCAGAGAAATTTATTTCTAGAGCTGGTGGAAAAATTTCTCACCTTTCAATGGATCCAATTATATCTTGGTGCTGGCTGGAGTCACTGGCCTTCACAGCTTCCTCACAGGCAGTCGCGGGCTGCTGGTGGGGACCACAGCTCCGACAGTGCTGGAGGGCATGGAGGGGGTGGGGGCTGAGACCCACCTATTCACCAAGAAGATCGTATAGGATCCCATTAGCCTTGATGGACACCTTAATTAATGCCCCAAAGCAAGTGGGTTTTACTTCCTGCCACAAAAACATTAGTCTTGCCGTGTTTTCAGCCATGGTTGCTGCTAGCACTGAAAGGTCCCAGGATCAGGCTCCTGTCAGGACCTGGCCTGTTGCACCAGTAAAAGGAGAAAATCGCCACTCGCAGAGCTGGGACAGTGCCCAGGTGGCTTTTGGTAGCCAGGCTGTGGGCAAGGCTGCTCTGTGCTTCCCCGCTGAGCCCAGCCTGGGTGATCAGACCCACACATGCAGGCTCCTGCCCAAGCTCCTGACTTCTGGCTCCTTGAAGCATCACTATAAATCAAATGGGAAAGGTTTTTTTTTTCACCTTTATTTCTAGTTTTTCTCATGTCCTAGCAAATATGTGATCGGAAATGGTGGGTTATGAGAGGACATTGCACTTGAAGCAGGGGCAGGCAGTAGGCATCGTATGAAAGCTCCGGGGCCATGGGCTCTACTGCAGAGAACACAACTGTCTGTCCCTGTTGATGGACGGGCCAGCCTCTGGCACAGGAACAATCCTGTGGATGGATCTTACAGCAACATCTGTGGACTGCAAACAGTCCTACAAATCAGAGGTGTCCAGTGTCTTTGTGATCGGAAAGAGCAGGAGGAAGCTTCTCACGTTTATGAATGGAAATGCCCTGAACCCCAGTTCGGGCTAGTCTTTAAGAGCCGCTGTGCCAGCATGCTGTTGTAGGTAGGCCGTGATGCCTTGAGTAGTTGAGATAAAGGCTGGAGAAGACTTGGCCTTCTCCAAACCATCGTGCTGATCTCTCAGCTGAGGTCCCTGCTCCCATGGCTGCACATTCAGGGTCACACACGTGGTGGCCCCAGCATGAGCTGTGCTCCACAGCTGGCTAGAGAGCTCTTCCCTCCTGCCATCCCTCCCCTCCTGCCTGTAATCACAGGCCCGGCAGAGGTGAAATGTTCCTTTACAAGGGGCTGGTAGTGTACGGTCTCAGCTGTGCTGCTGCTGCCAGCTGGCCACGAGCAGCAGCAACGCTGCCCGGGAGAGACGATCGCTGCCCAAGTGGGTTAGGAGGCAGTCTCCAAGAGGAGGATTTAGCATGGGCCTGGGGTCAGGAAAAAGTCCAGTAGAAATCAATAACTGAACCCTCCATAAATAGTCCTGCAAGCTCTGGCAAATGCATGTGGGCTATCTTGCTTCAGGTTTGCTCCAAAGGTTCCTGAAAAGCCCCGAGCGCGGCCACTTGTGGCACAGCTACTGGCTGTTGGAGGAGATGCAAGTCTGCAGCGGGAGGGTTTGCTGTACTCTCCCACCCTCTGGCTGGTGTGACTCCTGTGCTCCCACCGCCCAGATCCCCAGTGCACGTAGCTGTAGGTGCAAACTATACCACTACATGGTTTGTCTTGTGCTGTGCCCATCACCGAGCCCATCCTGTTAGTGCATGCGACAGGAGCAAGGGACCTCCCTGGGAGACCTGAAAACCAAATTAGCAAGACCCTCTTGTTTACTGGTGATCTTAGGGGCTCGGGCTTGATATTGCCTCCTTCCTGGTGTGACTGTAGTGCACTGGCATGGGGAAAGCAGGTTCTTGGGTGTGGAGATGGCCTGGTGGGCACAGCAAGGGATGGTGAGGGGAACGTACATTGCACCTTGGCTTTCTGCTTCATCCCAGGTTTTAACAGTGAACGTCCAGATGATCAAATTTCACAATTTTAACTACTTCTCATTAAAACTGTGAAATTTGCTTTGAGAAACTTGCCTTGTTCCTGTGATGCCTGAGATATCAGGGAGAAGGGGTTTGATACCTGTCAAACTTTAATTTTGATGAAGAAAGGTTGAATTCTTTGTAAAAGCCCACCCCAACACAGTGTCCCCATGTTCTGGTCAAGAAGGGCACAGTTCTGCTGGCATCTGGGAATTCACCCCCTCATTCCTGCAGCCTGGGAAGTCACCTCTTCAGCATGAGATTTGACTTTTTCACACCTCTTCCTTCGAGGCTCAGCTTGGTTCAGAAAGGGATTTAACATTTACAAGAAAGGTGACTCTGAAGTCCTCAGACTTCAGGACTAATCTCAGTTGGGTTACAGCTTTCACTCCAGGGAGATTACAAAGAAACATACAGGAGATCAGCGTGGGTTTTCTCACGTCACAAGATGCAGAGATCAAAGTTTCTGACCTCTAAGTTAGAAGGAAGATCTCCTTTCATGATGCATGAGGAGGAACCAAGCTCTGGATGTTTTGGACCTCTGCAGGGCTCTGGAAATGCAAAAAGTCATCAAAAGGTCCACTTTCCTTCCCTATCAGGGTGGGCACCAGGGTAGCTGGAGCTGTTAGTGGTGTTTGGGGCAGGACTGGGGGAAATGAATAGCTTTCAGCAAAGCTGCAAAAATGAGCCTTTCTGGCAGTTGATAAGAGGGGAATATTTTACTAGACCAAGAGTTTGTGCATTACCTGGAAAAACAGTTTTGTTTAAACAGGGCTTTGGTTTTGTTTTATTTTACCCCAGTAAAGAGAAGGCTCCTGCTATGGAAAGCCACATCAACCTCCTCCAGGTGTAGGGATGCTCAGGGGCCACAGCAGATCCCGTCCCTCAGCAAAGGACAAAGCCCTCCTCAGTCCTAAGTGGGCTCATGTCACCATCTGCCACCTTGATACATGGACGATGGGTGATGCCTGCAGTCAACAGACGGGAGAAACAAACATCAGAGAGAAATCCTGCAAGTCCCGTTATGGCTTATTCTGGAGCGAGCTGCTATGTCTGTTGGTCTTAAAAGCATCGGTGGACATCTCTGCCAAGAAAGTGCTGTGAACCCAGTGATTTATCTCTTTTTTTTTTTTTTTTCCCCCTGATGCTCATTAAATTCAGAATTTGCCAGCGCTGCTGCTGTATCCAGCTGAATGCGTGTGATTCTTGGCTCCCAGCAAGGTCCTCGCTGCAGATACCGTGTGCTTTGGCAGCCAGGCTAGTCTGGGCTGCAGGATATTACGCCTGGCAGGGACACAAACCCCTTCCAGTTCCTGGAATTTGGATTGTCTCGTGGAGTGCTGATTAAGCAGTGCTTTCAATCTTCACCCAAGACAAAACCCTCGCCCCGTTTCCGCGCAGAGGCTCGGTGTGGCTCGGCTGCTGCGTGGCAGCGGGAGCTGCAGTGGGTTTGCTCTCCCTGAGCCCCAGGGAAACAAAAACTCAGGAAAAAATCCTCAGAGGCAAAGCTTTGCAGTTCACAGCGCTGGATGAGCATTCGCTGCTCAGGACTCAGTCTTTTGTGAAATAATAAATCATTAAAAATACCCTCCCTATAAGAGCCCCAGTGCCCTCCCTTCCTGGGAGTGCACTTGGCAGCAGCTGCTCCTCCCAGTCTGCCCAGACCATGTCCCCAGTCTGCCCAGCTGAGATCGCTGCTGCATGTCCCCATCTGCCTTTCTAATCCACTGGGAATAAAACTGTCTTTACTGGCCTTACTAATGAGAGATTTAATAGCTGGGGTTGAGTGGAGGGAGGCAGCTCTGGAGCGTGCTGTCCTGGTGTGGTACAAAGAACCTTCCTGCTGCCAGCCCTGGCATCTGCCTCCACATAAGGGTGAAAAAAAATAGGCATGTCAGTAGGACTGGTAAACTGGTGATGGTGCTTTGCCTGGCACCTGTGGAAAGGTGACTGGTGTTTTGGGGTGGTCTGGTGCTGGGAAGGTGAAGCTGAGCTACTTAGACCACCTACACCTGGCAGCCTGGAAAGCCAGTGGGGTCTGGGAGCCACCCTGTCACCCTGGCATGCCCAGCGCCGGCATCTGCGGCACGGCAGAGCCCCCGGCAGCGTGCCCAGCCGTGCTGGTTCGTGGGGTGCTGCTGCTTTCTGCACCAAGGGATCCCCTCCCACGGCACCGCGGTGGGGAGATGCCTCAGAAGCAGTTTCCCTGTCTCCTTGCTGGCACAATCATCATCCCACCTGCTGGGTGGGGAGTGGGTGGAAATATCCCCCAGCACATGTCTCCAGCCACTCCCCGGGGCCTGCAGCATCTTGAGTTGCTTTACAGGAGAGTGGATGCCAGGAAAAACATACACGGGGGACTATTTCAGCAGAGGCTCAGAGCAGGGTGAGGCTGTATTGCTATAACACATCATTTCAGCACCTGGGCATTATTCCCACTCCACACTCGGGTCTGCTCCGTCCCGAGCTCCTGGCGGGTTGCACAGCGGGGCTCTGGGGCGGCTGGGTGCAGCTGGCTGGGCTCTGGGATGTGCCATCAGTACCGGCACAGGGCAGGAGTTGTGTGTCTGGGATCCTCAGTTCTCATCCCAGTCAAACCAGTGAGGATGAGAAGCAGCAACACGCTGCTGCTGTGGGGATGCCTTCTCCTCCCCGCACCATCCCAGCAGCCTTCTTGTCTCCCTGCCCGAGCACCAGCTTTTCTCTGGGCACGCTCTGGTCTCAGCTCCGTGCCTCCATCTCTGTGTCTCCCGCCAGCTCAGGAGGGGGAACTTGGCCTTGGTGCTCCCCTTCATGCAACTGAAGAGCCAAATCCTGGATCCAAACCTGCCTGCGCCCTGGTGAACCCAGGCCTGACGAGGTGTGGGGTGAGCACCTCGCTTTCCTGGGGCACTGTGGCATGGGGGGATGATGGCAGCGAGCCCCGCTGCAGCTCGCACGTGGCCACTCACGCTGGCTCTGAGCACGGTGGGAGGAAGAGATGTGACGGGCATTGCAAGCAGTCCCTCCAGCCCGCCAGGCTCGAAGTTTTGTGACCTGCAATCATTCAGCTGGCCCCAGGCGTCGTGACTGTTTGGAATGTTGTAGGGAAACACAGGTGATGCTGCAGGATTGTCTACAGCTTTCAGACCTCTGCTGCCATTTCCCCTCCCTGGGGACAGACACCTGGACACCGGTTGGGCTGCCCAGGGGAGCAGAGCCCACAGAGGAAGGGCTGTTTTCCCCTGAGATGCCTTTGGCCAGGCAGTGCCAGCCCAGGTCAGTGGTGGGGATGCAGGCAGAGCCCCCACGGGCTGCGGCAAGCCCTAGTCCTTAGGGAACCCATGGGCAGCAGTGCCCAGCCTGGCAAGTGGCTTCATTTCTAAGGGGGACAGCTGCTCCCAGCCACCCCCAGAAAGGGACATCTCTGCCATCTGCTCAGCTCACACCAAAGCAGGGTGACCCCGGGGCTCCCAGCGAATGCCACACCTTGCCAGGACTAAACCCCCTCCGCACCCCTCGCCGACCTGGATTCGCTTCCCTATCCACAGCTCCTAGCAAGACCCCAGCTGGGAGGGGATGAACAGGGGAGAGATAACTCTGGGAATCTCTCCTTGTAGGTAGCTTGAAAAATTCCCCAGCCAGCAGCCGATGAGCAGCATCTCTGCCCACTGGAGCCGGGCTCTGCTCGCTTCCCCCCGCCAGCACCGTGCACGGCTCAGCGTGCCTGCGTGCGCGCCTGTGTGCGCGGATGCATCCACCAGCCTATAAATCTCCTAGCAGGGCTCTTTCCAAACTTCAGGACATTCCCCGGGGGAAGAGTTAAGATGCAGCTTTTGCGTCAGATGCCGCAGCGGGCTGCCCGCCGGGGCTAGGCTAAACCTCTCTCTGCATCTGCCCCAGCAGGTTGTTTGCAAAGGTCAATCCCACCGGCTGCCGCCGCCGAGCTCAGCTGCTCTTGGCTCAGTCCTCAAGGTATGTAGTCGGGGGAACATCCTCCCCGCTGCTCTGGGGAAGGGCTGGCAGGGATGCTAGGAGGTGCATCGGCTGACAGAAGAGGAGATATTCCAGTATTTTCTTTTTTTTTTTTTAAAAATTCTTCTGTTTTTGAAGTGGTTTATTTTTCCTTCCCCTGAGATAAAGAGTCGTTAGGATTTCTTGCTGATGCTTTTAAATCTTGTCATGTGTTCCTTTATCTATACGAGATTTCCATTTGTGCTGGGGATTTACTCAACACACCGAATGCCTGGGAAGTTACAGGGCAGGCGGCTGCAGCAAATATCTCAGCATGCTCCTAACTAGCCTCTGCCTGGCAGGTATGTGCAATAAGTGAAGAAATGGGGGAGATTTTCTACTGACTTTTTTTTTTTTTTTTTTTTTTAGGAAACAACAAGAAAACCAATTCCCCAGACACTTCCCTGCCAGTCCCGGGGAATTTGCTCTGATAAATGAGGTTATCAAAGAGATTAATTTTAAAATTTTATTCTGAAAAGGAAAAAAAGGAAAATTTATTTCCATCCTATTTTGCGAAGTGGTGTTTGCACATGAACTGCAAACTTGAGCAGTGCCTGTGTTATTTTCTCTCCTAGATCCACGCGCCGGCAGCAGGGACCAGCGATCCGCCTTGTCCTTGCTTAACTCCGCGTGGGAGCGGAAAGCCGCCGGCCGATCCCGCCGGCCGGGCTAGCATGGCTGTGCTCCACTGGCACCTGTACCTCACTGCCTTGGGCTTCTGGATGACACAGCAGTCCAGCTCCTTCCTGCTGCCCAATGCTACCGAGGTCCTGTCCCCCCCTGGGGGCAGAGCTGCGGGCCTGCTGTGGGGCGTGGGGGTCCCCCGGAGCCGTCGGAAGCGATACCTCTCCCCTCGCGACATGAACGTGATTTTGGATTTTCACAACCAAGTCCGGGCACAGGTGTCCCCCCCCGCCGCCAACATGGAATACATGGTGAGTCAGGTTCTTATCAGGGTGGTTTTGGGTCCGCAGCTCTTTGCGGCTGTGGTGGGGTTGAGGGGCTCACCTGTGACATGGGCACCCAACCTGGTAGGGATGGGGCACCCACGCATCGGGATGTCAGGGTGCTACCCCAGTTTTGCAGCTGCACATCTGTCCTGGGGGATGTTTGATGTCCCTGGTGCAGGGCAGACCCATGCAGCCTCTACGCAGGAGGAATGGAGTCTCAATGGGGTGATGTTTCCACCCGGGGGCAGATTTAGGACTCCTAGTCCTGTACCTGGGACATCTGGGAGCTTGCTGGCTGGGGGATGGCAGGATCCATCCAGCTGAGATGCAGAGGTTGCATTAGGGGAAGGGAGGTGACTACAAGCATGAAAAGTTCAGGTCCCAAACCAAAGCCCAGGTGGAAGCCTCTCCCTTAACAGCAGCCGGGAGGGATGGCCCCATCCCAAGCTCCAGGATCCCTTGGGAGTGTGCCCAGGGATGCCAGCCCCTGGGAGAAGAAACATGCAGGAGTGGGTCGGAGAGGGGTTGCACAGCCTTGCCGGATCGGGCACCTCCTCTGGATGAGGGCCACCCCGGGCAGAGCTTTCCCCAGGGTGTCTTCACCCTGCTTGGAGCTCCTAACCCAGCCCTAAAGGGAGGAGAAACAAGGAGTCACGGAGAGGAGAGATTTCCAGCTGGCAGAGTGGAACCTTCAGGGCAGGAGGTGCCACATGCTGCTCTGCTCCCAGCAAGGGGACTGGGGCTCTGACGGGGAATCCGGGTGGTCCCTGAGTTCTGGTTTGGGAGAGAGGCAGCACCCCGGTTTGTTGGGTACCAGAGCAGGTCAGATGTGCCCAGGAACATCCTGTGCTGCTTTTTGCTTGGCCTGAATTCCTGCCTTCCAAAATAATTCTCCCAAAGCGGTTCAGGATGGGCGAGGAGCCTTGAAATAATGCATGAAGGAACCAGCTGTCCTCACCGGTTAATCTGCGGCCAGGGCTGCGGTGGAGGGCTGGGGATGGCTGTGAGCTGCAGCAGCAGCACAGGGCTGTGGGGTTTCATGCCTGGGCTCAGCTCCACCTTCCTCAGAAGGAGCTTGTTCCCGGAGGCAATCGCACACACAGGGCTTGCACTGCTTCAAGGCTTCCAAATTCTGCCTGGGCAGCGGGCAACCAGCGTGCCCAGGAGCCACGGCGGGCAGCTGGGGGTGGTTCATTGCTCCTGGACTTGCTGCCATGCTTCCCCTGGGCTTTTTGCAGCCTGACATGTGAGTCATGTTTCTTGGACATCCATGGGTGCTCAGAAACCCTCCCTGAGCCCAAGGGAGCAGGTTTGTCTTTTTTTCCCTCCTCTGGGCACCCAAAATCCCTGTCTGCCCTTTTCCTTTCCTCCTGGCCAGGTGTGGGATGAGCGACTGGCCAGGGCAGCAGAGGCGTGGGCTGCGCGCTGCCTGTGGGACCACGGCCCCCCCCAGCTGATGAAATATGTGGGGCAGAACCTCTCCATCCACTCCGGCAGGTGAGTGCACTGTGGGCAGAGCGGGGTCCTGGGGACCTCCCACACCCCACGATGTTGGAGGAGGAGGAGCAGCAGCAGCCCCTGGGTCAAGGAGCAGAGAGGTTCTGAGCTGGGGTTGCAGAGGACTGAGATGCAACCAAGAGGCACATCAAGCCCGGCAGGGAGGAAGGCACAACTCTTGCAGCAGGGTAAATGTGGGAAATCAGAGGTGCCTGCTGCTCATTTGGGGAGTATGGCATTCATCCCCTCTCTGCCTGGCACACAGACCAGGGAGATGTGGGGCCTGGATCTCCTCCATGCAGCTGAGTGCTCAGGTGCCTCCAGCGGGGGCCAGGTCTTCTGGTCTTAGGCACAAGCAGACTTGGAGCAAAGATATCACTATCTCCTTCTCCCCAGGAGCACTTGCCCGCGGCAGTACCTGGCTCCATTCCACCTCCCTTCCCCATTCCCTCAATGTGGAGCCGTCCACCCCCTCCTTTCCCTCGCCCGTGACCTCTGAGGTGGAGGAGGTCCACCTTACGCACGGCACCTTTTGCAGGTACCGCTCTGTCGTGGACATGGTGAAATCGTGGCACCAGGAGAAGCAGCACTATTCCTTCCCCCAGCCCCGCGAGTGCAACCCCCGCTGCCCCTCCAAATGCAGTGGCTCTGTCTGCAGCCACTACACGCAGGTGAGCGCCGCAGCCCCCCACAGCCCCCCACAGCCCCCCAGGACCCAGCTGCAAACCTGGGGGGCAGCTCACAGCACCTTGGGCTGCTGCAGCACCCAGTGCAGCGAGCAGCTCTTCTCCCAGCAGCAGCTGGGATGCAGGATCGAGACCTGGCAGCTGCCTGCTTCAAATCAGGCAGCAGTGCTGGCAGCAGGCAGCTGGGGGGGGGGGCAGGCAGCCGACGGTGATGCCCTCCCACCCTGGGCCCTCGCAGGAATGGGGCTGCTTGCACAGAGGTCCCTGGGGCTCACAGCCCACTGAAGTGCTGCTGGGACCTTCTGGCCAGTTGGCTGGGAGGTTTGAATTATTTTTAAGCCTTTTTCCTTGCTTTGGCCTTTTTCTCCTCATTACTCCACTGGCAACATTCAAAGGTGGTGAAGAGGAAAAAAAAAAGCCGCTTTGTGCTTTTTCCAAGCATGAATTCTCCCTGTGATGGAGCAGCTTTATAGCGCGCAGCCATGTCTGGCTCCCTGGGAGCGCAGCCCCTCGTCCCCTGGCACATGCACTGGCAGCCTGGCCCGCACAAGGTGGAAAACCTCCCTCTGCTCCCCTGCCCTGTGGCAAAGCTGTGCCAGCCCCTAATTACCTCCTCTGCACGGCTCCAACCTTTGCCTGAGCATCCTTGTGCGGCTCGTCCGTGGGGATGCTCAGAGATCCCCCGGGTTGCACATGGGCAAGATACATTTTTTAAGGAAGAAATTCAGCCTGGAGAGGCTTTAGGAGGAGCTTCTGGCTCTGACTGACCTCTGTGTGTGCAAGGGAAGCTGCTGTCGATGATTCAGGGTGAGGTTTGGGAACTGATCTGGGTAAATCAAAGAAGTGACCGCGACTCTACCGCTCACTGAAGTGAGCTTGGCAAGGCGGCCCCTTGCAGGGCAGCACGTGCCGCCGACAGAAGAGGGACAGCGAGAGATCACCCTTTGGTGACAAAGCACTGCCCCTGATGGGCACAGCACCCAGCCCGAGAAACCTGGGTGGGTGGGATGCGATTCCCTGGTGGGACGAAGCCCTGTGCTGGGGTGCCGGGGTGGCCGGCTGCGGGACGCCTGGGCGGGCGGTCGCTGACAGCGCCTGTTCTCCATCCCGGCGCAGATGGTGTGGGCATCCTCCAGCCGCCTGGGCTGTGCCCTCAGCACCTGCACCAACGTGCGGGTGTGGGGCAGCACGTGGCGGCACGCCGTCCTCCTCGTCTGCAACTACGCCATCAAGTAAGTGCGTGGAGGGCAGCTCCCAGCCCCCTCGCCCCCCGCCGTGCCATCCTCGCTCCTCGCTCCGGTGTCGGCAGTGAGGCGATGGTGCTCGGAGGTGATGCCCTCCTTTTTTTTTTTTTTTTTTTTTTTTTTTAGGGGCAACTGGCTGGGAGAAGCGCCGTACAAGGTGGGGCGGCCGTGCTCAGCCTGTCCCCCTACCTACGGCGGGGGCTGCTCCAACAACATGTGCTTCACCGGACTCAAATCCAACCAAGTCAGCTGGTTCTAGGGCTGCAGCCCCACGAGGAAGCCCCCAGGGATGGGGACAGGGTGAACCAGGATTATTTATAACACCATGTCTCCCCTCAGCTGCCTTGGCCACCCCTCGGCCCCCTCCCTGCCCCACTTTGGGTGGCTCTCAGAAGCTCGGCTGTCCAAATTGCTTAAACCCTAGAGCCACATAGGAAATGGCTTTTATAACACACCTCTCCGGCAGCGCTTGCGTTGTCTGGCTGCTTCCAACTTGCAGGGAAATGGGGATGGTTTGGGTCCGTATTTCCCAAAATAGGGAAGGTTTGGGGTTGCATGGAAGGAGCAGGGCTGGCTGGCATGGTCCCTGCTCTGCAGGCTTGGGGGGCTTTCCCCAATGACCCCCCATCTGTGCTAAGGCAGAGGCTGGTGTAAGCAAATACCAAGATGTTCGTGGCGAGCAGCTGGAGAAGTGGGGAGCCCCCAGCATGTCCCCGCTCTATGGCAGCCCCTCCAGCCACAGGGCTCCCAGCTCTGAGACCCCCAATAAAGCAGCCTGGAGACCCTCATCCTCGTGTCGGTCCTCCCTCACTCGCAGCCTGGAGCCTCAGAGTAACACCAACCTGGTGCCTTTGCTCTGGTTTTGGGGGTGAAGAGCGAAGGGATGCAGAAGCCCTCAGTGGGGCCACGGACCACGGCCACAGGAGATGCCTGGGCGCTTTGCTCCATCGTGTGGGAGAAGCCAGCACTGCTGGGACACCGGGTGACAATGACGCCAAAGGGCCACAAGCTCCCTGTCCCACCCAGGCTGCTCCACAGTACCCCACTAACCTGCCTCACCCCCAGCACCACTGAGCACCCCATTATCCACATCCCCCCCTCTCTAGGACCTCCCAGCCCTCAGCAAACTCCGGGGTCCCTGAATTCCCAGGCCTTGGGTCTGAGCTCCCAGCTGCAGATTCCCACATTGCAGCCCCCCACATCCTGGCAGCCCCGTTCCCCTCTCTGCATGCTCCCTTGGGATGCTCTTTTCCATCCAGAGGAGCAGATGTCCCTGATTTTGTCCCCTCAGGGCTGCAGGATTTTTAGAGCCAGGGTGCTGGAGGGTCCTGGGACTGTCTGGGACCCCTCAGTGCCTCTTCCAGCCTGGTCCCTTCCCGAGGCATACGGGAGATGCAGGAGGCCCTGCACTGCCGGCCAATCCCTTTTTCAGCTCCAGCTCTGGATCCCCCATATATGTGGCATCATCTCAGCCGCACTTCTTGCATGTGGCCCTGCTTGCCTCAGCGCAGCCCCCCAGCAGCAGGAGCTGCTCTTGCCACGGAGCCACCGGCAGCACAGGGGCTGTCACAGCCCCATGGGGGGGTTGGGGACCACCCCAGCACGTTCTACCACCGGTGGGGGCCCCGGGGGCTCCTCCTGGGTGCTCCAGTCATAGAGGGAGCACAGATGTCCCTGAGCAGCTGTGGCACCTTGCGAGTGCCCCCGATTTGGGGAGCAGAGGGAGGTGGGGAGTTGCTCCAAATGCCCTGCGCCCTGGCCCCGCGCTCCGGGTACCACCCTGCATCCCACCGCCGCATCCCCACGGCTCCCCATCCCCGAGCGACCCCTCTGGTTTTGCACCAAGGGGACAAGTCCCATCCCACAGCTGGGGGGTTTCGCTCCCTGCACCTCGGCCGGGCTCTGCTCTGCCCGTGCCAGCCCCCCCACAGCTCATCCCACAACCCCTTGTCTGCAGGCAGACTCGGCCCCGTGCCTGCAGGCGGGCTCAGCTCTGGTTTTCCCATCCCGGGCAGGTGACGGCACAAAAACCGGCAGCACCCGGGGCGCTGCGGAGCCAGAGCCGGCCGCCCCGTCCCCCCCCTCACATCTGGGGGTGAACCCCAGCCAGGCAGCTGCCCCGGCCTTGACACCGGGTAGAAACGGGAGCCCCAAAAGAGTCCAGTAAAAGCCATGTTTGAGTTTCTAGCTTGGCAGCAGTTACTATAGCTACAGCAACGGCACCTTGCAGATTGGTTTCCATAAGAGCTTGGTTACTATTTAACATCTCCACCCACATTAGCCCTGATTAAGCGAATCAATAAGATAACAGGAGAGGCAGGTTTCCTCGCCCTGCCTCTCCGCACTCCCTTCTGCCTTCACCTAGTTCCTTAGTGAAAGACATTTTTATTTATTTATTTAGATTTCTTTTTATTCCTCTACTTCCTCTGGTTTTCGCCCCAAGTGCCCATAGCAGTAGCCGGCGAGACATGGTCAATGTAAGCACCCAGCTAAGCGCTAAGATGGAGGCTCCATATGGTGAGTACAGCGTTCCCATCGCCCGCGCTGCCGCCCCGGCGTCGCTCGTGGGAAGCGGGGCTGGGAGCGGGCAGCAGCCCCCAGCCCCACGCCCTGGCCCCGCCGCGCTGCCCGGCCCCACCGGCTCAGGCACCTGCAAAGGCTGGAGATGGAGGTAGAAAAAGGCTCCCCGATTGATTTTTATGTACTATAAATACATATATATGTATTTTCTCTCTTTCACTCTGCTTGGCTCGAAGAAGAAGGCACGTGCCCGAGGGAGCAGAGCAGTCCAACCTGCTGGCAGAGGGGCTGCTGCAGGGTTCATGGCAGAACTGGAAGCGGTGTAGAGAGGAGGTGACGCACTGCCTCAGGACACGCAGCCAGCCCTGGTGCAAAGGCTGCGGGTGGCCCGTGGCACGCAGCCCCACGGCTGCGGGAATGGGCACAGCGGGCGCCCGCCAGCGCTGCTGCTCTCGCCGAGGGCCAGGGCCAGGCTGGTGTTATGGCTGGGCAGGTTTCCCAGCAGGGAGTGTAGTGCCGGGAGGAACGGCAGCCTCCGGCCTCTGCGGCGCAGAGCATCGGGTGGCACGTTGCTGCCCGGGGCACCCCGGCCGCAGGGAGATGCCCGCCGGGCCCGGGCCCGTGTTCCACGGGTGGCACAGCGGGGACCAGCCCGGGGCAGCCCCGCCACAGCAATCCTTGGCTGTGCCAGATGCCAATTGCCAACAACCTCACATGGGCACCAGCAGGACGGGTCCCCTGCCCGGGTTGTTGTCAGCCCGATGTTACCCTCGGGATGGGTTCAACTGTGCCCGTGCTGCAGCTTCCCCACAAGGCGAGGAGCCGGGGCTGGTTCGGTCCTGTGTGATCTGGAAAGCCCAGTTCCCTGGACATGGCCAGGGTGCAGAGTGAGGCTCCAGCAGACAAGATCTCACAGTTACAAGGTTCTCCTTGTGGCTCTCCATCACTTCCTCATGGCTCTCCATCACTTCCTCATGGCTCTCCATCACACTCCGTGGCTCTCCATCACATCCCCTGGCTCTCCATCATGCTACCTTGCCTCTCTTCGCTGTATTTTTCACATCTTTCTCGTCTTCTCCTTTACCACACCCCACTCATGAGCTTATCCAGCCCCACCAGCCCACACTCCAGCCACTGTGTGTGCTGCAGCCAGGCCCAACAAGGGTTTGTGGGGCTCCCAGACCACTTGCATTTTGCTCATGGCTCTATTCTGGGTGATGGCTTCTCTTGCTCCAGGCCTGCAGCCTCCTATGGGTACCACCTCCAGCTCTAACCCACCCTCATGCTGGGCATCCACTCTCCAGCAAGGCCCCTTGCCTCCTTGCCCCAGTCCCCCGCCCTCCAATACTTTCCAGATCGCTTTAATTTCGACTCACGTGGCCCCATGGTGAGCCATGGCTAGACGTGGGACTCGTCAGCATTTCAGTGGGTCCAGGGCCCATCACAACAGGAACGTATAGTAATTGCATAGGATCTGCAGTAGTGCCGCTGGGCCAAGCTGGAGCAGGGAGCTACACTCAGGCAGTTACAAAATGCTGTTTTAGCCCATTTTTACTGCATTGCTCTTTTGTACGTCTCAGGCCTGCAGGAGCTGGGGCTCTGGAGGAGCTCGCATCACCCATGGCTCTGAGCTGCAGGCGCCAGCAGCAGGATGGGGCCTTGCATAAAGCTGCACTCAGAAAAATGCCAAGGTTTTGGTCTGTTCAGTGCAGGTTGTGGTTTTGTGTCCAGCTGGTGCTGCTTGGGCAATATGTAAGGAGCCACGCGATGAAGGCTGCTCGTGAGCGGGTGGAATGAAGGCTTGATGCCTCTGAGATGTACAGAGGGACAGATCCTGGGGCGAGGGCACCTCTGTGGGCTGGCCCAGCAGAAGCGGGTGCTGAGAATCCTCCAGGCTGAAGCCCCAAGGCGGTCGCTGTGCAGGCAGGGACACTGCTCCCTCTCTGTTGCTGGTGGGGAGATGGCTCCTGACCCACCGACCTGACTTGTGCCTCATTTGCAGGAGAAGGGGAGGCTCAAGTGGTGATCCTGTCAGGCTGGGAGACACGGCAGTGCAGGGTGGCTGGGTCTGGCTGTCCCCACATACAAGGTGTCTGTGTCCTGCTTTGTCCCAGCATGTAAAGCCAGCCTGATTTCTGCAGCGAGCAGCAGGCTTTTCCTGATAGATGCGAACCAAGGAGCTGAATGAGCTCTTTAATCACTTACAATTAAGTTCTTCTGCCCACTTGCAGCTGGCTATAATGCAAGCAGCTGCTTGCTAGCCCCGGCACATCGGTGATCTTAAACATAGGCAGGCAAATCATTCAGTTATTAATTTTTCTCCTGATTTTTATTTTAAATCCTGATTTTCTCTTAATTTTTCAGCCTGAGGGTCAGTGACCAAGCCGCAGGCCGAGCTGGGGCAGGCACAGGCAGAGCCGGGTGCTGCGGGGCGGCTGGGGAAGAATCGCCGCACATCCCACCTGCGGCTGCTCTCCCGTGGCCAAACAAAGGCTCCTGCCGCGGGGCTGGGCTGCCCAGCCTGGGGCCTTGCGAGGGGGAGAGAGAAAAATCATAAGAATAAAAAAGCGAGACGGGCCTCCCAGACCAAAGCGAGAGGAAACTCGGAGTGTTGGCAGAAGGAGGGGAGTCCTCATAAATAAAACGGGTGAAAAAGTTATCCAAATAGAGGCGAGGAAGGGCTGGCGGGGATGGGGGACCAGGCAAGGGCTGGTGTCCCCGGGAGGCTGCAGCACCACAGGGCTGGGCTGGGCGGCAGGTTGGGCCCAGCAGCCGGGATGTGCCGTGGGGCAGATGGCAAAACCCTTCCCAGGGTCACTGGGCTGCTTCTTCCCTTGCAAAGCAACGGGGGTGCTCCACGCAGCGGGGTCGGCACGGAGCCCCAGCCGTGCCCCAGCCGTGCCCACCAGCGCTGCCCTCGCAGCCGGCCGGCCCCGGCCCTTGGCAGGACGGGCCACCCCAGCTGGCATCACACTGGCTTCGTGGTGGAAGCACATCAGTTCCACCAGATGAGCCTTCAGCCTTGGAGGGATCATACAGTTATTTTCAGTTTCCTTTAACAGATGGAAAGATTTTCTGATTTTTCCACCTCCTTATCCATCTCAGAGGCTTCAGCATTTCAGCATCCATTTGAAGCCAGGGATATATTCTAAGGGGGTAACTGGGTGCCAGCACTTGGCCTTGGGATGGCGAGTGGGTCTAGCCTGTTCTTTCCAGCAATGGTGTCAGCAGGAGCAGAGAGCGGGGCATCCCCACATGGCAGCTACGGCAACCCTCTCCATCCATCCCTGCCCCAGACTGCTGTTGGCATTCCCCCTATTTTGGAGGCGAGTATTTCCCTGTAGTTTGTATAAAGGACTTAGAGGACCCCCTTCCAGTTGGTGACAAAGGTGTCCTGTCCCCAGCACCCTGCATGGGTCCCTGGGTGAGAAGAGAGTGATGCTGCAGCTCAGGGAGAGCAAAGGAGATGGGGCACATTCAGCATCCTCACCGGCACCCGCTGAGGATGGGCTGTGAGCTGGAAAGGGCTCCTCTGGGCACACTGGTGCTAAAACCCTGGGGGAGGCTGCAAATGGGTGTGTGAGAGGGTAGGAGATGGAGGGGGGGCAAGGGGATGGTTGTCTCCCAGGCAGTGAGGAGGCAATGAGCCCCCAGCTCCACTTTTATCCTCCCAGTGAGACTTGGGCACAATCCAGGCAATTGCCTTCCGTGCCAGTACAGGCAGCACCACTCCTTCATATTTCAAGAGCAGCTCTCAGAGCTGAGGATCCCCAGGGCCGGTGGTTACAGCAGGGACTGGCACATGATTGGGGCCAGCTCAGTAAAGCAGCTTTAGAAATCGGCTGAAAAATGCAAAACGTCAGAGCTGCTCAGGCGTTTTGGTCAGATGTGGTGAACAGTTTCAGCTGAAGAACTTAAGAGGAGGCAAAATTTCTGTGTATTTTTAGTTTTCACTGTGAAGCAATTATTTTTCATTGCCAAATGGATCTAATTTTTTATAGCTTTCCACTAGATATGACCCAAAATGAGCTTTTCCCCCTTGATTTCTCATGTCAGCTGCGATTTAATACCTCTGTTTACTCCTTGTGCTCTGTGTTGATAGATTGGAGGCCATCAGGAACCTCCGGGGCTAAGGACACCCGGCACAGCCCCCTTCCCATTCCCCACTCCTGCTGTCCCACCGGCTGTTGGGGCTGGCCATAACACTGGTGCTGGCAGGACCAGCACTTACCAGGACAAGAAACATCTGAACAGGGTCTTGCTTCGCCCAGGAATAAGCACTGGTATTTAGCTGGGATGCAAAAGAGACAATCCCTGCTCCAGCTGCCTTGGCCCATCCTGAGTGCTGTTTGCTGGTGCTTGGTGGAGGTTTCCCTGGGGAAGAGCTGGGGATGCTCCCCCCATGGCGGGGGACTGCAGGGATGCTGCTCAGTGTCGCAGGGCTGCGACCTCCCCTGCGCCGGGGCAGCCGCCTCACCCAGCCGCTTATCAGGCCAGCAGCACAGCGTCGGCTTCGGCTTCGCTTGAAAACACGATGGTATTTTTACAAGGGGCAGTGAGCACAGAGGGCTGTTATCAGCGGGCAGTGAGCTCCAGCTCTGGAAGGTGAGCAGCATGATGCTGGGGAAGGTTTGAGGAGTGTCTGAGAGCTATTTTGAGCTCCGCAGGGCAGGTGTATGTCTGCGAGTCAGACAGGGTCAGTTAGTCTCCTGCTGACGTTTCTTAAACGGCATTAAAAAATTATGTTTATTTGAAGTGAGTACAAAAGGGTGGTGAGTGATGGTGGTCCCGCAGACAGCAAGGTCTGGGTGATTTTCTTTGAAATACAGCAATATTTGCGGTGGGACTAGGGCCAGAAGCAGTGGACTGGGCAGTGCATAGCGCAGAGCCAAGGGGTACTTTGGGCAGGGGGGATGCCTGCAAGAGTTTCTGCCAGCAGGCTTGGGGTTAAAATGGGGCAAAGACTGCAAAAAAATGTCCATGACTGTTTGTGTTCAGGCTCCTTCTCTGTTTGCTTTCCTCAAATATTCAAGCAAACAAGATTCCTGGCAGAAATGTTTGTGGAAATGGTAAATGTTGCAGAATTTTCATGGAAGGCAAATTTCAAGGTAGTACTTGTATCGTGAACCCAGGGCTGATGCCTCCTGTCACCTGTGCTGGGCAGAGGCACCAAGTTCCCACCAGGGCCTCTGAGCAAAGCTGGGTCCCAGAAACAATTACTCCCAGGAAAAGCTCCTGTCCAAGCTTCAGCCTGAGCATCAACCAAAATTACTCAGCAAATCCTTTCAGGAAATACACGCCTCAAAAAATAATGGTGAGCTCTGGATGATGCACCAAAGGCGTGAGAGGAGCAGTTCGATGCAGAGCAAGCAGCTGCGGAAAGGCACCAGCGGTTGACAGCAGATGGATCCTGGCTCCAAAAAGCTGAGGGGTCTGCGGGGCTGGACCAGACTTTCCATCCCAAAATGCTGCCGCGACTGGAGGGACGCCGGCCACATCCCCATGGCACCAGCAGCACCAGCACCAAGGGATGGATGGGGACCATCACCATGGGCTCAAGCCCTCTAAGCCCCCAGCCCCTCAGCTGGTGCTGTCATCTCCTGTTGGGAAGAGGACTGGAGGTGCTGAATGGGTGATAGGTGTGCCTGCTGGCATGGATCGCCACGCGTGGGCCATCTCCTCTGCGACAATGCTCTGGGAGCTCTCACACCTTGTCCCTCTCTGGACATCCAGGCTAGTTTGACATCCCGATTTTCATCACAGCACTACAGACCTCTGACCTTGCTCATCCCGCCCCAGGCTGCCCAGGGCAGCACCTTCCCTGCAGCTTTGTCTATCCATCCTGTCAGGGTGGGTGGCTCAGCTCCTGCCAGCAAACACAGGGCACCCAAACCTACCAATGTGGGACCAGCGGGCACCTTTCGCCTGCCTCTGCACCAGAAACCTGTCCCAGCCAAGGGGGTGTGTGAGATTTTATAGGTGATAACCTCTGGGAAAGTGGGAAACACAAGGAGAGCCGTACACTCAGCTTCCTGGCATGGCCCAACGCTCTGCTTAGGAGAGCCAATGTCAACAGATAGACCTGAAGGAAGGAGCAAAACCAAATATATGGGCACTTCTCAGAACAAGAGCTGTAAAACCTGCGCAAACCTGAACAAGTGCCACGACACTCTTTTTATACGGTCAGAATCAATAGTCGAGCCCACTCGACGTGTTTGCTGACACATAAACGACAGCCACCGCGCCGCGTTTATGGCCCAGTGCTGTTCAACAGAGGCTGCAGAGCCCAACTCCTCCTGCCCTGCTCAGCCACTTCTCTCCCCCTCTGCTCCCAGGGCAGGCTCATCATTTTGCTGCACAGTCCCCAAAGTCTTGACGCCCCATGATAAGAAGCTGCTGCTGCTCCTCTCCAGCATGCCAGCCTGCCCGTTTCCAGCTGGCTGGGCCAATTCTGCATCCCACTCCGTCATCAGGATGGCAGGGTCCACCCTACCGCCCCAGTGAAAAGCAGCAGCTCAGCCTGGAAAAGGATTCACTGGTGCTAATGTCACCCAAGGAAATTTGGCCATGGGCTGTGAGGCTGGGAAGGGTGTCAGGTTAATGGATAGGGCAACACTGGGGGGCTCAGCAGAAGGCATAAAATATCAGCTACCCCACGGAAAAAAAATTCCTGCCTGTGCTGCAGGTCCTCATCCAGCAAGCTGCGTCACCTCTCGCTTGCAGCCACTGTGGCTTGTGAGCAGGAGCAGGTCCTGGCCCAGGGATGGGTGCCCGAGGGAACCAGCCCATGCAGAGAGGCTGGTGTCAGCAGGGCAAGGGTGGCACCGGGAAATGAAGGGTGGAATAAGGAGGCAGAAGTGGCAAGGGGACAAACAGCCAGGCTTCCGATCCACAGCCCTGGCTGCCTCCCTGCCTGGAGTCCGCTGCCTTTAGGGACAAAATGGTGGTGGGATGGAGGTGGTGGCTTTGCCACCGCATGGACACGCTGGTGGAAGCAGAGCCGGGTGCTGCCCGCAGCTCCAGCCATGGGTGTCAGCCCCGGGACTGCCCCCGTCTGGGAGAAATCGCTGTTGACCTGGGTGTGTTTCCCTCCTACGGGCATTAAAACCAGTGTGGAAATGGAGAGGTGAAGGGAGGTGTCACGGGGTTACACACAGTTCAGGCCCAGCCTTGTCCTCGGTGCTGCTCCCTGCTCCACGCGGGCATGTTGGGCATCTGCCCCCATTGCCATGCACCCCGTCCCTGGGCACAGAGCCGAGGTACGGACCCGCTGGTCACTCCTCATCCCTGAGCCTTCAGGAGCCTTTTGGAAGCTGCTGGCAGCCATGTGCTCTCCAAATTAATTCAAATGCAATCCAGGCAGCCCTGGGCGGGAGTGGAGTCTTGTGGAAACAGGACAGGAACAGTTTAGGAATGTTTTTTCCTCCATTAGACTCGTGCCTTCGAGATGGCGCTTGGGGTCCAACATCTCCAGAGAGCAGGAATGATCTCTCTCCTCCCTGGCACAGCGAAAGGAGAGGTGGGCTCAGCAGGCAGAAAGCCATCCAAGGAGGAAGAAAAGTGCAGGAAAGTGGGTGTTTCAGATGGGCTTGGCCCTGTGTTCGTTCCTTTGGGTGCAGAGGCCAACGAGGCCATGCTCGCTCTCAGCCTCGACATTTTCCTGCACTTTTCTTCCTCCTTTGATGGCACAGGGCTACACTGCAAAGGTGCCCAGTTCTCCCTTTCAACACTCAATTAATTGCTGGGTTCTTGTGAAAACCCAGTGAAGTGCCACTCTAATCCCTTGCCTAATTTTCTTCCTCCAGGCTAAGCAGGGCCACACATGCCAGCGCACATTCTCTGCCAAAGAGAAAAATCTCAGTGCTCAGCAGCCTCCGCGCTCCCCTCTGGACCGGGGCCAAACAAGTCAACACAAGAGTGTCTCAGCAGCTTCATCTTCAGAAAAAAAACCAGAGTGCAGTGCTGTGGTGGCAGAGAGGGGTTTCTTCTACTCTTGCAGTTGGAAAATCCCTTTTCTTCAAACCAGGCTTGCCTTGGCTCAGCTGCAGTGCAAGGCACTAGCTGAAATCTCTGGTTGCCTGGGACATGGAGGCTCCTGGATTCCTCATCAACAGCACCAACATGCACAATCAATTAAGAAATCTCAGCCCTGAGAGTTTTCCAGTTTCCTCAGGAGAGGATGGGGAAAGGCAGGCAGCAGCACAGAGCAGGCAGGCACCCGGGGAGCTGTGGGAGAGCTCTGGCAGTGATGCCCCTGGGGTGGTTTGGACCCTTGGAGCTGCTCTCCAGGGTCTGCAGGACACAAAGCTTGGGGCTGCCCAGGTTTGGGGAGCACCATGTGCACAGCTCGCTGCCTGCTACCCTGCTTCACACTCGATTGTCCCAGCCCTGCACGTTGTGATGGTGGCTGGGAGCAGAGACAATATTGTTTCTCAAGGATGTGGTGTCCTGGGTATTTATATAGAAACATTTTAAAGTGCAAGCGGCCTGCCTTGTCCCAGAAAGGGAGTCAGACCCGCTCCCACTGTTAAACACACTCAGCCACATTCTCTGGAGCAGCCTCTAGAGCTGCATGTGTGGTCAGGCACCCCCTGCTCTGCAGAAATGCAGCAGCAGGCCAGAAGCCATGGTGAGGGTACCTCGGAAAGGTGGCTAAGAAAGCAGTGGGCATTGCTGCGGGCACCAGCAGCGGGGCACAAACCCGGAGCCACCTTATAATTCCCCTCCGGGTAGTGGCCAGAACCCTTTAAAACCTTGGGCTCTGCGGCACAAACTCCTTCTCCCCATCAAATCTCATTGTGACCAGCATTAAGGGATTAAGCCAGTCCCTGCCGCCGCACCGCAGCCGGCTCCCGGGCATGGCTCGTGCCCTGCAGCCCACGGGGGGCTCGCCGGCTGGACGGCCCCATCCAGGGGTGAGACTCCCCTAGCTCCGTCCGCAGAGCTGAGCGCCCCTGGAAGATGAATGGCAGCAGATACGACCTGCTCCGGGAAACACCAGGTACTCCCCGCGCTCTCCCTGGCACTCGCAGCAGGGAGAGAAGGAGCTGCGTAGCCAGCGCTGTGGACATCATGTGAATGAAGGGCACTGGCAACCCCCCGGGGTCTCCAGTGGGGTTTTGGAGCAGCCAAAATATGCTTATCCCCCACAAGTATATAGCTGGTCCCCATCCGAGGGGACCCCGTGTCTCTGGTTTCTGTATTGCTTCCCGCAGAGCGAACATACCAGGTTTGTGGGTGGCGATGGCTGATGTCCCCAAGCTCAGTTCTGGGACTCTCAAGAGAGATACCCAAACATGGGCGGCGTGATGAAGTGGGTGTTGTGACTCCTGGGGGAAGAGGTGGTGGAGTCAGGCTGACGTCCCACGGACACCCCAGTGACTGCCTGTGCCATTTGGGAAATGAATGGGTCGTTCTCAGCCCAGTTCCCAGTGTCTGGCATTACTGCCCCATGCTGTAGCCTTGGCAGGTCCAGGGACGGATCCTGCCCGCTTGCAGCACTGCCTCCAGCCCTGCCCTACTAGCTGCCTGCTCCTTAGCCAAAGAGTCTGCAGCAGGACTCACCCACCCCTCATAATGAAAGCTTAAAAGCAGCTAAGAGAAAAACAATTTCAATGCAAACCTTACCAGTTGCACAGAGCTCTTACTAGAAAGGTTTTCTGGGGTCCTCCTCCAGTGCACATCCCCCACCAGCCAGCTCTGTGCTCAGCCCCTCGGCCGCAGCACCCACAAGGACTTTGGCGCAGAGGCAAGGCAGCAAGGAGGCTGAGTGGGCTCAGGGTGCTGCCGGGGGGTCTGCAGGCACTCGGACACATTTGGTACATCCCGAGCTCTGGACTGCTGCGCCTTGGAGAGCCTCACCCACGAAACACCCCGACAGCCCCGCTCGACCCTGGGGCACAGCAAAAATCCTGGGGCTCCTCTTGCTTGAGCAATTGCCCCCACGCAGGGCTTGCACTGGCAGTGGGGTTTGTGCCTCCTGGGGCAGCCTGCACCCTGAGCCACCATCCCATGGGATGAGCTCCCCACACCAGCACCGTGCTGGGAGCCACATGCTGGGAGCTGCTCCCAGCAAATACCTGCGCTCTTTATCAGCTGGCGATTGATTTAGAAAAGTTCATGGTTTCGGCGTCCCATGATATGTTTACTAGAAATGGTTCATTTCCTCAAATGATGTAGTTTATGGTCATAATATATTTTAATTTCCTTATGATACAAGAGGCCAATGGCACTGGGCCTTGCAGGAGAGTAAAGGGACAAACAGTAGTGTTGTCTTGGAGACATAGGTCAAATACTCAAAGGCTAATTAGCAGTTTGCCATGCTGTTTGTTAGCGGGGAGACAGGCAGTTGGCACTGCATGTCCTGGCCATGGGTTTATGGGACTGTGGAGATATGTGATCCCCTCCCCTTGCTGTCCCCCATGCAACAAACCTCGTGTGTAGACAGCTCCGTTGTTCCTGTACTTCGCTTTCTGCTGTGTTTTTTTGTTTCTGTGGCAGTAGACAGGATGGTTGTGCTTCACAAGAGAGTGCTGTGGTAGCCACAGGCTGCAGGGATGTGAAGCTGCTGTGGACGTGGAGCTCCTGACTACTGTTATGCTCCCACTTAACCTTCTGATGTTTGTTTGACAGTGGGGACAAGACAGGCTATTCAGGCACTCTGCGCACTCCTGCAGAAAAAAAGCATTTGCACTAACTTGTTTCCTTCTGAGTCCAGAAACCAGAATCTCTCAAATTTTAACTCACCGTTCTTTTTTTTTCCTTATTTTCCATGCCCAGCCTACCTTTCCCAGTTCAGACCTGACCAGTGCTCCGACCTACAGCAGCCTTTTGCCTTCCTCATCTGCCTCCCGTCAGACACACATGTGGCCCTTTCCTGAGATGCTCCCCAAAGTTCAGCTTCCAGCCAGGGCTGACTCTGCCAGCCAGCCTGGGGCAGGAGGAGGCCAGCTGGAGCAGCCCATGGCTGTCAGATTCAGGAAGATGCTTTTTGCCCTTGAAGAGCCCTTGACGTGCCCTCCTCCGGGGACATGGGCTCGCACTGTCCCCCCACCGCCCCTGCTCCACTGCAGCTCTCCCTCCACACCCCCAGCAGCTTTGCGGACTTTTGCCTTAGGTTCTAGCAAGGGCCGATCCCGAGGGCCCCAGCAGCAATTGAAGGTCACTTCCAGGCATGGCTTGCTGATGCATCCACCTTCACAAAACAGATAAAAGAAACTTTTTAAAAAGTAAAACTTGCTTTGTAACGTTTGTTGATTTTGGCTGTTCTCCTCCTCCACCTATTGCTCCACCAGCTGGAACAATTCAGGGGCTGTTTTGTGTGCGTATGATGCACGTATAAAGTCAATGAAACCTAAAAGTCCTGCAAATAGCTGGCAGGGGTGAAGGGAGAGACTTGCTTGCCTGCCAGACCGTGAGCTCAGTAGGGATCTTTTTCCTGGGAAGCTGCAAGATTACTTTAGTTCCAAAGGGATCATATCCATCTGCTAAACAAGTGCTCTCCAGGTCCAAACATGGGCTGCTGAGATCCCCACCGTGCTAAACGAGTGATCTGGTGAGGCATGGAAAGCAATCCGTGCTCATTGGTGGCGGCAAACCCTCTCTCCAGTGCTGTTGCTTCCCTGTGGCTTCTGCTCCCCCATTTAAATGGGGCTTAAAACACTGGATTCAAGCTGAGCATCTGACAGCTTAGACAGTGAATCTGGAACAGTAAATGGCAAAGTCAGAGCTTTTCTGGATTTCCTCCCAAATAGGCAGAAGATTGTTTTGCTGGAAAGTGTCTGGGTCTCTGCTGGGTTGGGGTCTGGATGGAGTGCACTGCTCGCAGTGTAGGGTTTGGATGGGGCAAGTGGGATCAGTGGTGGGAGCTGTAGCTTGGGCCAAGTTGCAGCCTGTGGTGTAATGGAAGAGGATGAATCTAACAGTTCCTCTTCCTCGCTTGCTCTTGGGCACACTGCATGATTTTGCATAAAAACGCAGCATCCAGGTTTCAGTCCCAAGTGCCAACTTGTGGGTCCCAGAGGACAGATGCTGTTTTCGAGGGCCGCAGTGTAGAGTGATTGAAAATACAAAAATACACACCAGCAAATGCACTGGCATTTCTGAGCACAGCTGCCCTTCTGAGAACAGCTCAAACTTACTATCCTTGCAAAACAACAGCTCCCAAGAGTACTAATAATTTCTTCCTCAAGAGTTCAGAGCCTTTGTTAGGCAGGATAAGAAACCGCTTTCTAGTCCTGGGATGAAAAGCATGCACAGTGTTATTGCTAGAGCAGTATATGCTGAAATGGCCTGTCTGTTCCCATGTTTGCAGTTCTCTCCCTACCACTTTTGCATAGCAGCTATTTATTTTAGCTCCAATAATCACCTCCAGCTCCAACATCCATCCCAGCTTCAGCTAAAATGCACGTGTTGCTTTTGGAGAGGAGTTCAAGCAGAGTCTGCTGCCTCCTTTGAAGTGTCTCTTCCCCATGTCCAAAACCTGCCTTGATTCTCCATACAGTGATTTTATGGCCCAGGGGCCTGGATAGTTCTGGTTGGTTTGGCCATTTTTTGCTAACTTTGGCATAGGTAAGAAATAGCCTGAGGTTGTAGCAAAGCTGCCTCTGTCACCATTAGCTATGCCAGGGAGCCCATGGTGCCACTGCTTGTCACAAGCTCACCAGTGACAGCATGCCCGGGGTCTGCTCAGGCATCGCCTGTCCTGGGCACTGCCCCCAGCTCCAGGCAGCATCTGTCCCAAGCACAGCGACAGGCGCTTCAGTGCTGGGGAAAATAAATCATCAAGAGCGATTTGTTGTTGAACAGGACAATAAAATGCCTGCGTCTTCCCCCAGGCACGGGTCTGACATGTGGCTGTGGTCACCTCCCGCCTCTCAGGGCTGGATCTTTCTGATCCACCTCCCTGGGTGGAAGTGGTGGATCTTTCTGGTTCACCTCCACAGAGTTTTTTGCCGGGGCAGGGACGTGCTGCGTGTGGCTGGGAAGGGGCAGACCCTAAACAACTTCTGCTGCATCGTCGGTTTTCCTGGAGACTTCTCGCTGCTGCTAGGGACATTCTGGGGACGGACACGGGAGCAGACCCGTTTGCATGTCTGTCATATGATTTCCCAGAGCAAAGGCAAAGATCCACTGCTTGAACAGGGGGCTTTTCAGCTGCACTGACCTGCAGCCCCCCAGCCCCTGCCAAATTCCTTGGAGCTGCTTATTAACACACTGACAAATCTGTTCTGGAGTCATGGCACACCAAGGCAGAAGGCAGAAGGATTTGATAGTGTGGCCTAAATATCCCTGTTTACAAAAAGTCTGACAAAACACAAGCCCTTGGCTTTATCTTTCCCATTTGGAAATAGCCACAGAGCAAATATACTTAAGGCATGGAGGGGGATTTATATTGACTTTAGAAAAAGCTGTTCTTTAAAAACAGGAAAAAAAGCTCATCCTCGAGCTGTGCAGACTGGCTGCTGACCCAAAAGTGCTGCATACAGGCTTAAAGCCTGCCTGCTAATCTGTAGCAGTTCTGTGTGAGCAAGTCATGCAGTAAACTGCTCTGTTAATTTTTTAATGCAGAATAAACAGGTCAAGAAATGATTAGCATGAGAATAAGTTGAGCTTAATCAGGAGAATCAGAAAAGATGAGAGGGAAGAGGCAAATTGGAGTTATCAGTTAACCATACAGAGTGGCTCTGCCTTCACGAGCTCGTGTTTCCTCTCGTTTTCCATCCCCTCCAAAGCTGCCTTTTTTTTCCCCCTTCCTTAATTTAAATGATGAGCTAAAATTGCTGGTACAAGCACAATGGAAGCCCTTGTTTCTCCTTCTTGGTTTCTATGTGCAATGGCTGCCCAAATAAATTGCAGGTGATAAGGCTCCTACCTGGTTATTCCCGATGGCCCTTCCCATTCCGTGTGGAGAAAGGGAGCTGCTGACGTTAAGGTTGAAATGTGCAAAATCCGCTTTGTGCAAGTACAAGCACTCTGCTCTGGTGCAAAAGTTTTGGTGAGATCCTGGCAGATCCGGGGACTGAGCGGAGGCATCTGTGGGCAAGGGGAAGAGCAGCCCTCGGGACTGCTTGGAGTGGAGTTTGGTCAGTGGTCGGAGATCTATATTCTCAGATAGGCAGGACTTTGTCCACAAACTGGAATTTGAAATTTCAAAGGCGAAAAAAAAAAAAGGCAGAAGGGACCTTTGTGTGTGTGGAGATGACTACGCTGGTGACGTTCCCCTGGGACTTTTGTTCTTTGTCTTGTAACCGGGCTTCGTGCTTCCCCAACAGCTCACTCGGCCAAACAGTGGTGGGCTGAGCCGGGGCCCCGACCTTCTTCAGGGCTTTCCCGCTCTGGAGAGCTTTCAGAGCAGAGCCCTTCTCTGCTTCACTTCCATGACAAGAAAAAGCCACTCCAGCCACGCAGTGGCCTCGGAGCTGTGAGTGACATGGGAGGAGTGATGTGGACTCGGGGCTTCAAGGGGCAGCAGTGGCATCGCTGATGTGAGACGAGGTCAGTCCTGCTGGCTCTGGGCACTGGCATTTCTGCTGGTGATTTCTTGAGAGTGCAGAGCTGTGAGAGAGAAAAGCAAAGGGCAGGAGGGCCCCAGGCTCCTGGCTGCAGCCTGACCACTGCCTGTGCTCAGCAAGTCCTCAGGTGACCCCAGACTAGGGGTCTGGGCAGGCTGGAGAAATGGGCCAGCAGGAACCACAGCAGGATAGCCCCCAGAGAGGGCATCGAGAAGACGGGGCCAGGCTCCTCACAGGGTGAATGGTGGGAGATCAAGGGCACAAAAATTGGAGAGAGGTTCACACAGTGTCTAAGGAAAAACTTCCTTACCAAGAGGACAGTCAAGCATCAGTTGCCTAGAGAGGTTGTGCAGTCTCCATCCTTGGAGGTGTTCAAGACCTGTCAAGACAAAGCCCTGAGCAACCCATGCCACTCTCACAGCTGGCCCTGCTTCCAGCAGGAGTCTGGAGTAGAGACCCCATGTCCCTTCCAACCTGTTATCCTTTGATCCTACAAAACCCTGTTCAACCCACTTGACATAAAGAGCTAGCAAGCACAGTAGCTGATAGCATCCTTATCATAAATGCTCTGTTAAATACCATATTCCTGATCCTAATTTACTGAGAAGCATAGATCTTATTTTCAGGGAATCCCCGTTTGCTTTGGATGTATTTGCCATTCAGGGACATACAGATAAGGCAGAATTAGTGTCATGATGATGTGCCAGTGTGGGCAAGGATTTACTTCTCAACAGATTAAAATTAAATAATCGCTTGGCACAGAACACTTCATGCGCAGAACACTTCATGCCCTCAAGCTATCATGGTCTCCTTCACTGCTGTCTCCTGGTGTAGGAAATGGTGGGTGGAGAGCACAAAAAGTGGGGACAAGAGGAGAGAGGAGAGGGCCTGAAAGCTGAATTTCCATGGTCTGGGGGCAGCCTTCACCTCTCAGTAGGCATTTGCCAGCTATGAGTTGTCTCTGGAATAAAAATCACAAAACATCTTCTGTAGAACAGAAGTGTTTGAATCAGCCCTACAACCAGCTGCTCACCTGAACATCTTCAACCTAAAACAGCTGCAGGGCCGCGAGGTCCTGTTGGCCAGTACAAGCCATGACTACACTGGCAAGCTGTCCCAAGCCCCACCAGGCAGGGATGCCAGGGGGAGATGAGGGTGGCCCAGGCAGAATGCCCCCGGGCAGGCATCCTCTCCCGCAGCAGCCCGCGGAGCCGCCGAAGTGTTTCCATCACAAGCCCGTCCCCGGGGCAATGGAAGCGCTCGGTGTCCTTGACTGGTTTGGTCCTCGACCTCCAGGCCGAGACAAGGGATTTGGGAGGTGGCACCAGCGACCGATGGAGGACACAGGTAGTGAGAAAACGACAGTCAGCACGACCCCGGGCGGAAAGCCCCATGTCCCATTGACAGTCCTGGCCTCATGAGCCACCTAATGCTCTCCAAACTTCCCCACTCCTTATCTGCCGCTCTCCCGCACACGCTGCCTTTCTGATTTCTAATCCTGGCCCTTTTAATCCTTCCTGTCCAGGGAGCAAATGGCCTTTGCGGTCTTCCTTGCTCAGCAGGCTATTTAAGCAAAAGGTTTGTTTTGCTGAGCAGAGCAAAACGGGCCATGCTTTTACGATATTTTACTAGACTCTCTGGCAAATCCTGCACATATTTGACCTAGTGTCTGTAGCATTTATCTAATCAAAGGGATCACCATGGCCCAGCCAGGATCAGCACGGAGGTCCCTGGTGCGGGGCCGTGGAGGGGGCTATGCTCTACCTTAGCATCCCCATCCCAGTGTGCACATCGTAAAAACAATTTTTGGCTCAGGACTGCTCCTGCTGAAGGGAAGAGCCACTGGCACCTGAGTGCAGAGAGCTCTGGCCCCTCTCTTGGGAGCACAAATGGGATGACTGTTTTCACTTCACCAAAGGATTGTTTATCATGAGTCCCAGGTGAGAAAGCAGGGGCTCTCCCCTGTGCTCAGCTTCGCTCCTGCAGACCTGTAGCCTTAGATTAGAAGAGCTGGTTGGAAATGCTACGGAGGTCATAGTTTTGGCGGGCAAGGGCTGCTTGAAAAATCCCTCATGCTTCTAAAATGTGAACAGCAAATCATTGCTAGCATCACTGCCCAAAGGTGCATGCTGTTGTGGAGCAAGGGACCTTGGTGTCACAATGTGACAGCGATGCCACCGTGGCTAGGGTGGCTCAGGCCGCCAGTGGGGCCGGGATTGCACTGGGGTGCCTGGGAATCACAAGTACAAGCCAGTTGGGAGCCCAAAGCAGCAGCATGTGGACTCAATCAGCCGCTGCTGGTTGCGAAATCAGGGGGAATTTTTCAACATAGAGAGAACTGATACCAAACCATTAATTGCTGGTTCTCCTGCACCATCCAACCGATGCCATCCAGCAACTGATTAAACTCCCACTCGATCTTGCAATGACACTGAAATGTCTCGGTTCTGTCTAAAGCAGAGGAGTGAGGTGCCCAGGGGCAGCCGGGGAGGAGAACACCCGGGTCATCAAGGGGGAGAGCACAGGCAGCTCTGCTGATCGCTCCCCCCTGCCCAGTACCAGTGGGTCAGACCCCAGGTCAGGGGGAGGTGGCAGAACCACCGCTGGTGCTGGCGGCGGCGAGCTGGCGGCGGCTGCGTTTTCAGAGGGAAAAATCCTGCTGCAGAGTAAAGCTCTGCTGCATTGTAAAACGTCTACTGAAAATTTTAAGATGCGTCAGCCAAAACCTGAGGCCTGGGGGTGTCTGGCACAGGGTGGCTCCAGTGGTGGGACAGGAGCAGCCCCGGCAATGCCCAGGGTGCCCGTGCCACCCACCAGCCCTGCTCACCGTTTGGGCATGGCTGCAGAGTGGGATCTGTTTATGGGGCATCCAGTCCCTGTAAAACTTGGTTTATAGGAAAGTAAAAGGGGTTGTATGTCGTTACTTTGCATAGCAACGTGTAAATTGCCAGGCAGGTGCTGACCTTCTCTGACAGGGGGGGGAGAAAAAGGAAAAGGTGTGGGAGGGATGAAGAAGGAGAGAGAAGGGAAAATCAGGGGCAGAAGGCAACTAACTGTGGAGGTGGGAAAACAATGACTGAAGTTGAAAAGCAACCTTGTTCTCCTGGCAGGGTTTTTTCCAAGTTTTCCACCCCAGGCACAATTAAGACCAACACCAGCAGCTCAGCATCAAGGTCAATAGCCTGGGAAGGTGTTCTCTGGGCGGCAAGCGCCTGCTCCCGCAGTCCTGCCTGTGCCCAGGAGCCGGGATCAGCAAAGCACCTCGAGATTCAATAATAAACAGTCAACAAGAATCACTGCTGCTCCACCAAAAAAAAACAGCTTAGCAGCGTTAGTGGGTGAGATGATTAAAGATTAACCCCCTGCCTCCTGCCTCCACCCCTCTGGGGAGTATAGGCCTTGAGGCTCAGCAAATCCTTTCAGAGAAATATTTGAAATAAAAGACAACAGATAGGGGACGCAGCGAAGGCAGAGGGAGACAGAAGGGCCAATAGCCTCGGACAAGGGAATCGGTACAATCTGGCCCGTGTTTGCCGATGATAATGCGCCTTTCCAAAGCCCTAATAGACATGGAGATGGCAGATTATAGCGCAGCGCTAGACCCAGCGTATACCACTCTGGAGTTTGAGAACATGCAGGTGCTGGCTATGGGCAATGGTAAGTCCCCTCCGTCTTCTCCCCTCCGCTGTGGTGGGATGAGCTGGGGGCTGCATGAGGAGAAGTCCCTGTGGCAGCCTCCGAAATGCTCCTGGGGAGGGCTGGGGCACGGCAGGGGTGTCAGCCGGGGGGGGCTCCCAGCAGCTCATTGCGGGGTTTCTGCTTCCCCTGGGGAGAAATAGAGATGGTGGTACAGTGCTGTGCTCTGCGCAGGCAGGATGGTGCCCTGCAGCCCAGACACCCCGGGGACGGGCACACACCAGGAGCTGGGTGCAATGAGAGGTCCCCACTGGACATTTAACCAAGGGTCCAGGGCTGGGGCTGAGCACAGGGGGTTCTCACCACCCCCAGACCCCAACCAAGAGAAAAGACCAGCCAAAAGTTTCCAAGTGAAACGCTGCTGACAGCTCCCCTGACAGACGATCAAGCCTGTGGCTCCAGAGTAGAGCCAGTTCCAACCCAGCAGCAGTTGGTGCTAGATTTTCCCAGAGCAGAAAGCCATTTAGCGCCTAACAAGGGTGGAAATCCCTATGAAAAGCAATTCAAGCTCTGCCCCCGCAGCTGCCCCAAGGCCATGGCCCTTCCCCATGCAGCACTGGGGTGCGGGGTGGCATCCCCTTCCCTGGGCGTGCTGCAGGGCTGGGAGGGTCAGCCCTGGGGAAGAGGGACGAGGGGACCTGGTGAGGATAGGCAAGCATTCTTGTCCCCTCAGGAGGGTAGGATTACACTTAACCCACCAGGATTCACAACCCTGACCCACCCTTTTGGGGACCAAGGAGTCCTGGTGATTAAATGCTCAGAGATAACAAGAGATTCTTCTGCAAGTCCCCCCTAAAGTCTCTCTAAATACGAGGTTAATGACTAAATGAAGTACATTGCAGAAAGCGACCCCCCCCAGCCCCTTCCTCCTGCGTCACTGAGGCTGCTGGGGCACCCCAGTCCCAGAAGGGCTGTGCTGGCACCGCGGGCTCTCCCCTCAGCCTGGGCAGGTCCCTCCCAGGTTACGGCTCTGCTCTGTCATGGACATGACACCGTGGTGCCAAAGTGGCTCTGCTGTGCAATAACCCCCCACCACCCTGGGTCTCGGCCCCTTCTCCGCTCCCAGGGGCTGGTCCTACCTACCCAGGGGTTTTGGGGTGAGAACAGCCCCTTCGGCGCTGCCAATGCCCATCTGGACCCTCCCAGACAAGCCCAGGTCTTGCTCCCTCTCCGTGCCCCTCTCTCACCCAGCACCAGGAAGCTCCTGCATGGAGGGCTGTAACTCAGCCCCCCCTCCCAGACCAAGGGCTCCACAGGGCAGAGGTACACAGTAATTTTATATGACGATATCAGGTGCAATATGAAATACGCCCTAGGGGTGTATGAGTCAGCTGGGTCAGGCGGCACCAACACCTCTCCTCCTCCCCTGCCCAGCTCCAGACCAGGGGCAGGTCTCACCTCCGGGGCTGCTTTGGCACTCCAGCAACTGCCCGCTCCTCCGCCTGCAAAACCTCTGCCTCCTTTTCTGGCCAGGAGCTCAGCCCCTGCCCAGCACAGCTCCGCAGCTCCAGCCCAGAGGTGGCTGCTCAGCAGTGACTGAGTTTGCCAGCATCGCAGACCAAATGCATCCCGTGTTCAGACAGGCTCAGGGACCTCTTGAGGAGCTCCTGTCCTGATACAAGTCTCAGCTGCAATGTCTCAAACTTAAAGTCAGATTTTTTCTTTCCTCCATTTACCTCAACGCCAAGCCAATCCCATTAAACCCACTTCACTGCAGCAGCCAGAAGACCAAATTTCTGGCACTATGAAATAAACTTAATTGGAAAATTATCCATTAGGCAATAATTTCATTGTTGGTTGGCTATTAGACTAAGATGTTGTAATTTCTTTGATAATGGTGCCAGTTTTTCCTGTTTTACATTCATCTGAATACAGCATGATATACTGCTGAAAAGGGATTTATCTGGGCTGTCACAGATACACAAGTAATGTGATTATAGGCAGATCAGCTCTTCCTCTCTCGTGTTAAGTCCTATGTTTAGCTGAAACTGGAAATCTAACTTTACTTCTGGAATGAACTTCATCCAGCCGAGCCCTCAGGAATCATTAGGAGGAAAGATGTTTTTGGAGGCAAGCTGCTCGTCGAGACAAGAGACAGCCAGAACGGGCTTGGGAGTTGCTCAGGGCTTTGGGAGTGGAGAGAGGAGCTTTGCACAGGCAGAGCTGCAGGCACGGAAATGCAGCTGTGTGACAGGGTGTGCCAGGCAGGGACAGAGAGGCAGCAGAATGACTCAGAAAGAAACATAGGAGGGACACAAGGAATTGGAAAGACAGAAAGCAGGCAGGGAAATGGAAGGTGCTGCCAGAGTCAGGGAAAGGGCTGGCTCGAGATCCCCCATGCTAGTGCACTGTGGGATCCACACCAGTTACTCCTGCGGAGGGATCGCACAGGCAGGCTGTGAGCCTGCTGCAATACCCCTACCTCTGCAAAATAAAAGCTAAAATTGTAGTCTCCCCCAGCACCCGTGCTCCAGCTACCAAAGGGAGCCCTGCTGGGATCAGCCATTTTATAGCACCCAGCCCCCTTTGTGCTCCCCCAGGCAGCTGTGGCCCTCCCGGGGTGAGAGTTAACTGTGTCCATGCCAAACCCACAGACTAGTGACCAATACCCTCAAGTATTAAAATCCCAGCAGGTTTCTGTGGCTTTGTAGGTCCTGGTATCATTTGCAACTGGGATTTCCACTGAGGCAGGGGAATGTGCCTGTGCTGATACAGGAAAATGTACATGGGAGGAGACAGTTAGATCAACTGAATTAAGGGCTGATCCCTTCAGCCTTGAGTTGGCTTGCTGGATGGGTTTTAGTGTAGGGCTGGTATGGTTTTGAGCCTTTCAGATGTCCTTTCCTACAGAGGCTGCTGCAATTCCCCATCTTCCTAAACAAGCCGTGCAAGTGCCAGCCCCCCTTGGTCTGTAAGGGCTGTGAGACACATCAACCTCAGCTGTGGTGCTACCAGACTCTGGAAGATACCCAGCAAACAGCCCCCTCCATGCTATAGCATCACCCTTTCTCTCTGGGTTAGCTTGATCAGTCCTTCCTTGCATGGGTAGTGTTTGCCCAGGTGAGTTTTCCAGCTGAAGTCATTTGAGTTTGTTATGCACTTAAAATCTTTTTCTTCTGAAGAAGTGCCACGAAGGCTGGAGCCCCATGTCTGGCAGAGAGGCATGCCAGCAAAGGGACCTGGTCACCTCATTTTGTTTTTCTAATAGCATCTGCTCAGGGCTGTCTTGAGCTCTTTCAGTGCTATAATACAAACACCTCTCTAATAAATCAGCTGCTCACCCTGAGCTGTAATACCTCAGCTTTAACTGGGCACCAGCTTTTTCTCTGGCCACGCTCCTGCAGCCCAAAGTGTCCACTAATCCCCAAGGAATTTTGGCTCTGCTCTGTGACTCCTGCAAATGGGTTTCCGCTTTGTCTGAAGGCGTCACTGGAGTCAGGCCTTTGGGAAGAGCTGCCTCATCCTGGCACATGGGGAGCTTTTGCACACTCAAAATGCAATAACTTCAGACATTCAGAGCACCCACCACCCCTTACACACCTCTCTGACTGATCCCTGCTGCACAGCCTGGCTGCAGCTGCCTGGTTCCTCCAAAAACCAAGCCTCTCACTGGAAACTGAGTTAGGAAATGTTGGCTGTCTGTCTCATTGCCTTCTCCTTCTTGTGTCCTTCCCCAAGCAGACACATCTCCATCAGAAGCAGCCAACCTCAACACTTCCAACAGCATCGGGGTGAGCGCGCTGTGTGCCATCTGTGGGGACCGTGCCACGGGGAAGCATTACGGGGCTTCCAGCTGCGATGGCTGCAAAGGTTTTTTCAGGAGGAGTGTCCGGAAGAACCACATGTACTCTTGCAGGTAAGGACAGAGGGGAGAGTCACACGGCTGAGATAAAATGGTCCCTGTGAGCTGAACAAAGCCCTCAAAGCGCCACAGTGTAGTCCTTCATCCTCTTCATCCTCCCTGCGTCCTCCACCACCTTCCCTGACCCCATGCCCCAGCTGGGAAGGGTCAGAGACCGCTCTCACTCGGGGATTGCCCTCTAGTGATTACCAGGGAAAGATCCTGGGAGGTCTTGCCCCATTCTTTAGGGGCCAAGCACGTGTTCTTGCAAATGGATATGGCCAACCGTGGATGTGGCCAGCAAACAAGATGATGCCAGGTGGAAAGCCCTATTACAGGGGCCGAGCACCTTTCCTACTCAGTGCTCTGAGTGTAACGCAAACCCCACTTATTCCCTGGGGACAATTCAGTGGCCTCCCATCTCTTCTCCATCATGAGATGGAAGTGCGTCTGCCAACTACCTAAAATGCTGTCACTGCCTGTTACATGATAAAAGAACATCCAAGAAGCAACAAGCCAGGCAGCGCAGCATTCATGTCTCTGAGGACAAGGCACGCATGTTGCTCCTGCAACTCATGCACTGCACCTTGTGTCGTTAGTGGGAGCCCATGGCTCTCCCGTGCCATCAGCAGCTGTGACTGGCCTGCTGCCTGCTCTGAGCACCCACACATAGAGAGTCGCTGAGGAAACTGAGGAATCCTCAGCTCAGGGTGTCTAAATCACTTGGACTTTTTGACTGAGTTACTCTTGATGGCCTGCCAGCCACTTGGAGAGTGCGAAGAGCAATGCAACTCTAAAATCTGAGTGATAGAAAAAAGCCCCAGGTTTATAATTGCATGTGAAGCATATTAACATCTGCACCCCAGGGTTACTTAAGCTGGCTGCCTAGGGAGCCCCCTCCCTACAGCTTCAGTGGAAAAGTCAAGGTGCCCAGTTCTTCGGAGACTAGGGCTATTATATAAGTTCTACTTAAATGCTTGAAAACTGCTTTTAGGCATCCATTTTGGCGAATATTAGCTCGGAGCTTTAAAAAGCACAGTAGAAACAAGCCTTTTCAAAAGCTACAGAGCTTGGCATGGCTGGGAGCCCTTTCCCAGCTCTGTATGCTTTTGTCTTTATTTTGTAAACTGGATCAATCCGCAGTAAACTAGAGAGAATTTGCAAGTGAAATTCATGTTGCAGATGGCCACCAGGCTTGTGCTGCATGCAAGAGCCACACATATGGGAGATCAGTGTTTGCCCCGCCATGTGCAATGGATTTGGTGATACAAGTGTGGAGGGCAGGAGCTGGTTGCTTCCCAAGTCCTCTCTGAAGTGCAGATGGCTGCAGAGCTGTTTGCACACCAGTGATGCTATCCAGAGGTCAGAACCAACCTGCCTGGATCCCAGATACAGCCCTGGAGAGATGCAAGGACTTAAACTCACTTCTTAACCTTACTAGCTCAAGAACAACCTTCTACTCTTTTTTATAATTCAGAATAAATGCATTCTTCCTCCCTTCTAACCAGGATATAACTTACAGCAGAGGCTACCAAGTTGGCTCTGACCCTCATGGCTCACATTTTTAACTTCACTGGGGCTTTTTATCCACCCTGAGCATCCTATGCCTAGTGGTTAGTGAGTAAGACCAGCAGCCTGAACTCCTGCACGCAACTGTCAGCTCTAGCCTGTCCTTATTGAACCTCCAGAGGTAGAGCACAGGGCTGAGATGTTCAATGCAAAGAAAAAACCTCAGGTTAAAGCAAGTGCAGAAATGGCACAGACTGGGGCTCCTTTCTCAGTGTGAGCCTCTAGGAACCTGCTTTACGTGTATCTCGGAGCTTGGGGCTCTGTCTTGTCCTGCCCTCAGGCTCAGTCTCGCTGCTTCTCATACCTCTCTTTCTTCCCAGGTTTAACAGGCAGTGTGTGGTAGACAAAGACAAAAGAAACCAGTGCCGATACTGCAGACTTAAGAAGTGCTTCCGAGCAGGAATGAAGAAGGAAGGTGGGTGACAGCAAGGCTTCCCCATGCTCCTCCCAGCAGCGGTCAGGCTGGCTGCATATGTTTGAGGAAGCCCTCAAAGCCCACAGCCAGTCCCTGCCGTGTACACACTCGCCCAGCCATCTTAACCCTGTCTTCCCTTCACAGTGCTCTTGTGTGCCCAGAGCCAGACTCCCATCTCAGGGGGCTTTAGGGAGAATTTTGGCCTCCAGTCATGAGCCCTGCATGTGCCCAACCTGCCCACTCCCACCCATGCAAAGCCCTTTAAACCAGCCATTGTCCCATCAGCTGTAGGCAAGGCATGGGGGCCCTGCATGCTCCCAAATTAAATTTCAGGACCCCTTCTCAGGGCCACTCCCAAAATGCCAGCAAAGACAAGCCCACAAAAGTGCTGCAGGGCCATGCTTGTGTCTCAGAACTGCCCGTGCTTGTACATATAAATCACACCCAGGCCTCTTCAGCTCACGCTCACACTGACACACACATCACCTGTATTCCCACATATCTGGGGTATTTAAGCAGTTTGAGAATGCTTCTCAACATCAGTGAGAAGCAGAAACTTCAAAGGCCTGGAAATTTGGAAACACTTTGGGAAAACTTCTCCAAGTGTTGTTGCCCCAGAGTCATCATGAAATCCACAGTTGGACGGGTGAGTCCAGCAAAGATCCAAATGTCATTTTGCCCCTTTTTTTTCCCTAATGTGCATAGAGGTTCTTGCTGACCCTCTGCAGAGAGCTTAGTTTTAGCTGATGCATCAGCCACAGCAGAAAGGACCCAGAGTAAGATGGAGAATTTTGGCTATTTAACTCCATACAAAATCAGTAAAGATATCAGTCAATCCTCCTGCATGGCCCCAGCTCACCCCACCAACTTCCCTGCCTCTCTGTCTCTGAAGCCCTTCCAGGTCCCCATGACTCAGACATGACGGGACAGGACTCACCCCTTGTTTAGCCCTGCTTGGTTCTCAGGGGTATTCATAGTGGCAAGGAAACCTGGGGCTGCTGTGGTCCTGCTGGTGACCTTGCCAGTGGCCCTGCTGGTGGCCCCACTGGGGACCCTGTTGGTGGAGGGACAAACTGCCAGGAGCAGTCCAGAGGATCTACCTGGTACCTCACAGAGCTCACCCCACTGATGCCTGCAAAAGGACAGTCGGGAAGCATTTGGCCTTGTTGTTCCATGTAGAGAAATTAAACCCTGTGCTCCCCCCAGTTCACACCCCCTTGAGGGGAAACTTAGGAGAAAAGCGTTCCCTGAAGACAACAGGGAAGTACCAGAGATTCCTGGGCAGCTTGCCCAGGAACACCGGCCTGCAGGAACACCTCTGAGCGGGAACATTTCTTCCCTGTTAAAGAGGATGAGGTATTGCAAGGAACTTGGCTTGACTTTTCCTGAAGAACATAGGAATCCTCTTCTCCCTGCAGCGCCCGCTCATCCCGTGCCCAGAACTTCGCTGCTGTCTGTTAATATTCAATAGAAGTTACATTAGGTGCATGACCAGCTAATACTGAGCAAACATTTGGAAAACATCATGGCGTGACTGAACTCGGGGGCCTGCCACTGATAACAAGCAGCATAACCTTGAGAGCTCCTATTTACAGCCGCTGACTGCAGGGCTTTTCTTCTGGCCCAGCCTCATTATTGCTTTTTATCAGGTAGATTTATACATTGAGAACGTATCAATCCAGAGAGCCACCAGCCTAAGGCAGGGACTGTTCTGTTTCCTCTGCCATCAATCAATACCTTATTTGAGCAGATGGCTTTGACTGGCGTGGCCGTGGTGAGTTACAGCCAGCCCACAGCCTTGTGACAGACAGAGGCAAATCCTCCCCCCTCAGCACTACTGCTTCTGTGGGTGCTGCTGCCTCTAAACTTAAAGCCCACATCTTCAAGACTAGACCACATAGGGAGGCACATCGGGGTCAAGCCTGTCCTGGGACTGTCTTTACGATAAGGTATGAAAGAGCTCTGTTGATCTGGATAGATGAGTAGGAGCTGTTCTGCACTTCCTTCCTTACTGTAGATTAGATTGAAGTTTTCCAAGTGCATCTACCCAGTGCAAGAACTTCCCAGCCGGAGCTCACTGAAGTCGTGTGGACAGACAAAACAGCCATGCAGATACTTGACTCCTCCACTTCACACATAAGCTTTGGACTGCATGCGTGAGCATGGCCACTGTTTCAGACCCCGTAGCTTGAAATCAAAAAACTCAGGGCCTGATCCTTTGAAAGGAAACTTTCCCATTGAACTCTACAGGCTTTGAGCCGGGTGTCTGGGTGCTGAAATGACCCTGTCCCAGGAAAGCCCAATAAAGCGAATGTGAAAACAGAACCACCAGACGTAGTCAGCTCTCCCATCACAAACCAGACACAGTGCCCCTCTGCCCTGCCAGGCAGGCAGGTTGGGAAACTGAAGCTAAGGAAGGGGAAGGCCAAAAGTCTGTGCTAGTTCTCGGTGTGCATTGCCATGAACGACCTGCAGCTCAGCCAAAACACTCTCTTGCAGCTGTACAAAATGAACGGGACCGAATCAGCACCCGGAGATCAAGTTACGAAGACAGCAGCTTGCCCTCCATCAATGTCTTACTGCAGGCAGAAGTCCTGGCACAACAGGTATCTTGTCTTTCTTCTTTGGCAAATACAAAAGCATCAGGCACTATTTGGCCAGTAGATCCAGTTGAGTATTTAATAACTGAGTCTTCAAATTACTACGTCTTTTCTAAGTAACTTTGCCGACTCAACACTGTTTTTTCAAAGGCACGTGTTAGCTGGAACCATCCCTTTAACGTTCTTTGGTCCGGAACTCGTAATAATACTCAATAATCTGTTCTGCTTTGATGGGACAAGTGAAGGCTGAAGAGCCTGCTGGAAGAAAACAGGGTAGAATCACTGAAATCCAAGGAGCTGCAGCCACTTAAGCCAGCCAAGGGGCTGGCTTCACACGAGCAGCCTCCCTTCCCCATCTGAAGTTAGGAACTTCGGATTCTGGCTTCCTGCAGAGTTTCACAAAGAATCAGTTTCATGCTTGTTTTATGCAGATACTCTTTCCAGTGTTTGCTTGAATTTTCCTATTGCCACAAGCATGCTGCCAAGACTTATTTCCTAGAGCGTTCACCTGAAAAGATGACTCTGATTTAAGAATCTGGATATTGTAAATGCGTACATCAGCTCAGCACTCTCCAGGAGGACACAGGACAGGATGGGAGTGCACAGGCTGCAGGGAGGGTTTGTCTGCGAGAACAAGGGATAAGGATGGGGCTGTGCTGGAGGCAGGAGCTGCCATCCTGCATGGGAGCTGGGGTGAGCAGTGCTTCTTGTCCTGGTGAAAATCAAGAGGGGTTTGAGTTGGCAGTCCATGTTCTTCCTTGCTTCAAGGGTCATATTACCCTGAAGGCTGCCCCGGGAGATGCTCCAGGACAGGACGTGCTGTGCTCTGGGCTCCACACTAGCGCTCCAGCTGTAAGGTCCACTTCCCCGAGGAGGGCCAAGGGCCAATCTTGTACACAAGCAGCATATCCGATCTCATCCCATGACTAACCTTGTCCTACACAGCCCTAATATATTTATATACCCTATAAAAATAATACTGGCACTGCTCCCAAAGATGCGAGATAATGGGGTCTCGAGTCACCTGATCTACAAGGGAAGGACATTTCCGGGACTGAGTCCTGTAGTGGCATCACATGGAAGTCTTGAGCAGGGTCTGCTGATAAAAACTACAACCATCGACAAATGCAGGGGAGCTCCTGCTCTCCCACAGAGCACAGAGAGATTCATTAAACAAGGCGGGCTCCAGCATGGTAATTGGTAACTTTTATGTGCCTAGCTAATTAGAACAAGATACTGCTGAGGAGCTGCTTTCTCCAAGATCTTGGGTCACTCACTCAGAGGTCTTTATTTATTTGCTAAGCTTTCCGGGCTCTCTGATTAGGGTAATACATGGTGAGATTTTTACAATCTTATTTATTCAATAATAGCTTGAGAGCTGGAAAGCTTCCAGGCAATGCAACCTGAAAAAAAAAAAATGCAGGTAGCATTCGAATTCCATTTCCTTGGTGAGGCTGGCAGGACCCAAGCTGAAAACGCTGGCAGGAACAGGACAGGAAGAGCTGATGTTGTACAAGAGCACAGAGGGCAGGCGGAGGGCAGCGATGGGGTTGAGTTAATTGCTTACAGAAGCATGAGGATAAAGTAGTGACTAAGGGCAAATTTTTAGATGAGCTGAGTGAGCAGCTATGCATGAGAATCGGGTAGGAGGCTGGGTGGCCGGTTTGGGGGAGATGTTCTTTCCAGCTCTGTGTGATGGCACTTGCAGAACTGTCAGGTTTGTCCTTTGCAAATGAAATGGCCCAATTTGCCTCTGCAATCACAAAAAATTTGCTATGCAAAAAATGTGACCTGTGTTGTGGGCATGTTCGCACATGTGCAGTTTTGCCAAAAGGACCTAAAAGCTGAAGGGAAGTGGGAGGTTGTTGTCTTTAAAGTCTGTCTTTAGCATATCAAAGTGGGTGATGTCAAATATTAATGACCTGGTGCTCACAGAAAGCAATGTCAGACTGGGAAGGTACCTTCAGCAGAGACTTCTTGTGCTCATGCTGACTCAGACAGGAGAAGTAGAGCCTGCGTGTCTCCTGTCAAAAGCAGACAAGACAGGTCTGGCCGAGCCCTGGCTCTGGAGCAGGGTGGAAGGGGGAGCAGTGCTCTCCCCTTTGGTGGGACCAAGTAGCTTGTGCAGCAGCAGTGGGTGGACATGTCCTTGCTACTGGTGAGGCTGACTGCTACACAAGGCCCTCTGTTCCCTCCTGGATCTTGACTGAGCACATTTGTTCAGTGGGAGGAAGAGCTTGGCTTTAGAAACATTTCTTCTGTGCTTTCCAGTCTATTCAAAGCATGACAGTTTACCAAGATGATCCACAGCCTCAGCTCTGAAGCATTTCACGTTCACAGATCCCCAGGTTGATCTCAATTTAAATGAGTTGTGCTGGGCCACAGATTCTGGGGGATGGATGTGCAACATTATTTTTTGTAATCATTGATGATGGATTCTGCATCAGCATAACCCATGGGCTGTGGATATTCCTGTCTATGTTTTTTCCTCTGTGGCACTGAAAGCTGAATGATCTCTTTTCTCCTTCCAGATATCATCCCCAGTTCCTGTGATCAACGGAGACATCCGAGGGAAGAAGATTGCCAACATCTCCGACGTGTGCGAGTCCATGAAGCAGCAGCTGCTGGTGCTGGTTGAGTGGGCCAAGTACATCCCTGCCTTCTGTGAGCTGCCCCTGGATGACCAGGCAAGTCCCTCCATCCACCCCACCTCGCTCTGCCCTGACGAAGGCAGCGGGGAGCCAAAGCAGAGCCAGGCAGCTGAGACCTTCAAAGAAAATGTGCATTGTCCACTCTGTTATCCTGACTGCTGCAGCTGATTGGGAATGGCATCCATACAATGCCAGCACGGGCCATTTGCATGTGCAGCTAATCAGTCAGTGAGCACAGTCATGATAACACTGAGCTCAAACTAGGTGCATAATCAGTTGCGCATTTTGCATGGGTCAATCAGTCAATTATTTATTAATTATAGTTTGTACAGCGCTTTGAAAACCTGAAGTGCTACACAAATGCTTAGGGTAATCAGACTTAATAGGACAGATTTCTAGCCTAATGTTTGCGCAAGACTTAAAACCAATCTGCCTGTCTATCTTTCTTTCTACTTCTTGCCCAGGGATATGTTTGTATCCATTCTCCTGGTGTGGAATTATTGAAACTAAATACTAGTTTGCTCCCAAGGCAATAAGAGAATCTCTTTTCAGAGTTAAAAATCAGAAATTTATTTGCATTTAACACAAATTACTAAAATGACATTTTCTGATTCTGTAACCCAGATAAGCACAGTGGGTTTGAAATCCTCCATAAAACTATACTGAAGGATCTCAGGCAGCCTCAAAGAGATACAAGGAGATGTCTCCTGTATAAGTCTAAATTTCAGAGATCTGCAGCAGATGTTGCAGGACATGATGTGTGCCCAGCCTTGAGCAGCACGTGTGCATGGTGGGGAGGCTCCAGAGGGAAGGGATAGCACTTCTGTCAGGGGGTAGCGCTTCTGGCAGTGGCCAGCACAGGTCCTGTCACAGGTAGAAAGGTTTCCAATCTGCCCAGTGTTCAGCCACGAAACCAGCATGGGTCCTCTTTAGCTAGGATCAGTCTCCTGCCCTGTTATCTAGAGGTAATTTTTACATCATGAAGAAAACGGATATCTAGAAACTGAGAGCATCCAGCTGATCAAAACCCCCTAAAATCTAAACCAGAGATCCTCAGTAATCACCCAGCAGCACAGAGACACAGGGAATTCAGCACTGTTAGCACAGAAGCATATTTCCTTCTTTTCTAGTGTGTGCAAGTGCTAAATTGTTTAAAATGTTAAGAAATCTGTTCAACTCATAAGACAAATACGACTCAAAAATTATGAAAACCAAAATGGTCTCTGATGTCAAAAGACACAGCAAACAGGCTGAAGCTCAGCGGAGGCCTGGGCAGCTCTGCAGAACCCATTGCATTCTCGTGTCATTTGGAACAGAGGCAGTAAACCTGTTTAATAACTCTGCAAACTACAGCAATTTCCACATGAGCTCATTTTACAACTGTGGGGCTGCAAAATTTCTCAAAGAAGAACACAAAGCCTAAAGATGACATTGTCTGAACCCTGTCTTCCCCCAGGGGAGAGGCTGCTCTCAACATGCTCCACAGGCTCATCCAACTGAAACAGGTCTTCTGCTATGAACAGCCATCCCCCATCGTGAGCAGTTCCCAACCTGTCCCAAAGGGCTTGAGAGGAAAGACTGTGCTGCATTAAAACTAATCGACTAATGCCATCCGTGCTTTCGAAGGATGGTGTGAGAATGGAGGCAGCAGATAGTCAGGAGAGTGCAGGAGGAAGGACAGAAATGTCAGGGAGCAGGAACGAACAAAACTACTTGCAAGGCAGCTGCCCAAGGGGCATGAGAGCCAGTCAAGACATGTCCAGTGATAACATTTAATGTTGAGAAACACTGTTATGTTGCCATTAAAATGTTGCCTGAGAATGAATCATCTCTGCCAACATTTTTATAGGAAAGATCATACCCAACCCCTCATTATTCCTCAGCCCCAAAAATGTCAAAGTACGGGGTTTGGTGGGGCAAAACCATTTCATTTTGAAGTTAAAAGTTCTACTTTGTTATGTTACAACTTCTGTATTTATCCTAGTTCACAATGGAATGATGTATCTCAGGTTGATCACTTCAAGAACAAATATCAAATGAGATGGTTTTGCCTTGTTGAAGTAATTTACTTTGACCTTGCTCAAACAAGCAAATTTTATAGAAACAAAAACAGTGGTTCCAAACTGAGTTTTCTTGAATTTGCATTAGACAGGAGATTTCTATGTGAGAGCTTTGCTCCCCCTTGGGACTTGCAGTTTTTCCGTCCTCAAAGTTTCATCAGATAGGAAAGCTTAGTGTTTTTGCAGCTCTGGTAATTACAAGCAGCTTGGCTAACACATCCGCCCGTGTTTGGATAGTGATAGAGAGACGCTAGATTTTGGCATATAGATAAAGATTCCCCAGCATCATGTGTGCGTAGTCTTTTTGCAAGGACCTCCACTCTGTTTATTTTGCATAACTCTTTTTCATCCTCTGCAAAAAAAAATTCCTCTCTCAGACATCAGCATCTTTTCTAATTAGAGCTCTCTTTTACGGGTGACACATTCTTCTGGCATTTCTGGTAGAGTAAGACTTCTCTTAGCTTTGTCAGATGCTGAGGGATAACACACTGCAAAGAGGGACCATTCCCACCAGGACACACTTTTCAGAATCTCTCCATTAATGTTTAATGATTGTTTTCTCCAGCAGAGGCTCCTGGCTGGACATTAAGAAGCCTGTGTGTCAGGCTGTCCAATCGTTAACTCCTGTTTCTGCCTAAATCTCTGAAATTTTTAACTGAAGGAGGGCAAAAGATTCAGGACATTCTCAGGAGCCACTGAAGGGTGTAAAATGAAACACTTCAATCATTAACGTCAAGGCAGAAAAACATCCCTTTGGCTTCCCTGGCCCAAATGCCCATTGCTGAGGAGGGAACAAATGGCCTGAGGGTGACCCCACAGCCGTGTGGACGTGGGTCCCCATGAGCGCGATTTCAGCAAGAGGTGGGCATGGCCCAGAGGGACAGCAACCGTCGGCAGCAGTGGATCGTACTTCTCCCCACTTCCCAGGCTGGAGCACGGTCCCTAGTTCTGCACTTGGAAGGAATTGCCTTGTCTACAAATGGCCCATTGTGAACATGTCCCACTGCTGGCCTGGGACAGTCTAGTACAGTCCTGTTCATGGCATGTGCCATGAATAAGGGATGTTTCAGGTGCTGTCTATTATCTACTGGTTCTGCGGGATTTATAGCTGTTTATGCACAGGAGTAAACCATTTTTTGACCTCTTTCTCTGACTGGAGAGGGGCTCTCACTCCCCACCCTTAAGTGCAGTACAGGAATTCTGGGCTTGTCTCTTGCTTAGGTGAAATCACAGCCTCGTCTGTGTCTCTGCATCACCCAAATAACTTTTCCCTGCCCTTGCAGGTAGCACTGCTGCGAGCACATGCAGGGGAACATCTGTTACTGGGAGCTGCCAAGAGGTCCATGGTGTTCAAGGATGTCTTGCTGCTAGGTAAAGAGTGCACTCCTGCTCCTGGCCCATCTGCTTCTGCGAAGCTTCCCTTCCAGGATGAAGGAGAGGGTGGTTCAGCGTTTGCAGGAATCCCTTTTGCAGGGTGGTGGCTTGAGCTCTTCTATATTTTAGTGAGCCTAGCCCCTTTGGGTGCAGCTAGGCCTGGCTGACATTCACACCAAGATCACGACATGTGGCAAAGTTGTGGGACTATGAACATTCACATTGTCCCCCCAGGTTTGTGTAAGCCTGCTGTGGTGTGACTGAGAAAAAGGCTCTTGCTCCTTGGTCAGCTTTTTCTCGCTTGAGTGACTCCCGTGTAAGGAGGGGCTGCTCTGGCAACACAGAACAGCATTTCTGGTGGGCTAAGCCAAGGAAAGGGCAGAAGGAGGAAACTTCTTAAGTCCTCCACCCTCAAAACTATCTCAGCATTGGTTACCTGGGTTTTAAACTCCTTGCCAACCCTGACAAGTCTCTGTGATGTTTGTCCAAAGGAAATGACCACATCATCCCACGGAACTGTCCTGAACTGGTGGAGGTGAACCGTGTGGCCATCCGCATCCTGGATGAGCTGGTGCTCCCCTTCCAGGAGCTGCAGATAGATGATAATGAATACGCTTGCTTGAAAGCCATCATCTTCTTTGACCCAGGTATGCTCCAGCTTGGTGAGGGACACCGTTAGAGGGGACTAGTCTGAGTTACACTGACTAATACTGGTCCTGAGTTGTGGAAATGCTGCCTGGTCTCCTCTCTGGGTCAAACTGTTCTCAGAGGGAGGGGAGAAGTCAGCTTAATAAGAGAAAAAACATGCATTACAGCAGACAGTAGAGAATCAGAGGCAGCTCACATCACCTGCACCCAGACCTCATGCTATTACTGAAGGGCAGCTTGTAGGGAAGCAGCCTGGATAGTTTGCTCTATGGGTTGTTTCAGATGCCAAAGGACTGAGCGACCCCTCCAAAATCAAGCGGATGCGGTACCAGGTGCAGGTCAGCCTGGAGGACTACATCAATGACCGGCAGTACGACTCACGGGGCCGCTTTGGGGAGCTGCTGCTGCTGCTGCCTGTGCTGCAGAGCATCACCTGGCAGATGATAGAGCAGATCCAGTTTGTTAAGCTCTTCGGCATGGCTAAGATTGACAACCTGCTGCAGGAGATGCTCCTGGGAGGTGGGTACCTCAGGGTCCTACAAGAGGTCTCTCAGTGTTCCCTGACCCCCTTGAGAACCTCCATAGCCATTGTTTCCTCCCTGAGAAAGGTGGAGACTGCCTGTATGAAGGTCAGCCCTTGACTCACACAAAATCATCTCCCCCTATCACTAGCAGTGGTAACAAAGGGTGTCCCATTTCTACTCACCTAAAGAGATGCACTAGCTGTGCATCTATTTACAGAGAGGTGTCCCCACCCCTCTGCATGTAGACGAGCTTTGCTGTGCAACCCCCAAACTCCTACCAGCTGGCCATTTCGCTAAGCCTCCTCTGTGTCAGAAGGGAGTCAACAAAACAAAAGAGTCTGAAAGCTCAGGTTGAAAGACTGTCCCAGATTTTCTATTTATGAGCATCCAATGGGACAAAAAAAAAAAAAAAAAAGTTGCCACCGTGCTATTCTTTACGTGGAGGTGTGACTTGGGAGGAGAGGAATATAATCCTGTGTAAGAGGAAATGCAGGCAGCAGGCAGAGGTTAGTGAGCCCAAGGCATCCATGGAGGAAAATGGGAAGGGTGTGCTCCAATCACATATGCACAAGCTGGTCATGCACAAAGTCTTGGACATTTTGGTGCAGTGGGCCTGCCCATCTGAACTGTCTCCTGCCACTGTGGCAACTCATGTCATATGCACATTTGTAGGCTCATCAAGTGAAACGCCGCATGCTCACCACCCCCTGCACCCTCATCTGATCCAGGAGAACCTGGGAACAAACGTCATTGTGGCCAACACAATGCCTCATCAGATGCACAACGGGCAGATGTGTGAGTATCACCGGAGAATTGAGGAGCTCCTAGGAGAAACCAAGAGCTTTCCAACATGCCTATGGAGGCAGTTTCTTCCTTGCAAGGAAATTTCCATGCAAGACAGAGTCTCTGATAATGAGCGTGTGAGAAATTCCTATGCAGAAAGGAGGGAAAGACAAACAGGTGGATTAGATTAGATTAGATTAGGCTAGACTAACTGATTCAACAAGATGTTCCCTGGCAGACTGCAACTTTTACATAGCCCTTAAGGGGTGTTTGATCCCAGCCAGTGCCTCCTGAAATCAGTGGAAAGGCTCCCCTTCCCTTGATTGGTTCAGACACACCTCACTTTGCCCTCTGCAAAAACACAGGAGAATCTAGTCCACCACACAGGGCCACCATAGGGGGCCATCACTTGGGAATTTGGGCTGAGATGACCTCAGCTGACCAAAAAAAAGTGGCCAGTACGGGTTAAAATGCCATCAGCTCCCCTCATTCGATGTTTGTTATTGTGGTTCTTCCAGGGCATCTAACCGGGCCTGCGCATCCGGGCTGCCTTGCAGCAAACACACAAGCCATTAGGAGCAATGGTTTTGCTACAGAGCCTCTGCCTTGCTTACACCTGGACCTTGCACAGCTGAGGACAGGTCCCAGTGCTGTCAGGCTCATGAGGCCCTCTTCTAATTTTGTTTCTCTCTCTGTAGCTACTCCAGAAACTCCACAGCCATCTCCACCTGCGGGCTCAGGACCAGAGCAATACAAGCTGCTGCCCGGAGCCATTGCAACCGTGGCGAAACAGCCCACCTCCATCCCGCAACCCACCATCACGAAACAGGAGGTCATCTAGCTATCTGCAGACCAGCTGGCTTCGATTAGAAGACCGTGTGGGAGAAAAACCCTAACTGACTTTGTCACTGTGAAAAAAAAAAAGTCATCCAGAGGTCCTGGGGTGCAAACACACAGACTTGTTTATCGGACTAGTCCACCACCACCAAAAGCTGTCTTCCTACAGCTATGGACAGCATGTGCCACGGGCAGCCCCAAGTCCCAGAACTAAGGCTGAAGCCTTACTGAAACCCTCAGTCCTTGTAAGAAAGGCCAGATTTCTGCCTCCTTCTGTAGGGAGGTTGCAGTGACTGGCTGGGGACAGTGCAGCTGGATGTTCCCCCAGTGCCACCTCTCAGTGTTGGTTCATCACTCATCAGACCCTGTGAACAAGCAATTCTCTGTGCTGTGCGAACGGAGGGCTTCCCTCCCGCAGCCATGCCAGCTCCCCAGACAGTCCCCAGTCCAGCCAAACTTGATGGAGATGGAAGCTCCCCCAGGAGCATTGCAGCAGGTGAAGCACGCAGGTTTTGCTCAGGCAGCATTTCAGAAATGCTCCTTAGCCTTGGCTAGTCCCAGGTCTTTGCATGGTGTCACCCTCCAACACACTAACCCCCCACAGCCAGGTCTATCAAATCTTTTCAGCTGATACTGGGGCAAAGTCTGACCCAGCAGGATTCCTCACTATCTGAATCCTTCTGCCTTTTGAGGGGTTTTGTTATTTCTCTGCCATGACCAGAGAATCCTTCCCTTAGACCACTTACTGCCTCCTCAGTACCTGAACTGGGAAGTTGGGGGACCGTGGGATTCAGGAGATTTCAGCTAATGGGATGGGGACATCCTCATACAGGCTGGCAGTGGGCAGCACTGCACAAAGTATCACTGGCCCCACTACTGCTTCTCAGTAGTCAAAAGACCACCACTGGATGCCTATTTGGAAGGAAGCAGGGGGAAGGACGCATGAAGGGGAGAGACCTGTGAGGGTGAGAAGAGCCCAAGCCTCACAGAGTGGACCAAGGTCTTGGGCTGCCCAAGTGCTGGAAGCATTGTGACCCAGAATCCCAGTTCAGACTCAGCTTTAATACTAAAATGTGCCATATAATCTACTTGTCCAGTCCAGTACCATTCCTTCAGCTTAGAGTGAGTGGCTGGTAACAGATTTATAGGTCTTCATAACATGATAAGAATTCATTATGCCTCCTTCAGACTGCAGAGGGTTTGAAGGCAGCAACCTCGAAAACACAGTGCTTCAAGTCCTGCAGAGAAGAACAACAGCAGTCGAGGAAGGACCCTGTCTTGCCTAAGCTCCCTGAGTCTGCCCCAGCCACGGGTCTGCACTCGCCTGCCCTGCTCCCTCCCTGCCACAGTCCCCGTTTCTCTGTGCCTGCCTGTGCCAAAACCCTGCAGATCTGACCTTTGGTTGACAGCTGAAACCGGGAAAGGAGCCCTCCCGCACCCAGCCCTTGCCTCCCTGGGTGCCGGCAGGGCTGGAGCTCGCAGAGCCCTGCATCACTTCAGGCCTGATTCATTTTTGGCAGCACAAGGCAACAGCAGCTCTAACTAACCATCGACTAGGGGGTATGCTGGCCTCTGGGGAAGATGAAGCTGGTGGACCCACGGCTGCAGAGAGGTCCCTGGTGGGGACAAACCTGAGCCAGCCCAGCCAGAGGAGCTGCAGATCTGTCCCGTGATTTCCCATGCAAAAATGAAACACCTTGCCTTGCGCTGATGGTGTCAGAAGTATTGTATCGTCTCTCAACGCTGGTGGCATTGCACCGACTAATTTATTGCAATGATGAATCCAATCATTTTCTGTAAATTATTTTGTAAATCACATTGATTATTTATAATTGGGAGATTAAATGCAAAAAACCCATAATAACCAGGCTGTCTTTTCCAAGTGCAGCAACATTTTTTTCCTGTACGTAGACATACTCTGTGGGGAATCCTTTCTGGTCCATTTGCACCAAGCATTCCTCGATATTGTACATTAATTTTTGCTGGTTACTGCCTTCCAATGGAAACAGAGGAATATTTCTTCACTAGAGTTTGTATTCATAAAAAAAAAAAAAATAAATGCAAAAAATATTTTCTAACTTTTCCCAGACAGATGGATTTTTTTCTTCTGGGAGGATTTATTTTAAACCAAGGGGCTCACCTCCTTGTTGGTTTGAGCACAAAGCATATGTGTATTGAGGAAAAAGCCCAAAGAAGTGTTTGATGCTGTCACCAGCTGTCACTATTTCCTGGCAAGCCTAATGTTAGCTGGTGTCTGTCCTGAAGCCGTGTGTGCTGGAATCATAAGATTGAATGACAATTCCAATTTTCATTAAAAGAAGAACAAACATGAAGAATAAATATTTGCTTTCATGATTCCAGGGAGCTGAAAGACTTGAAGTAACCACACTCCGAAAGCCAAGCAAAGAAAGCTGAAATATGGTATTAGCATTTCGAATACGTTAATTTTTAAGTTCCTCTTCTATTTCAAAGGTAATTTCTGAGCACTTTGTGGTGCTGATTCTGGTTTGGTTCACACACAGCCAACCTACTGCTGGCATCAGGTTCAGCCAAAGGCAGACAGAGCCTATGGGGCACAATAAGATGATAAAGTGAAAGTCAATTTGTTACTGGCTGTAAAGGTGAAGAAATACACTGACAATTAGAGAAGGCTCTTAATGACCTCCTCTTCTGATCACAGGAGCCTGCTCTCAGCTGTAGCATGCCCAGGAAGATAATGGGAAGAGAGGAGAGAGGTCTAGATTGCTGTAAAGATTAGGTATCTGAGGAGGAACAACATCCAGCATTTTCAGCTCTGATCTGCAGGAGATGCCCCTCATGTTCCCTCATCTCCCGCCCTCAAGGTGAAACAAGGTGGGTAGTCTCATCCCAGGTACAAGGGATGAGAAGCAGCGTGATTTTCCATCCCACTTGCACATCCAGTGGCCTCCCAGTGACAGTCACGCTGGTGAAAACTGTTAGCAGGTATGAGATGCAGGGATGAGATTCAGACTGTGTTTGAGGACCATGTGGAGACAGCACTTAGAGCCTGCCTCCACTCTGGGGCCAAGGACCCAGGAGAATAGGACAGACCTCAAGTAATATGCCCTCAGTGCCTGTGCACCCGTGATGATCCAGAGCCCCGACGCCATCGCTCTGTGCCTGAACAAGGTCAGCAAAGGCAGTCACAGGACACGCGTTATCTCAGCATACACACTGAGTGGCTGGTCCAGTCAAAAGAAGGAAAATGAGTTAGTTCCCTTCTCTTTAATGTGGAATAAAACCCAGGACTCCTCTGCCTGCCACAGTAACCCTGTAACCTACGACTGCTTTTACCTGGGTATATGCCCTAAAAATTCGATATATGTAATATCACATCATCGAAGCAATAAATTCTCCTGGATTTCTTCCCATGAACTGCTCTATCAAGGTTGCCCTTTACCTGGTTAATCTTAAATCAGTGCAGTCCCTACAGGATGTTTCTTATTGCTGGATTCAGCTCCCTTGGAAAAAAACCCACAAACTGCCCCAGAGACAACCTTGTCCTTAAGTGGTGTCCTTGATCTCAACCCTGACCTCGTTTGTCACTCCAGCCTGGAATCACCCTGAGACACTGATCTTGCCACTCGTGGGCTGTGGTTTATCATGCTGGGCTCTCTGGAGCCCACAGGCAATGACCCATGTCACAGGAGATGGCTACCGTATGGACAATTGCTAGTATTGACCTTTAAGACACAACTTCCTCATGTTGTTTTCAGACACGAAAGCTTTTGACTGTCCTCTTCTGTGCTTGCAACGTAGACTGAGGATGATTTCCTGCAGAGCAGTATCTCCAGCTGCGAACTCTTTTCACAATGTCCAAGCAAAGATCTGAGAAAGTGGTATTTTTAGGTCCTCTGGCCACTATAAAATGCATTCTTTTCATATTCCTTATATAACCTTCATCTGAAATAGCCAACAGGCTTTGGAGCCTTTTCCACAGCCTTCATATCTCAGTGGTAGAAAAAAAAAAAAGAATGGTAAAGGAGTTTTATGGCCTACATATCATCTCTGACAAAAGCAACTATTGCTGCTATTAAACTTGCAAGTGCACACACAGGCACAGATAGTCATGAACAACAAGAGGCAGCAGGGGTGGCTCAGCAACGTGGCACTGCTGAGCCAGGCAATTCTGTGTGCCAGGCTGGCCAGTTCTTTCAAGGCTGAGTGCAAGTATCACCAACCACTTTGGGGATTCAGGCCACACTGCACAACCCCTTTCCACTCAGAGAGGCTGGAGGAGAAAGGGTAAGGTGTGGGTATGTTTAAAATCCCTCCCCCCATTCCTAATTGAGGTGTGACCCTGATAATCATAAACACACCTAGCACCTGAAAAATTGCCAGCCTGACCAATAAAAATGGCAATATGCTGTCAGCTTTGTTAGGTGTGGAGTGAGCGGGAGAGTTTGGCAGAAACAAGACTGCAGTCACGTCCTTCAGTTCCCATGTCCTTCCACAGTGTCCTGTGCAAGAGAGAAGAGGCTGCTGGGGTCAACAGAGAAATCTCAGTTTAGGCCCAGGGGGAGAAGAGCTTTGAGTCTAACCTGAGTCTTGGGAAGGAAAGTGGTTTGGGAACTGTATTTCCGAGGCTTACTCCGGCTTTGGACCTGGAATGATGCCAGTCTTGCCTGATCATGGTTGCTTCATCAGCTTTCAGAGGCCTGAGGCCACCCCTAACTCAGGAGGTCAATCACAGAAGAAGATATGAGTTACACAAACCCCTGGGCTTTGCAGACCATGCTCCATTTCAGTCCCTCACATGTGGCAGCTCTGCCTGGCTGGGATGTGCAGTCCCTTGTAACCCCATGGACCCCCAAAGACCAGGGGAACCCCACACCAGATGACTCTGGTCTGGGAGAGCTGTTGTGAGTCCCTACCTCCTCCTAGAAACTGCTATGGGTACAATAAACACTGGAAGAGCTGCCTGAGGGTCATGCCTGGATAGACACCCACAGCAGAAAGCATCGTGAGTCAGGAATTCCTCACTGCAGCTGCCAACCCAGGTGTTAGCACTGGCTGGAACATGACGTGTTCCCCCTCTGATGGGGAAAATCATTACAATAAAGTAACTCAAGAATACACTTCTCTGTTCCTCTCCAGAACCCTCCAAAACCTCACTATGTCTTAAAAACACCCATTAATTAATCCTGCTAATGGGTTAGTATTACCATTAACCACTTACATGGAGCACACTGGTTCATGCATATCCTATGGTTCACTGAAAGCTGATCTGCAGAGGATACAAAGCCTTAAAGGACCACCTAAAGAGACACAGAGGTCCCCAGCTCATGTACCAGCTAAGACAGCAAGCAACTGAGAAAAAAGCTGGAAGCCGAAGCAGCAATGAGAAACCTTAGTGCCAGACCCAGAATCCCTGACTCTGGACTACAGCACTTCTGGCACAGGTAAAAAACAAACCATTTACGCCTCTCCAAAAATTACCTTAAACTGTGGGATTAGAGTGGCATCTTCTCACCTGGAAGAGCTCACTGGAGACCTGCTGTGCTGCATGCCCATGGAGGGGGCAGTGGAGACAGCTCCAGCATTGTAGGCTCTTACATTGCCATTCAAATCTTACTATTTCCTGCATGCAACCCCTCTCCTCTCCCCACAGCCCACCATTCAGCTGCATTCCTTCACCTCAACCTTGTGCAAGTGCTTGAGATATTGCTTAGGGGTTACTCCAACACCCAACCCTGCTTCCTTCCTTCCCACTGATAAAATGGCTCATGATGGACACCAGGTTGAAAGCCTCAAGAGTGAAAACACCCAGTCCAACCCAGGGAGCAGCAGTACTTCCCTCATTCTGCCCCTGGTAAGTATCCTACACCATTTACCAACCAGGTTCCTGCAGCAGCAAGCCTGAGTGCTTTTACTGCTCTAACACACTCAGCAGCACTGCAGCCAGTGCCATGACGGGGCTGGCAAGGAGCACAGGTCCCTGAGCAGCACCTCAGCAGGGCTAATCCTGCCAGGGACCCATCCTACCACAGACAGCTGCTTTCCTTCCAGTGTGCAAGGGCATCACGACACACAATGAAAGACTAGAAAAAGACTGTCTCAGTTCAGAGTAAATTGGGGGTTGGACTAGATGACCTTTAAAAGTCCCTTCCAACCCAAACTATTGTATGATTCTATGAAATCAAACTGGAGAAATCCCATAATATTTAAAACATTCAGAAGTCCTGCCAAGCACATTCCTCTCTGAGCTTTCGCAAAACCATTGCTGGTCTAGAAGCTAGTAAAGCCAAGGAGAGGGCAAGTCTCTCAAAGCCTGAGCTGGGTATGGCTGCGTGTCTGTGTCGCACCACACACTCGGCTTCCTCGTGGTCTAACTGCATGTTAGCACAACTTTACATGCCTGGGTGGGGGGTGCCTGCCTGCATACAGCTGCTTTGGCAGCAGATGCCACAGATTTGTGTGCATTTGCATATTGGTGCCTGTTTCTGTAGCTTTGCATGTGGGTCTGGCCTGCCATACAGGTGTGGAGAGAGCATGTGCAGAGCAGGGGCAGTCCTCTGCAGCACGGCGTCTGCTTCTCACAACTGCAGTTGTCATCTGTGAGATCCTCTCCTCACGCCACGACATGCAGGGTGATAGCAGGCATGGAAGTCTGTCCTGGAGGATGTACGCTTTGAGACCATGAACATTTATAGTAATTTAGGGCATATTTTCTTAGTGACTTCACCTTTTGAGCGCAGAGGAATAGCTCTTGGATTGTATCACAGCCAAGTGCCCTGTGGGCCAGGTGCCGTATCTGGAGCAGGTTTACCCAGCCTGGGGGGATTAGTAGGGGTTGCCATTCCCCTACAGCCCTTTCCATGCTGCTGGACTGCTGCAAGAGCAGCAGCTTGGGCTTGAGATACAACGCAGCCCCACGCACGGGCAGACTTCACCCAGCACTATGGGACTAGTGGCTCTCTGCTCTGATGCTGAGCTGCCCAAAAGGGTTGTGTGATTTGAGGGGCCCAGAGTTTCTGCCCGCACCCCAAGGACCACAGCCCCTCTTGGCCTGAACTGCACACAGATTATCTTTATTACAGGACTGTTATGTTTGCACAGTTTAGTGATTTAATATCAGTTTAAAGCCTTCTCTGTGAGCAATGCTGTTTGAAGTCATGCTTTCCTTTTAGCCTCAGCTTGCCAAGACTGTAAAATGTTTATTGCTAATGGTGGAAAGGCTTAAAGAAGCCAAGATAACTTTCCCAGGCTCATTATTAAGACTGTTCAGATAAGTAAATGAGTGAAGAGTATTACACGGACTTCATTAAATATCAACCAACACCAACAGCCATTCATTTATAACACAACGGCAGGGCATGGGAGCACCCAGGAACAGAGCTGAGAAAGGTATGAATCACATGTGATAGGAGAGATGAACATGACAAGGGCTGGATTCCCCATGGGGCTCCAAGTGTGGCTCCCAAGGTCAGGCAACCCAACATCTGACTGAAGCTCCTGCAAATACTGTAGATTCAGAGCTGATGAAGTGGCAGGGTTGGTGTGGTTCATCTCTCAGCTGGGGAGGGCTGCGTGCACATGGCACAACAACATGTCCTTCTCCCTCATGCAGCTGTGGGTAAGGACAAAACTCTCCAGCTAGGGGAAGGACTGTCAGTGCCTGGATGTCTGTGTTCAGTTTCTAGCTTTTTACTTCCTTATAGACAAGTTCTGCCTTCTCTAGTTCCTAGTCACAGGATGCTAAAACCAGATGGAGTAAATTACAGAAACACTTGCTACTGTTCCTTTGATTTCGTGTGCCGATATTCTAAAACTCCCCCTACAACTTTGCTTGGTGCTTTACCCCTCACTTCTGTTCACCACCCACTGCTCTCCTTGAGTTCAACATTCCTCACATAAGGAAAACCAAGGTAAGGTAGTTACTTCTTTAGGAGACCATCCCAAATTATATTTCACCTCCAGTCCTTCCTCACTATGCAGTACTCTCACTTCTACTTTCCTTCTTTATTCTCTCTCACCTGCCTTACTCTCTCACTCTTGCTCTTACTTAAATAATCTTTTTCATATCTCTGTGTGATTGCTAGTGATTCTCACTTGTTTCCTGCCCTTTTTATCCCCCAAAGCAAAACTTCCTTCCCACATGACTCCTTTCAAACATCCTTGCTTACTCCTAACACCCTGTTGCAGCAGCTACTAACCAGTCAGGTCTGGAACTGCCACCTCCCTGCTACATTTTCCTCCCTCATTTGAGGGGTGCAAATTCCAACCAGATTTTGCAACCTGTAGCATAAATTCCTGTTTTCAGCTCCAGTATTTTCCAGCTGCTCAGTGTTTTGAAGCCTCTTCTCAGATCAGCTCTGCCTCCCTGCTAATTTCAGCAGTTAGCTGGACCAGGTACACCTGGGAACCTCCTTTGTCCCTTCAGCTGTGAGGCCACAAACTCATCTACCCTACACATACCTTCTCCTTCCCTCCAACCTGTGTCTGCAGCTGCCAGCTTCAGGCTCTTATTTCTGCTCTGGGATTCCAAGCTCCGTCTCACGGCTTCTCTTATGCTTGTGCTGCAGGTCCCTGCGCCTGCGAGCTGTAGGAACGGACATGAGAGCAATGTAAAGTCCTTCTGAGGTCCCTCCCAACCTCATTTATCCCACGATCTACTGGAAAGGGCATGGAGCAATATCACAAACAATTGTAATTCACACAGATCCAAACTGGTCACAGTTTAGGGCACCAGCTTGCCAGGTTGCACCAGCTCTGAGCTGGCTGGGCCCAAAGCAAGGCTGGACTGGAACATCAGCATGGGGTTGAACCAATAACACAGTCCCCTCATCTGAAATGTCTCTCCGCAGGTAAACACCTGTGGCACGTTCCACTGTTTTCATACTGGCATATCTCTTGCCAGGCACGGTGTCACTGAAACATTTTCCGCTTTGGAAGGATGAAACCTTGGAAAAGAAATAAATCAGGGCTGAACCTCGTATGCTGCGGAGGGGCCTTGTTTCCCACTGCCGGCTCCTGGGATTCCCACTCTGTCCAACTATCTTTGACTCCCTCTCCTGGCTGGAAACACCGGTTACAGCCGAGAGAAAAGAGCAGAGTCCACCAAGCTCACAGGGACCCTCCAGCCTGGGGACAGCCCCCAGCAGGATGCTGAGCCCATTTTGCAATCTAACTCTGTGTCCATTGATCAGTGGGGTTAAACATGTCATTTCCCTCCCCCCTCCTCAGCAGCCCCTGTTGAACCATTTTTAATGCAGCAAGCCTGGGAATGACCATCTTCTTTTTTTTTTTTTTATTATTACAAATCCTATGCAGGGAGGTCAGGCATTACAATCTGAATTGCTGTGGGATATGTCTTTCTGTCCTCTCAAAAACCAAACCAACCCCCCCCCCCCCCCCCCCCAAATTCTCCCTTTATTACCATTTAGTTCATCTGCTGGCATTTAAATTCAGGTTTCAGCCAGCACATCTTTTGGGCCCTGCTCCCATCCAGCTGCGCACGTCTGGACACTGCTTTGAGGCTCCCATTGCTCTGACCGGGTAATTCAGCCACCGCTCTGGCTTTCGGCTCCCCGGGGAGCTCTGGCTGGCAGGGGTAGGCCCCGGGGCCCGCAGATGGTTCTGTGGCCCCGTTTTCCGCCGCCTTTCTCCGCTGCTCTGTGTCCCGGAGGTTGGCTTGGCCACGGACATGGAAGGAAGGCCCAGCTCTGGCAGGGAGAGCCCCGGGGACGTGCCAGGACACCACCCGAGCACTTCTGCTCCCGAAGGTCAGCTCCAGGGACGCTTTAGATATGTAAATATATATAACTGTGCCTTTGTGGATCACAGCTGCAGGCAATGAAATGCCGTTATGAAAGAGGATGAGGTGGAATTAAAGGGCAAAAGCGCGCCCCACGAAGCGGTCCCGGCTCGCCCACTGCGCAATCAGCCGAGTGGGGGGGACACCCACATTTTGGGCCCCAGGCCGAACCACACCAGCGCTGCCCAGCGCGGGGGAAGCGCTTGCGGGTGAGGGGAACCGCCGGAGGCACCCGCGGCCCGGCCCTGCCCGGCCGCCATCGCGCATGCGCGGCGGGTGCGCCATTTCCGGGGCGCCGCTGCCTGGAGACGGCGCTGCTGCGCGGGAGCGCTCCGGTACGGCGGCGGGGCTCGGCCGGGGTGCGGGGACGGGGCTTGCGTGGAGGTGCTGGAGCTGTGGGGTGCGTGGCGGGGGGAGGTAATGCTGGAGCTGTGGGGTGTGAAGCTGGAGCTGTGGGATGCGTGTGTGTGGGGGGGAGGGGGGGGGTGATGCTGGAGCTGCGAGTTTTGGGGAGGGGGGGAGTGATGCTGGAGCTGTGGGGGGTGTGGTTGGGGGGAATCCTGGAGCAGTGGGGGGAGTGTGGGCGTGATGCTGGAGCTGTGGGGTGCGTGGGGCGTGATGCTGGAGCTGTGGGGTGCGCGGGGGGTGATGCTGGAGCTGAGGGGCTGTGCTGATCTCCTCACCCCTTTGCTCACCTCAGTGCCAGGACTTGGGCCGTCAGGGCAGGGACCGAGGATTTCGGTCCTGCATAGCCCAGGCTGTAACAAAGTGAAAGGTGTCCCTGTAAGTGATCTCGGCGCCCCGGGACCTTCCCCAAGAAGCCATGGGAAGGTGTGGTAGAAGTAAGCAATTTAGATGTCTGTTGCTGCAGGCGGAAGCTGGTTATGTGGGACAGGTAGTGTTTTGCCATGCAATTCCTGTGTGACACCTGAGAGTGGTATAGTGTGCTGTGACTCTGAATAGGAGTAGCGCAGGACAAAAAGGCGTATTTTTCACTCCCAGGTCAAGCTACAGGAAGTATACCAGGCTCGTAATTTTATAATTTTTCACTCATCTCTACCTACTTGCTACTGGATTTGGAAATTCAGCTCCCGGTTCAGAAATATTGGCAGCACACTGAAAACTAGATTAAGCCTACCTTAATACCCACACAGTGCTGGCATAAGAGTCTGTAATTTTCTCACCTGCTAATCCAGTCTGTGAAATACAGCCATTTCTTGTACTCCTGACTGCCGCTCCTCCTGAATTGCTCAAAACATTCATGTGAGCAGACATGCTGATCGATGTGCATACTTGCCAGAGAAGTTAATGAAAAATCCTGTCTGGGCTCAGTTTAGGAAGTTTCTCAGAAAAGGGTATGATTTGACCAAATGTGAGAATCCTGCCAAACTGGGTTGTGTTTACTTTGCTTTAGTTTCCAATTGGACATAGGAGTGTATTTTAATTTGTTTTTTTTTTTTTTTAATTTGGTTACGTTTCATCCAAGGTACTTTTCTACCTGCTATGCAGGATAAAGAGATTAAAGAAACCTGCATTTTCTAATCTTAGGAAGCTAATTAAAATGTCTGAACTGTGCTTCTGGCTGTAATGGCCGTTCTTGGAAGGGCAGTCTCCTTGGCCAGGAAACAGAGGGATACAGGGCATAATAAATACGCTTGTTAGTTCATGGGATGTTTTGTCATGTGTAGCGCTTGTTTTTTGACAGATTCCTGCTACATTATGTCAGGAGACAGTGACTGCACCAGGACAAGTCCATCAGCAGGGTCTCCATCAGACAATGAGTTCTTGCCAGATCGGCCAAAGTATGTTTGTTCGCTGTCTCCTGATCTCATTACCAAAGCCCGGGAAGAGCTCCAAGAGAAACCTGAATGGAGGCTCCGTGATGTGCAGGCACTCCGAGATATGGTGTGCAAAGACTATCCCTCCCTGGGCACCAGCCTGGACGATGCTTTTTTGCTAAGATTCCTCAGAGCCAGGAAGTTTGATTATGATCGAGCGCTTCAGCTTCTGGTGAACTACTACACCTGTAGGAGGAGCTGGCCTGAGGTCTTCAATAACTTGAAGCCATCTGCAATAAAGCCTGTCCTAGAGTCGGGTTTTGTCACTGTGCTGCCTCGTCTGGACCCAGAGGGACGCCATGTCGTCTGCATCCGTCCAGGTACTGAAATGCATGAATGTCTTTGTTCTCTGTCTTTGAGGTGTGTCTGGGCCAAGTATCTGTTTCCTGCTCTCCTGTGAACAGTGGTTACTTACACAGAGTATATGACTTCTTTTTGAAATTTGAAAAGCTAACTTCTGAAGGGACACGTTTGTCGTTAGCCAGCATTATACCAATTCCTCTTCATTAGTCAACGTTATGGCAGTTCCTTTTCCTGTGTCAGCAATAACTGCAATTATGTCAAAATGAAAATGCAGTGAGGTGCGTTGATGAAATATTAGATGATTCAAGAAAAATTAATGTGTAGTAACTCAAATTGAAACAGGGCCACTGGCCTACAGTTAGAAGCTTGTAATTTGCTTTGAAGTAAGTGGAGAGGGGAGACTGTGGCACTGACTCCCGTGTAAACAATCGGAGCATTCCATGTGCTTTTGGTGCTGCCAGGCTTTCTGTAAATTTGTCTTCATTCATTCTCCTCTTTTCCATTTACCTGCTTTCTTTCTGAGCTGAAACTGCTTCTAATAAGCTGTGCTGGGTGGAGAACGGGGTTCTTAAAACCATTGTCTTTGCTCCCTGAAGTAAACATGAGATGCCATTTATCTCTTGCTTAAGAAGGGCTGCTCTGAACTAGGACTGTGGCTGTTAAAGACTAATTTTTAAGAGTCCAGGAAAATAGAAAATCAGTTTTTGGAATGTGTATTGTTAGTTTATATTTACTCTCCGACTTACCATCTATGTCTTGTAACCTCAGACAGATGGACACCCAGTAATTATCCGATTACTGAGAACATTCGTGCCATATACTTAACGTTAGAAAAACTCATTCAGTCCGAAGAGACCCAGGTGAATGGAATTGTAATCCTGGCAGACTACAAAGGAGTCAGCTTATCTAAGGCGTCTCATTTTGGTCCTTTTGTAGCCAAAAAAGTGATTGGAATTCTTCAGGTAAGACCTGAACTGGTGGGAAAATAAGCTTGTGCATTGTAAATGACTGCTTCTGTGTCTAGAGTTCTTGACTATGTCACCAGAAACTTAAGCATCTTGGCTTTTACTAGCAGTGTTAAAACATGTTTCTGCCCAACCAGTTTCTCACACCCTTGCCAACTTACCTCACTTGCCCTTTTTGACTTTTGCATTCCTAAAACTAAGTTTGCATTAGAAATGCAAACTTTGAGTTGGAACAGAAAAAAAAATAGTCCTGCTAGCTAGTGACAAGGAAGAGAGCGAGCTGTGAATTACAGTTAAGAGAGAAAAGACACCATTTTGCCCGACTGCTGAGGAATGGCTCATTACTTAAATTGTTCTTGTTGGCCGAGGTGGAGCTGGCCACTGGGCAAGCACAAGTTCAAGTACTGCTGCATAAATTTTGCAGAGGACTTTTGAGTGGGTGTGATACCCGTTCCCTGAATGAAGAGAGGCTTCTTCAGCATAGGGGACCGCAAAAGACACAGTAATAAAAAAGATCTCCGACTAGGTGTTTGGAAGGAAAATGATGGAGAGCAAGTTAGAGTGAGTGTATAAGCACAAGTGGAGTTGTACAAAATAGGAATGTGAAAGGAGTGAGGAGTAACCTGGCCAAAGTGGCAGGAAGGTCTGATGATTTTAGTTGACGTTCTACAATGCTATCTGGAGGAGTGAGATGAGGAAAAATCTTGAAAGAGTTCATTCCCTCATTACTTTTATTCCAGCCTGAGCTGGTTATGTTCTTTGTTGTATCTGCAAGGGGAGAAGGAATTATAGAGTGAATCAGAGGAGCTTATGGAAATGAGACTCTAGTGAATTTATGAATGCCTGTATAAGAACTTCCTCCTTTAAATTATGATCTAAATATGTGTCATTTAACTGTCAAGCCCATATTTAATTTGCACAAATAAAGTGATGGGTGTTCTGCTTCTATTAGTGGAAACCATTCACAAAACAAAAGCTGGACTCGGTGAAGGACATAAAAGTATGGGTGGGTATAAATGTGTTGCATCAAGCTTCCTGAGCTGCATTTCTTGCAAAGGTGAGCTAATTTACTGGCCCTTATAAGGAGAGAAATACTCCTGCAATGCATATTGTCTGCTTTTCACTCCAAGCATTGACTGTTTGCTTTGTATATGTAGAGCCGGTTACGAGGGAAATAAACTTCACTGTGGCACATGAGACCTTCATTGCTGATCATGAGCTCTTTCAGAAAAATGTTTCTGCAAATAAATTTCTCCAGTAGAAATCTCATACCTAACTGTTGTTTTAAACTGTCTTGTATAGGAGACACTGTGTGTTCTCTGTTGGCAGCAGAGCTTGTTTGTCTTTCGCAGTCAGCATGACAGAATAGTTGGAATGGCAGAAAACCAGTGATACTAGATTTCTTCCTTGTATCAAAACACATTTTAGAGTATCTTGGGCACCAAATTTTGTAGTTGGAAACACGCAATAGAACCAGCCTGCTCTGGTTCTGAGCGTGGCACGCTCCTCAGAAGCAAGGGACATCACTTTAACTGCATCCTTCTCAGTGTTGGGAATACCTGAAGGACAGTGATTACCTAAGTGTCTTTGTCAGGGAGTTGACAAACAACTTAAGAAATGAAGATTTACTGACAGCAATATATTTCTTGATGCAGGGTTTACTTGTCTCTTGAGTTTATTTTTATGCCCGTGGATCTCATCCTAAGACCCTTCCTTATTACAAGGTGCATTTCTTTTGCTGTACTGCTTTATGTTGGTACCTCAGATGGAAATTTGGGAGTCAGTGGGTTCTGCTGGCAGTCAATCTCAGGAGACTTTAAAAATAGGAAGGTGGCAAATGTTTTTTAAACTGCATTATAAAAATCTTCTTTACCCATTCAGGATGGATTCCCCATTCGAATAAAAGCTGTTAACATAATAAATGAGCCTCGTATATTTAAAGGCATTTTTGCAATCATCAAGCCTTTTCTGAAGGAAAAGATCGCAAACCGGGTAAGGATTTGTGTCATTTTAACATTAATGTTAATGTTTTTAAGTTCCTTGTTTGGCCACTGCAAGTAAAAACTGTTGAAAAACTCCACAGCTAGGAAAATGTTGGTGTCATTTACTTGATCTAACTGGTCTGTTCTGCTTTAATTTTTAATGATATGTCTGTTGGGAAAATTCTGCATGAGAGAAGCTTTGAGGAATTGAATATTGGCATACCATTAATATGGATCTTTAATACACATTATGTATTCAGGATGCTAATTCCATCCCTGGGGTTGGATTATTTTGTCAATTAACACTTAGTTTATGAGGTGGTGTCACAGGAAATCTGTGTTGTCCCTTCCTTGCTCTTTTCCCTTATACGAGTGTCCTGCGTGGCACAAGTATTCTTGCCACAGGACTGGATTTAGTCGCAAAGGATTATGCTTTTTTCCACAAGGATAAGCACCTCCAATCCCATGAACCAACTTGGGGACGAGTTGAATTTGGAATCCCTCTGCGCAGCCTAGCAGATGTCATGTCTCTCTTGCTGGGATTTAAGCTGCACTAGACTTGCACTGTCTCAAGGCTTCTCTCACTTCTGCGTCTAACTGCACCTGCCCAACATTGGATGCTGCCACTTGCCCATAAAGACATCACATCTAAAATTTGCTTGTTAACTCAAAATAAGCCTGTTTTTTGACTGTTCCAGTAATTTGCTGTAAAGTGTTTGATATGCACTATTAAAGCTATTGCTTTCTTCTCCAGTTTTTTCTTCATGGCTGTGATCTGAATTCCCTTCATCAAAACATTCCTCCAGTGATCCTTCCTGAAGAGTATGGTGGTACTTCAGGGAAACTGGACATCTCTGCATGGAATGAGCTGCTGCTAGCCTCTGAAGAAGACTTTCTGCATGATTTCTCACAGCTGGTTCTCCCATGTGACAGCTCTCCCCATGACATGCTAGTGAGTGGGGATGCTGATGAAAAACAATGTGATGATTCTCTGCGAGGCATGAAACCTCAGCTCTATTACTGTTATTAACAAACCAGAGAAGGGAAGTATTCCAGCACAGTTAAGATCTGTTCTGATAGGTGATGTTGTGAACTCTGCCTTACTCCTAAACCTGCTGTTTAGGAACAGACTGCTGAGGCACTTTACACTGTAGAACCAAAGGAAGCTGAAGAGGGCACAATAGGGGCAGGGCAGAGTTCAGGGAGGATAAAGGCAAAGAGCACAAGTTATATAGAATACTTGAGGCTCGTCAACCTCTGTGTGACTGATGCAAATTGTCCTATTTTTTCCAATGATAAAGAAAAGAAATACTGCAGAATGGTAAGCTTGATAGTTTCTTATCCCCTCCCAACACAGGTGAAAAGTAACAACGATTTACTAGCTTTGTGACCATCTGTTCCCTACCCCTTCTGCAAACACTGGTTATCCAAGACAAGAAACTTGCTTTTGAACCTTGCAAAATGTAGTTCTGACAGTGAAGATTGCTTAAAAACATAGAAGTCTAACTTGGCCTGTCCTCTGTCACTTGGTTCAGATTGTGAGTTGGCATTTCTGAAATACCTCAATGAAAATTTGTCTTGAGTTAATACAGAGCAAAGCTGTCTTACCCATGAATATCAGTCTTGAGATCATCTCTGAAACTTTCTCACAGTAGAAAGAACTAACTGGTGGATTAACTACTATAACATCTATGCCAAGGCTTATTATAAACAGATGCAATCTTCATTTTCAGAAAACAGCAAGTTTTTCAGATCAAGCACTAAGGCTTTTGATTAGATAACAGCTTTAAATAATGAGGTTTGGGACCAAATAAGAAAAAGCTGTCAGCCACCTTCCCACATTGTCAGTTGTTCTTTTCTTCATCTGGCTGTGACGAGGAATTGGGTAAGTAACTCTTACATAGAATTTGTAAGGAGGCTTTGTAGCAGTTGGCATATGATGTATAGAAGGCAATACTTGAGGTAAAATAGCAAGGTGCTTCTTTAGCTTGTTACTTTGGACAGAATTTGAGTTAAAAGTCTGTGAAACCAAATGCAGACAGGCTATTTGAAAGCACATTCTTAAATTTCCTGGTATTGTAGCATTTTGTTCACTGTGCTTGTCGGCTCTTTTGTGAAATGTTACAACTTTGTTTTCAACTTTGACCTCTTTTGTCTTTGGTTGTCATGTTCCTGTATGAAGTGAGCCTTTAATCATCTCTGTAATATTTACTTGTAGCTTGTATGCCTGTGCTTCTAGGTCTTTGTCTAGGGACAGAACTAAGACTGCAATATCAAATCAGGGTAAGATACCTATGTCTAAATAAGCTGTTCCCACTCCCCAAGTTCAGTCTGTTTAATGGTCTTGAATTGGAACTTTACTCTCAGCACACTCTTTGCACATGGTTTTTTTGGCACTGTAAGAGCGTGGGAATGAGAAAAACCTCACTAGGACCAGGAAAGCACACCCTGTTACTTCAAGGTGAAATATTTCACTATTTGGTGAAAAAGACCATCCCTTCTAATTGGAGGCATCTCTAGAGCACTTCTTCTGGGTGAAATCTTTATTTAGTGCCAAGTGTCATTATAGGTACCAGTTATGTTGCTGTAAATATAAAACTAAAGCATTCTGAGGATGTCAGACATTCATTTTTCAAAGTGCCAAACTCTGTGTTGAATGTCTTTCTTCCTCTCAGTCCCCCTACAGCATGATTTGCACTGCCAAAAAGAGATTCCTCTACTACTGTAATGACTTTCCTGATCTGGCAGCAGACCTCATCCTGGAACTAGGGGGTAACAAATGCCATACCTGTCATCCAAGCATTATAAAAGGAGACTGGGTTTTAAAAAGGGGTAAACGATTAATTTTTTTTTCTGGGTGACAGTTCAGAATTTGTGGGAGTAGGGAACTCATCACTTGAACTGTTTTAGACTAAAGGTGGGAAGAGATTAATCTTCCTCACTGAAAGAATCTGATTTTTCCTACCTTTAAGTTAATTCTTATTCTTTTTTTGACAGCTGTTACCTTTAGTGTGGGGAAGACAAAACCCTACCATTTTCAGCTACTTACAATAAGCTAGCCACTTCCTTGCTTCTGACCAGAGCCTGCTGCATGTTTTGCAGAGATTAATTCAGTTCTTTGTGCCATCTAGCAAGACAGTAGCACACAGCACCAGGACTTAGAAAAGTGAGTGGCTGCCCATGCTGTTTACCTGCTAGAACACAGTGGTGATTATATTGTTTTAGTGCCTCTTAATTCTAGCCACAAGGTGGAATTAAAAAAATAAGATGGATCATTTTTCCTAGAGGTGAAGGCATAACTGGTATTTGATACTCTTTCCTTAATTGTGCTGAAGGGTTTGAAGTGGTGGTATTTTGACAGTTAACCTGTAAGAACAGCTACTTCGATCCCCTTATGTGACTACTCGAGGGAGATTGAATATTCAAGATTCAATTTAGTGTCCTTCAAAAAGAAAAAAATCTAGTGGTGTTCAGCAGAAGGCTGAGGAACCTCTGTAGCAACCAAGCCTGTTTCCAGGCTTTTATATTCTCGTGCATGCCTTAAATTGGAGGCAAACTAGATCCATCTCTCCCTTCCCTTTTCTCCTTTGCTTACAGAGAAACTAAGACTAAAGCATGTGATTTAAACATAATGTAGCCTTATCTATTATCAATGCTGAAAATAGCCTGTGTTATGCCTCCAGAGCTTTTTCTTAAAGCTAGCTGGTGGGCAGTTGATGTCATGATGCTTGAAGTCAGCCAGGCTTATCTTTATCAAGCATCCAACTGTTACTTCTAATTTGCTCTTTCTTGGCTTTAGAACTCAGACAGACCCAAGCTGCAACTTTATTGAGCTGTATCCCAACCATTTTAGGTTCATAACCAGTACTTGACTTGTCTTACAGAAAGCACAGCCCTGTCTTACATGCACCTGGCTCCTGAGATGCTATTTGAGCTTTAGCACTTACTAGCAAAGAAATTAGTTTGTTTCCAAAATTTCTCATGTCAACATTTGGAAAATAAACACTTGTTTTGAGTCCCCTTATCTGCAAGTTAAAAGAGAATAGATATGAGAAGTTGTGTTGGTTTTTTTTTTCCAGCACTGTTTTTTTCCACTTGAAATAACTTCCAGAGGTTATGCCTTGGCCAGTACGTAAGCCATCCCTACCAAATCCAGCGCATAATAAGGAAAGATACTTGAACTGCATTGGGCAGCCATGACTTTGGGCATTAAGAGGGACAAAGGGTAGCTGCATGCTGTGCACAAAAGTACTTGAATTTATTCTCTTGCAACTGGGTGTTACAGACCCTGAGGCATTTTCAGGAACTGGGTGAGTTATTATTGTTTTTGTTAACTCTCATTTTGGCATGAGTTATTCATAGTGTTATTCAAACTAATTTGCTTTCTGTTGTATGTGGGCCTAGAGGTGTTGGGTAGTTAAGGGTACATCTTATTTTGACAAAATTTATTTTTATATTGCATTTTATAAAATGGAGTGGTCAAAATGTGTAATTTTATGATGCATGACCAGGTGATTAAACACATTGTAACAGCTGCTAATTTGATATTTTAAGTATGTTTGACTTGTGTCACATTGGATATTTTATTGTAAAAGCCAATAGCAACATATCCATAATGGCAACTGTGTTTAGTGTGGAACTAAGTATAATTGCCACAGCATTACAGTTGAAAAAGGTGTTACTTTCTACTACAGAACCAAATTTTACTTGAACAACTTCAAGGAATAGGATTTGACGTTCAGAAAAGCACAGGGAAGATGTGTTTCAAAGAAATATATTATGACTTACTCTTTGCTGCATGGAGAAAAGATCCAGTCACATCCAAAGGGACACACTGATCACCATGGTAAGCAGCTGCTGCTGTATGTAGTATTGTGCATTGTGGAATAACTGCTGCTTTAACACTTCTCAACAGAGCTGGGACAGTTTCAGTAGTTAGTCCACTTTATTCAAATAAGTTTACAGTGCAAATGCCTTAATGTCAATAAGAATCATTTAATGTACATTATTTTTATAAGCATATTAGATAAGTGAAATTAATTAGAAGCTGTATTTTGCCACCATAATCAAAGTTGTTTAAGCTAGTCATACACTTACCACTCAATATTTGGCAAATAGACTAAAAACAAAGTTACCATAACAGTTGCCTTTTAGAAAGGGCAAATTTGTTCTTTAGAGGAAGTAGCATTAACCAGTTTTTCAACCTCAAAGTTCTGTTCTTTTGGTAAGGAATGAAGCAGGTTTTTGCCACAACACAGGAAGGTAAGTATAACTTAAACTTTTGCTTTAAAATTTTTGCAGTGAAATATAGAAATCAAGCAGCATGGCTTACACTTCCAGGAACTGAAGCATTAGCATACTAGTGCATTATGCTGAATATAATTGTTCTTTAAAATATATTACTTCATATTTAGTTAGATGTTACTTCCATTCAATAGAAAGGTTGTGGCTATAGGACAGAACAGACATTTTGTGCTTTGACAGCACAGCTGTAGTGAATTTTAAAAATGCAGTAATAAGATAATCATGACTGAAGGTTAAAATAGGAAGATAATGAAGAATTTTGCTCCTGCATCAAGCATATGCAATACATAACTTTCTATTCACCTGCATGTTAATATCAACGTAAGAAACAGTAACATGGACAGTGTAACTAAAGCAATACATGAACATTTTGGCTTTCAGAAAAAAGTTCCCCACTTTTGTAAGCTCAGACAGGTGCAGCAATTTAACTGAAGTCCCTATTAGTAAGGACAAGAGGAGCCACTAGGGTCCAAAAATAGAGAAGGAGACAGACCCAGCTGGATGTTATCTTCACCCACACGGCTGGCCACTTACTTGTCATTGTTTTAAAATCAGCATCAGGGCTGAAAAGTAAAGAAGTCAATTAATAAATACAGAAGGTGCTTTCCACTATTCCTTGCTACCTCTCATATGAATCTAAAGTTAAGACAATCATTGGGGGCAGTCCAATGCAAGAGCCTTGGCAGGAGCACAGTGAGACAACCAGCAGTTTCCCATGGCTCCTTCATAGGCTTGTTGTTCTTGGTAGCCGGTTTTCAAACTCAACCTGTTTACATATGTTGATGTACTACTCCTAAATGAAATATCTGAGTAAGCTATGCAATAGACTCCCTGGCTGCTGCTCTGTAAGTGTATTTGCTAATTAAATAGAATATGCCAGTCCTGGGGAAAGCAGTTGAGGTTATGTCCAGCAGAGGCTATGTCCAAGTGCTTCAACAGATCTAGGACATCATAACTCTGTTTATGCAGCATGTATGGCTGTCCCTGCACAACCTTCCCAGGGTGAAGAGCCAGTAACATTAGACTGGCTTCTGGCAAACTTCTCAGGAGGCCACCTTAAACCAATTTCATCTGCATCCTTCCTGCTACTTGCCTATCTGAAGGATGGTAACCATACTTCCTGCCCTTGCAGCTGTGAAGCAGTCCACTAGGACTACAGCTGCTGATTCTGCCTTTTTACATCTTAATTCAGCAACACAAAACTGAGACTGCACAAGGTGACTGGCATAGGGACAGCACCCTAACCAGCTGGGCAGGAGTCTCTATCCACCTAGAAACACTGGCTGGCACCCATAACCCATCACTTTTTCACTCTTACCTGTACCAGTTCGTGAGTGTCATCATGATGTAAAGAGAAGCAAGGAAGAGCATGAAGTGAAAGAAGGTGTAGCTGTACTGAACACCATCCTTCTCATTATCCATGACACGGCGCACTTCTCCTTCCTCTGCAGCCCCACTGCCAATTCCCACAGTATCCTCCAGCATGGCACTGTCACTCCCAGACAGTATCAGCTTGTTCACTTGGCTGTTACTTGAAGAGCGAATGCTGCAGTGTAACCCAAAGATAAATGGGGTTAAAACCTCCTTTTTCAGTTAGCTACGTTTGCTGATAAAGCAAGCAACAGAACACAGTGAATGTCTGGGACTAGCAAATACCATTTTTTAAATCCATCTGGAAACACAAGGAAGTTCCTCAGAGAGATCTGGTTTTATCCGAGCTTTTATTAACCTAATTAAACAGCATTCCTAATACAGGTCTTGTAACACATTTTGTTCTCTTACCTGATTTGAGCTAATAAAGCCTATCCTCACCCACAAAATAGAACACAGTTTTATTAGCCGTATTTGGGCTTGGGCCTGAGACAGCAGCTGGATATGAATAAATGCAGGTACATTTTTCACTACATCCAGATTCAAAGAAAAAAGGCAGAAAAATCCTAATTTTTTATCATTTGACAGCAGTGCAGATCCTACCTGGAATACAAGAGGCAAAGGACAAAGATAACCAATCCAACAACACTCTGGGCATCCCACCACTGCAGGGACTTGGGTGGAGCTGGAGTAGTAGGCACAACAGTGGTATTTGCTGGAACAACTGTGGGTGTAGCTATCTGGGTGATGATGTTCAGCAAACTTGGGTTACAGTTTCGTTCTGAAAGATTAAGGCAAATTAAGGAGAGATGAGCTTTACCAGAATAGAGCTAAGAAAAAAATGACAGGTAAGCTTGCAATTTTTTATTCCTTTTAACTGCTGATCTCTTCAGTTCCCCAGGGACAGCAATGGCATGGAACATTTTTCCTTCCTGTGAGCTAGGCAAGGATGTAATAAATAAATAAATAAAAATCAGAAGGCCCTGGACCTGTTTTTTTGGCCCTTGCAGATACCCCAGTTTGGTTCTGGAAAGAGGCAATCTGATGCTTTCAGAAAAGTCAGCTTTACTGCCTCACTTTATCTAGACAGAACAGCAATCCCCACACAGTGATCTGTAATAACTACAAGCCACATCAACACCTTGTGCTTTCACACCAGACTGTGTTACTCAAGACAGCTTGTGCCTTACCAGGCTCATTGGACATGGCTGACCAAGTGAGATACATGGTGTAGAGCGTGATAACAGAGGACTGGAGGAGGCCAGAGCGAGACTGATACTCCTGTTCAAAGACAAGAGCAAGCCAAGGTCAAAAGGGCAAGTTTTACCTACAGTTGGGATAGTCTTACTCTGCTGATACAGATGCAACAACTATTATAATGAAAAACTTTATTTTTTAGGAATGCATTGGGCTTTGTTTGATGTTTAAAAGACCAGAAGAAACTCCTTAGAGTAATACAATTTATGCAGTGAGCAACTCAAACATGGAAGGAATGAGCAAACCAAATCCAGTTTTTCTGTGCCCTGGACTCAGCTACAGGTTCTTATGGAGTTAATCCCAATTTTCTTAATAGTTCTGTAGATATTAATCTAGCACATGATTTATTTGAGCAATACTAGTTCAGAATCAAGCAAGCTTCCTCTCATATTACACGTGCTTATCCATAATTTCAAAGCCACAGTATTAAGCCAAAAAACCTCCCATCTTATATTGCTTTCCCTAACAGTTTTTCTGTTCTGCCAGAGCCTTCAGCACTAAAACCACACTAGCAGTCCCCCACATGGAAATAAAGTCCAAAACAGTGTTAGCAAAAAAAAAAAAACCTATCTTCAGGAAATGCGTCACTACACAACACAATGGATTGGTTTCAGAGCAAGAGGGTTTTTGTTTGTGTTTTGTTTTTTTTTTTTTTTTTTTTTTCCTCTCAAATGTTCCTAGGTAACATACATACGATAGCCAAATTTTAAAGTTCTTATGTCTGACTGAATTGGTACTACATCCTTCTTACTTCCCTGCTTAGTATGCCAGAAGAAAATAGCAGAGAAAAATAATACCTGAACTTTAGGAAGGATAGAAACAATGGAAACAGCAATGCACAGGATCACATTCATGCTTATGAAGAACTTGTTCTCAGTGCAGTCATCAGGCTTTGTGTAGAAAACACAGAAGAGAACAACAAAAACCAGCGACAAGGCATAGAATGTGGTTGTACAGAACAGAGCTGGAGGGGGGGGGAAAAAAAAAAAAAAAATCAATTAACTGTTACATAATGCATGTAGTTTAGCAGTACATCTGAGGTGATTTAATGACCAGCTACCACTGTAAAGAGACAGCCCCTCTTTTTCACTTGGAAGTCTAGTTCAGAAAACTGGACTAGTAGAATGCATTTTTATTATAGGAATGGCTAAATTTCTGTTTTGGCTCACTAAGTAATATAACTCGGAGGAAACCCAATGCTGCCAATAAGAGGAGTAAGAGCTGCCTTTCAGTGGCAGTTTAATTGGTTTAACTGATGTCAAGCCACAGTGTCAAAAGGAGAGTGCTTTTTGCACACTTTTAATGGGCTATTTACAAGCAATTCCCCCTTCTATGCTAGAGGCCACCTATTTTCATTTCCATTCTGCTATGTTCCTTAGAAGAAGCTACAAAATGCTGTTGCAGCATTCCTAGCTATGAGCAAAGAACCACAACAATTAGCACTCTGTAATTTAGTGGTCACCTCGGGGGCATGTGCTGAGGCTGCTTTGTGTTGTACTGCAGCCACTGTCATCCACATAACTGACTTCCTGAGGACCTCAGTAGGGGAGGTAGCAAAGCAAAGGTAGAGTTGAAGAGATCCAGGTGATGACTTTCAGATCTGCTAGTCACAAGCCTAGAATATTCTGCATTTTATTTAATGAGAAAAAGGCAACACTGCAGTCATTAATTCCAAACGTTCACAGTAGTGACTCAAGGAGACTTGTGGAGTATAATTCTAGGTATGTTTGCAAACTAGTAATTAATATTCTGCAGAGTACTCACCAGCAGAAGCAAATCCTTTACAGGTTAAGATTCCTACCTGCATACCAACATTTAGAATTTCCCTCCTCCATTCTATCAACCCAGTTCTCATTCCAGGAGTGAGCAAAGTCCACGAGAAGCACCAGCTGGATAAGAATGAAGCAGAAGGCTCCACAAATACCAATAACAAACCAAGCTAGAAAAGGGAGCAAGAAAAAGAGGGTTAGTTTTCATCATTTGCATGCTACACCAGTTAATAAATAAATAAAAGCTCCTAATTATATTGCAGATAAATAATGAAAAAATCTGAAACTACATTTAGAAATGCAGATGATGTTAATCAGTTTGGCCTCCATCCTGCAGAAGCATGCAAGGAGTCCCAGCTATTTAAGGGTGCAGCTTATGCTAGTCAAGTTGAACATGGGAATGTTTAGCCCAACGTTTTCAGAATGAATGCAAGAATTAACACAAGACATCTTTGTGTACATAAGTACTATCATGCCACATTTCTCTGAGGATCAACAACACTTTCAAGTTCCTGTGATGTGGCCAGCCAGGAAGTTTCTTGCACAGATTTTTCAGAGACTAGGCAAGTATTTAGCACTCGTCAGTGTTCCAAGCTGCCGCTAATCTAAAGCGTCAGAAGACTCAGCCCAGTAGCGATCATGTCACAGAGTACCAAATTATTAATACACAACATTTCTGCCATTGAAAAGAGATTGCTCGTTGCCATTCAGTTGATCACCACAATACGAAGAACCAAGATGATACTCTAATGAAGGAGGACAGAACCTGTGTCTTCTACAAGGTAACTTTCACTATCGCAACAATAGGCTGTTAAGTCTGTGAAAAGGTTTGAATTTATTAAACAAAATTCCATGACAACATATTAACTGTACCTGTCGTAAAAGGCCCTTCAGGAATGTAAAACGCTCCAACCATGATAGCCACAATGGCAGCTATTTTGAAGAACCAGAACCTTTAAAAGAAGATGCAAGTTGAAAATATTGGTCTTTCTCTGCACACAGTAGTCATGCTTTACATGATCTGCAAGCAGCTTGCTATACACAGATGAGTGTCTAACAGAAGTGTAAAGAAGAAAAATTGTGTTCAGTGGGTTTACAGATATTCACCAAATCAGGGGGAGAGGGTGAAGCAATGGTCGAAACACTGCAGATATGGACTGACAGAAACCTTGAAGTTCAACAAAGGCAAATACAGAGCGTTGCACCTGGGACAGAAAACCCCCGTGCAACGGGGCAGACTGGGGGTCGGCTGGCTAGAAAGCTTTGCTGAAAGAGGAGCTCCTGCTCCAGCAAACGGGATGTGAGTCAGCAGCTCATCCTTGCAGGGAGGAAGGCTAACTCTGTGCTGTTCAGCTTGGAAAAGGGAGATCTAATTGCTGTTTTCAGCTACCTAAAATAAAGGTGTAAAGATGACAAAACCAGACTCCTCTTGCAGGTGCACAGTGGAAGGACAAGAGGCAACATACGCAAGATACAAAAAGAGAAACTAAAATTAGATATTGCTAAAAATTGCACAGGTTTCCCAGAGAGGTCAAAGCATCCCCATCCTTTGAGACATTCAAAACTCAACTAGATAAGACCCCGAATAACCTGTCCCATGTTGGTCCTGCTCTAAACAGGGGGTTGGATCATAAGATCTCTCCTTGGTTTGGCTGGGATAAAGTTAATTTTCACAAGAAGGTGGAAGGGGACACAGCCAGGATAGCTGACCCCAACTAGCCATGGGGGTATTCAACATCATATTGTGTCATGCTCAGTATATAAACTGGGGGAGCTGGCCGGCAGGGGAGAGGGATCACGGCTCGGGAACGGGCGGGGCATCAGGTTCCAGGTGTCGAGTAATTGCATTGTGCATCTCTCTTATTGAGTATTTTTTTATTAGTAGTATTATTATTTCTTCTCTCCTTGTGTTGTCCAATCAAACTGGCCTTATCTCAACCCGTAAGCTTTTACCTTTTGCTTCCAATTCTTCTCCCCATCCCGTCAGGGGGCAGGGGGAAGAGTTAGCGAGCAGCCACATGGTGCTTAGTTGCTGGCTAGACTTAAACCATGACGTCTCCAAAGTTCCTCTTCAAATTAAATGGCTCTGATAATTCAGGCATCTATCCCAGAACTAACTCAGTTAAATCAGTAAATCAGAAACCAGTTTCTGCTGGCTTACTGAGTCAGATCAGCCTAGTGAATGACCCAGTGAGTGCTAGACTCAGCACAAGGATGGCAATGTAAGCTAGCTGAAATCTGGCATCCCTGTGGAAAGAGGGGTGCCCAGAGCACAACCTGTTTGGTTACCTAACCTCTGAGCTTTACCAGTGCACTGGACATGCTGCATAAATAGGAAGGTTTTTGGAGCCTAAAGTGTTACTCTGTGTTAAGTTCAAAAGAAACTCAAGGCTGTCAGTGTACAAATAAACAATTTGCCACTGTGTTCAGTAAAGAAACTTAAGAGAGGAAACAAGTTGCAAGACCAGGCAGCTGGCTCACACACATACCCATTGTGTACCGAGGCTCTTGGATCATTGCTTGTTTTCACTTCTATCATGAGCAGAGAGAGGAGAAAGAAGAACACTGCCATGGCAAAGCTGATTCGATAGACAGCTCTGTATCCAACAAACACATCGCAGCTGACAAAGCCATCCACATGAGGTATCCGAGTATGAAGCCCCTCATCACAAAATCCAGGTATCTGAGTAAAGACACAATTCAGTTGTGAATTTACATCTGCATTTGCAGTTATATTCTTTAAACACTCTAACAGCTAAAGCTGTTAGTCAGCTGTCTTCTGGGAGATCTGGTAAGAAACGACCCTGTGCTCAGCTGGCCTGCACAGATCTTATGATGTCTTTCCCCGTGTCATCACTAAAAGCATCCAGGAAGGCTCAGATACCAAAGCAGTAGGCTTCTGTTAACGACTGCCAATCTCCATGTCTGGTCAGGCTTCAGAGACCAGGCATGTACTTAAAAATGTACACTCACTGAATTTACTATTTCAGCTAGAAGCTGCCCAGTACACACAGTCTCTTAACTCAAGGACAAGGCACATTTGCGTGTTCACGCCCCTCGTGTAATCCATTCCGAGCAAAGGCCATCAATAGTCACTGGCACAAGTAATGGTTTTGCAAACAGTTAAAAAGACGTTTCCCCCTTCGTACCTTTTTCAGCTGCTCTTCCATCCCTGGTGCCAGCATAATGCAGGCAAGAACAGTGCTGAGGAGGAGGAGGAAGGCATAGATAAGACGCGTCACCGTTGAATTCTTGCTGTTGGGACAACATCGGCACAGCAGACACGAGGCACCGCTGCACAGGCAGGGAATCTGAAGGACAGGGACAGCAAGAGTGAGGGCATCCCCCCTGCAGCCGACACCGAGAGCAAAGTCCGAACTCCATGCAGAGACACCCCACACCGATAAACCGTTCGGTCGACATTTCGGATTGACACCGTGTTTGAAATCACCCGTGGATCACCTGCCTGCCCGGCCGGGGCAGTCCCCGGGGGCCGCGCCGCCGCCCCGCAGCTACCGACACCGCCTCACACGGGCGGGCCCCGGCCCTTGGCGAGCCCCGCGCCCCGCGGGAGGAGCGGGGTAGTTACAGCCCGGCGCCCGCTCCGCTCCGCGGGGCCGCCCCCGCTCCCGGGACCAGGCTTCTGCCCGCAGGCCGCGGGGCGGGAGCCGGCAGGGTCGCCGGGCCCCCGGCAGAAGCACCGCTGCGGAGCGGGCCCGCTCCCTGGGAAAGAAGGAAAAGGAAGGGGGGCAGTTCGGCAGCCCCGCTGCGCTCACCCAGCTGGCCAGCGAGCAGACCCCCAAAGCCGCCCCCATGGCGCCGCCGCCACCGCTGCCAAACCCCCCGCGGCCACTTCCTGCTCCTGCGTCCGCCGCCACCGCCGCTCATTGGCTGCCAGCGCCGCTCATTGGCTGCCACCGCCGCTCATTGGCTGCCCCCGCCACACCGGCGTGCTCGGGGCCAATGGGAAGGCGGGATGGAGCCGCGCGCCAGCAGGAGGCGGGGCAAGGACGACAAAGGGCGCAGGTGGGGAAATAGTTGTTTATGAACGCTTCCTCCGCCTTCCCCGACGGGAGGTGGCCCTGAGGAGGAGTGGCGCTGATTGGTCGGAAGGGCCAGCGAGCGGGAGGTTCCTCCAGCAGGACAGCCAATCATTGAGGCTGATCGGCAGGCCCGCCGGCCATTCGCTCTCTGAGGCCGCTGGGCGGTACCGCGGCCCTCGGCGGTTGCCATGGCAGCAGCGCGGGCAGCCGGCATGGCGGGCCCGTGGCAAGGGCTGTCGCCGGGCCTATTGCCGCGCCGCCCCCGCCACACGCGGGGTTTGGGGCCGAGCACACTGCGTTTCCCTGCTCCCCGGCGCGCCCCGGGCCCCCCCTCGAGTTCCAGGAGGGGACAAGGACCGCGACAACCGGGATGGCTGAGGCCTCCCGCCGCCCCGCGCACAGCCCTGGGGGGTACACGGCTGCCGCCCGCACTGCCTGAGGCCTGCTCAGCCCCTCGGAGCTGTGTGCATGAGGGGGGAATCTGTAACGCATTCCCACTCGCCTCCCGTCATGGCAGGGACACCGGCCCTTGTGCTTCAGAACTTGTGTCACGTAGCTGCCCCTATTTTTCTGGTTGCTTTGCTGAGCAGTGAATGGTACCCGTGAGCTTCGGCCTGTGTAGTGCTGTAAGGGGGCTCTGGGTGGAAGCGGGAAAGCTCACGAGCCTTTCTGAGGTGGGGTTTTCAAGGAAACACTTCTGCATCAGATCACACTAGGCTCAGTTCATATTTTGAAGGTGTGTGACTGTAAAAGCTAGGGAGGTACTCCTTTAAAATGGAAAAAGTGAAAAGAACCACGTGAAAAGAGACATTGTTCTGCTGCTGCCCAGAGCGCGGGGGCCTCTCTGGTTTTGGGTTACCAGCATACTGCACAACTTGCAGTCTGGAGGAGTTAAACAGCTGAGTGACTACACTCCTCATCACTAAAGTCTGGAAGCAAATGAAATGGATGAGAGGTAGCCATGAGGATACAACAACAGCAAGATGGTGGCAGAAGTTTACACATAAGGAAAGCAATTTAGAGCTGTTTCATTGTCATTAATCTTGCAAAATATGAGAGGGCAGGGTCAGAACTGACTGGTTTGAGGCTATATCCTGGCTATAGCAATTCCAGCTATTGCACATCACTTCCTACTGTGTCAGACCCTTCTTTACTTCACACAGTCCCTTTCCAAAAAACCTTCCATCACAGAAAAGGACAAATAATCAGAATGACAGCTTTATTGCCACCTAAAATTGCCAGGAAATGACAAAAAGCATCCAGTAAACCAGTCACTTATTTTCCACAGCAGCGTTAACACTCAGAGTATGTGAACATTATGTTAACAGAATCATCTCTCTTGTAATCAGCCTCATTCATGAAGATATACAGGGTTCTTTCATAAATCATTGAAACTGTGCTTCCTTCAGATAATATATGAGCCTTTATTATTAACATATTTTTATTGCCCTGTTGGATGCAGCAGCTGGATCTATAAGAAGGCTTTTACCACATCCCTGCTACTTCACTCTTTGTTCACATGAAAGTATGCAGAATAAAGGCAGAATCCAAAACTCTCTGTTCTTTTCCCAGTAATCCTGGGTAAATAATTTCGTAGGTGTATTACTAATAACAATGATGAAGCTCAGCTGAATCCTGAGCCTGAGAATGTTTTCTTCACAGGAAATTTATGAGGCTAATAGTTTTGTTAAGTACTGTGGGATCCTCCACTGGATTATGCTAGAGAAACACAAAGGATACAGATAAAAAGCTTTTTTTCCTTCCACTGTCAACGTAACAGGAGATTTCCAAGTGCTCATTTTACTTCCCAACATAAACCCCTCTGATTCTGCATAACATCACCTCAAACCACACGTGTTTAACGGGAGATAAGGATGAAGTCAGCCTAGTGACTGCCAGCTATGGGAACAAGACAGGATATGGCAGGAGGTTATCCTAAGTTTGTACAAAAATACCCTGCTCTGGTATGTTAATCAGTCCTGACAGCAGAATGAAATGGTGCATCTCTTATGTATATATGTTGCATCCCATACATATCTGTGTGTTAGTTGAAATGCCTAGAATAAAGCCCTTGAAATTTAAAGGAAATGTGTCAGATATAGTCATTTCAAAGTAGTTCTCTGCAGTTCTTTGTGCAACCGAGCTCATAAAAAAATCACTCAAACTTGTGCATTAGTGCTGTTCTTGTTAACCTCAAGGGTCTCCCTTCATGGTAACAAAACCGCAGAACTTTTCCTGATGTTCCCCAGAGTATTTGAGGGTCCCTGCTCCGCATGGGCAGTATTTTTGCAGGTAACGGATCCCACAGACAGGCTACAATGGAATAATCCTTTGACCATCCAGAATCTCTCAGTTAGGTGAAGGGAACTGCGAATTGGAATGGCTCAGTCAAACCAACTAAAAAATGAAAAAATCTTATGTAGTGTGTGTTTCTACAGCAGTGCTGCCTTGGCCCATCTACAGGTCTAAACATCTTACTGTGCTCTTGCCTGCATAAACTTCCAAATTTTGAGGTACTGGCATCAGCTTTCTAATAGAACCCTCCTGATTATTGGACTTCTGTGAAGTGTTTGGCTTTAAACACTATTTATAACTGTGCTTTGATTGAATCTTCAAAGCATAAAGAACTACAGAGTTGTCTGTAGGGAAAGTTGCTTTTCCAGCTGTTTGGTTCAGGCTTTGGGTTGAGCTCTATTCCACCATCCAGCTTTTAAACCGTGCTTTGAGAATAGCCATCAAAGTCCTCCATCCGTGAGGAAGTTAGTCACTGCAAATGGGCAAAATACTGCTACATCTGAAACCACCACTGGGTTTAATTAGTCTTTAAATGGTCAGAGTTAATAGCTACTACAAAATCATGATGTTCCAGCAGAGCAGAAAGTCCTCTCAAGTATAAATATTGTTGAGTTTGTGGAGCTGCCAGATAACTTTCACTGGGGCCTAATCTAATCGTGTGCTGTAGATGCAGGGACTCACTCACCACTAACATGCAAAGGCCAACGTGTGCTGCCTGATTCCCCAGGAAATCGCAGGTGACCGGTGCCAGCAGCACGGCTCTTCTCCTCGCGCAGGCTGGCTTTACACTTGCAAGTGCCTGCAATTTGAGATCAAGAAAAATCAACCTAGTCCACACTCTCGAGTCTTCAAATATGCAAGCTTCTCTTCTTCGCAGCCCTTTGCTCACGCTTTTGTAATTCTCATCTTCCCTTGTCTGCGTGCTCTGTGACTGCATTAGCACCTGCCTCTGCACTTCTTAGACTATTTTCCTATCATGTCATGGATACGTGAGTCATCTTATTTGTGATCTGCCGAGCTGAGTGAGAGTCATAGTAGAGTTGTGCGCTTCAAGGCCATTAGTAACGCTGCTAAAACTTGCATAATATATTCTTCTGTGTCTAAATCCCTGAGAGATTGAGTAACTGTTTTCTTTTTCACCCCAAGTGACTATGCAACTGGATGAGTCACTGCTGTTATGATAGAGGAATTGCAGCCTTTGTGCTTATCCAGTTTTGTTTGGCCAGAAATTTATTTTACAGGACACCTTTGTTCAATCTCCTCTAAGTCCTTATATGTTACCAGAGACCTTTTCACTGACTTCAGTACACTGTAGATCATGTGCTCTGGCCTGGAAACTGTGTTAGTTTAGGTTATTGGTAAAACAGATGGAGAAATGTTGACTTTTATCCAGTACCCTGGAATGATATTACTAAGCTGTTTCATCTCATTGTTTATGGAAGCACTAGTGAAACTTAAACGTATTAAAAATTATTTAAATTACATTAAATAAAAGCTTATTTAAAACAAAACAAAACACAAACAGATATACTGGAGGGAATATTTTGCACAAAAGCTCTGCAGTGACATCTGTGAATGAACCACGGAGAGGACTAGCAACAGATGGCTAGTAAAAAGGAGGAGGGAGTGAAAGGTGGCCTCAGGTGGTAGGTGAACGTGGTATCCCTGCAAACAGCGTGGGCTGTGCAGACAGGGCCCTCTCGGCAGCAGGATCTGACCCCGGAGGGGCTGAGTTGTCAGAGCAGCCTTAGCCCTGCGACAGCAGCCGGCGGTAACTGTCCCAGGAGGAGCCAGGGGCGTTGCTGGAGCTTGGCACCTTCCCCCGGTCCTGTAGGCGAGACAGCATTAGTACAGAGCATCACCCCTGCTCTGCCTGGCAGTGCTGATCCAGGCTTGGTGTTGATGCCACAGCACCTCAGTCTGTACAGGTCAACAAGGTTCCTGGTTTTAAGTAGCCACTTCAAGAGTGGGTAGCCACAAAGCAAGCCAATCTTCTACTTGAGCATTGTCCAAGCACACTTATAAATTTTGCTGAGTTTGTTTAAAATGTTTTTGTGGTTTCGCTTGCCTGACATATTTTTTTTTATTAAGCCAGGCTTTATTTCCCCTGTCTCTGTGACCCCATCTCTCCCATGAGAGCCTGCACTGAAATCCAGCTGGCCAGCCCCCTCGTATCAGCGATCACTGCAGCAGAACAGCTTCTATTGAAACAACAGTGGGAGGAAAAGTCAGGAATTTCTGTATTTATTCCTGCCTCGAGCAGTGACGAGTTGTGTGGCTTTAGGTGAGCCACAGGACTGTGTGAGTCAATATGTAATGTGAGAAAATGAGCATATCCCTGAGTCGTAGCAGGCTCCATTAGTTCATCTTTCCATACAGCTTAAAATCAGACGAGTGCCTGACCCATTTTTTTCTCATGCTAAAAAGTGTAATACAGGATCATACTGGCCATTGTCATTGTCTCTTTTTCCATTGTCACCCACACTGGTGCTGCTGCTTTCCAAGATGCTCTGAAGCTAGTGAAATAGGTTTTCTCATAAATCTTTTAAATCATGTAAATCCTCCCAGTGTACCAGCTGACGTTTTAGATGCTGCATTTTTGCACTTGTGCCAGAAAGCATTTAACATGTTACAGTTGCTTATGTTGTTGTATTTTTTTAAAGAAGGGAAAACAGTTCCTTCCTCTTGTGTCTCCAGCAGAGAGACTGTTTCTTCTTGAAGAAGGAGTTCACATGATCATATAGATGCGTCAGATAAATCCCTTCCCACGTTTGATATTTTCTAAGTTGAATGATTGTTATTCCAAAGCCAATAGCTGGGATGGTTGTGTGATTTAACATCTCTGGAGCAATTTTTTTCTTCTGTTCACAAGCTTTAAAGAAATTAAGTCTAAAAATGAAATCTGTCAACGTAGAAAGACTCATTACCCAAACACTCTTGGCTGAGTTATCTTCACAAATATTTCTCCCTGTTTGTTTGTTTAAATTTGGCCAAGAGTTCCAGAAATACTTTTAAGATAACAAAAATGGGCATCCAGATCAGAAAGGAACTCTGTATTTAGAAACTCTGAAATACTACTGAGGGGGGGCTGTGCTGTTAACTCTTTTCTGGTTGCTCTGAACCTCCATGGTGTTGGAGAGTAAGTCATGGCATTCTTCTTTGTATAAATGTTTTTCCCATCCTAGATGATTTAGAAAAAGAAGTACCCTAGGGGAGACTAATAATACAATACCATCTCCTGTCACATCATTGAGTTCAATAGGGTTGTTGCCCGAGAGAGTCTGAATCAAGCAGTTTGCTGCAGGCAGTGTAAGGCAAGAGCTGACTGAGTGTAAGGCAAGAGGCTCGGTAGTCCCTGTGTCCGCGTGCGCTGGGGGCAGAAACAGCTACAGGCTTAATTCGGGGAGGGAAGGAAGGGGGGCAACTGAGGGCTGAGTGCAAGTTTATCTGGGGGATCTTACAACCCAGCTTCCCGCCGCAGAACACACTTGAGGACACTGAGCCTCTACTACAAATTCACACACATGGCTTTTTAAAACGTATGCTGAGGGTGTCATGTTATTGAGCGCCCATAGGAAACAAAAGCAGGGCACCTTGCTAAGCTTGACCTCCACAGGCATTTCAGTGGCAGAAGCAGAGTGACTTCTCCCTATTATAAGGACTAATTCAGTTCTGAATTTGCCATCTTTATGAGATAATGGCAGAAGGGTTTTTTTTCAGATTCTAAAGGATGGCTTACAATTTTTAACTAAAGTGACTGTTAGTATAACTGTATTTGTTACTGTGCTTTTAGGGGCTTATGCAGAACCCGATGCCTTGACAGGCCTGCAGTGCGGTTCTTGTGGATATTTTCCTTTCAAAGCTGTTTTTTCCAAACATGTATTTAGTATCATTACAGTCCTCAAACAATTTAATGCAAGAATGGCAAGAGCCATTCAAAACGAAGCAGAAACGGACATGCTGGTGCCCATGTGTACGTCAGAAAATTTCACCGCGCTAGCAGTGGTTTCTGGACTGAGCAGCCCCTGCAAGAACACAGAGACTTTGGGGAGATACAGCAGTGTAAACGAGGTGTCTCTTCTCCTTTCCTGCTTGCATGGGTTTCATCTCACTGCCTTGAAGCTGCCTGCAAGGTAAGTATCTAATCCATGGCAGTTAGTGAGCTCTCCCTCTGCCCAGTGAAGATGGACAGATGGGATGAATTGTTCTCTGACATCAGATCTACCACCGCTCCCTTAGTCCTGGCCTCTACTTACTGTCACAGGAACTTTGATGTCTTATTTTTGGATGAGTTTTTGTGGGTTTAGAATGAAAGTCTGATTGTAGCCGGATACTAATTTCATTGGAAAAAAAAACAAAACAAAAACAAAACATTCAAAACCTGATGCATGCTGGTCAACGAGCAACGTGCCAGGCAGTGGTAATCTCAACTCAATTATCTGTCTGTAGGGGCTGAAATTTAGTTAGCATTTTATGGTTAGGTACCAGCTGGTGTTAAGATGTTGCTTAACTAAAGAGCCATTGTTTACCGTTAATAAAACTGATACCATGACACATTCCTTATGGTGTAGATGTGCTATCATATCTTGGCAACGGTAGCAGGAGAAATTATTCTGCCCGGCTTGCAGTCTTGTCTTCATTGTAAAAGGAAAAATAATGAGGCTGTAATTACCCAGCTTGGAACTAAATGAACCCAGCCAAAAATGCTGAATGATGAAAGATGACTCCTTATAGCTTCCCAAACTTAGCTTGTTTGGATCCCATCACTGGTGGTGCCAGTGTCAGCTCCTGGCTCTCACTGGGCTGGATCCATCGCCAGCAGGCACAGCTCAATTGTTTCAACTGTGGTGGTGTCGCAGTTTGAAGAACTGTTGAACAAATTGTGGTAAATATACCATAAGCCTTGCCAAAATGATCTGTTTACATGAGGAAGTCAGCACGCAGCCGTTCAGGATGAAGTTCATAGCACACAATCCCCTCCTTATTAATTCTTGGGGTAAAGAACCCTATCATGTAGTGGTTTACTCCAAATTAGTAATTATTTTGCAGATGGGATCACACACTCCTCCTTCCAACATCCAGTATTTCAATATCAAAGCTGAAGTTTCTCTAATTTTGCATCTTAAATTTATCTAATAAACCAGTAGATTCGATGAGTCCTTTTTTTTTTTTTTTTTTTTTTTTTTTCCCTTAGTGCAAATAAATATGGGAAAAGGGGGGTCTGTTATTCCATTATTTCTAGCTCTCAGTTTCACACAGTTTCTTGTTAACCAACAGTGCAACAGCTGGCAGACTTACTTCCCAAACTGGTTTAGATACTGAAAGGCCGGTGGCCTTCTGCCTTCAGCACAGAAGTGGTGTGTTTGGTGGAGCTGTTGGAGAGACAAGGATGAACTTCCCATAGCAATGAAGAGGCAGAAAGTAATGCTTCTAGATGCCCATTCTTGTTCAGCTCACCCTTGAAGACTGCTGAGATGTAATTGTATTATTAATGATATGTTACAGTACCTGGAGAATTGGATAAATAATAACTAAAAAGGCCTTTTCATCAAAATAAAGAGGATTTTCCCTCCTGGTTGCTCAGCTTGAGCGCTCATTTCTGCAGGAGCGCCGGCAGTGCTGCCGCGGAGCACACACCTCTTGTCCCAACAGTGAGATGCCTGCCGGTTGCCATAGCGACGGGGAGCGCGGGGGCCGTTTGGGGTGTCAGTGCTGCAGCGCGGGCGCCCGCTCGGTGCAGCATCCCCTTGCTGTGCAGCTCGCTCGGCCGCCCAGGTCCCAGCAGCTACGGCCAGCTTGGGAAGGGCAGCTTGCGAAGTGCCCGTCTGTAGGGCGGGCTGCGTTACTGGTATTTGGCTTGTTGCAGAGGTTGCTCCCTTGAACGTGCCTTTGCAGGATGGGCAGCATATAGAAATAGGTTGAAATACAGAAATATATCTGTCCATATAGAAATAACGGCATAACTGTTGCACCGACGGCTTGCAGCATACACAGCAGGTCACCAATATTGCAGCAGCCACCCTTGCATGCAGGGAGGAGCTATTAGGCGGCACGGCAATTTGGGCAAAGGATATTTTGGATGGTGAGCGGCATTTACACCTCACTCAGCATTAGAGGGCAAGGAACCCAGACCCAAAACCAGCCTTTAAAATCAAATATGACTGAAACTTTCAGACCCAGGGCAGCCTGGATGGTGGGCTTTTATTAAAGGGTCTTCTGCAAGACCTTATAAGACATCTAGCTCAGGACTGTATGGAGCTAAGGTTTTAACGTATAGCTCAAGGAAGCTGCTGTCTAGTTAAATGTCACTGTTAAATTATTCTTGCAGTGGATAATCTGAATAAAAATACTTGGTGCTTTATCAGGCCAGATTTTACAAAGCAGAAAACAATTACTTGACAGATGTTATAAAAGGAAATTATTTAATCCACAAATGTGAGTGGCAACTGGGATCTGTATGAGAACATTAAACACTGGGTCCAAAAAGCTGTAATCCTCCAAAAAAGTGAAAATTTTACACCTGTCCAAAAAACCCAAGCCCAGCTTTGGGAGAAGGCAAGAATCTGAAACAGAGTGAGTGAATTAAGGGAGTAGGTGGAACCCTTCAAAAACTGGAAATGCTAGAATAACCGTAAGAGAATAGTCATGACACAAAAAGCAGTAAATAAAATACATCTCAAGAGCAGTGGGGAGTGAGATTGACCATTACTAGGTGAGGAAGGTCTGCTGGCATGGACCTACAAGAGCATCAGGCTGTCCATCTGTGACAGACATGGAAGAGCTGCCAGTAACAGTGTGGACAAGGTTAATGTTCTGGGCTGGGTGATAATCTGTCTCCGTAGTGGTCGTTTAGCCTTCTGTCCTTCCACCAGCCAACTGCCAAAAGGAGATGGTAATACCTCTTTTATTTTTGTCTGTATTGGCTATTTAAAGGATTCGGCTTTAAGGCTGGCACTGCGCCTTAATATTTACTGCTACAGTAGGGATGGAGCGTGTGGTCTCAGTTGGGGACACTGGTGCAGCACCACCAGGATTACTCGAGACTCGATGGCTCTGCCTCCTGGCAAATTCCCCCTGCCCCGCAGCAGCCCGCATTCCTGCCAGGAGCCCCCACCGTACTCTGCCCGTGCAGTCGGTAAGGAACACCAGGGTTTTGTCAGCCCCTGCGTCCACCCCGGGGGGGCAGAGCCCTCCTCTGGGCCACCCAATGTGGACGGTGGCCCTGTCACCTTTGCTTACACCTCCCTGTGTCAGCCACTGCATGCCTGGGCAACACCTGGAACCCAGGGCAGGCTCCCAGTACGGCGCTGGGAGCAGAGGGCTGTATGCAATGCCTGAGCGAAATGCTCCCAGGTCACTAGGCGAACCCTGTTTTTATTTCATGTACAGTCTCAGCACAAACAGAATATTTTGTTCCCTGACCAGAACATGGAGCTCTTCCCATGGAGCGCCCTGAACTCCCGCTGTTCTCAGACCAAATCGCAGGGATGTTGCACCTCCCCGGTCTCAGTCTTTATGTCCTTGGGAACAGCTAGAATAGATAAATGGCACCGTGTCTAAGGGCGTGGGATGGCACAGGACACGGGAACAGCCTTGTTGAGCTTATCCTGGCTGTTGCAGTGGCCAGCTGCTTCACGGGAAGGCATCTATTTACACGTACTCCCTTAATGAAATGACATGGAAAGCAGGGAATCATGCCGGGAGGTTAAGCTGAAATTTTTCCCACGTTAGGTAGAAAGTGAGTGTATATGGCAAAACCTGAAGATCGCAGTCCTTTGACTCACAACAGAGGATTAATAACCAAAGTTTGATCCCTCACCATTCCAAAGAAGGAGTACCCTGTTCAGAGTCTGTAGAATAAAATCATGTGAAAGCCTATTTAGCTGGAAGCATAAGTCAGGATCAAAATATTTAGATGGCTTCTGCACATCTGCAACAGAAATCCTTGTCTGGTTGCCAAACACTGGGGAAAAATCACCACCGTTGGCTGGGTGGCTCTGGCATATATTATAAAGCTGACAGAGATGACTATTTTCTTCTCACTTATCTGCATACCCCTTTGCTCTCCAAAAGGAAGAAGCACTACTGCCAACCCAGCCTGCTACTATTCTTCCACCTAGCCCCGCTAGCAAAACAGAGGGACAAAGGGAAGGAGTACCTGTGTGTGGGCCTCCGAAGATCTCCTGCTTCCCTGCCAGCAAGACCTGCGCTGTCAGCTGCGATCAACTTAAGCAATACCTCTCCGGTTGCACCTTCTCATCCTGACAATCATTTTTAGCTCTTTCTGTATATCCACCCCTTCTTAGCAAGCAGAATGAACCTATTCAATTAATACTTGCACGTTCCCCACCCCCACCCCAAATACGTCCCTGAGCTGACGGAGATGTTGCTGTTCACCCTGTGTCCCAAACAAGAAAGCTTTCACCAGCGAGATGATTTTCTGGTGAAGCATGTGCTTGGATGCATGACCTTTGTGGGTTTACACTGAAGAAGCTTCTGGATTCCTTTAGACAAACAAATCCCTTACTGAGCAGGATTTATGCTTGTTTTGTAGTCTTTGTGCCGCTAGCCAGCTGCCACGCTTTCTCCTATCAGCAGCAGGTAAAGTGCTTCTTATACAGAGTGTGTAAGGGAGTTTGTTATGGGCTTTGGGACCCTTTGGGTAAAACGTGGCACAGGGCAGTGCTGTCACTGACTGGCAGCTCTGGCTTGCCACAACATTTGAGTTGGAGACCTGCTTGGATCTGTGGCATGTGCAAAGAGGTAACCATCAAGTGACTTCTTTTTCAAGAGCCTCTGGATAGAAGGAATTTTGCAGAAACGAAGGATTAGAGGGTGCATGTCCACGATGGACTTTCAGCAAAGGCTTTGAACTGGACTTTGGGGACTATCAAAAAAAAAAATTGTTTCTTTTCCAAACTGAATACTTTCCCTAGGGAAAAAGGGGGGAAAAAAAAAAGCAAGTTTGGTCTGAGACTCCAACCTATCTAGCCAGGACAAACCTTTCAGAGGTGTTTGGCTCAGCAGGCAGAGGAGATAAGGTCACCGGGGAGTAGTGGCCGGGAAGGGGGAAGGGATGAGCTCGTGGAGTGAAATTGCCCAGAAGCAAAGCACAGCCACTCACTTTGCAGTGAAAAGCTTTATCATCTTTGCACAGATTACTGCAGCTAAAAATATCTCCAGCTCAAAGTAAACAGTTTTTTGAGCGTGCTCTGCCCTGCTGGCACGTCAGCCCCGCACCGAGCCGCCGTGCCAGCAGCCACGGTGCGCGTCCCCGCGGTCCCAGCGCCGAGGGGCTCCCCACCGCCACACGCTGCTCTTTGACCCTGCCTGCCAATCGAGCTGACCCCGGAGGGGGTTCGCTAATGAGTTTAGCCTCATTACAAGCTTTTTGTTTTTTGTGTTTCGCCTGTTGATGAACCTTTCTGGATGAACAGCTCCTATAAAAACAAAATGGGTCCAAACGCCGAGTAATTCATTCAGACATGCCGACACCCACACTCTCTTCCCTAATCAACAGCAAAATGTGTCTTGGACAACAGAAAGAGTAGCTTGTCACTAAAGCTGCTTCTACCTGTTGGTTTCTCTTCTCACGAATCTCCAAGTGCAAGCTGTTATTTAATGGCTTAAGACATTCACACTTTCCTTAGGGAGTCCAGCAGACTGTTGAAATATGTTCTGTGGTTTTTTCGATCAAAAGTTTATTTAAAGTATTTATTTTAGGGCAGAAAGTCTGGAAAAAAATCAGGTTGTCACATTTTTTCCATGCGTCTCTTGTGCCATTCCACATTTCCTTGCAATCTTGATGACATCAAGCGACACGGAGAGCTCAATGCCTGGGAAATGCGGTGGGAAGCTGCTCTTACGTGAGGAGGCTTCATGCTACATCAGCGGGCTATCGCAGCACTGCTCTAACCCTGGCAGCATAAGCTTCTGGGGGAAGCGAGGCTCAGGCTGCGAAAACATTCAGGTCAGAGGCAGGTCAGATCCTTCTGAAGTGACAGCTGGTCTCCTTGGGCTTTGGAGCTTCCCGGATGGTCATTGTGCCGGTGGTTTTTCTTGCTGGAGCAGGCAGTGTGCAATCCAGCACTGCAGCTCTGCTCCAGGGGTGGGTTTCTTTACGTTAGCACCCTCAGGGATACTCTCACCTCATTTTGACACTTGCCCTACGAGATTGCTCTGGTTTTGTCCTTCCTCCAGCTAAAGGTTGACAGTCAACCCGTGGGACAGCTTCTTGCTCTTTCCTGAGCCGTGCTCTCCCATCCTGTGCTGCGCCAGAGCAGTGAAGATGGCACCCGCAGCCCAGGCTGCAGGGCACTGCAGGACCATCCCTTCCCTGGGGTGTTGCTCTCTGCATCCCACTCTGTGATGCAGAGCTGAAAAAAATTGCTGCAATTCTCTGCAGACCAACTGCATGGTCAACAGGAGCAGGAGCCGACAGTCCAGAGCAGCAGTGTCATTACCACCAGTCCTAGACCATGCAGGATAGCACGGCATAAAGCAGATGGATGCAACAGGCAGCAAAAACCTCGCCAAGGACAAGCGTATTAGTAAAGTAGAAGCCAGTGGAGGCTGACTGTGGCTGCAGCTGAGTCAGTCGGCTCAAGGCTGTAATACCATCCGTCACACAGAGCGTGCCATGCCAGGCAGCTATAATGTTGTCTCATTATGGCAAGATAGAAGCTGCATTTATTCATAGCCCACACCTCCAGGTGAACATCTTACGGTATATGAAGCAATAGAACAAGAGATGGTGAACCTGAGTTAGAAGTTCAGGTGGATTTCCAGAGACAAATGTCAACTTTCATTTAAAAATAGGAAGACTGAATACATTGAAAGCCATGCATTTTTATCCTAATGTGTTAAGATTTCAGGCAAAATTTTTGGCATCTTAGGATTTTTTTTTTTCCCTTGTGGGGAAAAAAAAAAAAAAAAAAAAAAAAGATATGTTCTGTAGAAAATCCCAAACTGCTTTTTTCTACTTTAAAAGAGTTTTGATGGAAAATATTTGACCAGTCCTTGTAGGGGATAGTATTGGATGAGGTCACTGCAAGGACACGTCAGTGTGTGCAGAAAAGGACGGACTCTTTGGTGGATGCTCTGGGGGGGCTTGTTCCCAGGACCAGACACACAGGATTGGGAAGTTTAAGTAAGACAAGACACATCTTATTTTAAAAGCACATATACTGTGCTCCTGGATTTCCAAAGTGCTTTGTTGTTGCCTTTGCTATATAGTGCTTGCATTGTAACGGTGCTGGCCACAGGCTGCCAAGAAAATGCCTGGGTTGCTGGCATAGCATTTGCATCCTTACCAGATTTGGCCTTCAAACCTCGCAGTCCAAGCGTTGGTGTAAGGCTGTAGCCTTCTGGAAAGCTTTCAAATACGAGCTGGAGTAAAGAGAAAACTACAGCCTTGTCCGGGCGAGTGTAGCAACCTCCCGAGGCTGTGCTGGTCCGTCGTTACAGCGGGGCAGAACCCTCCTCCCTCCGTTACATCTGATGAAGATAAACAGGGCGTTGTGGTGAATCTCTTACCGTTACTTTCGGGTAAGTGGTAAAGCACTGGAGAGAGATGAGTTTCTGCCAAGTGATGTATCTCAGGAGATCAAACTGGCTTCCCAGGGCTGGTTTTGAAATAAAACCAAATTGAATCAGGGGGCAGAGCTACACGAGGTCGGTTTGGGGATGCACTGAGCATGGGTATGTTTTGCTCTGTTGAAGTCTGAAGTTCCTCCGTGCCTCAGTATTGTCATCAGGGTGTTTCCTGCACTGCCTGCTGATTTTGTTGGTGTTTTTATCTCTTCCTGCATGCGATGGCAGGGGTGTGGGTATCTATCACAGCAAATGGCATGTATTCGGGCACGCACAAACAGATTCTGGCTGGAGGCGGAGAGGCCAGCAGGGATGGAGCAGGTCTGGCTGCACAGCCGGTGCTGGGGCGAGAGGAGAGGCTGGTGCTCCCCGCCGGCACCGAATGGCTCCGGGGCACATCTGTCATGGGAGAGCTGCAGGGTGGCAGAGATGCCGCTTCTGTGTCTGCTTGGCGCTCAGCGAGATGGCGGGTTGGGAGAGCCAAGTCCTCCTGGCTCATACTACTCACTTTGCATGCAACTTGAAATAAGAGCTCGTCTAGCTCAAGTGGGGACCGGGTCTGGCCCTTGGCAAACACCCCTTGTGATCTCCAGTTGAGCTGTGTCACTTCTCTTCCCCCTTACGAGGCTGAGGACTGGAGTGTCCTTACAGCAGGGATGGAGTGAGTCTTTCAGTCTCTCAGCAAAGCAATTAGCACTGATGATCCCTGTTCCAGTATGGGTGTTCAGGCAGGAGCAGGTGCTCACACACCTTCCCACCATGCCGGTAGGGCTGGGCAGGAGCGTGGGCCAGGAGGACAACTGGAGCCCCGGCACTGAAACCAGCTTGTCTGTTGGGCTTCAGCCTCCCGGTGGGGTCTCCAAGGCAGACCTCACGCAGGGAGGTGATACCACCCAGAGGGACAATCCTGGCCCCCTGTGGGGCCGAGAACAGCCAAAACTTCCTCTTTTCCTGGAGTCACCCCAAGCTCTCCAAGCGCTCCCAGGCTGTGCTTCACAGCAGGGTGGATACAAAGGTATGTGCTGGATAGGCAGTATCGCCTTGCCCTGAGCACCTTGCCCCCCTTAAATCAGGGTGCTGACACCAGCTGTGTGTTGCACCCCCAAATAAGGCTGGCACCCAGGGGCAGATGAGCTGAAGTACGTTTGGATTTTACCCCGTGGGAGTCAGTGGAGCAAAAAGCACTCTTAAAAGACACAAAGCTGTATTTTTGCTTGGGAGGCACTTCCCTGGCGCTACAGCGGGTAAAACAGCTCAGGCTGCATGGGGTGCAACGGTGCCTTTGGCCAGGCCCTGACGGAGAGGACGAACGGCGGGATGCAGCTGGGACGTGCACCCGAGCGATGCGCCGGAGAAACCTGGGGGAGCGGCGGGAGGAAGCGCCCGGCAGCAAAAACACAGCGCCGAGCGTCGAAGGAAGGATGTTCGGGCACATGCAGCTGCCGGGAGCTGGGGTTACAAGGCAAAGCTGAACAAAGATCGCTGTGAAAAGGAAACGGATCCCTCCTGCCGACTGTAAGGTAGGAGCCGAGCGGTAGCTGCTTGACATCATCGGGATGAGCATTGGATTACAGCAGGCAGGGACTGACTCGGGAGGGGAGGAGAACACGCCCCTCGGCCCCAGAAGTGCAACTTCATTTAGCAGCTCCCAGTACAAGGAAACCGCAAGTCTGAAACTGGCTGCGACTCCCCCGGCTGGCTTGGCCGCTCGCCACACCGGGCAGAGACGCCAGGAGGGTATAATCCAGCCTCAATTTCTTCCTCGGGGGCAGGACCACGGAACTTGGGATTCGAGAAGCAGCGGGAGCCGCGGTGGCCGTAAGTAGGGCTGTGCAGGCTGCTGCGGGCGCGCGGGGCTGGCGATGGGCTGGGGTGGTCGGTGGCCAGGAGAGCTGGCTGGCAGCACGGCGAGGGGCTGCTCTCCTGCTGCCCCCGGCACGAGAGCCAGAGCCACGCTACGGAGGGGTGATTTGTTTAGAGATATGGTTAACTTTTACCTAACCGACCGCAAACAGCGAGATTTTTGCTGCCCACAGACTGTGGGTTGAAAAACTAAGCTGCATCCTGGGTTTTCTGCTGTTGGGAGAAACCGTTTGTAGGCTGATGGCAGGGATGTGGCTGCTGTTTCACTTAGAAAATAATGCAGTTCAGTACTTGCTGCGGAGGGGTAGCAGGGAGAACAGACTCAGTGGTTAGAAATCACAAAGGACCATGGATCAGTGATCCCCGAGGGGATTTCTGGCCTCATTTCTACATGTGTCCATTTATCCTGAGCGGCTCGCCAGAGGGAATCCCTTACGGCATCGGGGTGTCTCTGAGCTCGCACAGGAATGGATGCCAGCCTGCGGGACAGATGCCCGGTGTGCCATCTGAGTGGGGCCGTGGTGTGAATCTGTCCTTCGGGCTGTCGGGAGCTGCAGGGCTGCCCGAGGCTCCCCTTTGAGCTGCGAGCGAGGGCTTCGCAGGCGGAAGCGGGTTCAGAGACTTGCTGGCATCCAGCTTTCCAAGCAAATGTTTTAAAAGGCAAAGACTTGGGATAAAAAAAGAACTGCTGTGTGGTGGTATTCTCAGGAGGCTTTGCAAATTCCTCCACCTCGGAGCTGTGTGTCTTTCTCTCCTCTCTCTGGATTCCCCTAAGCAGCTGGTAACGAGCCACAGTGGTGAGCTTTCACATGCATGTAATGCCTTGGCCCCAAAGGGTGTTTGGCAAATGTTTCCCGTTGCTTGGAAGGGGTAAATGGGTCCACAGAACAAGAGCCAAGTTTAGCCATGAACCCAGAAGCAATGCCTGGGTGGGTGGGCTGGCAGCACAAAGGAGGGCGTGCTGGGGTCAAATGAGCAAGAGGCAGCCGCAGCGGGGATGCTGCAGCAGTGCAGGGGTGAGGGGAGATGGGGTGTGGGCATGGCTTGACTGCGTGGCAGAGACCCTGAGATGGTTGCAGCCCCTCGGGCTCTGGGCTGTTTGCTCGTAGTGAGGTCGGCATGCCTGGCTTGAGTAGCTGTTGCACACACCTTGGCTGGAGAGGGCCACCGTGCTAACGCGTGGCCACCCAACTGAGAAGTTGTCATGTTTCTGCTCTCATGAGGGATGGTGTCTGGGAAAGAAGGTTGCATGAAGAGATCCTCAATGCCTGGATTCATTCATAGTGCAGGTGTAGGTTAAATCACTATTTACTGCTTAATACACCTCCAACACAGAACAGGGCATTGAGTCCTTCAGCCTGAGCTCCACACAGACATACAAATCCCCCCACCGTCATTTTCAGGAACGCGTTCCAGAGTGTGGGGTCAGATGCCTCAAGGAGCTGGAGACCATTAAATATAGTACATAGGCTCCCCGTGTAGGCAGCTTTATCATGGAGAGAAGAAAACCCAAGAATGTTCTTAGCAATGCGTCTTCCAACCAGCCAGAACTTTGTACTCAGTGGCTGAATCTGAAGTGGTGTACAGGCACACAGTGAACTAGAATGGGGAGTTTTGCTTTTTTCCCTTATCCTCTTATTCCAAGGAAAGGTACTTCTCACTCAGAGGAATACCCACAGGCATACAACCCTCCTCCCCAAAATAACTATGAAAAATGTTTTCCAAGTTGCCAACATTTCTTGATTTCCCAAATTTCAGAGCCAGTTCCTGCAGTATACTGCTGTGCATTAATCCCTCCAGCCTGTATGGGTAACCAAACACCAGTGTTGCTCCTATTTTACCTGGGCTATACACAAATCAGATGATTTTTCTGAGCTTATACAGATCTGTGGCAGAATCCAGGATGAATCTACAAATCCACAAGGAACAGCAGAAGCCTCAACCCAGCTTTTTATTTGCCTTTCTATGCCACCCTGTTCTGGTGTCTCCCATTTTCACATTCCAATTGTTTCTCCACACATTTAAGGGTTTCCTTAGCATCACTAAAGCTGTATATACGGACTGATCCAGAAAAGAAATTTTCCATCACAGTACCCATTTTAGAGAGGATGAGAGGGGAAAAAGCCCTCTGCTTCTAGTTGTGTCTAGCCCATAACCAGAAAAAGCCAGATCTTACAGGGAGCGGCTCCCAAGTCTTGTCAGCACCAGCCAGCGAGAAGGGAAGGTTCAGCTGTTGGGTGGACTTTGTCCCCAGCTCCTCACGACAGCAGTTAGAGAGGTCGAGACATCACTCCTGGACTCAGCTGGCACCTGTAGCACGAGCAGCAGTTGAACTATGAACCACCTATTCCCTCATTTCAAAACTCTGACTCCCTTCGAGCCTACGAGGATTATGTACTTTACACCACTCATTTCTGGTTTGCATGGCGAGTTCCAAAACATTTCCTTCCCTGTATAGCCCCGGAGAGGCTCTGTGCTCTTTGCACGGCTCCTCCACACCAACTTTCATGCAGGCACGTTGCTGGTCACAAGCCACTGGCTCGGGAACTCCCCGGCGAACACTGAAATGCCAACTTTTGTTGATATTTGCAGTGATGTAATAAGTTAAACATATCCCCGCTGGAACATCACCAACTTTACTGGAATTGCTGTTTCCACAAAGTGTAATTAATCTGTGGTGCTCAGTGCCACAAGATATGACTGGAACAAAGACCTCAGACAGCATTTTAATGGATATCGGGTAGTTATCTCAGTCACAAAACAATCCTAGGTACAATTAAGAGGATATTGCATTTTAAGGATTATAAAACCTCCTGGTTCAGAGTAATTAATGACTTACAAAAAACATTCCACTACAATTACAAGTTTCCTTGCACCTCTGAGGCCAAGGATGCCAGCTGCTACTAGGGACAGGGCACTAAATGAAGCAGTCTCAGTCTGCGCCAGGAGGAGTGAGCTCCTGTTCTGATCAGCGATGCCTACAGCCTGTTGTTTACCCAGGAGTCAAGAGACATGAAAACAATCTTCTCTCTGCTGCCACCACCTTTCTTGAAACCAGAAAGGATTTCCTCTCTGGATCAAAAGCAGCACCATAACAGCTGTTGTGTAGAATAAAGTTGAATTCTGCCAAAAATCATTCTGGGTTTGTCTGGAACATATATTAATTTTGAAGCAATGCTGAGAACACTGAGTTTGTTTTGTGCGTTTGTTCTTTTTGGGTAACAGCTGATAAACATGGAGGGAATCTGAACCCCAAACACGTGCATCATGCTGATGTCTTTGTAATTCATTCTTGATGGGGTATGGCTGTTTAGCTCTCCAACGAACATTTCCACAGAGGTCCTAAAATAATATGTGATGCCTTGATGGGTTATAGGACTAGATTAGGAACTGTAAACTCTTCTTCAGCAAGTTACTTTAGCCCATCCCTAGTCACACTGCATGGACTAATCCGTCTCACCACCCCCAAATGTCCAGACTCCCTGTGTGGGATATTGCCTGGCCTTTGCACACCGGAGCCTTCTGAGCTCTGCCCATCGCCCTGGGAACAGCAGGACTGGATGAGCCAGAAGAAGATGAGCCTTTGGGGATGGAGCAAGGCACCCAGCTTCAGATTTGCAGACTCCAGATCCCCAAGCGAGGGCTGTGGGGAGAAACATCTAGCCAGAGCCAGGGCAACAGGGTTGAAAAGCCAATACTGGTTGCTAGTTTGTGTCTCCAAAATCAGTATTTGAGAGAAAATGGAGGTTTCCCCCTTACAACCCATCAGGAACAGGGCTGCTCAGTGATAACTTCTACTTTAGATCATCATTGCTCCAATTTGCTTTAAGCCTCTCTTGGCAGAGGGCCACGTATTTTGAGATATTTTGCAACACATATGAAGTGCTGGAGGTTTAACTGTTTGGGCTGCAGAACACACGAGCCAGAGCAAGGCAGGAAGGCAAAGGAGGAATTCCAAAGCTGGCGTTCTTCCTTCCTGCTTTTGTTTGCCTGCTTGGTGCCCCAAAAGGGCAATGCATATTCCCAGAGTTGTGGAAATACCATTTCTTTTCCGGCCCAGTGTTTCCAGTAAGCACTTCACTGTAAATGGGATAAACACCAACAAAAGTGTATTGTTAAATCCCTGTGTCTTTGTTTGGCTCCTGTCATGATCATAATTAGTATTTTCCACTGTAAGCCTGTCATCTGCAGATCTGAAAGTGCTTTACAATTATTTGAAGCATCTAGCAAGGGGAGCAAGTATTAATAGCTCCATTTGACAGATGGGCAAACTGACACACAGAGGCAGCAAGTGCCCTGTCCTTGAAGCAGGACCAGAGCCAGCAAGTAGTTGGCTCCAACAACTAAAGAGTTTTAAAAGTGGGTCAAAAAAATAAAGAGAAAGGCTGTAGATCTCTCCCAGCCTGGAAAATGATGGGGAATAGTTCCTGTTGGAGTGGTACTCAACTCAGATGGGCCAAACAGATGAATTGCTGGATGAACTACTGCTTATATGGTTAAATGGTTCATCTCTTTCTTTCTGGTCTAATATTTGTCCCTGGGTCAAAGTGAAAAAAAGTCCATGATGTTCCAAAATGTCTGAAAGCTGAAACAGCTGCTAAAATAAGCAAGTGTCTTGTTGGCTGGGCTCTGCAGGTCAGGAGATTGCAATGCACCCACAGATGTTAAGGCCACAGAGGAAATGTCTTTGAGTGGGGCTTGGGGACAGAGGGAGAAGGCACATCTGTGCACAAACAGCAAAGCCCGAGGAGCAGAAAACAGACCAAGCAAGGCGACTAAAAGTACCAGATCAAACTTCCCCTTTTGCTTCAGAGACGCTGACATGGGAGTTCCACTTCTTCAAAGGGCAGTGGAGCTGCAAACCAGTATTCATTTGCACTCTTGAGGCAGCCACCAGGTCCCCTGGGGTGCAGGTCAGGAGACGGAGTTGCTGCAGTTCTCCCCAGCACACCCACATGAAGTTAACAAAAAGAGAAGCAAAACCAAAGGGAACTTCTCAGTGAAGCCAGGCCCATGGCTGGACTCCCCTTGCTCCTAGACACCACAGGCCAAACCTCTGTTGGCACAAACCCTCCTGAGAAGGGGCCATACAAACACACCACCCCACAGCCCTTCGCGTGGAGTCTCCGTGCTCACCAGGCTGGGCTTGGGCTGAGGCTGCTGGGCAGAGCCCTGCCAGCCCCAGTGTCCCCTTTGCTGTCCTAGTCACAGCGGATGGAAAAAGCAGCTGAGCTCTACGCTTCCCAACAGAAGCACGCATAGTATTTTCTTACGTTTATTTTCTTTTCCTTCCCCAGAAGCTGCTGCCTTGCTGCATATGAAGCTTGTTTGAAGTCATGTCCAAAAGGAAAGTCAACTGAATCAGGTAGGGATTCACACTATGGACAGATACAACTTTTTATGCACAGGGAGATATTACGTAAACAGGAATGGGTTTTTTCCTTGCTGTTTCATAGAATCATTTGACCTTCCTCTGTATTCTGAATTACTAGATGCTAGAAAGCTGCTAAGAGGAAGAAAATATCAACATTTCTGCCATAATAGAAACTTTCCTGCTCTATTTTCCATACTTGACAGCCATGCACTTGTACCAAGCCATGTTCCAATGCTGGCTCTAAGGGCAGCCCCTGGTGCAAGCCGTGCTGCACAGCCTCTCCCCTGCCCGCGACAGGGATGTTGTGTGCAAATCCGCTCACAGGCTGCCTGCACACTCTGCACAGGAGTATTTTTTGCCCGTACATAACCACGTAAATGAGCTTGGCTCTGCACGTAGAGTCAGCCCAGAAGATCCAGGGAACACCCAAAGCTTAACCTTCTGTGGTGCTTGCGTAAACGGCAGATCTGCCAGCTCAGACAGTCCTTTCCGTGGTTTCACTCCTGTGGCTTCTGCCCTCAGAGCATCTCCTCAGTCCTTAGATCATCTTGCTGTTTTCCCTTACGCAGAGCTGCCACGGCCGTATTGTTTGCAGGTTTGGCAATACAGGATCTCAGGACTCTTTGGTGCATGTAGCCATTCCTTCCACAGGTCTCTCAGAGCAGCTCATCTCTTGTATCCAGCATCTTTCCCGTGTTTGTTAGATACACCCCGTGTCCTTCTACACCTAGGCTGCACTTAAGTGGACCATAAAATAGTTGGCAATTCATTTAATTAAAAGCTTTCCCTTTCCTGAGACTATAACTTGCAATGAACACTGAGCATCCCTGGTGTAATGTTACAGGCATGTCTCGAGCACCACTCCAACTCGCGTCTAGATGTCATATCCCTGGTGACTTATGCAGATAGATTTACCCTGCCTGCAGAAAGGATCAGAAGCTGCTATCACCCGACACAGATGTAGAAAAATTCGCCATCTATCCCAGAAATACTCAGAGAAAGGGGTGTGCAGGCCAGCAGAGTTTTCTCTGCCCACGTAGGGGTCCCAGCAGGGTAGCGCAACCAAAGGGACTACTGATTTCAGTGGGTAACAGAAGCCATGGAGCCACCCCTCACTGCCAGCCTGTTTTTGACTCCCCACACTTTCCTTTTCCATTGTATGCAAAGCACCAGTAGCACCATCCCAAGCCCCCAGTCCTTCTCACAGCTCCCAAAGACAGATCTGCCCCCATCTTTCACATCCCCCAACCCCGAGATGGGAGCCCTGTTGGTGTCTTTCTTCTGTGCAGTGGGGTGGGCAGACAAGGCAGCCAGCTCCAGGGAGTACAGCTAAGCCTGGCTTTGCTAATCAACCTCATTCCACACTGACACTTTTAAGAGTTGCCCTGGTTATTTTTAGGCACTGCTGGGAGCTGCCAGGGCTCTTGCACCTCAGGAGGTTTCTCAGCTTCTCACTCGGCCCCTTACAGCACACCAGGTCAGAAGGACTCTTTGGATGCTGGATACGAGTTCCTATGGGATTGTGCAAGCCTGAATGAGGAAAAGCCGAGGCAGGTGGCTCTCAGATTCACGCACCCTCTGCTAAGCAGTGCCTCCTCAATTAGCAGAAGCCAAAACTGCACAGTTACAGCCTGCACAGCACCTCTTCCAAGCTAAGCTCTCCTTCCTAGCCATGTAAGCGCTGTTTTCACACGGCAGCAGAGCTCATTTCCTCTGATCACAAACAAAAGCTGGACAAGATTTCTCTTTTTCCTGCTAGGCATGAAAATAAAGACGCATCCTTGCCTACCTCTGTCTTCGTAGAAAGGTCTTCCTCCACACAGGAACAGAGCTATCCTATCAAGACCCGCTTTGGCTTCACCTTCCTTATATCTATGACAAGGTACAGCTGTGCTAGAAAATAGCCCCAGCTGCATCTCCTCTGCCTTATTTGACTCCTCCTTGACCAGGGAAGTTTGTAAGGTGTTGGGGAGGTTGTGCTGTGGGTGAGCATCCCTGGCCAGGAATTCAAGCAGGTTTTGAGTAGATGGTGTTAACTCAGAGATCAGTAACTTGCAGTGATCAGAAGAGCTGTGGGACCGCTGGGGAATTTCCAGCCTGAGATGAAATCCAGCAGGGACTTTTCTCCTTGAATGATTTGAGGGAAGGCAGGGAACCCAAGTCTGAGAGGGATCCCCATTGCAAAAGAATCCACACCGTGGCCCAGGTGTGATGGAGTGTCTGCACATCACAAGCAGGGACAATACATGAGTCTTCTGAAACATGCCTGCAACAGCAGCTGTGGGGCTTTTGCAACTAAAGGTTTTAAAGTGACTGGTCTGTGGTTCATCTGCTTTGCAAGTTCAGACATTAGCAGATTTTCCACACGGTCACTGGTTTTGTGTAAAAATCTGTTGATATACAAACGCAGCTAAATAAGATGTTGGGAGAAAACAGAAATAATGGAGGAGGGACTTGTACCCTCGTACTCCTTATAGCTTTGAAAGGGTCTCTGCAGGGGACAGAGAAACGTGTGGGTGCTGGCTCACAAGATGATGGGTTCTTATGGCTGCGCTGGGTGTACACGTGGGCTGTGGCTCACTGCTTTCTGCTGTGCAGAAGTCACAGAGCCATGTCCCCCCACTGCGAGCCTGGCTTGAGGGGGTGAAAAATAAGGGGGAGGAAGGTGCCAGCCTGCCATGTCCTAGGGCTGGTGGGGTCAAGTATGCCTCATCCATCTCTGCCACCCCATCCCTCAGAGGGATGTGCACCTTTTGGAGGCAAGGGGGGGAACTGGAGTGCCCTGATTTATTAGCACCTTGAAGCTGTGGGATGTGAAAAACAAGCTTGACCCGGGAACAAAACAAAAATACAACTGCTGTCACGGCAACTGTCTCCAGATGCACGAAGAGACCAATTATTTCCATTAATCAACTTAGTGAGAAGCTGCAGAAGAGGCTTAAGCTGCAGCCGAGGTTTGGTGCTGAGGGGAGGGAGGAGCAGAGCTCCATGAGACCCCGGTTGCCAAGGCAAACCATGGTTCCTCCCGTGGTGGAGGATTTTTGGAGCAGACACTCAGCACCCATGCCCCACCGGGGCTGGCAGAGGGGTGCAGGCTGGTACTGGGCTGCTTTCCTGACAGATGGACAGACGGGTGGATGGGTGGCTCCCTCCTGCCATCGCCCACACGTCCTGACGCTAGCAAGACGCTGGTGGGGCTGAGCAATCCCCTCCCTCCTCCCCACTCCTCCCCGGGCCTTCCCCTGGGACCCACAGCAGCGCACATAAGGACTCACCCTACCCTGGTGCCAAGGGTCAGCCATGATTTTGAAATCTGGCTGGAGCATCTCTTACGTCAGCTGGGAGCCAGGCAGTGGCCAGGAGGATGTGGGGCAGCAGAAAGCGCCTCGGGACAGTGGAGACACTGCAGTGGGGGTCTCTGGGGATGTGCTGAAGGCCAGGGAGGGAAGGGAGGCAGTTTGGGGGGCTTGGTAGAGCTAAATGCAAGGTTTGTGAAACTGTAGAGGGGCCGGTCCAAGCCTACTCTTAAACCTGGACCTAAGCAATTAGTTACCAGTTCTACAGGCATTAAGTGATCTATATACTGCAAAACCAGACCAAACCAAAAGAAGGGATCTGTTTATGGACACTGGGCCTTAGTTCCCCTCATGTATCTGCTCTCCTCCTATATGAATTACAATTTTCCACTAAGTCCTAGAGAACCCTAGAAGCTCTGTTCCTGCAAAACCACTGCAGTGCCTGGAGAAGCTGTGATGTCTGCACTGCCTGAATTCATTGTATTTAGCTAGCGGGTGCAGAGTCGCTACAAGGAATCCCACAGCAAAACCCTTCCAAAAATACCAGTGTGCCATGCCCAACCATGACATCTCTTCACCACTGAAGTGTGGTGAGGCTTTTCCACGCTATTGGCACCTGGAAAGAAGCTTCTAGACACATGAGATGGACACACGTGCCCATCTCCATTACTTTAAGGAAGGAGGTTCTCTGCAGGGGCCAGGAGAGCAGGATGCTGCCCTGGTCCTGCCTGTTTTCTCACCCAGCTGGGAAACTCAGGGCTCAGCAGTTTGGAGCACATCAATTCTGGCCAATAAGACCCACCACCACCACATTTTGGAGAACATAGACCCAGCAGGAAAGCAGGGGAGCTCTGTGCCTGGTGCAGACCCTATCACACCAGCCTTACCAACGCTTGTTGCATGTGTAGCTGCTCCCAGGCTGGGCTCCCAACAGAACATCTGCATCTTCAGCTTGGCTGCTGGCCACGGATCTAAGCTCTAGTGCATGGGAGTCATGAGCCGTAGCAAGGCCTTTAAGGCACGAGCACAGGTCTAAAAATACTCTCTAACCCTGATAACACCGTTACAGAGCCCTCCTTCTTTGATGTGCAACCCCTCATGCACGTTCCCAGACAAGAGCCAGTGGAAAATTTGCTGAAAATTCCAGCTGGAAGTTGTCAGACAGTTGGTGGAAACCCCCTGACCTCAAGTGCTGGCTTCATCCCTACGGGATTTTTTTTTTCTCCTCGCTGGATGTGACTCTCCCAGCAGGAAACCTCACAGCGGACCCACAGGGAGCACAGAAATACCAGTGCTCCCGTGTCTGTGCTCTACCAGGCCCCCCTCCGCAGTAAACTATCTTATACTGTAAATATTTTAAAAGCCCAGCAGCACTCTTGAGTATGTTTTGCTGTTGTTATGGATCCAGTCCCAGCAGGAGAGGTCTAATAATAACCACTGTACCCTGGAATGAAAGGGCAAGGGTCACTGCACAATGCTGAGAGCTCGAAGGCAACCATACAACTTCATGGCTTGGTCCCTGCAGGTTGGCAATGAAGGGGAGAGAAATGGGAGGGGATACATGAGCAGAAGAAGGGGTCACATCCCTGTACCCTGGCAGGACTTTCAAATTTCACCCCAGAAACACAGCAAGGTTTAGCTTGGCGTCGTGGCTTTATGACTTCAGAAGTTTAGGGGCCAAAAGCGAGTGTTGGATCCCCTGGTGTGACACCAAGCAGGTGGGAGAGCATGTGCCCGGCCAGGCTGTGGGATGAGGGAGCCATCTCCAACCAGAACCCGCAGCTGGTGGTCCCAGCTGCCACTGGCAACGGGCTGGCGTGGGGCCACAGCCAGGCAGCAGCACCCTGGGATGTGAGTCTGCTGGGGCTCCTGTCCCCGGGACCGCAGCATCCCAGTCCCTGCCCTCGGGGCTGCCTGCTGCGGCCGCAGAGGTGGCCGAGGTGCCACGGACCCCTCCTCGGGTGTCTCAGGGGACAGCACAGCAGGCAGGGCAGCTGCCCCTGGTGCCCCCCAAAGAATAGGGAGGTCTCTAAAAGAAAGCAGGGTGGGAGCAGGCTTAGTTAAGCAGGGAAATCCATTGCTGTGTTTAACCTTTGAACCTCCTTCCTTACAGCAGCCCAGGTGTGCTGTGCTGGCTACCCTAAGGGGCAAGGATGTCCAAGCAGGGGACTAAGCTGCTTTATGCCCAAAAGTGTCACAGATGCCATGCAGAGATGAACAGAACTTTGTCTGACCTAGAGACCCTTTGCGCTCACTGTGAAGGCAGATTAGGCGGAGAGGAAAATACTGAGGAAGGCAAGAGGTAAGAGAGGCAGGGCAGAAAAGAGGAGCAAAGCAGGCAGTGGAGGGGAAGCTGGCTGAATTTGCCACAGCCTGCTGATAGCTAGCATCAGTGCAGAGTCCAAAAATAGCTCTTCCTAGCCATAAAAAGCTTACAGTTTAACCTAGACAAGGGACAGATGCAATATCGTGCAAAGGGTTTCCTTGAAACTGGAGTCCAGGGCTGGGTGTGACTGTAACATCCATCCGATCCCTCAGAGTTAGACCCCAGCTGCTGGCTCAGGTCGCAGGACGTGTGTTTACTCGGCCCTGTGTCGAGTTTAACCTGCCTCTGGCATTTCCAGGTCATTTGTCTGCCACTTTTATATTATTTGCAGTAACTGCTTGCTCGTAGTTCCTGGGATCTGTGCTGTGAAGAAGCAGGCAAGGGGGGAAATGAGAATTAAATGCTGGCCTGTCAGTGGAACCGAGAGGGGCATTGAGCTGACCAAAAAGAATTTATTCTACCAAAAGGCAGAATAAACATTTGACCCTTTAATTTTTTAGCACCCGCCTTCTAAATGGGTATAATTCAGCCCTGGTATGAGTAGGGTTCGTTTAGCTGGAACCCCCAGAGCTGAGCCAGCTGCTCCGTCAGCTGCTGGGTGACTTCCCTGGAAAATGTCGTCGAGCCCAGCTGCAATCTGACAGCAAAATCGCTCCAGAAGCTGAGTTCACGCCAGCAAAGCCAAGATTATTACAGCTCCAGATTTTTTTAGTCCTCACAAGACACTACAGAAAAATAAGCCCAGGCCAAATGACAGGTTTGGCAGAGCCAGGTTATTTCAGGGGAGCGCAGGAGCAGAGGTGGCTCTGGGGATGTGTCTCGTGTCTGTGGCAGCTTGTGAGTGGCTTTCTCACTTGTGGTCAGCTGCCCTGGGGCAGGCAGGACGGTGTCCCCATGGTGGAGGGGACACAGCCTCCCTCCAAGCAGCACAGAAAAGCTTTTGAGGAATGTGCAACAGGCAGCAGGTCCCAGCCCCCTGACAGTGGCCTTTGTCACCATGCCATGCATCCCCTGCCCCATCCCTGCGGGCTGGCACACTGCACCGAGGGCACAGGGACTGTTTCTGTTACTGTCAACAGCAAGGAGGGAAGGGAGGCAGGAAATGACCCTCTGGGGACAAGTTGAATCATCTCTTTGAAGCGTCCTGGAAACCCTTGCGTAGTGCATTTGTATGCTGCGGGTTTATTTCTTCAATGCCTGGCAAGAGCTGGCACATCATTCCCTCTCTCAGGCCCACGGGAGTATGAAAAAGTGAAGGTGGGGAAGCTGGTGGGTGATGCAACCCCCCTTTACACCCCCTGACACAGCTAAATGACTGTCTGCAGTGACACAGTTTCAGGTTGAACTATGTAGGCAAGAGGGAAGGTGGCTCATTTCTTGTCCCTGGCAGACGTTAAAAGATGTTTCCACTGACTAAAAACCCACTGAACTGTTTTGCACCTGCCTGGAAATATGGAAGCACTCTTTGAAAAATCATTTTTTTCTATCAAAAATTGAGACGACCGCTCCCATCACCTCGGTCCAGCAGCTTCCTGGGGGCAGAGAGCATCTCTGCCAGCTGGGAAGGATCTGTCCGCAAGGCTTTTGAAAGCTGCCCACTGTGAAAACCCTGAAGGAACTGCACGATTTTGAAAGCTTTGCTCATTAATCCGCTCCGCTCCAGCTCTTTGCATGAAGAGCCAAAGGCAGGAACCTTCCCAGCCACGGAAAATAAATAAATCACACGCGCCATCTCCTGGCCACTGAGCCGGGACCTAAACGTGCCCTGAGCAGGACCTGCTTCTGCACACTTTGGTCCTTCCACTATTTTAAATCAAGATCCCATCCTTTTCCCATGTGATGGGGCATTTAGTCACTTGGCACTGCGCTGCTGCAGCTGAGCACACCTACCTTGGGCAGATACATCAAGGGACACCAGGAAAATCTCCCATCCTGGGGGCTGGCCAGCTCCTGCTCCCCGGTTTGTGGAGTCGATCCTGAGAACCAGGTGGTCCAGCTCCTGATTCAAGGCCAGGAGGACTCCTGAGCATATCAGCTCCGGATCGGCCTCGCTGGTGTGGAGATGGACCCAGACTTCTTTCAACTGCTCTTAGGGAAACCTCCTGAGTCCGTGTGACATCTCTCCGGCAGCTACAGATGGTCAGGAGCCTCTGGGCTCCGATGAGCTGTGAGGAGGACTTGTTTGGGAATGGTGGATGCCTGTCCTGTCCCAGGGAGAAGGCACTTTGCTCACTGAGATTAGGCAGCCTGCTGCATCCAGAGTGGGCGCCTCATCTCAGGAAAGATACACCTGGAAAGGAAGGAGGAAGATGAGTAAAAGAAACAGCTGGGATCTCTTCCTTGGGCAAAGGATGCAGGTTTTCCCGGGCCACACTTAACAGGGGCTTGATGGATGCCAAGCCTAGGAGGAGGTGGGTGTTTGCAAGGATTTGCTGGGTTTGGAGAAGCAGGTTCTGCTGGGAGGTCTGGGTGGGCCAAGCCCCACGTCCCACCAGTGACTGGGTGCCAGCACTCCCAGAGCTGGTATCAGCACCAAGAGAGGAGTCCCTGGGGCTACCGAAGTGTACTGGGTTTGTGCAGCTTTGAGATTACTGCGCCCTGCTCAGTCTCAGAAATGGGAAGAATTTAACCTCTTTTATCCTGGATATTGCATCTTCGCCAGCATCTTCTTTCTACAGCCATGACATCGGGGATTAGAGAGTGAGGAGGACGATTTCTGCCCAGGCTGGTGGTCTGCCAGCAGATTTTCCCGGTAGGAAGATCAACATTAAGCAGGATTTGTACAGAAGGCTAAGCGAATTTCTCAGTGGGTCATTAACCCCAAGACACAAAAGCAAGTGAATGACAAGAAGTTGAATTTTTTTTTTCATTACACGCAAGCATTTCTAATTGCAACCTCCTTCAAGTATTAACAACATCAGCAGGGTTAAAGGCATTTTTTTACAGTGAGCAGAATTACAGATAAAACGATGATTAATCTCTAACTTCCATGCAGAAAAACAAAGTGCCAAACTGACTAAACAGGATCAGGAACCAAGAGCACCAGGTTTCCAGTGTGGAGGCAGCATGCGCTCGCTAGCTCTGTGCCCGGGAGCCAAGACGCCTGTGATAAATTCCCCGAGCTGCTGAGGCCCCTGGACTCTGAGTGCTGTGCAAACGTTGGCAAGTTAAACCCTCAGCTGAAATGAAAACCCAACAACTTAAGGACTCAACAGGCTGAATGAAGAGCTGGCTCACAGCAGTGCTTGCGGGTGATGAGTGGCTGCTCCGAGCCTTTCTTCGTGCTCTGTGCTTGGCACAGACAGAAGCCTGGAGTGAAGGGATCCAAACATCTCACAGAAGGGCTGATTTTCACATGTTAAAGTGCTTATCTCAAAGCAGCCCAGCCCAGTGCTTTTTCAGTGACATCTGTCAACCAGTGGAGGCCAGTACTGATCCGAAGCCCAGTACCTATCAAACACTCCCCTGCTCCCCAAGCTTTCCAGTGGTCATCCATCCGGGCCCTGATCCTTTCCCATTACAAATTCAGGTTGGATCAGCACCCCATCCCCCTATGCAGTGAGCCTAATTTAGCCCCTGTTCAAAGCTCCCGTGGCATTTTGAGGAGGAAGGAGGGCTTTTCTGTAGTGCTTTTTTCTGTAGGAAAAAGCTGTTGCAAGTGACCTTGCAGCTCCTAAAGGAGAAGGCCAGAATCTCGAAAGGAGAGGCAAATGCCTTGTCTGCCTTGCTGTGCACGGGGAAGGCAGAACAAGGGCCACTGAGGCAGCTGGGACGGATCCTTCCTGCCCTCCTGCCTTCACCCAACGCTGGGTCACCAGCTCGGTGAGCCACCTGACACGGTGGGTCACCCAACACGGTGGGTCACCCCGCACGCCTCCCCACGTGATGGGGTTGATATCTGAGATTTCAGTGGCCGCTGTTGGAGGAACTGGAGCAGAGTTACAGGGACTATTTTTTCACGCTGTAATTTAACTCCCCGGAGTAACCTAACCTGGAGGGAGCCATGACTTGAGGTTTGCTGAGCATCCTTGACCTCACAACTGTCTTTTCTCTGCAGTGTCTTGCAGGCATATAGAGATGCAATGGAGGTAGAGTCCAGCACGTACACCGATTTTATTTCCTGCGATCGGGCTGGTCGGAGGAACGCTGTCCACGACATCCAACGAGATGCAACCACCATCAGCATGCGCAAGCTGACTGAGGACCTGGGTGACCTCACTGTTGAAGGAGCAGGTGAGCTGCTGCAGGCACCAGTCAGCCCAGCTCCTGGCACCCAGGCTGGAAGGGCAAGGCATGAAATGGCAGCTCAGCTGACCGGTGCTGTCTCTGGGAGCATCACATTCACACATCTCCAAGCATTGCTTTCACATCATCGGGAGGAACATCTCATCCCTCACTGCAGTCAGTGCCCTCAGCTGGTGGGAGGCTCCTCAGGCCGAGGGGCTCTTGCAGGGAGCGGGATGGTCCCGGGGCTCCTGGCACATGAGCATTGCACACCCCAGCCCTTTGCTCACCTGGTTGGTAGAGGCACTGGTGCTTACACAAGACATGGACTGGCAAAGAGACTTCCCAGGGCAAATTACACATCTGGTATACCTTAGGCTTTATAAAAATCAAGTGTGGGGCAAGTTGTGGTTTGCTTTTTTTTTGTTGGTTGGTTTTGTTTTGTTGTTTTGTTTTGGTTTTGTTTTGTTTTGTTTTGTTTTGTTTAAATCAGCCTTCAAATAGTACCAAAGTATTTTAAATATCAACAGAAATAGTTTTAAGCACCACCAGTCATCTCCAAATCTTTCCCTGTAGCCCAAACATGGCAGCAGTATCACCCTGCTTAATATATGCTGGCCAGCTGACTTGAAAAAGCTTGAATCCCATGTTCAGAGCACAAGCAAACCAGCCACTCTGATTTCACTACTAAGCAACAGAACGTACAGCCCTACTGCCGAGGGCAAACTCAGTTTTTGCCCTTGCTCTTTTACTCCTCCAGCCCACAATCTGTAACTATAAAAACACTTTAAAACACGTTACCCCAGCTGTACCTTTTTCAACATGTCCATACTAGCATGTGTCCATCCACCCATCCATAACAAGCCCAAGTTAGAGCTCTTCTGACAGAGAGCAACTCAGGTAGCTGCCAGGCTGTCGAGCAGACATTCTTGGAGCACTTGGAAGTTGCCGTTACAGGTTAGACAAGGCGAGCACATCCCTGCCCGGAGGCTCCCTCCCCGCATCACCAGATGTGTTGAGAAGCGTTTGTGCTCCAGGAATGTGAAGGGAGAACCCAGTACTTTTAAGCTAAATATCTGGCCTTGGGAGGGTAGCGATAGGTCCTCAGGTGGCAATCTGAATAAAATTAGCTATAGCAATTACTGATTGCTTGTGTCCTCAGCAGAGTGTAACCATGCTTTCTTCCCGATTCTCCCTTCCACAGAAAGCCAAAGAGATGCCACTTCTTCTGAGAACGAGCCTGGAGCAAGACCAAAGGGGCAAGAAAACAGCCCCTCCCCATGACAGTACACAGGGGGCGGGATGGGGCAGGAGGTGGGCCTTGCTCTGAACATTAAACAAGAATTTGCTATTGAATCTGCAGACAAAAAACAACCTGGAACAGCAAGTTGTCTGTCAAATGCCTCTGCTGCAACCATTTTTGTTTAGAGAGCCACAAGATGGTGTGCAAGGACTGGCACCTCCAAAAGACTTCTGATCCCATCCCTAATGATTTAGAGCAACACTGCCGTGGTTGTAGTGATATGAGCCATTCTCAAGATGCCTTAGCTGCAATTTTCCCCTAGGGGAACAAACTATTTCAGTAATAATAGACACATCTGACTTTCCTGTCCACGGTACCTTCCTCCTCTGCAAATTTAGACTATTATTTATTCTGTTTCCATAGATTAGAAATTTAGATTATTGTTTTTTCTAAGCCTCACCCTCATCTGCATCGTAGACCTGACGTGGCCTCTGGACTGTCCACGCGGCCCCTCGTTGGGGTGGGCAGTGGGGAGGGGACCCTGCCAGTCCCGCTGCCTTTATGTCAAGCACCACTCACCTGTGCTGCTGCCACTTAGCATCAGGAAAGGACCAAAGCACAGCTCTGTGTGGATGAGCTCCACCTACAGACCCAGCAGTACCAGCCACAGGCATCTTTTATTTTGGATTTTAGCATTTTAAGGTATTGTTAAGGGGAGGGAGAAACATTTTGCTGGTTTGACTGTTGAAATTCAGGCTTAACTTTGCAAGCTGTTAGCTGAGATGATCTCTGGTAGGATCTCACACCATTCTCTCTTTTAGGAGATATGTTTTGTGTTAAAGATGGTTTGATAAAACTATATAAATTGTTGGAATAAATAACACAGCCTTCAAGTACTGAAGGTGTTTTTTTCTTGCCTCGATTTTTCTTCTTCCTTGGTTTTGCCTTGTAGCTGGTTTTTCTGCAGGGTGGTTACAACAGCTTCCCCTGATAGGGGAGTCCCTTCTGTTTGGGTCTGTGAAACCCCACGGGTTTGCAGTGCCCAGCTGGAAGCAGATGTAGATGGGCACAGAAAATGCTAGAAGTCTGCCCCCACTTTCCCAGGTTCGCTGCCAGGCAGCACTTTTCCCACGGGTGTTTCATCCGTCTGTGGGAGCACCACTCCCCTCCACGTTACTACCCCAGAAGTCAAGCACGAGAGTGGCTCGGGTGTTGGCGGAGCGGCCGAGACATCAGCAGAAGAGGTGCCGGTGGGAAGAGACGTCTTCCCCCTGCAGCACAGAGCTACGAGGGCATCGCTGGCGTTTCACCCAGCCCAGGCAGAGCCGGCCCGAGAAATACTCTCCACTGGTGAGACAAGGACAAGCACCACCCTGACAGCCTAGGGAAGAACTGAATGTTACAAGTTTGAGATTTATCAAAGAAAACAAGGCAATAAATAAGCAGAGAAGAGGCTGCCAGACAGAGGGAGAATTGTCTGTGGGCCTCTAAGAAGTGATGGCCACGGGGCCAGCACAGAGATGTCCGTGGCTCCAGCCCCCACAGGAAACGAGGGTTTGGCAGCCAGGTAGCTGCTGCATCTGCTGCTTTGGCAGCTGCCGGCCAGCTCGGCTCCTGCAGCTGCCCGGACGGCGGCCAAGAGCCTGCTCCCGTTTCCCCCTGCTCCAGGGCAAAACAGCAGGTAGCTCCTGGGCTTGGCTGACTGCACAGTTGGGTCTTTAAGCCCCATTTCCAGCTCTCCTCACTGCCACTGAGCAGTATTTTTGGCTCACGCTGACACACACAGAGAAAGCCGAAAGGCAGTACAGAGGGACTGTGCATCATGCAAGACCTCCGGCAGTCAAATGCAGGCTAATCTTAGGTCTCTTTGGTCAGAAAATATCTGTTCCAGAATTATATTTAGGCAGATGATTAGGGACCTGTTGGCCAGCTACCCTCAGAAGACAGGCAAGAGGCATCATGTTCCCCCTGCAAGAGAAGGAGCCAGCTCAGCTGCCGTCACCGATTGTGCTGAAAGACCAAGGGCATTGGCTTAATCCAGCCACATCCTGACTTGCAGAGTGTCTGAGCATGTGGATGCTCCAAGTCCTTCATTTTAGTTGAAGACAGGGGCATGTCAGACCTCCAAAAACTCTAATCGAGCACTAAATGGTTGGAAAGTCTTTCAGCAAACACTCCCCTGCCCCAGCTGACAGTGCTGTGCAACAGCCAGGCAGCCCAGGCTGCAGCACTTCTGGCTCCCAGCATCAACCAACCGTGCAAAACTCAGGAGACGGGGCAAAAAATAATTGTAAATTATTTTTCATACACAGCAGAAAAAGTGAGAGTACAGTGATGGCACTGCTGCTTCTAGCAGTGATACGTGTCCCTTTGATTACCGCAAGGAAAAGAACACATGAGGTTGGAACAACCTGCATCCATAAATCCAACTTGCCCCGTTTAGCAAGGGAGCAGGGCTACCTCCCCTCTGGCTGTCAGAGTGCTCCGACCTGGCAAGAGAAGGCAGGAATCAGGCTGCCAAAGCCCCCATCACACTTACCAATTAACCTTCATGCTCTAGCAGGGGTACCATGGCTCTCATTGTGGATCATAGTTCCTAACAGTCACCCTTGAACAGAAAGGCAAGAGGATTTATCTTTTAATATAAATTTGTTATTTTATTAAACAGGATTAACTGTCCAGAATCCAAACAAGCAACTCTTCTTCAAAAACAATTTTTGCTGAAAAATTACCCCAAAATGCCTGGTTCTTACTGCAATCGTGTTCTTAAAAGTGATGCTTTATCATTTGCTTTATAAAAGTAAGAAATTAACTCTCTCATATCCATGTATCTAGCTATACACACATATATATGTGTATATATATGCACCATATACTTCAGAGGTGAGTATTTTACTCGGAAGACAAATATGGAAGCCCAGAAAGGATGGAAATACTCCCAGCACATGGTTGCTGCTGCCTGAGACTGGACCAGTCTCACACACTGTCCGTGGTAATGGTAACCACAGCCCCTTGTCAAAGGCAACTTTTTGGTACAGTATCTTTGGAGTAAGCATCTTGGCAGATACCCGGGATGCTAAAGCACACCACACAGTCACATAAGAAAATGATGGTCTCTTCTCTGGATGCACAGCTCTATTGCATATTAAGTAAAAATACTATAACACACCAAAATTGCTTAGGAATTTTGGTGAATACTTCTGTATAAATTCTCCACCAAACTGAAGATCTGACTTCTAGCCAGCGTTGTGGTTGAGTGAGAGAAGCAATTCACGTGGGACCTGAGTCAACATGTGACCTTGGGCCCTAGCTTATTAATTTCCTTAGTTTTAATGGTGCCTAAAGATTACATCAAGTCAGGAAGAGGGCAGAATGGTTAAAACAGGCAATCAATCATGGTTTTTCCAAATCCTAAACAAAGATAAAGGAAGAGCAAACTGCAGTTCACAGGAATTCTCCAAGATGAATACAAAACTAGGAAAAGTCCCAGACGGCAAATTTTGGCCCAAAATGGTAAAAATATGTTCCAACTTCCTATGCATGTGTGAGCATGGTCGTGGCCAGCTGTGAGCACAGCTGGAGCCTGTGCCCAAGGTCTGCGCTTCTGTGGCAGTGACATTGGGAGTCTGATACATGGGAGTCCTTGTCCAAGAAAGGATGCCAAAAAAATTTTTTTGTTGTTGTTGTTGTTTTTAAATGCCCTTCATGGGCAAGAGCACCAGCTTCCAGCTTGTTCTTGTTCTGGTCTTGTTAGTCCAAGACTAACCCCGGGTAAATATAGCTGTGGCTAAACCCTCCTACCCACATGGATGGGAATAAAGCCTGTTTCGGAAGTCTTGCTCAGTCCCTGTCAGCACTAACATACCTTCTTCCTAGAAAGGTGAAGATTAACCGAAGCCACAGTCACAGTTAAAGGTGGTTGCTTCTGCACTGCAGCCAAGGGCTAGGCAGGTCAGGGAGGCAGGACACCTAAGCAGAGGAAAAGGGGCAAAAACCAAAAAAAACGCAGGAGAGGTTCTTCTGTTCGCATTTGCAGTACAGAAAGACTGGTAGATGGAAACGGAAGTCAGGCTGGGAGGCAGCTTCAGTCTGTTTGCACAATAGCACGATAGGAAGCTGGATATCCATTTGGGAGAGAGCTTGTGGGGGTGATGGGTAGGTGTATGTGATAGCCTGATTCTGCTTAGCACTGTGAGGGTTAACACAGGGCTGCCAGTAATAGAGACCGACTCCGGGCACCTTCTCCCAGTGCTCCCACTAGCACAGAGCCAAGCACGCATGAAGAAGGGCCACCGCTCCACGCTGCTCACAGGGATGGATCACGATGCGTTGGGGACCATCCCATAGGCTTCATACAGCGTGTTGAGCAGCTCCTGCTTTTCCTTCTCAGGTAAGAAGCTGGACTGAGCTGCATTGATGTTCTGGGGAGACAGAGGGGGAACATAAGGGAGACATTAAGACATATCAGACATGAACATGTGGTTGTGCACATCCCAGCATCTGGCTCTGAGCAACAACAGGCGAGGGAGAGCGCAAAGTTTCCACTGCGAGATCCATTTCCACTACCTCATTTTACAGGGCAACTGCTCTGGCCACCACTAGCAACAGTCTCAAGAGGAATGAGGCAGGCACAAAGCAGAAGTCTTTAAACACTTTGGACTTTTTAGGATATGTACTTTAGTCCTGTCCCTATGCTCCCGGCTCCCCTTTGGACAAGGGTCTCTCCTGGCACAGTGGCGGTGGCAGCCTGATGCGCCGCTGATGGGACACAGCCTGGCTGTCTTGTGCAGAGACCTTTCTTTTATTACACAGAAATAACCTGGCTTTCGCAAGAACAGGAGAGGACAGCTGTGGATCCAGGATCCCAGAGCTCAGAGCTGTCCTTGTTGCCCCTTCCAGACCCAGAGAGTGATGTCTGTAGGAGAGAGGGACTTGTTCCTCCAGCCAGAGCTGAGAGCAGGACTGACACTCTCTTGTAAAGTGCATCCCACACTTCCCAATTCAAGCCAGTATCCTGGGGGACACGTAGGTGAAAGTGCTGAGCGTGACTCTAAATGCAAACCAGGAAAGGTTCACTTGGTAACCAGGTAAATCAAACTCCCAGGAGTTATCCTGTCTATCCTGAGTGAATAATTAGAAAATCAAGGATGTAATCAAGACACATAAATGACTGTGTGTACCCAAACCAAAGCCAGCAGTCACTTTGCTTTCAGCTCAGTTGTTGCATACTCGTGTTATACATGCAAAAACTGCAAGCACTTCTGTACCTGCTGAATGTTGCTAATTTCTGGGCCAGGCCTTGAAATAACCTACCTGCAATTCCAAATCCAGAAAAAAAAAAGCAAAAGGCACCTTCCTTCCTTCCTTCCTGCTAAGACCTGCTGTGGGGACATCAGCGGACAATTGCCACTCTGACCTGTTCCCCATAAAGCCCAGGCAGTCAGCCCAAGCGAAGCAGCCCCTGCCGAGCTCACCCTGCGCTCTCACCCCCCTGCTCCCCACATCCCCCTCCAGCCAGCTCAGCAGCCACCTTCAGCCTCGTGCTTACAAGGCCAGAATTTTCTGATTGCTATTGAAAAATCTTCAGCCTATAAAAAAAACCAGCAGGTTGTTCTGGGCTGCACCCAGGACATCAGCAGAACACCCAGCCAAGGCCGACTTACCACTCTCTTGAACTCCTCTTCAGTGAAGCCCATGTAGTCCTTCACTATGCTGTAATCCTTGTCAATATTGGAGTTAAAGATGAGGGGGTCATCCGTGTTAATAGAATAGTTAGCTCGATCCTTCCTAAATCTGTAAGGAAAGTGGGTTGAACCAGTGGGTAAAACATTGGATGCAGCACGGGTCATGCTCTTCTCAGGGTAGAATGCAGCAAAAGCAAAGACCTCACAGCTGTCCCCGCAGCTTGCGTTGCTGGACATGCACAGGGCTCGGTTCCTCTCACCACTGATCTGCTTCTCCGGCGGAGGGAGGAGCAGGGCATCTCTTAGAGGCTCAGCAACCTCAGCTCCCAGCCACAAACCAGTGTGCAGCACCTCACACCCCACAGCTCAGAGCTGGGGCAGGAGGGACAGGACAGGACAGCCTCTCCGAGGGACCCCCACATCCCCCCCAACCGCACCAGGCCCCTCGGAGCCAAAGGGCAAGGATGTACCACATTTTCTCAAGCAGTGAGATATGCTATAAAGCAATGAAGCAGCTATATTCAACCCAAATCTTGGTTATTTAAGATTGCACGTAATTGAGAAGTCTTACTGTGCTACTGGGTGTTTCCTGAAGTCTGGAAGACATGCTCCAGTGAGATAACTGGACCAAGGGCAGACCTGTTTGGGGGAGTTAAACATGAAAAACGGAATCAGCCATGCTGCTCTGAACCCCAGCTGTGTATGCAGATAGCTAAGCACGCTGGCAAAGCCAGATACAGGTCTAGAGCTCTGTTCACAGCTACCCCTCAGCACTACTCCGACAGACCGGTGCACGTGGACGTGAAGAGCTCGCAGCCTGCGTGGCAGCAGCAGGAGCCAGCGGGATATTTCCCATGGCCAGTCAGCCACCCACCATGTGTCAACTACAGCTAAGAAACCACTGGCATTAAGTATATACATACATATTCCATATTAGTTGGATACACCCATTCTGGGGAAAAGCCAAGGAAATTTGCCCATGCATAATAACTATCAGGCACTTCCACCCAGACAGGCTCCAGTACCGCAGCCCACTTTGTGGGAGGAGACACCTGCAGGCTTGAGGTATATAAATTAGTGAATAAGCCGTCCAAAATTTATCCTCAGCCAGACCAGAATCCATTTCTCTCTGCTACACACCTCCTGCAAGCTGTTGTGCACCTCAGTGCACCTCACAGCAAAGATCCCAGCAAACAGCCAAGTCTCCCCACCAATTTTGCTATGAAGATCTGGGCATCCAAGTTCAGTGGCAACATTCCCAAACATGTGGTCAGCACTCAGGTGTCAGGTCGTGTCCCTGGCTGTAGCACAGCCCAAGTGAAGGCTGATTTTCCACTTGGGCAGCAGCTACCTGGCAGTCACCCTCCCATCATACATCCTTACCTCAAAATGCATCTTTGCTCTCAACAGCTCCTTGTAGAGCTCAGGGTCCTCCAGGACATGGTAGCCATGGCCAATGCGCTCGGCCTTCAGGATATAAACTGCCTACAGAGCACAGGAAAACTACGTACAGCCTCTGAGCACCAGCTCAGCTCCTGCCTGCCCAGAGATCCCTGCCCCACCGTGGGTGCAGCTCCGGGGAGGTCCTTCTCCGAGCTGTCGGGGCCAGACCTCTGCCTGGGTCCCCGATGTCTGCTCTGCTATGAATACAGAGAGGACTCGGGCTCCTCTCTCCCCAGTGCAGGGGCACTTCCCACCCCTGCCCCTCTCTCTGCCCCAAGCCGGGAGCTCCTCATACCTCCTTGATCATGGCAGGCGGGCCAGCCTCCCCAGCATGGACAGTACGATGAATCCCACATCTTTCAGCTTCCTGCAAGGCAAGGGAGGACACGCTCCTGTCCCATCACCCACAGCAAGGTCAGCAAACCCCTGGGCTGGCACTGCTGTCGGGGGCACAGCAGCAAACAGGGGTCCACGCAAAGAGCCTCCAGATCATGAGCCCTGCACCCCGAGAGGCGCATGCTCTCTGCTGTAGCACAGGTTGCAAGAGAAGAGCTCAGTAATACCAGATGTAGAGGAGCTTAGAAAGCCTGGTTACCTTCCCTTGGAGCCCAGCCAGACTCCTCAGGGTTTTTTAATACTGGGTGAGCTCACCGCTGTCTCCTCTCTAGACAGCAGCAAGCTCGAAGCTCTCCTTTCTCCACCTACTTGCCCTTATGCATGAACCTTGCAGCAGCTCCTGTCTTTGAAACTTCTACCTTTATGGCTGGCTGCAGCCAAGTGGGAGAATTTAAAAGTCTTCAGGGCAGAGATGAAGTGATGCTCAGACACCGAGTGCCTCCCTCCTGTAAGGGGCTGGGTTGGAGGCAGCCCAGCTGGGAGGACCCTGCAGGTTTGGCTTTGGGAGCATTTTGAGATTCTCTGCCTTGCTGGAGAAGAGCCACACAGCTGGTGGCAGCAGGCAGGCTGCAAGCCCCATCTCGCAGCAGACACTCTTACCAGGCACTCCTTCAGGGATTTTCACTCATGATTTTTTTTCAGTTACTTAATTTTCACCTCCTCATGTGCTGCACACCCAGGCCCTGCCTGGAACATCTGTGGAACTGCCCTGTGTGCATCAACCTGAAAGGCACTCTGTGCTCCCTACATTTAAGTGAGTGTTGTTTTTTCCCAAACAGCTAACTTTTTAACACTTTTTTTATATAACAAAATCCCTCTGGCCAAAGTCCCAGACCAAGAAGAAAGACAGACTCACACCAGCACTGAGATTTTCCACTTGTTTCTACAAGGGATGAAAACAAACCAGAAACTCTTGTTCCCCCACTCCCAAGACAGGCATCCCTAACTAACCCAACAGGAACTGGGATACAAGCAGAGGGGTCAGGAACACCACATGCACCAGGACTTCCACACTAACCCTCCTGGCCACTGAAGCCTGACCCCCCATCCACTGCAGCCAGGAGAGAGTTTGTGTCTAACATCCAGCCACGGGCATATCTTCCCTGGAGTGGCTTAATCTCTTTTTTTCAACCCACTTGTCCAAGGACACGTGATGCTTCCCTTGGCTACTCCTCCAAGAATTGCTGCCTCCTTGGACACGATGGTCCTGGGATCCTTGGCTGTGCATTTCTTCCCTGGTGCTCCTCTGCAGCCAGCAGCCACAGTCGAGCTTTTGCCATTATCTGCTCCTTCCCTGAGAGCTGTTGGGCAGAATGTGCCTGCCTGAGCAACACCACAAGTCTCTCCGATTTCCCTGGATGCATTACATACCCCACAGAGCACAGCAGCAGTATTTATGGGAACACACTTCCCTGACATGCAGGCCAAGAGAGGCCAATGGCCAGGAGCGGGGTTTGCTTCAGCATCTCAGAGCCTGAGCGAGTCCCTGGAACAGAGACAAGATGCATCCTTCGGACGGGGGAGTCTGGACCTGGGCACTGCTGGCACACCAGGGCAGGATGAGAGACGCCTGCCTGTTGGTTAATAAAACCCTGTGCCTGCATCTGTCTCTAACCACTCAATTCACCCAGCACAGGCAGACCTTGCGTTGGCTCCCACTGATGGGGGCAAAGACCCTGAGAAAGCCCTGTAATGTTCCATCCCTGAGTGCTGCCTGCAAAGCACCATCCTCTCCAGCAGTGGTGGTGCACAGCCTCCTTTTACACTGATGCTGGGGACCAACAAACTCAAACTCCCACCAGCAGAGAGGAGTGAGGCGTGAAGTCTTCCTTCTGAGCCACCACAAGGTTCTGATATCTAGCACAAGTCTCGGACCAAGCTCCCAAAGCCATTCCAGCATTTGCATTTGAGATGATCAGATAAAAGCACTTCAGGTGTGCAGCTGCTTCTCTGCTCCTCCAGTGATTTCTGCCAGACTGGAAAGGCCAGTCTCTTCCACCCCTGGCTGTGGTTTCGTGGAGCCCCAGGAGCAGACCCCAGCCGACAGCAGTGGAGTGCTGCTGGGGGGGACCCGGGCTCCACATCACTTGTGTTGCACTCAGTGCTATGGGTAGTGCGCTGAACTCCAGCTCTAAGGCTGTGTTTAAGCAATGATGACTGCCATTACTAATGTAGGAAAAATAAACAAATACTTTTGCTATTTAACAATGTTTTTGATAGCTGCAATGAATTTTTAAACTCTTCCAGCTGTTTGCAGCCTGAGTAACATACTGCATGTCCCCTCAATACAGGTTTTTCTCATAATTTCTTTTAAGAAGCTTATTAAACAAACCTCGTAAGCCTTCTTATGCTCAGAGGAATTCTCCACTTTCAGGGACTCATCCCCAGCCAGGTCGATGGCCACCACAGAGTTGTTTTGATACTTCTTGCAGAGCTCTACCACCTCTGGAGACCAGCCTGGAAGAGACAGCACTAGGGTTCAGGAGAAAGCACTGGCAAGAGTTGCACCTTCAGCATTTTTCTAAACAAATCCTGGTCATGTAACTAGAAGGCTAGAACTATTTTCTTCAGTCTTTCATAAAATTTGACGCTCAAAAAGAAAGCTAACAAACTCCTAGAAAGGTCTGCCATCTTCACACAAATAAAAGCTGCCAACTGATTAGTCCATCATCAATCAAATGGAAACCAAATCCATCTGCAAGCTATAAAGCTGCTCTCATCATGTTTTTCTGCTCACTTTTAGCAGGGGAAAAAAAAAAAAACAAAAAACAAAAAAACAGGAGAAAAACCCAAACAAACAAACCAAACACGGTGGTGACTGCTGCAGTTGGCCCGAGGTAAGCTGAACTGGACAGCACAGGTGCTGTAACATGGTGAGGGGGAGAAATCCCCCAACCCACTCCTGAGCTTCCACCCTGTCCCAGGCTGGGCAAGGGGGAAAGGGAAGCACCAGCCCGTTGGATGTGTTGTGTCATGGAGGGGTTTGGGCTGGAGGGGTCTCTGGGGGGCCCCTGTACAACAGTCAGCACTGCCCTGCTGCAGAGCATCCTCAGCTCCCCCAGACATGATGACAGATGCTACTCCTGGTGGGAAGGAGCTGCTCAGCCTCCTGGAAGGCTGAACTTCAACACTCACAAAGTTTTATCTTTGCGGCATCAGTGAGAAAGAGAGTAGCAAATGGCTAACAACTACTTGAGCTATCTCTGATCAAGATAGAGGATAACTTCTGAGAAAGGCCAGGCATCTACCAGCTCATGTAGCACTTACCCTTAGCAAAAAGGCCAAGAAACAGAGATAAATGGTAGTGTTAATAATTAACAGGCACCTGCTGTGTACATACAATCACAAAATCATATAAATACATAAGAAAACATGCGCAATTTCATCTTTTTTTATCAGTTTACAAATCACTGGGTTAGAACCATTATTTTACTAACAAGTTTAATATGAGCTAGTTCTGGCTGACACCTCTGCCTTTCTCTCAACGGTTCATAAATTACAGGGTGGCTTCTCACTGTGCAGCACATCCCAAATACAGTGCTAGACACATCACAGGCTCTGGGTAAGAGCTGGTGCCCTGGGACACAGGCATGAGAATGCCAACGCGGTTGTTTGCAGGAGCAATCCCTCCTGCTGTGCAAGCCCATGTTGCACATGCCCTCAGATGCTCCTGTCACCACCTGCCTTTACCACTTGTGTGTTGGCAGGGACTGTAATTGGAGACAAGTGTGACACTGCCTTACAGCTTTCCAGTTTCTACAAAGAAAAAGTTTTATTCCTAGAAACCAGAAATTTAAGGGTCATGTTTTCCAAGTATTATTTGGGATTGACTGTGCAGGCAGGGAAAAAAAAAAAAACAAACACTCTCAAATCTCACAGTTTCCAAGAATATAATTTTTCACATTTCTAGACACAAATTAATTGTGACTGATTAGCAAAAATCTTTCCACCATCTACCCTACGAAGCTTACATAAAATTGTGGAGAAATATGAAGATATTCATAACAAAGTCTTCACATAGAACAACTACTGTCATTTGAATCATACGAGTCAGAACCTCACTCTGACTGCATCTTTCCCTAGAGGAAGATGCTCACAGAACTCAGCAGTCCAATAAAACACTGGGAATTGGGTTTTATTCCTATTCTGGGTCACAGCACCAGTTACCAGTAAAGTTCAGAGCTGATGATTTTATAAAAAACATTTTAAATGTGTGACCTAAGTATATTTTACTTGTGTTTCCACCTTAAACCAGCAGAGACTGCAGCCAGTGGGTTCTGTGGCTGACCCATGCTCCAGGCTAACGAAGGAGTACGCTGCTGTAGCAGCATGACCATGAGCGGGGAAAGTGCGAGATTTCATGGCTGGTCCTCCTCCCATGACCATTCACACTGGGACCCACCAGACGGTCGTAGCAAATGCAACAGCTTCAACTGGCCCAAGGAGAGCTCTGGCCTTTGGGCAGGGAGTGAGGCATGAGCAGAAATCACACCTGACTCAGGGAGGACAGAAGATGAGGCATGAGCAGAAATCACACCTCCCTCAGGGAGGACAGAAGAGCTCGCTTTGTCTCTTTAGCAAGACCTTTCAGACACTGGATGTACCCACAGACCCCCCATCTCGCATCCAGCAGACCCTTTCCCCATAGTGAAGGGAAGAGAGGACTCCCATCAAGAAAAAAACCCTACTCCTTCTCAGCACTGTCTGGTCCCACATCCTACCTAGGGCCATGGGACCAGGGCTTTCCCCGAATTTCTGCAGGGACCTGAACCCAGAGGACGTCACCCCCCGCCACGCGTCAGGGAAGGGGAGCAGAGCAGCAGGGGAGCTGCAATACATTACTTGGCATATGGCGCATGCAGCATAGAATAGACCTGGCTTTGATGCGGAAATCCCTTTCTCCATCCTGTAGTCCCTGATTTACGAGGTTAACGACTTCATCTGGAGTGAGGTCTCCCCTGCAGGGAAGAAAAGCCATCAGCAAGAGGCCGGACACCCACCAGGGAGGCAGGCAGGAGCTGCAGGTCCAGCCCAGCATCCCCACAGGACACCCCATATAAAACCCAGGCTGCCTGGGGTCCTGCTCGCCTTAACATCCAGAGGAGTCCAACGAGATCGCCCAGAGCTGAAGAGCACCTTTTACACCCATACCATGCTCAGATTTACCAGGTGTCAGGCACAAAAGCATGCAAAGATGACAGTAAGATTTAGAAAAGCCTCGGGGAACTGGATGCCAATCGTGCCCGAGCAGAGGAACCCGCTCTTTGCCAGAGCATCTCATTAGAGCACACAACTGCCTGCAGCCGAGCAGGGACAAGCACGGGGGCTCAATGCCCACCATAGCACATTTCGCAAAGGGCCACAGAGCCCAGCACTGATTTAATCACAGGCACACATCACAGAGGGGCTGACATGTAAAGAAGGTATCAGATCACCAGCCCCCTCCAACACTGCTGACCACCCGCCAGCTCAAATTCACATTTTGCGGGCAGGGAATCCACATCTGAATGCTGCTTTCCTGTGTGCGGAGAACACCTTCAGCCAGAAGTTTGAGCACAGCTGCTCTGCACATGCAGACTTAGGTGCCCAAAGCGAGGAATGTTAAAACACGGCAGCACACAGAGATATTATAAGATAAGAAATCCTATTGATGGGGAAGAGAAGTGGAAGCATGCCAGCGCTTGCTGAGTTGGAAGAGAGAGAAGGTTTGGTTACACCAGACGTCGGTGCCTTCTCCATGCCCAAGCAGCCACCCACCAGCTCCCCAGCACGGCAGGATCACTCACTCGGTTTGGCCCCAGGGGATGGGATCCACGCGGCAGTTGGCCAGGAGGTGAGGGCTGTACCGGACCTCCACGTAGATGACGCCTTCTTTTGCTTTTGTTTCCACGAGCTCGTAGGCAATCCTCCTCACCGCCTCACGGTCACCCCTGCAGGGACGGCAGTGGGACCCATCACTGGGACTCGTCACTCCCAGGGTACACTGGAGATGGGTAAGGTGACCTCCAAGGCTGAGCAACATTAGCCAAGGGGTCCTGCCAAACGCTGAGGGGGAAGAAGCAAAAAGTGTGGCACTCACGCAATGGCAGGCATGTAGTGGTTAAACTTCTCTAGAAACTGGGTAAGTGTCAGTGGTGATTTGTAGCTGACATGCTTCAGGAGATCATCAACAGTGCTGCCAGGGAGAGGAACTCCTCTTTTCCTGGAAAGGAAGCCATGTGTTACTGATGGCAAAGGCTATTGCATTATTAATCACTCCATTTCATAAAGTAATCACATTACAAACTGGCAGCCATTAACCTCCATTTCTTCAAAGAATGATACAGCACACAATGTCCTTCCAAAATCTCCTCACAGATTCATCCCTGAATCTCAGCTCGGAGCAAGGCAGTCCAAAATACAAGCAAAGTACAAACAAAACAAAATACAAGCACAACAAAGCCAAGCATAAACAAATCAGAAGACTGACGTGACAGGAACAGAGCCAGAGCACGGTTTAAGAAGGAGTTCCCCTAAAGTGGCTCTGAATATCTCCTAATCCCAGCAGCAGAACTGTCAAAATTCTTTAGAAAAGTTAATTTCCACTTATGCAGGCTCAAAGGCTTAAAAATCCATGGAGATGCTCCCAGGCCCAGGATCAGAAACACAGAAGTGTTGTGGCTCATGGGTTTAAATGCCAGCAGCAACTGCGAGCGAGCCAGTCCCCAAGCCCAACGTTGTGGCGGCATCTTCTCTGATGGGGAGACTTCCCAGTCGGGAGCAAATGGCAGTCCCAACAACTGCTCTCACCAAAGGAATGGAGATGGTAAAGAGCACGTTAATGCTTCCAAAAGGGAAGAGACCATTTTTCCCTGGAGCACCTGGAATCCTGGGTGGTTGGAAGTGTCCCCAGTGGGGTGACAGACAGGCTCGAGGGGATTTCCAGCCAAGGATGCTGCGCGGTTCCCAGGCAGGCTTTGCCACCCCCACCCCACCCCCTGTTACCCTGCACACGCCAACCTAAATTAGGAATAATAACTAGACATTTGTTTATAATCCTCTTTCCTGCCATGATGAATTACAGCCAACTGATGGATCTCTCTGCCAATAGAGACAAAACACCACAGACAGCTTTAGTGTCCTGATGCCAGCAACTATCCCGATGAACAGTCCACAGGGAAGCAGCCCAAAGACCCCGCTCCTGGGCTCAGCAAACGTTGCTCATTCCCTGCTCGGGCAGGAAGGAAACCAGCCCCATGCTCAGCCTTCACACGCAGTCTGCACAGATTAAGCTGCTGGCATTCAGCAGGGAATGTTCATCACTGTCAAGGCATCAGTTTTCCCCACAGCCTTGCCCTTTCCATGGCACTGACACGTCGGTCTCTGCTCCAGGAACTGTCCTGCATCTTCCTCCACCTGCCCAGGGAAAGTTTCCTACAGCAAAGCCATTTCCCTGACCTCTTTCATGTGCTTTCCAAAGGATTGCCTCCACGCAGCCAGCAGCGACAGTGCTTTGGGATGATCCGCAGAGCAGAGACACCGGAGCTGGGTCTGTGGCTGAGGGGGTCCCAAAGTCTGCGGCTTTGGGAGCTGCTGTTGCCCCATCCCACCTGGCTGGTAGCTGGGAGCCTTCCCGCAGCAAAGCTGCCCCACAGGAATGTGCTTGTGCCCACAGCTACCTCCAGCCACGGGCAGCGCCACGCACACCGTCCCACCGTGGAGACGGCACCTCCCCTGGGGACACCCAGTCCCACGAGGGGTCTGTCACGGCTCTAAATCCTTTGGTCTGGCAGGGGGGATGCAAAGCCTGACCCAGACCTGACAGAACTGGAGCCAAAGTTTCTAAAAATGGCCAAGTTCAGCCACTACCCAAGGGGGCTTGTGCATTCCAACAGCTTCAGGTTATTTGTGTGTGGTTAGCAAATTTATTTCCAGCTCTTTACCTTTAAAAATAGACCACAAGCAGCTTTCTGTGTCCAGGGTGAGGTTATTAAGGCAGTCCCCTACGGTCTCCCATTGCTTCTACATTTGTGTGAGTGCTAGTTTTAGAGCCCATGAATAGCACAGCCTTGCTCCACCCCAGCCAAGCGCGGCACCCGAGGGCTGCCAGCCCCAGGGGATGCCAGGGCTGTTTAAAAATAAGAAGGAACCGGGCACACACTTTTGCAAGGAAGGTCTCTATCCTAAGCAAGAGAGAGGGACATGTTCCTCAGATGGCTGGTGCCTCCTGGGCCTCAGGGCTCCTACAACCCTCCTGGGTGACTACGCCGGGATTTGTCCTTGCTGGCAGAGTCCCAGTGAGTCAGCACCGACTCTTCTGTCCGTGTGGACTTGTTCCAGCCCTGCAGCCCATCAGCAGCATGGGCAGAGCCAGCAGGAACCCTGACTCAGCTCACCGTGCCAGCATCCTGCAACGAACGAGACGCACAACAGATCCACCTTCCTTCCTCTGACTGCACTGCAAAACGTGTGGCTGCTCGCTGCATAAAAAGCTGCTTTAGGGAATTTCCCCTTCGGATTGCACTGACTTGGAGTCTGCTGGGCTCACAGGATGTCAGAACCACTTCCCAACCTCCTCCGAACTGATTTCCTCCCCAAAGTACCAGAACTGTACCTAGGAGCTGTTTCCTGAAATCTTTAAGCTTGCCACTTTCTCCAGCTGAGTGTATCTGCTAGTCTCCACTAGCTTTTTGAATAGTGACAGCTGGAAGAAGTCTTAAGTTTATTTTGCTTACAACCATGGGTCTGGGTCCTCACAGCAGTTAATCATTCACCCTGGTGCTTCCCACACAAGCTACACTGAAGCAAGAAGATGCACATGGGCTCTGTCAAGGAAACAACCTCCCTAAGTCACTGCCAAGTGCTTTCCGGGGTCACCCTCACACGAGTACAACTCCTGGACTGCTGGCATCAGGCAGCCAGCTCAGGGTTCAAAGGCACACAGCAGCAGGGCAGGGAGGAGCACCCAAGCTGGTTTTTCTTCTCGAGACTGTGGTATGGCCCCACCACCAAGATGACACTCCCAGCCTGCTTTCATTTTACTTGCTTTTGCGAGTAGGAGTATGGAAAAAGACATGAGAATACACTGACTCTGCCACTTCCCAGGTACACTTCAAAGGCAGACGGCTGTGTTTATGAGATCTCCTGTACTTTTCTCACGGTGGCTCCTCTTCGCTTGCCGGGCTTACAGGACCGAGGACAACCTCGCTCCCCTCCTGCTACCGGCGCGGCCCCGCTGCAGCACTGCGCGCTGGGGCGTGCAGCCAGGGGACCCGTCTGTGCAGAGGTGAGACCAGCACCGGCCAGGTTTGCTGCCTGCACAGCAAAGGAGAGAGCCTTCCCAGCCTGCCGGCACAAGCTCTTCTGTCGGAGAACTGGCCAAGCAGAAGAGATGATGCTTTTAAACTGCAGCTCCCAGAGCTTTCTTCCCCCCGGCAACTCACCTGCCAAAATGCAAGATTGTTTCGGGTCTAATGGCTCCATCCAGGTGGACGTGAAGCTCGACCTGCAACAGGATAGAGAGAAACTGGTGAGGTATTCTTAGAGCTGCAGCAAAAGTTTGGAGATGAGCAGCTGGTGCTAACACAGGTATAAATGCAGCCAGTATGGGGACAAAATCATTACAATAAAGAACAAAAACATTTTTAAAATACCATCATTATAAAGTTTATTTTTCAATATCTAACTATTGTCTAAATATTTTCTTATTGCTGCTACAGCTCACACATTTAATGGATCTTTAGAAACATACTCTGTTTCTAGTAATTCTCAGGAACTCCCCTATCCTTATTTAGCTTGCATGGTTTAGAGCTTGGGAAGAGTGAAGAAAGCAAACCCCAAACACCTTCACTTTCTAGCTTGCGGCTTCTTGAATTCACAGACACCCAACCATCAGTTAATTTGCTGAGAGTCATTATAGAAAAACTTTGACTTCACTTACAAGAATCAGCCCCTGATATATTGGCAACTACCTGGTATTATCAGAGCTTAGAGGCTTTCTAATCCTACTCATGGATCCAGTCCCACAGCACAAGGTGCTATAAAAAGCAAAAAGAACAAGAGCTGCCCCATAGAGCTGACAAGCTGGTTTCAGAAGAAAACACTTAAATTTTGACTCATTAAAAATGGGACAGTAACTCAGATCTCTTCACTCTGAAACCCTGTTTCCCAATTATTGATGAAACAATGGATTTTGGAGAAAGAGCCTCAGAAAAGCAAAAGCAAGCTTTTTTATATTAGACAGTTGGGGCTTTTGGAAAAACATGACAAATGTAATTTGAAAGTTGAACAGGGAACGAAAATATTAGCTGTAAAATTTTTCAGCTAGATCTTTGTATTTCCAGAACTGTTTTCTTTTAAGCAACGAAATAGCCTACAAAATACATATTTATTTTATTTTTTTAATTAAACTGTAGAGCAGCAACTTAATACACAAAGTGCTTGTTAGTTATAGCATTGTTCAAATTTTCCTGTGTAGATGATTGCTGCAGGATGCTGAGAGTAAGAACTGAGTAGGACTCAGAAGAGGACTGGATATTTGCATGGATAACTAAACCACCCAGGGTTACTAATTAAAACCCACAAACCCTCTGGCGTCAGGGTATGTATCAAACAATAACTACAAGGAGCTGGAAGAAAAATGAGCCAGCAGTCTCTACAAGCAGGGCAATGCATAATTGTCCACCTCAAAATACTTTCTCTCTCCTCCGAAGCATCCGGGAGCAGCTGGTGTGAGCTCAATGCTGCTGGCCTGGCTGCCAGCACGGCGCTGGCAGTGCCCATCTCTGGGACGAGCACTGGTGCCCATCTCATCTCTGGGACGAGCTCTGGTGCCCATCTCATCTCTGGGACGAGCACTGGTGCCCATCTCATCTCTGGGACGAGCTCTGGTGCCCATCTCATCTCTGGGACGAGCTCTGGTGCCCATCTCATCTCTGGGACGAGCACTGGTGCCCATCTCATCTCTGGGACGAGCTTTGGTGCCCATCTCATCTCTGGGATGAGCTCTGGTGCCCATCTCATCTCTGGGACGAGCTCTGGTGCCCATCTCATCTCTGGGACGAGCACTGGTGCCCATCTCATCTCTGGGACGAGCTCTGGTGCCCATCTCATCTCTGGGATGAGCTCTGGTGCCCATCTCATCTCTGGGATGAGCTCTGGTGCCCATCTCATCTCTGGGACGAGCACTGGTGCCCATCTCATCTCTGGGAAGAGCACTGGTGCCCATCTCATCTCTGGGACAAGCACTGGTGCCCATCTCATCTCTGGGACGAGCACTGGTGCCCATCTCATCTCTGGGACGAGCTTTGGTGCCCATCTCATCTCTGGGATGAGCTCTGGTGCCCATCTCATCTCTGGGATGAGCACTGGTGCCCATCTCATCTCTGGGATGAGCACTGGTGCCCCCACACTCGCCCCCATGCCCGCTTCCTCCCGCAGCCCACCGTGCAGAGACACCCATCACCCAACTCACGGCCAGGGCTTTCACTGACCACTTCTGCTGCGAAAGGCCATCACTGCTGGGATGGGACAGTGCTCGGGTTCAGGCCCCCTGTGCAGGGTGAACATGGAACCACTGCTGAAATGTGCACTGGTGGGGTGCAAAGCACAGGTGCCAGGCTCAGGGCAGCTCGAGCTACTGATCCTGCAGCGTTGCAATCAGCTGGCCCAGGGGTCATGAATATCCCCACTGACACCCCTGCTAGCAGGTTGTAAAAAGATATCCCCGTGACTTCTCCTACCCTCAAGACACGATCTGAATCTACAGGGATGAAGATTTTAAAAGGGCAAAATCTGATCTTTCCTCCCACCTCGAGTTACACAATCCGACTTAGGAGGACTAAATGTCCTGAGAAGCAGCAGATAAAATAACAGACTTTGGACACGATCTGCATCGCCAGATGTGGACTCCTGGCACATTTTCCACTCTTGAGCTCTGATTCCTATTCCAAAACCATGCAAGCTTCATTCCTTGAGGTTTTCAACAGCCCTTGTGACCTTCTGATGGAGTTACAGGCTTGAAACTCACTCATGCTGGATATAAAAACCAAGCAAACCAAACCTAATGGAGTCTTCTCACTGCAAGCATTTCTCAAGCATTTCCTGAAAGAACATCTCAACGTGACACTTCCATCAATGAGAAAGCAAATTCAGTGGTGTCCTTTACCCATGCAAGCCACCTCCTGCTGCAGCTGCAGGTGAGATGCCTGTAAAGCATCAAGACTCCTCTCCAACACCAGTAATAGACTCTTTCTCCACTGCCATGCATTTCTTTGGGTCTGGAGGGACCTTCACTAAGCATTAAGAAACTCTTGTGCAATGCTACTCAACCCAAAACTTTGTGGGCTTCCTCAAGGTCAGTGTTTGGGAGGTTGTTTTCTGCAGCTGGGAACTAATCCTGGCTATTTAGATTACCAAGGGACATTCAGGTAAAGAAGTAAGGGTATATCTACAAGGGTCTCCACCAAAAGCCAGCCCTAAATAAGGCTGTAATCAGCAGAGGCACAACCGAGAAGCTCAGCTCCTCCAGGAACCTTCCTTGCAAACCCTGCACGTTTCCAAACCCGTGGGAGGCTGCTCACTGCAGATTACACTGCAGCTCTCTTCCTGAGTGTTTGTTTTGGGCAAAGTACAAGACTTTTCTAGATACAAGTGGGTGACACGACCTTGCTTTAAGTCAAGGAAAGTACCCAGATAAAGATGAAAGAGTTTTCTCCGCTCTGCGGTTCCAGGAGACAATGCCCGAGCAAGCAGAAACAAGGTGAACGCGGGAGCCCAGCGCCGCTTCCAGGGCCCTGCTCCTCGGCACACAGAGGCTCGCACACGTGTGGTCTCCCAGTTTATTTGGCGAGGAAGCCCGTGCGCACAGATTAAATAGGGATCTTGATATTTGATCCAGGACCCCAACGGCACCACAAGCTGCACCAGCACCGGAGAGGAGACTTCAGCCATGCCAGGACCAGCAGTGCCTTCCCTTCCCGCTGCAAACCGGGGTGTGGTAACGACGGTTCTGATGAAGAACGAGAAAGCAGCAGAGCTCTCAAATGCTTTCTCGGGGCAGGAGCTCTGCTCTTCCCTCCGATGCAGTGAGGACCCTCAGGACCCCCCTTGTGCATCCACCCCTCAGCCCTTCCTCTGCCCCTCCACAGCCCTGAGAGCAGCTGAGAGCGAGTTCACCCGCCGCCGGCCAGTGCACCAAAAACTCACAGTGCAATTCAATAAAATCCCCGAGTTTGACTGAAGAGCTGTCAAAAGCCAGACGGATGAGTTCAAAAGACGTAACTGGCCATAAACTGTGCGTCCTCAGCACATACAACACCCAGCAAGCAATACCCAGCAAGGCTGTCAGAGCAAACCGAGCGTTTTCCATTTTTATGCAAAATAAGTTTTAGCTCAACCATGGCACGTGACTTGTTAGTGCAGATATCAGCAAGTTGGTTCAGATTTAAAAAAAGAAGTAGTCTTAAGGGCTCTGGTTTGACTTTTCTGAAAATATAGCAATGTTTCCTGTGAAGCTTAATAAGCCTCAAAAATAAATTCAAACATAAAATGAGGTACTGCAAACATGTATGTTCCATTCAAAGATCAAGTCTGATTATTCTCAATTTAGTGAAATTAAGAGGAAAAAGTTAACCAAACATTCCGAGTATTCTGAGTTACAGTCAACCCAACAGAATTTCTCTGTTACTCCCCAGTTTGCTCAGCAGACCATGGCAGAGCAGTTAACCGCTCAGTTCACCAATTACGTGGCATAAAAAGTACCATACAAGCTAGGGCATTTGAGAGAATTTCTGTATTAGGTGGTTTTAGTGTCTTTTTAAAAATATATACAATGAACAAAGTCAGACCTAACACCATGGTAAAAGTAACACCAACCTCACCTTTTATTTTGATGGCTTCCAGCAGATGTTAATAGATAATCCAGGCAGTCACTAAAGTTGCATCATTTTAAAACCCTTAGCACTGACTTTGCCCAGGATTATTTATTAGCACATTAAAAGGTGATAATTTAAAGTTTATTCTATTGATCTCAATAACTGAAAAACAGAATAATTACAACTGTCATTTGTCAATTCTTAGATACCCATAGCAGGAAAACATTAATAGAGAGCAAAATTCAACAAGAGATATGAGGAATCCCGATCACTGCAAAGAGAATGAACTGTGTTCCCCAAATATGAGTTTTATGAAAGCGGATCGTCAGGGGCAAAGTCATCCTCATCATAAACTCACAACAAACACTCACTTAGAAGCGAGAGGTGAGAGTGGATCAAGAGGGATGTGAAGCGCAAGAGGCACAGTATTATCCTCAAACCTGACAACACCCAAAAATGCGTTTTGGAGACAAACCTGCCGTAAGCTTTCAGGCTTGAGCCTTTAAAAGAGAAACGTGGGAGACTCCAAGACCCACATGACACACTGCTCCACTGCAAGAAATATTTGTGCTTTCTAGAGAAGCATTCACACAATACATGGGTTTGGCGACTGAGGGGGAGGAGGATGCTCCTGTGCTGAGCACCTTTTAGTACCATTGCTCCCGGCACCAACTACTCAACCTCCACCAGCCTCGGTACGAGGTCCCGGTGCCGTTAAGTTGCTGGTGGCTGTGTGCCACCCTCCCACGGGGACGGCTCCCACGGGGTGGCAGGGCCACGTCCCCCCCGAGCCGTCACAGACAAGGGCAGGGCAACGCTTCGGAGCAATAAACAGAGTCCTCGCACTTCGTGCAGCACCAAGCCAGTCCCTTACTGCTTTTGAGAAGTGGATCCGGGAAGGTTGTCCGAGAACGTGCCCGCAGAGCGTTATTGGGGGAAGGAGTGTGCACATCGCTGCGCAAGGTACGGCTGAGGCCGATGCAGCCTCGGCAGCACCAGGATTTGACCCATGCCAAGCTGGTCAAGGGTCGGGTTGTGCACAAGAAGTGGATGAGCCAAAGAAAATATCATCCTCGGCACGCCCTTATGATCTTGCACACCCACAATAAGGATCACCTATTCTTTAAATGGTTTGTTTGTTTGTTTTTCAGTTTGGCACCCAAGGCAAATACCTGCACTATTGGCTCGGCGCTGATGGGCAGGTCTGTCTCGAGCTGGGGGAGGCTGTGGTGCTACAGGGAGCAGGACAGGGCGCCCACCCAGACGCCCCGGGGTACGGCCAGCGCCCCGCAGCAGAGCGGGCGCTGTCGCTGCCAGCCGGGTTTGGGCACCAGGCGCTCTCCTCGCCACTGACGGGGCACACGCAGCTACAGCCAGTCCTGGCCCATCTCTCCCCATTCCCAGGTATGAAGGGCACGCCAGCGATAACTGCCTCCCTTTGGGTAGGGACAGGCCCCGAAATGTGGTGACAAACACAGCGTGTCCCAGGAGGACGTGCGGGAACACCTGCCCAACGTGACCTGGTGCTTATTTTGGAAACACATCCAGCGGCAGCTACACCGGCTGCTGGGAGGGTGCAGGCCCGACCCCAGAAGCCCCCGTTCCCACCCTGCTCCCCACAACGTGGCTCAAGGCACACGGGAACCGCAGGAGAAGAGAGCCACGTGTCCCAAAGCCCCCGAGCTGGGGCCGGCCAGGAGAGGACCCAGCAGTGAGCGAGGACACGGTCTCTGCTCTGGTTGTGGAGCAGAGCGGGAAGAGGCTGATGGTCGGTGTCCAAGGAATGGCAGACTTCTCTGGTCTTTTATGGCCTATGATAAGCAGGGTTCAAAGTCACCCTCCAGCAGCTCCCTGTTCATCTGCTGCAGTCGCTGGGAGTCAGCGAGATCCCAAAAAACGCGGAGGCAGCCCTGGCCCCACGTTCAGCTGGGGCTCGAATCTGCTCCAGTTACCAGAAACATCTCTAAAACACAAAACTGATCGTTCCCAATGGCAGGGGGTCCAGGGCAATGAATAGGGCTCATTAACTGACTTCAGACCCATTTTTTTTTCCCAAGCCTGACTTAGCAGGTTCACAGGACTGAAAGGGACTGCCTGACTCAGGAAAACCAGTCTCGTAATTGCCAGCAACCAGACAACAGAAGCCTGATCTTAGTGGTTAAACCCTGCATGGTTTTTCCTAGGTGTCTCTGGCATCCCACTCTCCCATGCACTGGAAAAGTAGGAAGAAGCACAAGTGAAAGAAGAACTTAACTTGCTTCTCTCAGCCAAAAGTTTAAAATCACTGGGGTGAACCAACAGCTTTTGTTCTTAGTGGAGCTGATGAAACACCAACATCTCCCAAAACTGAAGTAGCCTTAGAAAGGCTTTAACCCTTAGCAGATGTCAACGCTCCTTGGATTTTGGTATCAATATTTGCCTGATATTGCATGGGTCACCTTCCCCAAGAGGGAAACCTCATGCAGTGATGGAAGAAAGCAGATCAGACCCGTGCACACACACTTTTCTAAGTACACTAGACTTTCCTGGTGTGAGCTCAAATTGAGAGATAAATGGTTTGGGAGTGATAGGAAACACAAACAGCGGCCAAAAAACCCCCACCTTTTGGGTTTTCAAAGGCAACTTTCTTCCCCAGGAAAGCTGTATGCAGTTGCTACCACTCAGGGTCTCCCGGAGAGGGACCACCATGACCTTCGCATCACTTTTTTTGGTCTCCTCCGCCCCGGCCCCTTGCTGCCCACCAAGAGCCCAACCTCTCCTTGGCAGTCGGTGCCAGGGCCCGAAGGCAGCCAGGCAGAGAAAACCTGCTCCCCATATGCCAGCTTACCCAGACCACAGCCTTAGAGCTGAGTCCTGCAGCACAGAAAGCACTCTGCCATCAGATAAAGGGTTATAGATAACCACGTGTCATCATCTTCCTGCTCAACCTTTTAATAATCTGAATAATAAACATGTTACTGTATGATCCTAGTTGAGATGTATTTATACAGCACATGGTAAGAGCAAAAGACTGGAGCACCCTCTGAGAGCAGTCACCAAGTCTTGGGTATATGAGGAGTAACTGAACTAAATGTTTAAGAGAAAAAAAAAAAACAAAAAACAAAACCACAACAAACCCGCAACAAAAAACCCACCCCAAACCAAAAATACACGCACAAAACAACAAAACCAAACGAAAAAAACAAGAGAAAACGTTCAGCTTAGTAGACCAAGGCAACGGCTGGAGTGCCGGACCCTTCAGGGCTTGTGCCTCTTTCCCCGCCGTGCCCCGGCCGGGCTGCCAGCGCATCTCCAGCCCGGAGGCGCAGGGTGACCCTGCCTGGGTGCTGGGGTGTCCGTACCCCGGCTTCCCCCCGCTCCCCGCTGCACCCGCCCCGGCCCCGGGGCACGGCCCGGGTCCCCCCCACTCCCCCCGCCGGGGCACAGCGCCCCAGCCCCGCCGTGCCCCCCGCTCCCCGACCCGGCGCCTCACCTTGGGGTCCCCAAAGACGCACAGCCCCCGCTCCATGCCTCCGCTCCGCTCCGCGCCCGCCGCCCGGCCCCGCCCCCTGCAGGGCCCGCCCCCTGCAGGCCCCGCCCCCTGTTGGGCCCCACCCACCGCCCGCCCCGCCGGTCCCCGCGGCATCCCGGCGGCGGAGCTGCCCCGGGGTCCCGGAATCCCGCCCGGTAATGAGCCCCCCCCCCCTTCCCTTTCCCCCCGGGGCGGTGTCGCGCCTCCTCCGAGAACACCCAAGGGAAATAAATACAACCCGATAAAACAACGGCTCAGCTCGTACAACGGGAACGTGACCTCCGCCTTGGACTGCAATCTTAAGCCAATGCAACAATTTATTTTTTTTAACCTAAAAAGGACGTAATTGTTCGGCTTAGGAATGATCATCCCTCACCCCCTTTCCTGCTCGCAAAGCTGCTGCTTGGTGACTCACTTTTTTTCTCCGATGGCTTTTTGGACTTGTCTGGTCCGTCACACACCTGCTTTCAGCCCTGCAAACCCATGCTCAGCGTTTCATTTCTTATTTTTAGTGACCTGGCCACGTTCTATGCTGCTCCTCTGCCTCCTGCCTTCCTCTCCCATAAGCAATGCACATGGCAGTCCATGTCATTGAGGGATGGTGGGGCAGAAAGTCCTGCTCCTCCCCACCAAGCATGGCTTCTCTGATACTGGAGAAAGCAGAGCTTTCAGCCACTCCAATCTTGAAGCACCCACAAAGTCGCACCCATTTTGCTGAAGGCAAATCTGCAAGGTGAAACCACTCCCCTTAGTGAGCTTCGAGGAGCATCCCTTGGGTCCTGGCACAGCCCTGGGCAAGATGAGATCTGAGCTACCTGGAGGGCTGTGAGCAAGCAGGTGATGTTTCCAAAATCACTACAGAGATGGGGGCCACAGCTTCATTCTTCATGTCTGGAGTTCACCTGCCCACGTGAGGCTGTCCCCAGACTGCGGGCCCTTTCTGCAGAGAGCCTTGGAGATGAAAATCACTGTATCAACATAACATACTGTCATTGCTTGTGCTGGTGTGTAAGCAGAGAAAGTACTCGGGGCTGTTGAAACAAAAAAAAAAAAAAAAAAAAAAAAGGGGTCCAAACAATAGTCCTCAAACCAAGGTTGACTTCTGAGTGAATTCCCCGACCAGCAACCAGCATCTTATCAGCAGCATGAAGCAACCAGCATCTTATCAGCAGCATGAAGCAACCAGCATCTTACCAGTGTGAAATGCAGCCCTGAGAACAACCCCTGGAAACTATAAGTAAACAACAGGAAGTAACTATAAACCCCAAATGTAAAGAAAAACAGAAACTCCTCAGACGTGCCCGGGTCCTGGCCAGATCCGGACACGCCTGAGTGAGGCATGTCAATCTACCAGATACCTCCCCTGCGTTTTGTATAGACTTGTTTGTTAAACTGTATAAAAGCCGGGCCCTCTCACAGCACAGACACAGACCTCACCCACGAGCGGACGCCCTGCGTGGGACTTCCCAGCTGCCGGGAAAGGCTCTGCGACCCTTCGCTGGGACGGGGCTCCCCAGCTGGTGCACGGGTCGGGGGGATGGTAAAGTAGGAGGGCAACTGGTGACGGATCTTTCTTAATCACTATAGCCAGCTTTATGTAGTAATGACTGGGTGCTTTACCTTGCTTATTCTTTCTGCTGCTTTAAACTAAAGTAAAATAAGCCTATTTCTTTAGCTTGGTGTCTGTGCCCTTTGTGTTAACCCCGTCAATTGGCAAAACAGCTGTAGGTGTGAACGCTACTACAAATGGTTGGAAAACAGTTTCCTCTTCTCCCTCCCCAGCTGTGTTTACACCAGAGGGACGCTGTTTGTGGAAGCTGGCAGCAGGGGATTAGTTCTGCCGGAACCCTGCCTGCGGGGACAGGGAGGACTGGGCGCTCCTCCAGCCCTGCGCTGTCCCAACCACGCTGCCACCCCAGCAAGGTGACACGAAACAGCCCAGGGGAGCGAGCAGCCCTGAAAGTAGGGTCTGCAAAGTGGTGCTGGGCACTGCTTAGTGAATGCAGGACACGCTACAGATTTATCCCTCCACAGGGAAATGTCACCAGTGTCCCTTGTCACTCCTTCCCAGCTTTGCCATGAGAGCAGTGATGGAATTTCTGCCCCAAAGCCAAGTGGGCATTGAGAAAACAGCAGTTTTTCAGCTCAGATCCCAAGGTCATTTGGGTATGTGCACTGCAGCAGAGCTCGTGGGAAAAACGCAGGGCTTGGCTGGGGAGAAAAGTTCATCAACATGTTCTCTTTTATTAAGTACTACCTTTCAGAGATGCCCTGACTGCATCCTTACTGTAGAGATGAAAGCACATTAGCCACAGTTAATTGGCAAAAATATTCTGTACAAAATAGTGACTGGCAGGGGAAAGTAACTCGTTAGCTGCCAAGCACAGTGCCAGCTCCTTCTCAGCGCTTTCAGGAGCCTGTGGGATGGAGCAGCACTACACCAGGCTTATGGGAAACCAGCGCGAATAAGCAGCTGGTATTTTCTGCAGAAAAACTTGTGATTTCTGAAGTCACCAAAAGGTGACATCGTTCCAAGCTCCCAAAGCTTTGCAAGTGCTGAATTTGGGTAAGACTCCCCTGGGTGTGCACAGAGGGTCTGAGCAGAAATAAAATGCTTGAGTGTGCAAATTAGCAACTGGGTGTGAAACTGTCCCTGAGAAAGGTGAGCTCTAACTCACATGTACCATTTTACCTCCACATCACAGGCTTTTTTAGCAGCCACTTGAAAAATATCTATTTTGTCTGGAAATGTCCCATAGCATCACATATTTGAGGTCTGACTTCGGGTTCAAAGCGTCTGTAACATAAATGGTCCCAGTGTGAATGCATGGTGCTTTCTAATGTTTTTTTGTAGGCACAGCCTTGCATGATGTGTCATCTACACTGGGAGGGCAGAAGTCACTTAGATCCTTTATTTGAGAATAAAGGAAATTACAAGGTAAAAAATAGCATGTGGGTAATTTTCTTCCAGGAGAAGTGTTGTTAGCAAAGGTCAGAAAGAAGCAAATGGAGCTGAACTGGCCCCATTGACTGGGAATGGTGCAGTAAGGGGTTTTTGATGTTTTTTTTTCTGCTTAGCAAATACATACATGCTGCAGACTCCGCTCTTTCCAGGAGTGTCAACACCAGGATAGCATAGCACATTCATTGCACGCAACTGTGTTGCAGAGCCTTAGAAATAAGGCTTGGGCTGATTTTAAGTGACCTGACCCTGATCCACTTTATCCATCTTTACCACTGACTTAATCGGGTGGTTGTGATAGCTGCTGTGCTGTTGATATTAAATGGATGTTTTCCTTCAGAGAACACCACATTTCCCTGTAGAAGGCTCAAGAAGAACAAGTCTGTTACTGAATGGCTGATGGTGACTTCCTACCTGGGAAGCCAGAGGGATGCAGGCAGGGACCCCTGTTCCACCTAAACCCTTGCTTGGATATTTGTGTCAGTCCAATGCTTCAGATCTCATTTGTTTTCCCTTCCATTTCGGTCATACCTTTGGGTCACTTGGGACAGACAGCCCTGTGCTGACTTCAGCTTTGAGGAATGGTGCTTCTGAAGTGGAGACCAAACCCCTCTGCTCCTTCAGCATGACAGATGCGCCCCAGAACCTCGCTATTAGGAATAAGAAGCAAACAACAACTCTGGAGGAAAACACAGTTTTGAAGGGCCCCAGTGTGATTTTGCTCACTCGGTTTGCATCGCTGCCCTGAGTTGGGAGCCCCTCCTGAGCCTTGCGAGCAGGAGGAGACACAATCCCAGGCATGCAGGCAGGAGGCTGCACATCTGGGCAGCTGCAGGAGCACCGACTCTGCTGCTTCCCCAGGGCTGCTGGAGGGAGGGTGAGGGATCAGTGCACACACCAGCAGGGCTGGGGGATGCAAGAGACACCCCAGGCTGCGTTACCATGTGTGGAAGCCACTACAGGCTGTCAGGGATGGACAGTAAGGAGGACAGGGACACATCTCATGCTTGGGTTGGTCTGGCCAAGTACAAGGCACCACATGAGGATGCTCTGGGGCCATCCCTGGGGGAAGTGACTGCTCATCTGCACAGCTTGCCCATGGCTCTGGTCTCTGCTGTTGATTGTTTATCTTTCATATCTTTAGGAAAATCCCAGGCAGCAAAGTAAGGGTAAAACTGATCTTGGAAGCTATTCCAATGCTTATTTCCCAGGATCTATATTTAAACCTGCTCCTTTCTCTTGCCCCCACATGTTAATACTAGCTGTGTGTCAGGGTTGCTGACACCTGCAAACAGCTTTCCAAAAAAACAGGTGTGCTTATGCTGGACGTAGATTTTTAAAAACCTGCAACTACAACAAAACCCACTTTTCTGTTTTGGTTCAGGGTTTTTTTGATTGTTTTTTCACCAAATACCAAAGAGTGTCACCCTACAGCTCATTCTGAGTGGCTGAGGGAGGAAAAAATATTTAGATAAATTAATTCTACCAGCAAGATATTATAAATGCTGCTGTCATGTATAAACATGACATACAGCTATACTGGTTGGTTTTGCAAGAGTAGACACTCTCAGCCCAAACATCCATTGCTTCTGCAAAATTTTTGTTTTTGAGACAAAGCCCTAACTTATCTCAGCATTTCCCATTTAACTTCTGTGGCTTCCCCGCAGGGCAGGGAAAACCTTTGCCCCAGGGCGAGCCATCACCAGTTCCCGTGCTGGAGTCACTGGTGGGAAGTCAGCTGTGACCCGCTTGGTTCCTGCTGGGGATCATGGGACCCTGCGGTCAATAGGAAAGGTGAAAACCGAGATGAGGAGCAACCTGCTCCCCAAAGGGGTTTCAGTTCCTCTCTGCTCTCAAAGAAGCTGGAAGCAGGCCTGACACTGGCCTCCAAAAGCAGAAGCAGGTCCTGCATCACATGATGGTCCCAGGCAGGCTTTCCCCCCAGCTCTCCATCAGCAGGGCGTGGATGACAGGCTTTTCCTATGGATATTCATGCAACTGCAGCCCCAGGAACTTTAGGGCAACCACAGGGTGCCACCGAGCAACTCCTCAGAGGACTGATAGCTACCTGGGTGCACTCAAGAGCTGCCACTGGGCAGATCTCCCTGGGGTTTCCCATTTCAGGGCATTTTTGAGCAATACAGAACTGCACACCCAGCTAATGTCAACATGCCCAGCACAGAGGCCCAGGCACACCCCGGGATGCAGCTGCTGGCCAAGCCATGTGTGCAGCTTCAAGCCTGCTGCGCTGATCCCCTAAGACTGTAACACAGAGAGCCCATTTGCATCGAGCATCAGGCCCACTATTATATTTCAGCCTATCCTGAACATCTCCTGGACCAGAAAGTTTGCTTGAATGGAGCTATGGGGTAATTGGGGTGTTCCAGAGCCCACAGGATATTGGTATAGCACAGCTTTAAAAGTGATACAGCAGAGAAAAGGCAGAGAAACACAGTGCTTTGGGCTGTGGAAAAGGTCAGTGGTCTGGGTCTGGCAGTGTTTCAGACCTGGAAATGCCTCCAAGGCTCACTCTGGAAGCTGTGCGTTATCTAAGGATAAAGGCAGCCCCGCTCTCACCCAGCTCTTCAGATGACAGGGTGCTGATGGACCCAGCACCCGTGGGCGATGGGAACACACAGCCCCTGCAGCGTGGGGCAGCTTCACCTTGGCGGGAGCACCACCCTACCCCCTTTGTCAGCCTGTTTCACAGTATTAAAATCAGGTATGCAAGTTCAAGACCAAGGATAGTATCACCAGAGATGGAAGCAGGGTTCACCTTGCCATGCCATGGAGGTGAAGTGCAGACAGCTCATCTCCCCCAGGGCCCTTGGGCTCTGGTTGCCCTTTGATTTCTCCTGTGGGTAAAGAGAAGATGACTCCATCCTGTGGAAAGATGTGGCCCTGTCCCACTTGTGCCAGCGCTGCCAAGAGGAGAGAAGAGAAACCTGAACCAGCTTCAGCAGCTAAGACGGAAACCTCACTGGGATGTGACCTCTTCCCAGGTTAAGGCCAACATCATTATCAGCCAAGATCACCCTGAGGAGGAGGCCAGGAGATAAGGGGGTGGGTGGTTACAAAGCTTCCCTGGCCAAGTCTGCTAGAAGAAACCCACCTTCACCTCAACAGATGATGCCTCAGACACTGGAGGAAGGCATTGCTTTTGCCAGGGAATTACTGAACCTGATGCTACTTGCAAGACTGGAGCCACCTTCCCACAAGTAGATGGTTGGGATGATGAGGTGCCCCCCCTGCCCAGCTGCCTGGGTCAGTGCCCAGAGACCTCCACCATGTGGGACAGGAGATCCTACCAGTGCCTGTGCCCCAGGGAAGCCCAGCCCAGGCACACACCAGTCCCTCCCTGCCCTGACCCCCATTTTTTTCACAAAGGGAAACCCAGAGACAAGAGCAGGATGTGAGCTGGCCATGCTCCAGCAGGTCCCAGCACAGCTCAGTCCAATTTCCAGCAATAAGGAGGTGTGGACACACTCCTCTGGTAAATTGTTCCTAAACATATCCCCTGTTTAGGGCACTGGGTATAGCTCAGCAACGCAGCTCTCCTGCCCTGAGCAAAGCCTCCCAGGAGCTCTCAGAGGAGCCAAGGGAAAAGGAATGGCAAAGCCATCCTCACCATTTTGCAGCAGGAAGAACCATCCTGTGAGGACAGAGGGGATTAGGCCCTTCTTGGTCTGCTGAGATCACTGTCCTCCTTGTAGACACCATGCACCAAGATTTGTATCCAGATTCAGCCCAGCCTGGCACAAAATGCTTCTCCTGAGGGTTTTTAGGCATAGCTCAGCTACAGCTCAAAACATCTGTAGGAGCAGCAGCATGGTGGCCAGGCTGGGGCTGGAACATGATCCTGATGCCCCATTCAGCCCTATCTGACCTCTCCTACAGAGCTGGACTAGCCCTTCTGGGCCTGGCTCAGAGCACCCTGAGCCCACAGTGCAGTCCCGTTGCACTGAGACATGCTGGGGAGGAGTGGAGGGAAGCACGCCAAGCCCCATCCAGAACTACTGCCCCCCACCCCCCTTCCCACAGCACTTCTCTCAAGGAAATTCCACCCAGAACAGGCTGCCCTGCTCTAGCAAAGGGGTCACTGAGCAGAGCAATGCAGATACAGCTCCCAAGGCTAAGTGTAAGCAAGCTGTGGTCCGTTAACACGTCTCTCTTCAAATCCACTTTTTGAATAAAGACCAGGAGACACATGGGCTAACACCTCTGATTTTATCTCTGCAGGGCAGGGCCCAGGGAGCCAAGGCTTGTGCAGTTTTACACATGCGCAAAGCTAGGCAGCCCCAAACCCACAGTACTTCCCCACCTCTTCCTCCCATTATCCGGGGCTGTGTTGGGAGCGATTTCCATCCTCACAGGCCACTCTAGCTTCGCATCCTGCTCTGTGACCAAGTACTGTCTAAAAGTTGTAGAGTCACTGCATTGGGGCAGAGTAACAAGGATCCCAAATGAAACCTCTGGTCAGGGTGTTGTACTCACACCCGGCAGCTGTGCCCAGCAGGAACAAGCGTCTCCAGCCCCAGAGGAGACTCTGCGTGCCCGGGCTTTAGCTGCACGTGTTGCACTGGTCGGGGGGGCTGAGCTGCCCTCCAGCCCCCAGCGTAAGCAGGTAATTAGATTACAAGTGCTCGGCCAGACACTGCCACCCAGGCCACTAAAGGACAGAGAGAAGCAGAGAACAGCATTTCTCAGAAGGGTTGTGATGCTGCAGGTCAGCACCATGCACCCCATCTTCACTGCAGTGAGAAAAAGAAAGAGAAAGGGAGAATGCTTTTGCCAAACTCGACCTTCTTAGAGGTACTTTGCTTGGGACTGAGCAGCAGAAAGCAGCAGCATAATATTGCCCCCCTCAGACTGTTTCTAATATCACAACCTCAGCTCACAAGCAGAATGCTGTCACAGGGGGAAAACCCCAACCTCTCCAGTCCACAGCACAGCTCCCCCCACCCAGGGCAGGCAGAGCCCAGAGGGATTTGGGAGCTTCCAGCTCTTGCTGAGCCCATTGCCACATCTCATCTCTCCACAGGGTGCCCAGGCAATACCTTCTGGAGCCTGGTTTGTTGGCATTTCCACCCCGCAAGGGATCTACAGAAGTTCAGGGGTTTTAACTGTGCTCTCAGCCCTTCATCACAGAGTCATTTTGGGTGGGAGTGGGGGAAAAGGGATGGGAACAGGGCTGGTCAGCTGCTGAAGGGGTACAGGAGCCACTGCATGGGGCAGGTTGTGTGGGGGGGAAGTGCTGCCTGTGGGGTCCCTCGGCACCAGGAGGGAGAGGGCAGCCCATCCATCCAAAACCCCACCACATGAGGGATTTAATGCTGGGTTATTCCATTTGTACAGGCTCTGACCAAGTCACCCTGCTCAGGCTGTAGCACAGCCATGCCAGTGCTGAAGAGGGTCCCTGGTTTTCCCAGCAGCACTGGTAGACCAGGACTAAAGAGTCTATCATTATCCCATACCTTCATCTCCACCCCAGTCCAGGCCAGACAGCTGGATCTGTGCCCAAAGCCGGGTGTTGGGCCAGCAAGGGGAGCAGCACAGACCCAGAGGTGGGTCAGGTCCAATCAAGAGCACAGATCATAAGGAGATACCACAGTGATGAGGCAGGTCCTAGGTCAACCCAGGAAGCCAGTCTGCCCATCAGGGCTAGGATCAGGTCCAGGAGCACCAGAAAGGTCAATAGTGATGGGGCAGGGCTGACACCAAGCCAGCAAGAGGTCAGGACCAAGGGCCTCATGACCAGGCATCACTGTGGCTGTACGGGAACCCAACAGCCCTCCAACACAGCTCCAGAAAAACCTGGTGTGTTGGGCTGAGTTTAAATAGAGCTCCTGGGCCCTTGGGTGTGGGGCCAGGTGAGGCTGGTCAGGGTCATTAAGGTCTATTAGTGTTCTCAAGGCTCTGACACTTGCATTGTCTCATCCCACAAAGCAAAGCTGGGGGATTGCTTCCACTCCTCTGTCACCCTGACCCAGGTCACAGCTAGATCCTGGGGAGCCATTAAGCCTGGCAGGCAGCAGGGTTTGGTCCAGGCACTGGTCCATCCCTGTGACTGCTCCACCCTGCCTGGAGGTGGGTTTTGAGTGATACAGGAGCTATTTTCATGCCCAGGTTTAGGATCTGGGGAGCAGAGCAGTACTTTAAATTGTCCTCCATGGTGCCAGCTCAAGGTTGCCATCCCAGATCGCCCAGATTGGTCATCTTGCAGTGCCACCTAGGGTCTGGCTGATCCCAAACTGAGGGTCACAGCATTCACACATAGGGTCCGGGTCCCAGGAGATGTTCACTCCTCAAACCGGGCTTGTAGACCACCAGCAGAAATATCAAAGCTAGGGGCTGTTGCATCGGGTGCTATTAATTACAGAATCACAGAATGGTTTGGGTTGGAAGGTACTTCAAAGCTTGTCTAGTTCCAACCCCCCTGCCCCGGGCAGGGCCCCCTTCCCCCAGCCCAGGGGACTCCCAGCCCCGTCCAACCTGGCCTTGAACCCTTCCAGGGAGGGGGCAGCCACAGCTGCTCTGGGCACCCTCTGCCAGTGATTAAAATATCTAACTTTAGTAATTTAGTGATATCCAATTAAAAAGAGAAATAGCAGGAAGAGAGAAAAAGGCAGGTGAAGGGGAGAAGAAGCAGAGGGAGAAGGGGAACAGCCAGGTGCTCCCACCCATCTCCCCAGTGCTGGCTCCCAGTGCTGCTGGGGTGTGCAGGGGGGCAGTCCGGCAGCTGCAAGCCCCAGGGTAGACTGGGCAAGGCATCCTGCTTGAGCAAAAAATGTTTGAAGAGAAACCAATCCTCACTCTGTGGAGCTGGAAATTTCTGGAGACGCTTTAATGTATCTAATCCAGGGCTCTGACCCAATTAATATTCTATAGGATCTCCTGGAGCTCTTGTTTTGTTCAGTTCTTGGCTTCAGGGGCTCCAAAAGAAATTGAAAACACATTATTGGGAAGAAAACAGCTTCAATTTTTAGACAGCTGTCTCTAGTGAAGTTGGCTTAATTTCCAATCATTCCCCAGGCGTGATGCAAGTCTGGCTATAAAAAGTTTTTCCCCAGTGGCAGCAGAAAAGCTTTGCTTAAAAGCAAAAGGTGAGTATCCAGGAACGGCGCTGAGCGAAGAGAGAACAGGATCTGCCTGCTGGGCTTGCTCACACCTCCCACACCCACGGGCACAGTACTGCAATAAACGCGTGTGGGCACCCAGCGAAGAGGCACGGGGGGCAATCCGGGGAGCGAGGGGGGGCCGGGGGCGGCCGGGGCAGGGGTGCTGGGGGCGGGGTGCGGGGCCAGGCGTGGAGCCCCCCCCGCCTGAGCCCGACGGAGCCCGAGCAGAGCGGCCACGAGAGGGAGGCAGAGCCCGCGTGGGGCCGGGGCTGCGGGGCCGGGACGGCGGGCGGCTGTGGGGCCGGGGCTGCGGGTTCCGGGGTTGCGGGGCTGGGGACGGCTGTGGGGCCGGGGGCCTGTGGGGTTGGGACTGCAGGTTCCAGGGTTGTGGGGCTGGGGGCTGCGGAGTCGGGGGCTGCGGGTTTGGGGGAAGCTGTGGGGCTGGGGTGCGGGGTTGGGGCTGGGGGCTGCGGGGTTGGGACTGTGGGTTCCGGGGCTGCAGGGCTAGGGGCTGCGGGGTTGGGGGCTGCAGAGTTGGAACTGCGGGTTGTGGGGCTGGGGGTGGCTGTGGGGCCAGGGTTGCAGAGCTGGGGCTGCGGGACCAGGCGCTACAGAGCCCCGGGCTGCAGGGCCAGGGGCTGCGGGGCCAGGGGCACTGCCACTGCCCCCCCACCCCACCCCAGACCGCTGCTCCAGCCCCCCGGAGCTGGGGCAATGTGGGGTGATGGGCTCCAATGCAGCAGAGGAGCACATGCACGGCAGGAAGGCCAGCCACCTCTGGTGGTCCCCGAGCGAGATCGCTGCCCCCAGGACTTTCAGTTCATCTGCTACGCCTGGCTGGGGAAAGAGGGTGAGCATTGGAATACACAAGTTGTGGCTAAAGTCCTTTCAAAGAGCTATTTTGTCCTCCGGTGTGAGCCCACACGCCAAGGCTGTGTCCCATTCCCGGCTCACACTGGAGGCATCAGTTGTGGATGACATCTCTTGCAGGTCAGCAGCAGAACTGGGCTGAGGGGAAAGCCTGGGAAGTCCCTGTGGTTCAGCTCCCACCAGTAAATCAGGGGCAGTCACCCCACTGTGCCTTACAGAGCGGCCCCTCTGGACACTGCTGACACACCGCTGCTGAAAAACCTGAACATTTGCTGACAGCAAAGAGACCAGGAGCTAATGGGACCAAACATGCCCGGCAGGGAAGGGGCAGTTGGAAAGCTGCAGAAGAGGTTTGCTGGCTACCAGGGACCTGGGCTATGCCAGGGCCAGGAGAGCAGCTAGAGGGGGAAGGAAACTCAGGGAAGCTTCCTGTGAAGGTGTTTTTAAAATCCCATCGTGCCATGTTCAAGCATGGACTTTCCAGTGACACGCAGGAGAACTGTCTCTGTGAGACAAAAGTGTCCCGGATTCATGATAGTCCAGTGACATTTTAAACACCTAATTTCCAGCTAACTGAAGACTTTTGAAAGAACCACCTGAGGTCAGCCTGGTAAGTTGTCAGCCTGTGGAAAACCACTCTTTGCAAAAATCAGCCTTCTGGGGGGATGCTGCACAGCCGAGCGGGTCCCCCGGCGCTGCCAGCGCGCTCCGTGGGCTCTGCCAGGCCAGCGCCAGCACCTCTCCCTCGTGTCTGCCTCGTGGCTTTCCAAGACAGACCGAGAGCCCAGGGCTGCCCGCCCGCCCCGTTCGAAAGGAACGGGGAGGGCAGAGGAATGCAAACCAGGCCGGAGGACTCATTCATCCTCCCCACGCCGGGCTTCGGCGCATTCCGGGCAGTCTTACTACAATGCAGCATTTTGTGCACTGCAATCCATCCGTACACACGCCTGCCTCTCATCCTCTGCCAGGACTGACTCTCCCGAGGCACCTAGAGCTGAGTCTGTAATAAATCAGGCAGCAGCCTCCATCCAAGACACGCACACCCCGGTTTGCTCTGATGAAAAATGAGTGCCTAGCTTTTAATCTGAACACCTGCAGTAGGCAGGCAGCTGCGCTGACCCAGGGTGCGGCATCGCCTCCTGAATGAAAGGCACGTTGCTGTTCAGACACTGTCTCCCTGGCCGGTTTGCTGCACTCCAGCATTTTTCTTTTCCCCGTGTAGGGTAGGGATTCCTCAAGGTCTGGGTGCTTTGGTCTAGCTTGGTGCTGTCCAAGTGAGCTTGATTCCATCAGCCTCTGAGTTCAGTGATGCCGGTGCTGAGCATTGCCATTGCTCTCTGACAAGCTGGTGAGAGACCAGCAGCAAAATCCTCCCAGTGCACTGATGGAGGCTGCAGACAGCCTTGGGAACAGGCACATGGTGGAGGGTTGTGCTCCTGCCCAGCCACAGACACCTGGAGAAACATCTCCAGTGGGAGAGGTGGGCGTGGGGGGGATTTTGCTGGGGGCTCCTGCGGTAGCATGCCAGCAGATCCAGCCCTGGGCATGAGCACAGCTCTGTCAGCATCCGGAGAGAAGAGTTCTGCAACAAGCAGCAGCGCTGCTCAGAGCCGCCTCACTGCACTGAGACGCTTGGGAAAGGCAGGAAAGTGATGGAACCAGGATGTGGGGTGCGGGAGGGCAGCCACGCTTCCAGAGACACCCAGCAAGAGTGGCCAGGTCCCCAGCAGCTGTGTCAGCGCTTGGTCCCACCACAGCCCGGAGCCTGCGGGGATGGCTGCCTGGGATGGGGAGCTTACAGCCTCAAGCTCCCCGTGCTGCACAGGGGAGCATGGCCTTGCTTGGGGAAGCTGGAGTCAAAGCCAAACCCATCTGGCTTTGCTTTGCACGCTGCTGAGATCTTTTTCCTTGGGTTTATTTTCACACAGATCCCCAGAACGCAGAGACAGGAGGGAAAGTGAGAGCTGAAAGCAAACAGGAAAAAGGCAGGTTCCCTTGATTTCTATTTTTAACACTGCAAACAACATTAGTGTCATTATATTTAGAAAAAAAATAATCCAAAGCGTTTCCTGCCTCCCCTTTCAATACCTTCAGCTATTTCCTTGCAGATGTTTCCAGGGGCCTGGGCTCAGAAGCAGGAGGAGAGAAGCTGGACTCTCACCCCACAGACCAGCCCAGGGAGGGGAAGTTCCTGGGAGAAGAAAGCCAGCTTGAAGCAGGTGACTGTGGCTTTGTGTGGGGACAGGGAGGACCACCAGGCTGTGGAGGATGTGGGCAGGTCCAAGCAGAAGTTGTGTGCTACCACAGAACCTTCAAGCTGCCTCCCTGTGAGTTGTAGCACTTCTGGTGACATCAAAGGTGGCACAAGGGTGCGTGCTACGCGGGGGGAAGGCACAGCAGCACTGTTAGGGCACAGGTTTAGGGAGAGAGGCTGCGGCAGCCGCTGCTGGAGCCACAGCTCTGCCCTGCTGCAGGGACCCTGGGCTGGGGAGAGCAGCCCTGGGCCGAGCTGCTGGGCAGGGATGCTGGTCTGCAGCAGAGGCTGCACCACCAGTCTCCTCTCACACCCAGCACCACCTCTGTGATGAGGATCACACGCAGGACTGGTGAACAGCAGCAGCAGCAAAGTGAGGTCTCAAAGCCAGGGTTGCACGTAGAGGGTGGCTGATGTCCCCTGGAGCCAGAGCCTCTGCACTTGTCACCTCTCTGCTCGGCTTTGCACAGCTCAGAGGATCTTCCCCTTTGCTTTGACAGCTCTCGGCTCATTGCCTCGCACTCAAGGGCTTGCGGTTTGCAAAGTGTTTGTGTTTAATTCTCATACAGGCAATCCAGAGCATGTTTTCTGCATGGCAGGCCAGCGGAGTGGCTTTGCCTGTGCAGGCAGCAGACCACATCTCAGCAGGACCGGAGGATGTAAAGAGAACCGGGGTTTGAATGCGGTCAGCTTCTGGCGGTGGAGAGTGCAGTCAACCGCCGGGGAAATGGCTCTCCTAACCCCAACCACGCTGTGCTAGATGTGGTTTCCAGAAAAATCACAGCATGGGGAGACCAGGATTTCTCCATGTGGCCCAGGGAGCTCCCTGCCCCAGGAACATCGGAAATGCGGCACAGATAGCATGCACGGCAGCCAAAAGCACCTCAAAACATCCCCTCCAGCCTGCACCATTAGCAAGGGCTGAAGAGCAGCTTGGCTGCTCTCCACACACACTGCTCTCCAGGCTCAAAGTCGCTGCCTTGGCAGCACCTGTAAGAGATGTTGTCCTTTACTGGGCTCAGCCAGAGCAGGGAGAGCACATATCTGTCCTAGCCCACAGCACGAGGGCTCCTGGGCTGAATTCCTCTTTCTGGAATTTGGTGTGTGAGAGGAGCTGCCTTGTGAGATGCTCCTCTGGGGCTCTGGCTGACTCTAAACCAGAGAGGGACGTCTGGCTGGGAGCAGCTCCTGGGACAAGCCAAGCTGCAGTCAGGCTGCTGTCACCAGCCCTGGGCAACCCAGTGCAGACAGTCTCACCAGTCAAACACCCTTTCTGTATTTCCCTCCCCAAAGCCCTGCAGCAGGTGGAAACCCAACCCCAAAGGGCCTTGATTTGAGGATCACATTGAAGGATGCCCTGAAATTCCCAGTACAGGACAACTCAACCCAGCTCCCAGCACGGCTGAGGGCAGAAGGCAGTCCTGCTGCAGCTCCACCACGAGCTGCTGGGCTTTTTTTCCAGGGTGGAGGCGATGGCCACGGGCAGGAGCCTTGCTCTGGTGACCCCCAGCAGGAGCTCCTGCTCTTTTTCACCTGGGGCTGCAGGGATCTGGGCTGCTGTCAAGGCATACTATGGTTTTCACAACACTGCCCTGCCCACCTCACTGAGATGTCTATGCAAGTGGTCCTAGAGGTCTGTGGCCAGCTCAGCGGGGCAGTGATGCTCTGTGGGCTCCTCTTGCCCCAGATTGTCGGAGCTCTCAGAAGGAGCTCACCAGCAGGCTCCTTGGAGGAGCCATTCCCAGTGGTGCAGTCAGAGCCAGGGAGGTGCCAGTCTCCATGCCAGAAACAGAACTGGACCAGTTATGCAAGCAGAAAAGGCAACTCGCAGTGCAGGGGACCAGCCCAGAACGAGCAGATGCTAATCCAGAACCTGACACATCCCAGTGAGTCATGGACAGGCTTTTTTTTTTTCTTTTTTTCCCCCCTTTTTTAAGAAAATCCTCAATAAACTTTAATCAGAAAAGGAAAAACTTCTAGAATAGTCTCTCTTCCCATGGCCAAGAGGGCTGTGAGTTCAGGGACCCCACACAGGTAGGGCTTGCACAGCTGAAAGCCAACAGAGTCCCATTAAAAAAGAATTGGAGAGTTTCCTGCAACTGCTAATCAAGCGAGGTGCGGTGGCTGCAGCGCAGCAGCATCAGGTGGGGGCTGTGACTTGCAGCCTCACTCTGCTGGGTAATGATGGAGCTGTCACCACAGAAGATGGAGACATCATCTTGTTTGATGGCAGCGGCAGCTCTGAGCCTGCAGAGCAGCTCAAGCGGGAAGGTGAAGCCCTCACCACTCCATCTCCTCCTGCCCCACGGTGCCCGGGCACAGGCAGCTCCCACTTCAGGGGTTCCGTTCATCTTATTTTCCTGTTTCTGCCTCTCCGCCAGTGTGGTTTCTGGGGATGCTCTCCTGAGAAGCCTGGGTGGTGGGAGACTTTCATGGTGAGGTTTTCCAGTCTCCCTGGTGAACAGCAGGACAAAAACAAGACAGTCACAGCTCTTCTTCTCTTTCCTTACCGTACTGGGGAAACCAGTAGTTCACGGGAGACCCCCATGCCCCAGGACACTGCCACCCAGCCTCTGCTTGCTTTCTCAGGAGGAAATTCCTGACTCTTCCAGCTGGCTGCAGGCACCAGCTACATGGGGATTTGCTGCAGGAGATCTCCCAGGCTACGCTTCCTCCTCCTCCTCCTGATCTGCTTTTGTGGGTGCAGTTCCCCAAGACACAGCCATGCCCTTGAGGAGGAAGCCCCTCTCCTGTGCAGACTGGCACCATGCTTGGCACAGCTTGGGCTCAGCCAGCATGGGGTGTGAGGACACCGTCCCCTCTAGCTCTGTCCCCCTGGTCCTGCAGGTCTCCAGGCCTGCCCAGTGCCCCCCACAAAGCCCCAGCCCAGGGTTGCACTGGGTGCCAGCCCACCAAAACGTCCCCCCACAACCAGCATCAGCCAGCCTGACTGCAAAGGGCCAGTCTTAGCTCTTGCTTTGTGGTCAGAGCACAAAAGCCCAGCCAAGCAGGCTGGTTGCTTTTAATTAGACTCGGGCCTGCATGAGGCAGCTGCCTCTCTGTTCCTTCGTGGGGGATTCTCATTAGGGGCCACCGGTTTGCAATTAGCAAGTCGCCACTCTCCCACCTCCCACGCCAGCAGGTCACCCTGCCCCGTGGGCAGCCTGACAGCTGGGCGAGAGCGCGCCCAGCCAAACACCTTTTACAAATCATTCTGCATAGTTTGCATTCTCGGCCGGTTTATGAGCATTTTAGCTGCTCATATTGATCAGGGCTGGAGCCGAAGTAATTACGTTCATCAGAAATAATTTCCCCTGATTTTGAGTCATATTTGAGCTGGTGCCCACCTCCTCCACTCGCCCCTTGACACAGGCAGCTCTCTTTGCTTGCTGGTACATACTTTCCAGGCGACATCGTTGCTTTCATAACCATAGTGAGACCAAGAGGTTTGTTTTCCTCAACTGGATCCCACACACACACTAAAGGTTTCAGTCATGTCTTTATTGACTTGGCTGGGGATGTGGACAAGGGGAGGTGGTTTACGTGAAGTGCATATTTGGGAGATGTCTCCAGGTGTCTCTGGCATCGAGAGGGGGCATAGGGGAGGGCTGGGGGCCTGAGACCCCTCTGCACAGGGAGGCATCACTGGCCTCAGTCTTTCTAGTCTTGCTCAGGAGATGGAGAACAAGCCCAGCCCTTGCTTTTCTCCCTGGGGTGGAGGTAGGAAGTGGGATTCACCCCCAAAGTCTTCAGCACAAGCCCTGTGGAGTAGCAGCAGGTTTCCTTGCCAACTGGTTTTGGGTGGTGACCAGTCATTTGGCGTTTTGAAGTGCTGGGTGTGAACGAAGGGCTAGTGCAAGACAGGTGAACTGGCAGCTCTACAGTCGTCCCCAGACCAGCTGACCATGCTAAGCCCTGCTAATTTCCCAGTGTCTAAGATGAAAGCCCCTTCTCTCCAACCAACAAGGATGCTAAGAAGTGCCTGCTGCACAAGGGCTTTGGGAACATCCCAGAAACAACCAGGAGTTTACAAGGAAGCTGTGCAGAGCATCTGCTGGAGATATGCCAGCTGGGGAGGGGTATCTTTGCCCCAGGACACTGTCCCCTCCCCAGCGTGGTCCTGTCCCAGCACCATCACCCTCCCTTCCCTGCACACAGTCCCAGCATCCTGGATCCACCAGCGCCCTGAGCCACTCCGTCTCGCAGTGCTCCTGCTGATGGTGAGCCAAGGCCAGCCCTAGGGACGTGAAGGGCTGTGACATTTGGGAACAGACACAACCCGTGTCACCCAAACCTCTTCCAGCACCACCCGCTCCCCAGGCACAGCGCTAGCTGCTGTGCAGGTGCAGCACTTGCATCCTCAAAGGTCTTCCTGGAGTCACAGAAAATAGGGCTGGAAGGAAGCACAGACGTCACCTAAGTGCTCCCTGCCAGCTGCAAATCCAGGGTGAGTTGGGCGAGACCTGAAAGCATCACTGGCTGTACCTTAGTGCATGCCTCAGTTTGCAGCCTATTTGATGCTGCAAGGGACATGGCAGCTGCTTGAGAACACATAGCATACTTGAGCAAGACAAGAACTGAAGGAAAAACATTGTCTGTTTTAGCCTGAAACCACAAGAAAAACAAAGATAGTCAAAAAGAATGAGCAATTTGATCAGGAAACATGAGTTAGCCATGCAGCTCCATGGAAAATACCAAGGGCCCGTCGGTAACCACACAAGGTCAGGATCTGGGGTTTGTATCTTGTCTGAAAGACAAAACTTCTAGTGAGATTTTTTAAAAGAAGTTTGTGTTTGTTGGTGTTTAATACCAGAAATAAACTCTCAGAGGATCATAATGTTTGATACGTGATGATTTCTGACACTGTTTTCCAAATAATGATGGAAAGACTCATCTGGCTGAAGTTTCCAGGCTTTGTTTTACAAAAGTCTTATTCTTTTGGTTATCTGAATGTTTAACTTAGGGGGACAATTATGAATTGCTCTTGTCTGGACTGCAGGGGAAAAAAAAATCACATAGAATTACTGCCCAGGATTTGATACGTCTATTAAGAAAAATCGTTGACCTGTCGCAACAGCTGATATGAAGCTGGGCTGTACTAATGAGACGCCCCTCAGTCTGAATGATGAGATCTTGCTATAGTTTTGGCTAAGCAAGCACTTTCTCGGCTGTGGTAGTCCATTTGCTCCCTATGTAATTGCTCAGCTCCTTCCTCTTGGCAATGTCAAACTTTCAGACTAGAACCAGCACCGAGTCCCATTTATCAGTGATTCTTTCTAATGAAGCCTACTTAAATATCCGTGGAAAATGGTGAAGGATCAAGTGTCCCTACCACCACACATCACTCCCCATCTGAAAGACCCTTTCTCCTTTGGAGAGGGCGATGCCTGGCTGCTGCTCGCTCCCTCGCTGGCCTCGCCGCGGTGGCTGGAAGCTTGGAGGGGTCAGCTGGTCCCAGATGAAGCCGAGGTTTTCTGATGTAGTTGCCTGACCATCAGAAACTGGACGACAGCCCTGAATTCTTTTCTTGCAAGTCACTTGGACAGGCACCAGATGGTAAATACTTTCAGTCTCTCCTAGCCTGGATCTGGAGTGGAAGCAGTGACCTCAAGGTAAAAGATTGCCTGGCCCATCCCTCGTCCCTCGGGGTGGCTAGTCCTCCCAGCCTGGCTCCACTCTCCACTTAAGGTGTGAGAACCAGAGGGAATAAAAATGGCCAGACATTGATGGAAATGGCCATCACCACCTCTCTCTGCTCTTGCTGTTTGAAACTGGAGCTGGATTCATTCTGGGTAGGAAACAACTTTCCCACCCTGCCAAAAACAAAGGTATTTCTAAGTTTCCCAAAGCCGGGGTGTTTCCAGAAGTCTCATGAAAAACAGCCAGCAGCCACCCCAAGTGTCCAACAGCTGAGGAAGACCTGAGACGTCTCCTTTTCAGCTCAGGGCTCTTGTTTTTTTGGAGCTGGCTGGCTGTCCAGCTTTCCCACCAGTGCTGTCCACCTTCCATGGACAGCCCTGCTCCTCTGCAGTGGGGATTTGAGCCAGGAGTGCCCAAAAGCAAAAGGGAACACCCTCCCATCAAGGTACGGAGCTGGGCTCACCCTAGACCCATGATTTGACTGTTGATATGAAGAGGAACAGACCTAGGAAGGACTCAGGACACTCTAGGTGCTCCCTGGCAGAGATGCCTGTCCAGACCTGGTCTGACTTCAGCCAGCTCTAGGAAGGGTGTTCAACACATGGCACAGAGTAAAGAAGAGGAGAGTCTTGAGCAAAGGAAAGAAAAAAGGGATGGAGGGAGATGTATGGTCTGTATCTATCACAGATGGATGCAATTTCAGCTGAGCAGGGTGTGTAAACGAGAGCTTTGCAGTGTTATTCATGATGGCACATTAAATGGCACAGATATGAAAAAACAGCTATCTAAAATGTAAATTCACTGGGTCAATTCCTTCATTTCTATAGAAACAGCAGAGCTTGCCAGCGGCTAACTCAAAGGAGACATATTCAGATCCTTGTATCAACTATTTTCTTGCACAACAGACCACAAAAAAAAAAAATTACAACCCCAAAAAATCCTGACAATAATACCATGGAAACTGCGGAGCACAACATATGGACTTAATTACTAGCTATGAAATCACACGTATGGTACAGAACACATATGGGGTACATGCTCCAGAGGGGAAGGGTTATAACTGAGTTTTTATAAAAGGAACTGCTAATATGCTGCTCTTGTGGGGCTCTGCAAATCAAAACCTGCACAAGGGCTGTATCACTTTGCTGGGCTCTGCCTGCAGCCCCTGGCCCACGGCACGGCAACTTGGGCAGGCACATGGGACCCAGAGAGCCGGGAGAAGGAAGCTCAAGCCCAGGTCAGCCACGGAAAAGCCTCCTCGGGAAAGCAGAGTCATGATGGACTTTGTGGGTAGCCCTCCAGCCAGCTCCTCTGGGCACCCCCAAAACCCAGCGAGGTACCACTGGGGACTGCCAACACCATCTGAAGTACGGGCAGCCAGCCAGGCACAGGATGGTGGGTTTGGCCCCTGTCCAGCTGCTTGACTCGGTGCTGCGGCTCTCTATCACTGCCTGAGCTCTGCTGGCTTCCCGGTGATGTCATACCATCACAGTGATATCACCTTACCGCAGTGACATCACCATGACATCAGGTGGAAGGAGGGAGGAGCAATGTCCCCTCTTTTCCCAAGCTGAGGGAGAGGGTAAAGAAGGGATCTCCATCCCAAAGAGCCAAATCTGTACCCAAGAGAGCAGAGGTGGGGATTAGTCGCCAGTGGGCAGCCCTGAACCCCAGCCCCTCCCCGGGGGGTGCCCCACTGCCCCCCAAGGCCCCACGCACAGAGCTATAGGCTGCTCCCAGAGGGCAACTAGAGGTTTTTATTTCCCTTACCAGCACTGTCAGCTGACTTCTAACTGGGAAATGAAGTCATGCCCATTAATCAGGGGTCCCTAACAAACACAAGCTGGGAATAATTAATTGATCTCGCTGTCCCCCTGCGGCAAGGCTGGCTCGGAGCTTTGGCTGCTCTCGAGCTGTTGCTGATAGAGTCACCGCGGCCGCCTCCAGGACGTCTAGCTGAGCTGCGGCATCCGAAACGTGGCGGCGGGCGGGAGGGCACCGGCTGCGGGGAGCGGAGGAGAAAGCGGCAGCACGAGATGTGGCTCCAGCCGCCGGTGTCAAACCTCCTGGCTTGTGAGCACCCGTCAGGAGGGCTTGAACCCCGCGGCTGGTGGGGACGGAGCAATGGGTGGTCCTCATCCCTCCCCTGGGACGGCAGGGCTTGGGTGATGCGGGGAGCTGGGGCTCCTCCACGAGGAGCGGAGACTCCAGCGCTGGGATAAGTGACAGCAGCCTTTGGAAGGTGGCCTGGTATTTCCACAAGCTGCCGTGACCTCGTTAACAGACCGATTGCAGCTAATGAAGCAAAACCAAAGCAGAGAATTGGGGTGGTAACGGGAGAGCTCTGACTGCATGCTCCTCCCTGCCAGGCTCTGCCCTCCCTGCTCCGTGCTCTGGCTTTCAGGCTATGGCAAACGTGGAGCTGAGGTCGGGATTGCTGCTCAAGTGACTGAGGACCTGTTTTGCAAAAGCAAAAGGGAAAAAAGGGCAGAGGGAGGGTTGGGGCATCACTCTGAGTTGCATGATTTCAGTCCTCTGCTTATGCGGCATCCAGTCCCTGCTGCATGTTTGCCAACATATATCATAATATATGATATATAGCAACAGTTCTCATCACGCCTGCAAGGTACGAAGAGTCTGTGCATCCACCAGGATCCATCCCTTGGGCCAGGGCAGGAGCAGTGCTCCCAGCCCATGTCCTGCAGGCAAGGGGGGTGCCGAGAGGGGCCGGGGAGAGCTGCAGGGCATCCTGCATCCTTATGTGAGCTCAGGCCTTTCCTTTGAGCTCTAGACTCACAAATTCCTCTTACATCTTATGATAAGATCTGGGGGATGGGAATGTGGAGAAGGGGCTCAGTTTCCTGAAGGTCTTGCGATGTTTATTTTTTTCTTTCCAAAGAGCCAGGCTTGACTGCCCAGACACAGTGGCTGCAAGGAAAGCTGGCAAGGGCAGACTGAAAAGCAGTAAAGCATTGGGAGGCAAATCCTGAGCGTCCGCTCCTCTTTCCTGAAATTGGATTTTAAATTCTCATGATTGCTTAAGAAGGTCATAATTTTTCAGGAGCTGAACTGGGGTTTACAAGACTTGAAATCAGCAGTGCTGCTGCAAGGGCCAGACTGCAGCCCTCTCTGCATCACCTGCCCGGGACAACGATGTGCATCCAACCCCCCTGCCCCAGCAGCCTCCCTGGGCAGCCACAGCTCCACGCAGGTCAGGGGATGCTGTGGCAGCAGCACCACCACAGCAAATGCCTTTCCTGCTCTTGTTGTGCCAAGAGAAACAGAGAGGGAAGTGCCCCTCTATTGCTTGGAGAGCTCGCCTGGCAAACTGCTGCAACCTCGATTGCAGGCAATCAAAAGCAAGTCACACACTGTCCGGGCGATAGAGGGACCAGATCCTGCCCTTGACTTCAGGGCTCTGTACAGCGTGGGCAACTCACCCCTCTCCCACAGCACTGCCAGGCACTGCGCTCAGCTTAAAATATAGGGGTGGGTCCCCCGCTCCTGCTCAGTCATGGCAATGGCCCAGGGCAGATGGTATCAGGGACAACCCTGCCAAACCCTTCAAAACCCAGGAGGAAGACCCTGGCTCTGTCTGCGCTGACCTTCATCAGTAGGAAGAGGCATGGATCATCCCTCCTGGCCATGGCTAGCAGCAAGGAGCCAGTTCACCCCACCAGCCTGGCTCCCCAGCCCCTCTCCCATCCCTTCCCTTTCTCCTGCTGTCTCGGTGGACAGCACATTCTCACCTTGAGGGGAGTGGAAATGGCAGCTGGAATGTGGGCTGGAAAAAAAAAAAAAAAAAAAAAAAAAGAAAGAAAAAAAAAAAAAAAAAGAAAATCTTGAGGCTTGTCCAAACCTACTCATGTTTATATTGGAGCCTGTGAGTGACATCAGAGCAGGGAGAGTATAAACACCAGCAGGACCTACTCGGGGCTTTAAAACCTGCGAATACGTCGCTGCCTCCAAACTGCCTGGGGGGTGATGTGCTGAAGTGGCGGAGGGGAGAGCAGCATGAGGCTCCAGCTGGAGAAGCAGCTCCTCTTCCTCTCCCTCCTCTGCATCCTCTCCAAGGTAAGGGAGACGGGGCCCTGGGGCAGCTTTAGTCTTACTCGGGGAAGAGCCCGGTTCTTGCAAAGTGAGATACAGGGAGGACTGGGGTGCTACAGCGAGCCCGGTGGCTAACGTTGGGGGCAGAGCTATGCTTGGGAGAGACATCTGCAATTAAGCAGCAGGGTCTTAACGTTCATGGGCCAAAGACGTCTGTTGTGCAAGGCCAGGGAGCGCAGAGGAGCAGCAGCAATGTGTGCCGTTTGCTTGCCCCGTCCCCGCAGCGCTCCCGGGGCTGTGGTTTGTGTCCCTGCGAGCGAGCGGCCGGCAGCCTGGCGGTAGCGGCTCCTGCAGACTCCTTGGTCCCTGCCCAGGCTCCCGAGGCAGAGGGCCAAGCAGCAAGCACCAGCCCCAGCATTACTCAGCTCTCCCCCCTCCCCGGGATGCTCATGCAAAGCCAATAGCTCTGACAGGATTTGGGTTGTTGTAGGGATTTTTTTTTTTTTTTTTTTTTTTTCCTCTTGGACTCTTGTGTGAAAATAGTTGCCAGTGCAAAGAACAGGAAAGTTTAAAAGTTTGGGGTGTCTCAGCTCCAAGTTCTTCTACTTGCTGCTTGAATCCCGAGGCAGACCTTCTGCAAGCTGGGACATCAGGGCAGCCTGGTGCCTATTTGACTCCCTTCCCAGGCAGTTAAGATCTCTGATAGGAGACACATTGTCATCTAAAGACAAGTTAATTACAAGGAGCAGGGGCAAATGGATTAATGGAGTTGGCTTGGCTAATCTTTCTAAAACATTGATTTGTAATACCAACCTCCTGAAACGTGAAAAATACCCTTGGCTGCTTGGATAAGCAGTGACAGAGAAATAACTCCTGCCCCAGGCTCTCATGAGTGCTTGGAGAATCACCAGGAGCCTTCCTGTGCCCAGCCCAAAGTGGGCCACCGCAGCCCGCCCTCCAGTCCCTGCCACCTGTGTCTCTCTGGTTTCTGCCACACTAATAATGCTGCTCATTGAGAAAACTAGAACAAGACCCAGACTGCCCAGCCCACTTCGGATACATTTTATCTCCTGGCACTGACATTTCTACAGGCCCATAAAAAACATCTGAACTGCTGCAAATGCGAAACTGAGAGCATGCCAGTACCCACCTTCTCTAACTGGTCATGTCAGACCTGATGCTACTGGGAGAAACTAAAATAGAAAGAAAAATGGTATCTAAAATCCACGTGGTCCAGCTGAACCCATTGATCTCTTGGCAGTCTCAGCAGAGACCAGTATCAGGACCAGCACAGGGATGAATTTTTTTGGTTGCATGTTTGCTGAACTGCTGCCCGCGCTGCTCGTGTTGGCCGTGCAGCGAGTAGAGCACGCGGGGTGCTGAGCAGCAGGGCTGTGCTGCGCGGGGCTCACGCGTGCTGTCAGGCCAGCACCGGCAAAGGATTCACTTCCAAACTGCAGAGCCAGCTCACTTGGCTTCAGACTCTATAGGCAACAGCCCTGTCAGGTACGACACGACGGGGGCACAAGTGCTGCCTGCAGTAGCTGTTTGTGCCAGGGTAACTGTGCAAGCAGAATGAGCCGTGGATATCAACACCTACCTGCCTGGGTGAACTGCAGGCACATCCCTGGCAAACAGTCGGCCGAGCAGGCACACAATTGTGGTGCACGGCCCTGCCAAAGCGATTACTCAGTCTAGCTAGGAGGGGAAATGTAGCTCCCAGTCCTCAAAAACGTGCCTATCTCAGGGCTCCCTGCCCAGTGGGCCAGGCCAGGCCCAGGATGCTGCAGCCAGGGACAGGCAGAGGAGGCAGCTGGACCAGGAAGGAAGGCAGTGACCCTTGCTTGGCTTCAGTTCCCCCGCTGCCGATGTGACACCTTGTTTCTTGGCGCGCGTGAGAGCTGTTAAGACGGTTTGGGGTGAGGTGCTGTGCCCCCACCGTGTGCATTCAGCCCCTGCAAAGCCACATCTCCAGCTGGGCACAACCCGCTGCTGGGTGGCGAGCACGGGGCCGGGCTGCTTGCCCTCCCTCCTTCCCGCTGGGCTGCTTGGGGCAGCGTGCGGCTCCCTCCGGGGCTGCCAGCCCCATCAAATCACCACCACTGCCTGGGCTGTTCGCCTCGTAGCTCCATCCTCCTCCTCCTGTGCGGTCACAGCAGTGGTGCATTTCAGTCCCCATCCTGCAGAGTGCTGAGCACCCCTGATTCTCCCTGATTTTCCATAGGTGCCCACCACACTGTGTCCTAAGGGGACAGCAGCTTTCCAGGCTGCTTCACCGTATTCCCATGGATTCGCAGAGACTCCCTCCACCAAAAATCTGTCCCCACGATTGAGAGGAGGTTATGCAGCTGTCCCAGTGCAATAGCGGCCATTAGCCAAGAAACAACGTGGATGGAATCAGTGATGGCTTTGCCTCCACAGGTGTGTGCCCAGCTGTGCCGGAGACCATGCTACTGCCCCTGGGTGCCACCCCGCTGCCCCCGCGGGTCCCCCCTTGTCCTGGACGGCTGCGGCTGCTGTAAGGTCTGTGCCCGGCGCCTGGGAGAGCCCTGTGACTTCCTCCACGTCTGCGACCAGAGCCAGGGCCTCGTCTGCGACTACAGCATGGCACCCACGGGGACAGGAGCCACCTGCAACTGTGAGCACAGGGGTGCCCGCTCCCCCCCTGGGGATGCCCCGCAGCCCAGCACCCAGCACACACCCCAGCTCCGGCCAGGGCCCCCGGCCAGCACCAGACATCCCGCATTTCAGGAAAGCAGTTAAGGCTCTGAAAGCAGCTTTATTCAGGCTGATGCACACAGCTTGGCCGCAGGGCTGTGCTGCAGCTCCAGGCAGCTCCCATGCCATTTACCAACCGGGGATTCAGGGTGGTTTGAGTCGGGATGGACAGGGGGGCCCTGGGGATGCTGCAGTCACCTTGCTGGGGCTGCAGCCTGGGGGTCCTGTAGAGAAATCTCAGAGGAACTTTTTCTAGCCTGAAAACCCCGAAAGGCGTGGTCAGAACTGAAGGGCAGTGGGTTCCTCACCAACTGGTGAGCTGTTGCTTTGAAAAAACAGAGATGAGATGAGGCAGGGAAGGGCAGGAGGTTGGGTGATGCGTGCGCTGCTACAAACCTATGTGTGCCCCACACACCTCTCAGGAACTTCTGCTGCCCCCTGTTCAGTCCCTTCGTGCCAACCCCACAGTTCCCCCCAGCAGTCACCTTCTGCCATCCCCAGCTTTCTGTCACTTTGTCCCTAACGGGCTCCCCATCACTTGCAGTTGAAGACAGCGAGGAGGGCTGTGAGGTGAATGGACGGGTCTATCGTGATGGGGAGGTTTTCCAGCCCAGTTGCAAACTTCAGTGCCGCTGCCTGGATGGGGGCTTCACCTGCGTCCCACTCTGCCAGGAGGATGTGCGGTTGCCCACCCCAGACTGTCCCTACCCACGGCGCGTGGAGATCCCGGGGAAGTGCTGCCCTGAGTGGATCTGCGAAGCCCGGGACCAGCACCTCCTCCAGGATGCTCGGGCAGGTAAGATGCAGGATGTGCCAGCGAGGGGATGCCCGCACGGGTCTCTGGGGATGTCCCCTTCACCCCAAACCGGGAACATCAACAGGAGACACCTCACTGCACATTGCTCAGCCGTGCAGGGCGATGCCCGCAGCACCCGCAGGGCACGCTGTACAGCGCCTGCCTCCAACCACCTTTTTTCCCCCTCATCTCTTTTCACCCAGCGCCCAGGGCAGCGTCCCCAGCGCTGCCGTACCCCTGCCAGGAGTGGGGCACGGAGTGGAGCGCCTGCTCGGCCACCTGCGGCGTGGGCTTTTCCATCCGCGTCTCCAACCAGAACCGCTACTGCCGGCTGGAGACTCAGAGGCGGCTCTGCATGGCCAGACCCTGCCCGGCTCTGCCCGCAGCAGCCCCGGCGGTAAGTGAGGGCCTCGGTAAAGCTGGTGCTTTGGGGCAACACGTTTGACCAAGAAAGGGAAATGCCAGCCAACATGAGCCATGGGACCCCCGATTACCTCTCAGCACCTTCTCACCCCTCCTCAGCCATGAGCTGACCGTCTCTCAGGGACAGGTAAACCATCTCCTGAAACTTCACTTGGAAAACAGCTGATGGCAGGTGCAGACCTGAATTTTGGGGTCTCTGGCTGTCTGAATCCAAGAGCACTGTGGATCCCACATAACCCTGAGCCACACAGGTGAGCTCAACGTGCCCCTATGGCCAGAGATGCATTTGCAGCTCCTGTCTGGCTCTGCCACTCCTTTCATTAGCCTGGCACAGCCCCAGTGCAGACACAGTGCAAAACTGCCTTGCTTGCATGCAGCCAGCGCTTTCTGGGGCCAGGCACCTGCACTGCCACATGCCCTTGTTCCCTAGATGTGAGGGACACGCCACCACCCTGCTCCATCTCCCCATCACTCTCTGCTCTGTCTTTCTAGAGGGGACAAGGAGGTCATTTGTAGCTGTGCCCACCCCGGTCGCATCCCAGAGCCAACGCCTCGTCCCGGCAAAGAGTCTGGCACAAGCCCACAGCACCGTGGTTTCAGTGGAGATGGAGGATGTGTCCCCTGGGAAACTGGGGAAGAATTGATGGACTTTGGCTGCAAAGGAAGGTGGAAATAGAGAACAAGATGCCCGTGTCACCCAGCACTTGCCCCAGGGTTACTGGGCAGTATCCCCATGTTCCTTAGGCTGAATGAAATGGGAAACGGGAAAACCCTGTCCCAAGCGTGAACCCACACAAGAAACCAGGAATTGGTCCTTTCCTGGATCAGTGGGGCTTTTGGAGAGGTGATGCTGCTCCTCCACCACATCATGCACACAGCTCTGCTCCGCAGGGGCTGCGAGAGAGGCCATCTCCAGCACCTGGAAGCCCAGCTCCCCGGGGGGAACCCTCATGCCCTGGTCCCCCGGGGAAGGAGCAGGTACATCGGGCTGCACACCACAACTGACCGCCGTGCCAGGCTGAGCAGCTCCACCGTGCACGAGCTCAGCCATCCCACGATACCCACCCCGCAACCCAGCAGCCGCCTTCCTGGGCAGGGGCAGAGACGTCCTCCTGATGGCAGCTCTAATTCACCTTCCCTGCATCTCTCCAGAATAAACACGAACCTTCCTGCTCCGCCTGGCCTCCTCCTCTCCAAAGCGCTGGTGGTTTGGCAGGGCTTCGGCGAGCGAGGAGCTCAGTCGCAGGAGACACCGCTCTGCAGCACCAGACATACCGCCTGCCATCCAAGCACATACCCCACGAGCCACGGCCAAAAGAAAAGCAGGAAAAAGAGAAAACAAATCGCAAAGATGAGTCGGGGCCCTCTCCCGACGGGCTGGAGCTGCTCCAGCTGTGCAAGAGTCGGTGCAGGAGAGCTGCTCGGCAGCTCTGCCTTTACTTTCTCACAGTGATAATCCTGCTGGGTGATTGAAAAATGAAACCCAAATGCCCTCTAACGGCCTCGCACAAGTGTGCAGAGGGAACGTAAGTCCCACAGCGGGGTGAGAAGGGCAACTGGAAAGGAGCAGCAGTTTAGGTGACGTGTGCAGGCAAGGTACGGACAGCGTAGATGTGTATTCGTGGAACTGAAAATAAAGATGTGCTCATCTAGGTGTGGAGCTTGTCTGGGCCTGTCAGTGCGGGGTGAGCCCGGCTCCGGCGAGCCCTCGGGAGCCCTGCTGCTCACAGGCTGCAGGAAAGGCCTGACCCAGGACGGGACAGCTTGGAGGCACCTCAATTCAGGCTGCTTAGAATAAGAAAATAAAAAAGAAAAAAAAAAATGTGAATCAAAGCACTGAAAATATTATTACAGGATACTGTATCCTGGATTAAATTCTGCGCCTTTGCTTTCAGCCAGCAGGAAGCTCCATCAGCTCTGCTGATGGGAGCGGTGGTGCCTGGGTCTCCACTCGCTGCTGGGATGTGCGGGAGAGCACAGCGTGGCGCTGGCTGCGTTACTGCTGGTCCGCAGCCCCAGGCACAGACCAGCCCACGCCGCTCCTCAGCCTCCCCAAAACCAAAGCCCGAACTCTCCCCCTGTAACCCATCCCTCCCCCTGCCAGCCCCACACCTCCTCCGCTCACCCTGGAGCAGGATTGCCCCCGGCATCATGCCACCATCGTCACCAGCTGACTGTCCTCCCGACCCAGGCCACCGTGATACCGGGGCAGATTCGGGGGTGCAGGGGTAAAATGCTGAATGGCAGAGGGAGCTCCCCTCTCCTGCCTGGGGAAAAGCCTCCCCACAAGCAGCAGAAAAGGCAGGAGGGCCAAGGCAGCCACTCGCCTGCTCCCCCAGCCCCTGCAAGTCCTGACAATAAAAAGAAAGTCAAGGATGCTTTTCAGTCATCTCTTGGGGAGGGAAAAAGTAAACCAACAAATCTCACTGTTCATGCAGTAAAACATTACTTACAAAGAGAATTATTTACTGTGGTCATCTGGTGCTCTGACCAAATACAAATCATTAATTCAGTTTGATATGGGGGCTGTGGTGAACCTCTGGCAGACAGCAAATTGCAGAACGAACATGGCCCGGGCTGCAACTTTTGTTGACTTTTTTCACTGCTGCAATAGCCGTGCCAAACAAGCGGTGACACGAGGCTCATGTAGGCTTTAAAACCACCATATTCCTCGATTGACATGGATAAGACATATTCTGTGTATTGAAAATCCTGCTTTTTAAGCCAATTCTTGTTTGAGCATGCTGGGACATGGCCACCAAGGCTGGGTGAGCTGCTGGCAGGGAGTGCTGCCAGGACTCTCATCCCCTCCCAGATCCTGCCCAGCCACCTCTGGGTGATGGTAAAAATCAAAAGGTCACCTTTTAAGCAGCAACCTGCAATTCTCATCTCACACAGAAATGACTCAACGCACCTCTGCTATTTATTTTTTTTCTGCAAAATGTCATTTCTCCCTGATTCACTAAGCAGAAAACATCTAAATAATGAATTAATGAATCTAAATAAATCAGAGTTATTTTTCCCTAAGAATACAGGGAAAGCAACTCTCGCAATTTGATTGCCAGTCTCACGCTATTTGCTGTTCTCTCTAGAGCCCTGCTACCCTGGAAACATGTAGTTATTTGAGGATCACATTTATTGCAGCCTCTGATGAAGCAGGTCCTGGGCTTTGCCTCCTCTTGTGGGGCAGTAGTGTGTGTGCCACCCACAGATGAGCATGGTCACCTGTAAAGGTAAAAAAACCAAAACAAACAAACAAACAAACAAAACAACAAACCAGAAAACATCTCACCCCTGTTCTCAAGGCATACTGCCACATCTGCACACATAAATGGCATGTGATTTGACAACCATATTCCTGAACCAGTGGTGAGCAACAGATCACAGCCCGCTTCAGCACAACCACACACAGAAGCTGAAAGTGTGCACTACTCCATGAGTAAACAACATATATTATAATTTTTTTCCAAGCCATTCTCATGGCTGATGACTTTTAAACGCATGGAGTTGGCTGGGAAAGGGCTGGATGAGCCCCTCATTAAAGCTACACGTTTTCAGATGCCTCTCCAAGCACAGAAGCACGGTGCTCCATAAAAACATAGATCAAGGCCCTTTTTTTGCTGTTGGTGAAGAGCTTTGACTTGGTTCCCTGAAAGCTCCCTGGCAGCAGCATCGCTGCGGGAGCCGGGCGCCGGAGGGAGCATCCCGAGACGGGGTGCTCGGGCAGAGCTGGGCGGTAGCACCTCTGCTGTGGGTGAAATCATGGGTCGAGTGGACACCTCAACCACACACGAGGCAGGCACGGGAGAGGAGCCATGGTGCTGCCTGTGTGCCTCCAGCAGGCCCAGGGAGCCGGAGGTACGGAGGGCTCGGGGCTGCAGGCAGGCACAGGCTGTGCTGCCCGCGCCCTGCCCTGCTCCTCTCTTCCCATGGCAGGAGGCACCCAGCCACAAGCCTTCATTCTGGGGACAGAGAAAGTTTCGCCCACGCTGCTGAGAGCAGCTTGTGACCCTTCCCACGATTACAGTAGTCCTCCCAGCCAGGCTCTGCCTCAGTTTCCCCAATGGATGATGCTTTGGGACAAAGGGAACTGCTCCCAGTTTGTTCCGCTCATCTCGCTGCACACTCGCCCCTCCAGAAAGTTGCTTTGGAAGTGCCACTCCGACCCCAGGCTGCAGGAGCAGCTGAAACACATGGAGGTGAAGGGGGCAAAGAGCAAGGCAGGATGGAGGATGGCTTTCTTGAGGGGTGGACCCCCATGGACCCCCTCCTCTGCTGCTGTTGTTGCTCCTCCAGAAGGACAGACCCACCAATGCCTCTCTCTGCAAACCTCAGAAAAGCCACATCCTCACCCCACAGAAACGGCTTTTAAGCTTCACTTCTCGGGACACACCCATAGCAGCTAGATTTTCTGGTGTAGGCAGGAAATAACACAGACTTTCTCGTCATTTAACTGCTCCAGCAAGCGCTTTTTGGAGTCAACACACTGATACCCACAACAAGCAGCTACCACCATCCTGTGTGCCCAACCTGCCGTGTCCGAGCATAGTCCAGCAGAGAAGTCTGGTTGCTCCCAAGGAGGGAAGGGCAATCAGGGTGGCTCAGCAGGACTCAACCCCTCCTTCCCCACTGGCAGAGGAGGTACCAGCCTCTTCCCACTCCTCGCCCTAGATCAAATTCCAGGAAAGCAGTTGGCCGTGGCCATTCCTGGGCCCACCCTTTTACCTGAAGTTGTTTTGCCAAGGCCATTTCCCTATGGCTTGCCAGGGTAAACCTTCTCCCTTCTGATTGCTGGCCTGTTTACTCCTGCACCTGGAGATAAAGTTATTTCTGGCCTCATTGATGCAGCAGCAGGTGCCCAGCAATGCAAACGAGAGCTCACTTTCCTTGGGGGTCCTCTGTGGGGTTGCTGGTTTTAGCTCTTGCCCCAACCTCACAGTATCTGGGTGTCTTTTGCACGACATCCCCTGGGACAGAGAAGGCAGGAGAGGGGGGTCACAGCCTGTCTCACATTTCCCCCCCGCACGGGTGAAAACCACTCAAAAGGAGGGGGGAGAAAGGAGGATTTTTGTGTTTGGGGAGGGACACAGGCAGCAAGAGCGGGCTGTTGCTGTGTGCTGTAGGGTTCGGCGGGGAGCGGGGCTTGCTGCCCCCACTTTTTCTCTCTGCCTTCTGCCCACTCCCCGCGCTTCTGGGTGGACAGGACAGTCTGAGCGGCGGGGCCAGGAGAAAGGCTGTCAGGAGTGGAAGCGAGGGGCAGCTCGGGGGGCTGCCAGCCCCTGCTCTGGAGGGATGGGGGGTTTCTCCTCGCCCCGAGTGGGACAGAACAGCAGGCTGAAAGCTTTGGTCCCTGGCAGAAGACATCTCCCACCCGCTCTGAGGCAGAGCCCCTCTCCCGCCTCCGTGCTCCCTTCCTCCCGCTCCCTCCAGGCGCACAGCGTCCGAAATAGCTGGGGGCCTGCGCGTCCCTGGCTCCCTGCTCAAAATATCTCAAGCGGGCTGGCGGCAGGCGCCGAGGGAGCGGCGGAAGCCGCCGCACACTGAGACTCTCTGCTGAGGCCGCCCTCACCACCACATCCTCCTCCCGCTCGGGGAGGGGAGAGCCCCGCACCCCAAACCCTCCGACCGGGGCCCGGCCAGAGCGGGTTGGCGAGGGCAGCCGCAGCCCGTGCCGGGGGGACGTGGCAGCCGCTGGCGCTGGGCACGGCGCTGCCGGTGCCGCCCCACCCCTGCCGCGGGCACCGGCCGCCGCTTCGCCAGGCACCGGCACCCCCGAGCAGGGCTGCGGCAGCACCGATGGCCGCGGAGGCTCTCACCCCGTGGCCCGGCAACGGCAGCGGGGCCCCGTGCCCCGTGGACACCGCCTTCACCCAGCGCTTCTTGCCTGCCGTCTACCTGGTGGTGATCCCCCTGGGGCTGGCGGGCAACGGGCTGGGGCTGTGGCACCTCTGCACCAGACCCCGGCGAGGCACCCGCCATCCCCTTGGCCTGCTGGTGGGCAACCTGGGCCTGGCCGACCTGCTGTACGTCAGCACGCTGCCCTTCCTCGTCAGCTACTACCTGCGGGGCAGAGTGTGGCTCTTCGGGCACGGCTGGTGCCGGATCACCAGGGGCCTCTTCCACCTCAACCTCTACGCCAGCATCGGCTTCCTCACCTGCATCAGCGTCCACCGCTACCTGGGCATCGTGCACCCGCTGAAGGCACGGGGCAGGTACCAGGGGGCAACCTCTTCCGTGTGGCTCAGCGCCGTGGTCTGGGTGTGGGTCGTCGCGCAGGTGGTTCCCGATTTCGCCTTCAGTAAGATGGACAGCACGGGGATGCGGTGCCACGACACGACGGGGCACGAGAACCTGGGCGTTTACTTGCTGTACACCACGGCCATCACTGTGACTGGGTTTGTCATCCCATTCCTCATCATCATCGGATGCTACTGCCACGTGGTGGTGGTGCTCTGCAGGAACAGCACTGTGGACCTCAGCCTCCGGAGAAGAAGCATCAGTCTGGTGATTCTCGTGATGGTCCTCTTCTCCATTTGCTTCCTCCCCTACCACATCTTCAGAAACCTCAACTTGTTATCTCGACGCTGGCAGCTGCAAGGGTCCTGCACACAGGCTTTAAAGAACATCTACGTTTCCTACCAGGTGACCCGGGGTCTTGCCTGCTTCAACAGTGCCCTCAATCCCCTGCTTTATGTGATGACCAGTGAAGACTGCTTGTCACGTATGAGGACCATCCACCAAAGAGTCAGGCAGTCCCTGGGGTCCACCTCTTCCCAGGTGGATAAGAAGATGGGCATCATTCTTTGTGAGGAGGAGGCTTCTGATGAGCTCTGAGCTACCCAACACCCCCTCCAAAGGATGCACCACTTCAGTTTGCACTTAGCCCCTTCTTGGGAGCAGCCCCTCTACCTTGATGCCCGTTTTGTAGAGGCGGTGACTGCAGCATCACTGGCCACATCTGTGAGCAAACTCGGACCATGTTTTAGAGAAAAGCTACTCAACCCAACCATTTTGCCTACTGTATGCCTGGAGATGGAAAGAATTTAATATTGTGTTTACTCCAGTCCTGAAGTATTTCTCAGTCCTCCAGTGCAGCGGTCCAAGCGGGTTAACATTCCCCTGGTTCCCCGGCTGCTCATCAAGCTCCTCAATGAATGAGGGATAGGGGTGAACGATGCCTTGTCCCCCCCCACTGCATCTCTTCTTCCCCACAGGACATGGGGTTGAGACAGGAATCCTTCCTCGCCTAGGGAGAGGGCTCTGGTAATTAACTACCTACATCTCAGGACAGCTGAGAGGGTAAATTTTTGCAGGGGGGGGAAGTGCTTTGGGAATGGAAATATTCATAAAAATATCAGCTTTTAAATATATGACTAAGCTGTGCCAGTTCCTGAGTTAGTTGTTCTTGGGTGACTGAGCTGCTTCAGGCTCTGTGTTATCCTCTACTGCCCACCTCCTTCTCAGAAGAAAAAAGAATTTTAGCATTACTCACTTCTGGAAGAGCGTATAGCAGACAACAAATTGGCATTTTAAAGTTTCTGGAGGCTGTTGATTGGAAGTTTTTTTTTGCAAGGCGAATGACTGCAGTAGCCTGAACCGCTGCTTTCAGCAGGCAAATCCCAGGAGAGTTCTGAAATCTTCAGGTGGGTGTCTTCATCTAACTCTTTCATTCAACCTTGTGAGAGGATTAGATATGTCTATTAAAGATTAGACATGCAAAAAAAAATAGAAGCAATGCTGTTTTAAAGGCTTGTGAAGGCAATGTTCAATGGCAAGGGCAGTCCTGTTGTTGCCAAGGAGGTCTTGGGGATCTCTGCTTCAGAGGGAGCAGAGGCTGCCAAGCAGCATTTTGGTTTTTGCTCTTGCTGTTCCCCACCATGAACAGCTTGAACGTTTTAGTCCTGTGAGAGGAACAATGTGATTTGCAACGGCAGAGCATGCAGCTTGGCTGAAGGAAGTGGTTTGTGAGTTAAAATCAGCCCGTTCTGGGAAAGTGCTGACCCACGAACGCTGCGCTCTTTGGACCAAAGCCCGATATTTATCACAGTCACCTGCTCCTCGCACGGACCCAGCTTTGCAGCTGCAGGGAGGGAGCTGCGGCTGGCTTTCAGATGTAGTTAATATATCTAAAGTGCAAATAAACACCTAATGCTTTCACTCATTAGTCGTCTGGCTTCTTTTAAAGCTTTATAGGAGCACAGGAGCCAGGTGGCCTGTGGGCTGGAGCAGGGGCCTGCCTGCTGCAGGGAGCGGTGATGAGTTTCTCAGGGCTCTGCGGAGGGGGAGCTGCCCAGAGCGCTGCCTGCCTGCGCAGAGACAGTGCGGGGGGCTGGCCGTGCACTAAGGGGGGTCCCCAGAGTCTGCTCAGTTCCTGGCAAAGCCCTGAAACTTTCAGTTCCCACCTCATCCAAAGGAAACCCAGAGACCAAGTTTAATTTCCCCATTGTGATGTTCTGTCTCAGCAGTAGGGAAGATCTTTGGGATATTAGAAGCAGGTCTGGTCTCTGCACGCACTCCCCAGATCTGGGCTTCTCCAGTGCTCTGAACTCTTCTTTCCTGAAAAAATACCCATGCCTCCAAAAGCTGTCCAGGTGTCTCCACACATGGATCCCATCCAAGATTCTACAGCTCCCCACAGCCCATAGGAGCTGCAGCACCCCATCACTGCCCCCGCTTTGTGTGTGATGGTTTGAAATAAAGCATCACTGCACCCCTGGGGAAGGAGCGCTGCATAGGAAGCAAGCTCTGCGCTCACCCCCTGCATCGCTGTGTCCAACTCTGTCTTCTCCAGCACCACCTCATGTCATTGTTAATGATGATTTAAAGATCCATATCCTGAGAAGCTTCTCTGAGTCCCAGGGACAGTTGCAGCCATAAATCTGCTCATTTTTCTGTGCCCTGCATCCATCAAATCAGAAAAAGCCATTAAGGATCTGTGCGTTGGGCTGATGCCCCTGAGATACTGGGGTGGGGGGTGTGTTTATCTCTTAGCTTGCAGCCCCCTTGATTCTCAGACAATGCTGCTTCATCCTGTAAATTGAATGGATGGGCTCCTTCCCTTTGTTAGCTGTATGTGTAATTAAGGGCCAACTGCTGGCACATGTGCCTGCATGGCTGGCTTTTGCAGCTGGTGATGGAGCGGCAAAGCAGCCTCCTCCCCCCAGCCCTTGCTGTCCAGGGAGGCTCCTTCTCTCCCAAAGAGCAGCCGCTGCTCTCTGCGGGGCACTGCAGGTGCATGCTCATCGCTGGGGACCTGCCCAAAATGTGTGGGCACTGCGGAGCCCTCAAAACCTCTCCAGGGCTCTTTATCTGGGATTGGGATTGTCCCTGGAGCTGCCAGCATGGGCAGCTCTTGCTGGTGCCCACTTGTGGCCCAGGGAGGGGAGGGCATAGTGCATGTTTGGGATGGGTGAGGGGACAGGGAATGTGGGGAGCTGCCATATCCCTCCTTCCCCTTCCCCCAGCAGCTCTGCCAGCCCTTGTCAGGGCCATGCACAAGCATTTGCTGCTGACAGGAGGGGATTGGTGCCCACCGGAGTTGCTGTGCCGTGGTTGCATCCTGAACCAGGCATCAGCCTCGGCTCCTGGCTGCCACGAGCGCAGGGAGAGGACCTGAGTGGGCTGTGGCGGTGCCTGGGTCGGCACCCACCTGCTCCGGGGCTGGATCTGAGCGAGGTCCTTTCCCCGCTGCTGCAGAGACCTTCCAGCAGGTTCCTCACCTCACACCACAGGGTGAGGTGGTTCTGCAGGAAGAAATAAATTAATTTCACTTCTTTTAGGCTCCTGGTTTACGATGTTCTGAATGTTCCTCTTTCCCTCCCTTGGCTAGCTGTTGCTGGACTTGCCTAAAATCAAAGGAGAGGGATCCCACTTGTACCATCTGCTTTTCCCACAGACTCTCTGGCACAGCGCAGTGGGGAGCAATGAACTTTGCAAATCCAACCCAAATGCAGATTTTTAACTCCCTTACAGAGATTACACCCAACCAACAAACCCAACATGGTGGGAACTCTCCTGCTGACATTAATGGGATTGGGATCAAGCCTGGAAATTTGACAGCATTTCTTGCTTCATCAAATGAACCCCTCTTGGTTGAGGATTTGTTGCAAACACATTCAGATTTGTTACGTTAAAGAGAACTTCTGAGCTGACAGCCCAGGGAAGCCATTCAGTCAGAATTAACAGGCACACATACAGATGCACAGATGTACAACATTTTCTTTCTCTAAAATGCAAAACTGTTTTTCTTGGCATGCAAAACACCCTACAAGAAGAAAATATTGCTATCAGCAGCAGCTAAATGCATAGGACTCAATCTGTTTATTTCACCTTGCACAGGTTTCTAAAAAAAAGTCACGTTTCCAGGGTCTTTGTGTTTCCGAAGGCTCCCAGCGAAGTGAGGGGGTGAGAGGCTCCCGTGGGCAAGCAGTGGGGAGCAGGAGTGAGCAGCGAGTGCCACAAGAGCCGCAGAGACTCCTTGAATTCAGCAAAATGATTGCCAGGCTTGTTTAACAGCTGCTGGCTGCAGAGGTACAAGGCTTTAGCCCACCGGCTTTGCCCCCACCGGTGAATACAGAGTTCACGGTGTGTGATACGCGGTGCCTGGCCAAAATCTGGCTCTGCCTGAGCTGCCCACCTCACTTCAGGGGGGTTGGTATGGACAGTAAAACCCTGTTTGCTAAACAAGCATGGGTTGGCCGCCCTGTGCTGAAAGCACGGGCTTACACATGCGTGTCAGAGATTTCCACAGCCCGGGGGAGCGGGAGCTGCTGCTCGGACAAGGGCTGGGGGTGTCAGGGACATCGCTGCGGGACTGAGATGGTGCACGGGGCCCCGCCGTGCAAACAGGGCATCTCCATAACACAAGAGCCCCCAGAACCTGGCTGGGGTGTGAAGACCACGTGCGAAGCCGGAGGAGAAGCAGCAGGAGCAGGAGGGTCCTGCAGGTCTCAGCTCCCCGTTACGCTGGGCACTAGGCAGCAGGACTCTGTGGTGCATCTTGTACAGCGTGGTGGGAGGCTGCAGTGTGCACATAAAAAGGGATGAGTCACTCAGGTCACTAATGAAAGGTCACAGCATCCTCAGATTCAGTGAGAGGCATTTATTTCTTCAGCAAAACAATTTCATTGCTGAAGTACCTTTGGCTACAGGGACAACAGACCTGACAGGTTATCTTATTTACCAAGGATATTGATCAGACTGGGGAAGGAATAGTAGATACAATTACTCCAGGTGACTTGGGAAAAAATGGTAAATATACCTGGGACTGCATGCTGTTGGTGAAGATTTTAATAAAAGAGAAAAGTCTGAGTCTTTGTCTACGCTATGCAGAGTGTTTTGACATCTGGGAGACCAACAGCTTGTGAAGAAGAACAAATCACATAAATAGAATAACATTTAGCATGACTGTGTGAGGCCATCAGTCTAATATTATTCCTGCAGTGCATGCAGTTATAAATAGGTGATGCCGTGTAGCGTGGGACCTGGGGGGAGCGGGAGCTAAGGAATGCACTTGCAGCTCGGCGGCAGCGGCACTGCGCAGCTTGCAGCCGTAACACGCATTTGTATGTGCGTTACAGAGTGACTGCGGCTGCACCCTGCAGGCAGGGATTTGTCCTCGAGGACTTGGTGAGCCCAGGCTTACTAGAGGTGTCCCATTTTTCAGACCATCCCTCTAAATATCTCCAGCAGCAAGCCCTCTGCGCCCCTTGCCAGCAGTGCTGCACAGAGACCAGGGCAGCGAGGAGCCCCCGGGAGCTGCTCTGTGCACCATGACCTGCGCTGCCTTCTCAGCAACCTGGGAGGAGACGATAGTTTGAATGTCACCCACCATCTCTGTCTTTTCCCGACCAGGAGATGCCCAGGTCAGATCAGGCTCCCTGAGGAACCCTTTGTGCCAGGGCGCAGCCCAGCTAGCCTGAAATTCTTCTGCTTGTTGGGGCTGATGGGCAAAACGTTTGCCCTAAGGAGCATCAGAAAGCTCCCAGACCTCCCAGTAGCACCACAGCTCCTCCTTGGAGCGGCTGCTTCCATGCTCTGCAGAGGACCTCCAAGGACAGGAGACAGATTAACTCTGTCCTGGCTGCCTTTGCTCCAATGTGGTCGTGCTGCTCAGCAGAGGTGGTGGAGAAACGCACACCACAGCTCCCAGTTAGCTCTTACCAGCCCAGGCCACCCGGCAGCACCGTTGTGCCTCCAGTCCAGGCCATTTAGGGTGAGAAGGTCCCACGGCAACGGGAAGCTGCTGGCACAGAGGAGAGCTCAGGGATGTTTGTTGGTGGTGATGCCAAGAGCCAGGCACTCTCAATGAATGAAGTGTTATTCTGTTGTGGAGGCAAAAGTCCCCCTAAAAAAGAGTGTGCAATGCTGGGATGGCAACACAGTGCTGTGCTGAGAGCCCAGAGGAGCCAGGGATGCAGAGAGCCCTTGGGATGCAGCTCATCTGGGTGCCTGGGGCTGCCCAAGACCCCAGCGGGTCTGCAGGACCCAGCAGAGGATGCTGAAGACTCCCCAGAGCTGCTGGGGGAAAGCATCTTTCTGTGTGCAAAGCAGAAACGATAGTCCCATCACCACAGCCACCAACCCCCTGCACTGAGCAGGGAGGAAGGGGAGAGCTCTGGCAGGTTTGCCCCAGGGCCAGCTGCAGACCAGAGACCAGTGGCGTAAGGTGCACAGTGAAGGAGATGGACCCCATGAGCCGAAATATGAGGGAGAAGCCTGTGGTTTAACTCACCTATCCATAGGGATGAGCATGAGCCATGTCTCCATGGCTGGATTCTGTGGTTGCAGCTGGTGGTGGCGGAACCAGTCTCTGGGCAGGTCAGCGCCTCTTCCCCCTCCTTGCCAGGTCTCCGTAACTCCTCATCCCCAGATTTACTGCCAGTAGCTCTGGTTAGCCCCAATGGGAGCAAACCCAGCAGCACAGCAGGCAAGAGGAGGGCTAATTCTCCTTTTCAGTGCTGCATGGGTGAGGAGCAGCGGGTGGTTCATGGATGAACCCGAGTAGCAGACTCCGCCTGGGAGTACGGGGCAGCATCCTCTCCCAGAGGCACAGCACAGGGCTGAGCGATGGACTTGCAGTCGCATCAGCACCTGCAGATCCCAGGCTGGGGCACAGCTCGCAGCCCTCAATCTTCCTCTGTAAAGGGAATTGACGTGTGGTTCCCAAGCCAGAAACCCCAAAATGGCCATGCCCTGAGTCTGTTGTCTGGCCCTGTGTGAGGGATCCCTGTGTCTGGGATATCCTGGGGGGATACCCAGATGAGCATCATCTCCTGCCACTGCTCAGCACCTCAGCTCCCACCCCAAGAGACTCAAAGAAGGGACCTAAAAGCTAACTAAATATTTCAGAACCGGGAGAAGCCTCTAGTTTATTTTCCCATTCAGCTCAGGTGGTTTGCCTGCCTCCAGAAAAGCCTAGTGTTAATTTGATTCCCTATGACTGATTCATGGCAGATCTGGTGTCCTGGTGCCCGGAACAGCTGTGATTCCTGTGCCGCCGTTTGCTCTGCCCCAGGGACACCGCACGGCCCCCGCGCGTGGCTGGAAAGAAAGGGACAGAGCTGCATCAGGGGACAAACAGCTGGGCCAGGCGCATGCAGGAACATCTTTGCATTTGCAATTCAGAGAGGATTTGTCTCATCTCCCCATTTAATCCTTAAAGAGAAAAGCCTGGAGAGAAGCAGCTGGAAAATCTCTGCATATAAACAAGACTTAGTAAAATCTGCAATTTTGAGGTGGAGGAAGAAATATGTCCCTGACATGGCGCTTTCACTGCAGGAGAAAACAAATATTTTCATTTTGTTATACCCCACTGGGAACCTGCTGTGCTCTCAGGCATGGCACAACTGGGAGCATTTTCACAGGGCAGCTCGCGGCTCCCTCGGCTGGGAAATCGCTTCTGGCCCCAAAGCCAGAGCCGCTCCCGGCCGATGGAGTCTGTTGGGCTGGGACCAGCCTGTGGAGCATCACTAGCAGGGAAAGAAAGACACATCTCAGTGGAATCCAGCACTCCAGCTGAAATAAGTTGGTGCCTGGCTGGGTCAGCATCTCAGCACTGGTTCCCTGAGCTTCAGAGGCAGAACAGGAAAGGATGTCTTGAGTTTTACTAATAAATGCACTTTTCCCCCGTTGAAGTGCTGGGGCCAATTTGTTTCCAACCGGCTTATTTTTAGCATCCAAACGAGCCATTTGCTGTAAACTGTCTGCCTGGGAAGCGAAGCCCCGGGGCGGCAGACAGGGCTGCCGCAGCTCCCGCGCCGCGAGGTCACCGCCCCGGCTGCCGGCACGGCCAAATCTGACCGGGACCGCGGCTTGGCTCGCCGGTGGGACGGGGACCGCCACCGTTCCTCCCTCAAGCGCACCCAGGCAGGCACACACGGGCGCTGGCTCCTGCCCCCGCCAGGCTGCAGTGCCCTGCGGCGGGACCCCCTGCCCGGGGGCTCCCCCGTGGGAAGGAGGGTGCCGTGGGACCCGGGCACCCGGGTATTGACACCTTTGTCACTGCAGCCACCCACAGGGCTCCCGGCAGGGGCCGTGGTGCTCACCGGGTGCCACGCGGGTTATGAGGGGCCAACGCAGCATGCCAGAGCCCGTCGCCCACCCAGGGGTGCCCCACAGGAACCCTACAGCGGTTCAGGACCTTCCCTGTCCCTGCAGTGCAGTGCCGCCGTGGCAGGGGCTGCCTTGCAGGACAGGGGTGAAGCTGTCACCGGGGCACCTTCCGAAAGAGCCTCGCATATTTGCAATTCATTCCCAGACCCTTTGGCCCCCTGCCCTTGACCTTCCTGGCAACCCTGCGGGCTGTGATGCAGGAAAAAGTCATTTATAGCATCGCGGTGCTGCCGGGGTGGGAGCAGAGCCACGCTCAGGATCAGGCCCTGCTCTCCATGTGCCCAAGGGTTTGACGTGGCCGTGTTTCTATGGTGAGTCTGCGGTCGTGCCTGTGGCAGCTCATCTCCAGATTAATATTCCCAGGGCGCAGGACCCTTCTCCAGACACATTCCCAAAGCCTCTCTCCTTTGTCATTGGGCTCCAGTGGCTCCTCACAGGGATCAGCCCACCCCAGCACCGGCAGCATCACAGAGCCTCCCACCCCTGACCCCCAATCCAAACTGGTCGCCAGCTCTCATTTAACAGGCTCTCAGCAAATATTTCCACAAACTATTAAGCAAGGGCATTATTATTTTATCTTATTATTTTATTATTAAAGCCAAGATCCTCAAACCAAATAAATGAACCAACAAAAACAACAGAGATCAAGAACTTGTTAAAGCAGAGCAGCACCTTTCCCGTTTGATTTCAGTCCAGGCACTTTATGGCAGGTACTTTGTGCCTGGCTGATGTTCAACTGACAGCTTTCCAAGCGTATAAAAAACTTATTAGGCTGAAAATAGAGTTTGTGACCATAAACTGTCAAGAGCACTGTCAGCATTTCCAGCCCAGGTCTGCCTCGTGTACAACCACTGACAGATCAGGCTGGGGAGGACAGGGCTGCGCGGCTCCTCGAGGGACCCGTTTTGGGTAGGAAAGGTAATTGGGGAGGGCTCACTAAGGGGCTGTGGGGTGTCAGGAGGCACGGCCGAGTTTTAGCATGGCTGGTACTGGGCAAAGTGGTTGAGGACAGTCATACGTGGAGCCGTGTCCACCTGCCCCAGGTTTGAAACCTGCAAGCCACATATATGGTGACCACGTGGAGGCATTCTGCATTTCCAACCATTTTATATCCAATGCTTCATTAACACCCTTGCTGAGCTTCCAGAGTACAATGCAGAGCAAAGCACCTGCAGCCATCCGAGCCACAAAGAGTCAGGGAGGGAGGCAGTGGGGAAATCCCAGAGCTGGGAGAAAGCTGTGAGGTTCCTGAGCTTCCAGTAACCCTGAGTGTGGCCTGTAGGACAGAGGCAAGTTAACTGTGGCTAGCAGGAGGATATTTTACAGGAAGATTTGTGGAGTCACGGGGCAGAAGCAAATGCTGCTATGTCCAGCCTGGATCTGGTCAGGGACTCAGTGTCTGCATCACCGTGGCCCCTCGCGTAGAGAGGCGGGATCGCTCGTGGTGCTGCCTGGCCTGGGGCAGCCAAGCAGTCCTTGGAGTCCCGCTTTTATCTGGGCAGCTGCAGCTGATTGTTATTCGTATCTGAGTATCTAATCTTTTTTAGAAATTAACTAAACCATTGCTTTAAAAATATCCCGTGGCACTGCGAGGCTATAGTCTTGGTGTTAAATGGCGTTAAAGCTAGAATAGCCGATGCTTTTACTAAGGCAAAATAAAATGTCTATTTGGCCTTTAAAAATAACCAAAAGGAGTAGAGCACGCCAGGATGATGCCCAAGCCCCTGGAGAGCTGGGGCACCTCACGGCCAAAACCCGGGGAGGGGGCTGACGCCTGCCAGAGCCCGTCCTCAGCCCTGGCTGTCAGCCGCGGGTAGGTGGGCAGCGCAGCGGAGCTGTGACGGCGCCGGTACCGCGCGTCCCGCCGACGCTGACGCCCGTGCTTGGGGACCGGGAGGCGGAGGCGCAGAGCGCGTCGCTGCCCCGAGCGGCTCGGGCAAAGCTGGGGGGACCCTCCCACCTCTCCCCACGTACGTCGGGCTGTGGGACGGACTCACACAGACCCGCACCGCTGGTCCCTATTTAGCATCTTTCATCTGAGACTGCTAAGCAGCTTTGCTTATTTCAATCCATTAAAACTAGGAAAGCTTTTTAATAAATTTCCCGACAGCCTGGAATTAGTAGATGTGGGCCAATTAGACACATTAATTAGGCGCTGGTTTAAACACAGATGAGGTGTGACTTTGTTTACCAGCCTTGGAGGGAAGCAGCTTCTCAAAGTTCACCTCCAAAGGAACTGAACAAACAAGGTACGTTTGTTCCCGGTCACAAGCACCTTACAACAGAAACACATCACTTCAACTTCTGTTTTATTTTCAGAGCTCTTGCTCTCTCTCTGCCTCCCCATGCAATAAAAATGAGACATTTAATCTCATAACGCAACTTCTCACTGGAAATCAATGATAAAGTACATTATCTCGCCTGGCCTGATCCTGCGGCTCCAGCCTGACCTTTCTCAAGCACAGTGAAGTCGGGGGAAAGTCAAAGGTTGAACCGAGGGAGCTTCCCAGTGGGAAAGCAGGAAACTTTCCTCCTCCTCAGGAGGGACTGCCCTGCACAACAACAATGGGACACAGTTTGGCCTCGCTCATGCCCCCGGGCCCACTGCGTGCAGGAAAAAGAAATGCGTGAGCAATAAGACCACAAAGCAGGCTGTTTTCAGCACCATTTTAATTAAGAAGCCTACAGCCCCATGCAGAGCACAAGGCTGTGTGTATTACTGCCGCACAGGTCTGGTTTCATCGCTGCTGGATTTGTTACTGGGGGGTTTCTTATTAGGAGGTGGATCCTGGATACTCATTGTTTTGGGGAAACATTTATTCCATGGGAGCCTGTGACCTGCGTGAGTTCAAAGCAAACCCCAAAAGGAGGAATGAGTGATGTCCCAAGCCCCCATGGGAGTGATCAGCAGAGGTTTCATTGTGCCTCTTCCAACTCTCCTCCATCGATGGCATCCCTGTTTCCAGAAAAATGATTTGTCTGAATCTCTGTAACTCCCAACATACCAGGGAAAGGCAAGGCAGTGCCAGGTGAGGATTTCTTCAGGGGTCAGCAGAAGATCTCGGACCAAGGTTAACCCACCCCAAGACCCAAAGAGGACAGGGCTAGCAGAAACCACCCCGAGGAAGCACTGAGAGCTGTTCATACTGCAGGGGCAGAGATGCCCCCCCCCGCCCCAAATGGCCCCCGCCACAGGGAGGGTGAGATTCCCTCCAGAGACCCCCTCCCTATGAAGGTAAAGGTTTGAGAAGGCCATGTGCTACCATCTCTGCCCAAGCACCACTGGCTGTTTGGAAACAAACTGTCCATGACCATCTCAGATTGATGCTGCTGCTAAAGGAAACTGTGCAAGTAGCCTGTGCCTATCTTCACCCATGGCTGGAGAGCATCTCCCAGGGCTTTGCATGCTTGAACCCACAGTGGCACGCTGGCCCAATGTTTGCACGGAGCCGCTGGCTTTGGATAACATGCTCAGCTTCAGCTTAATGCTCCAAATATTACCTGGGAACCCAGAATTTGACCTGCAAGGCACTGGAGGCCCCAGAACCCCTCCTAAAAGATGTGTGACAGTTACCCAGTGATGTGATCACCGTAAGATCTCCTTCCTCTGTAATGGAGCCAACAGGAGCTCAATTAGCAGCACTGTGCCCTGTCTTCAAGGTGGGATATCATTGCTGACCAGTGGGAAAAATACCCAGCAGCAGGTGAAGTGTATCTTCTCTAGTGGGCAGCCCCCACGTTGCTCTGGGTCCAGAGGTTTGGCAGCATCCCCAACTCCATTAGAAGGGCTGAAACAACGCCACGGAGAACATAAACCAGACACATTCCTCCCATGGAGGCTTTGCTGTGTGATTTAGGAGTCTGCAAGTGCTACGATGTCAAACAGCAATCCACCGACAGCTTGTGCTGCTGGTGATGGATGCTGGAGGCTGTATTTTTTCTTCAATAACAACTTTCACTAATGGTGCTGGCACAGAGACTCGGCAAGGAGGAGGGAAGTGGCAAGTGTCCAGGGTGAAAAAGAGTTCACAATTACAGCAGGAAAGGGTACCGTGTCCCTCGTGCTAGCCATGGAATTGCAGAGGACAGGGCTGGAAGGGGCTTCAGGAGGGCATCAAGTCATCCCTTGATCCAGGAGAGCATCAGCTGTACCCTGAGCACTTTCAGCAGACATTCAGACATCTGCTTATCTTATTTTTAAACTCCTCCAGTGACGGGGCTGCCACAATCTCCCCAAGCAATCTGTTCCGGTGTTTCACTGCCTTCACGGTTAAAAAATTTTTCTTATGTCCAATTCAAACCTCCTTTGCTGCAATTAAAGCCCTAAGCATCTTGTCCTCTTCAGAGGGAGAAGTGAGGTGGATGAAGAGGGATGTAAGCCTGCTCATTGTTTTGTTTTCCTTGTTTGTTTTATTCCCAGTCAAAAGGAGATTTTATTTCTTGAAGGAGATACTATCTCCTGCAACATACAACTCAGAGAAATATCTATTTTTAAGAGTGAAATATAAGGGTTACATAAAAGCTCAGGAAACCAGTAATGAGAAACAGGGTCTCCACTTTGTGGGCTCTGCCTCCTACCACAGCTCATTTCCCCACACCTCAGAGCTGACCTGGGCTGTCCACAGGCTCCGCTCGCTGACCCCACGCCAGCACAGGGCTGGTGGCCCCCATGGCCCCGCATCCCCCTGCGCCGGCAGCAGCTGAGGAACACACCAGAGAAATCAGTAGAAACACTGAACCTGGTTATTTTGTTCCTTTCTGTCCTCTTAAAACATCACTGGACACAACAGGCCAGACCATCCACTCTGGTGACTGGCTGAAAAAGTAGAGGTAACACAGATAGCACAGACAGAACAGATAGCCCGGGTAACAGATAACACAGATAGCACGGATAACACAGGTAACACAGATAACACGGATAACCGTGGCGTGTCCCTCGCTGCCACGGGTGGGAAGTGGCACCTCCCTGCCCTGAGCCAGAGGGTGCAGCGGGGCCGAAGGCTGCCCGCACGGGGATGGCATCGCAGGGCTGCGGGTGCGGTGGCAGCCCCCCTGACCCCAAGGGTCCCTGCTGCCAGGCTGGGCACTGGCACAAGAGGCTCCTCCAGCCTGGGGGCACACAGCCAGGTGCGACTTTGGGGAAGGGGACCGTTATTAATGTCACTGGGGCGGAATGAAGCGTGGCCTCACTGGGGCTCGCCACCAGCTGCCGGGCAAGGTGGGCTCGGGGTGAATGGGAACTGGTCCTGGTGGCCACAGGAACCTGTGCCTGGAGCAGCCGCAGGGGCCGGAGCCCGGGGAGCTGGTGCCCGGTGCCTGTGGGGGCTGGTGCCTGCAGGGGCCAATGCTTGGAGCAGCCAGTGCCCGGTGCCCGCAGGGGCCGGTGAATGGAGCAGCTGGTGCCTGGGGAGCTGGAGCCTGGTGCCCGCGGGGGCTGGTGCCCGGTGGCTGCAGAAGCCGGTGCCCGGAGCAGCCGGTGCCCGCGGGGGCCAGTGCCCGGTGGCTGCAGAAGCCGGTGCCCGGAGCAGCCGGTGCCTGCGGGGGCCGGTGCACGGAGCGGGCGGTGAACGGGGAGCCGGTGCCCGCAGGGGCCTGTAACCAGGGAGCTGGTGGCCGGTGCGCGGAGCAGCCGGTGCCCGCGGGGGCCGGTGCCCGGTGGCTGCAGAAGCCGGTGCCCTGAGCAGCCGGTGCCCGGTGCCCGCGGGGGCCGGTGCCCGGTGGCTGCAGGAGCCGGTGCCCGGAGCAGCCGGTGCCTGGAGCAGCCGGTGCCCGCGGGGGCCGGTGCCCGGTGGCTGCAGGAGCCAGTGCCCGGAGCAGCCGGTGCCCGCGGGGGCCGGTGCCCGGTGGCTGCAGGAGCCGGTGCCCGGAGCCGCTGGTGCCTGGTGCCCGCGGGGGCCGGTGCCCGGTGGCTGCAGAAGCCGGTGCCCGGAGCCGCCGGTGCCCGGAGCCGCCGGTGCCCGGTGCCCGCGGGGGCCGGTGCCCGGTGGCTTCAGGAGCCGGTGCCCTGAGCAGCCGGTGCCCGCGGGGGCCGGTGCCCGGTGGCTGCAGGAGCCGGTGCCCGGAGCCGCCGGTGCCCGCGGGGCCCCGTGCGCGGAGCCCGCGGCCGCCGCTGCGCGCAGGGGGGCGGTGCGCGGGGCCGGTGCGCGGAGCGGGCGGCGCGGCGGGGCTGGGTGCGCGGGGCGCGCAGGGGGCGGCGCGGCGGGGCCCGCGGGGGGCGGCGGGGGCCATGCGGAGCCCGGGCTGAGGCGCCGCGGCCGCCCCTCGCCATGAAGCGGCAGAACCTGCGCACGGCCGCGCTCATCCTCTGCATCTTCTCCTACCTGCTGGTGGGCGCCGCCGTCTTCGATGCGCTGGAGTCGGAGGCGGAGAGCGGCCGCAAGCGGCTGCTGGAGCAGAAGCGCGGGGAGCTGCGGAGGAAGTACCGCTTCTCCGCCGACGATTACCGGGAGCTGGAGCGGCTGGTGCTGCAGGCCGAGCCGCACCGCGCCGGCCGGCAGTGGAAGTTCGCCGGTTCCTTCTACTTCGCCATCACGGTCATCACCACCATCGGTGAGTGCTGGCACCCCTCCGTCCCCGCACCCCATCATCCCTGCACCCCCGTATCCCCACGCCCCCCACAGCCTCCCACGCACCTCTGGGTGCCCCAGGACAGCCCGGGGCTGGGGGGTGTCTCACCCTTGTGAGGCTGGCACATCTCCCCGGGCCGCCCTCCTGAGCTGACCCGGTGGGACCCCCCCCCGGTGCCCAGCGGTGGGAGACCCACGGGCAGGCTGGGGGCCACCCAGCTGTGGGGGATGCCAGGGGTGCTGCTGTGCCCGGGGCCACGAAACGTGACGTGCACGTTGTCCCACGGAGGTGGCAGCACGCGGAGCTCCTGCGGGCACCTTCGGGGCTGGCAGCTGCAGAAGTTGGCGGGGGTGTAGGAGGACAGAGGTGGGAGCCGCGTCCGTCCTCTGCGCAGCATTGAAGTCAGGCTGAAGAGCTGCGCGAGAACTGTTGGCTTCTTTGCCAGCTCAAAACTCTGGGTGTTTGGCTGTATGAGACCTGCTTCAGGGAGCCAAGACAGCCACCAAACCTCACTCTACCTGCACAGGAACCTGCAGAGAGATGGGTGTCAGTGAGCTCGGAGGGGAGTGATTGAAGCGCATTAAACCCCCGTTTAGACACGCTTACCCATGCTAGAGCCCGGTGCCTTGGTTTGCCTGCTTCAATTTTGCAAGAGAGTGAAACTAAATTGAATGGGGATTGCCTTAATTCTAGGTGAGATTAGCCACATGGGAGTTGTGCATTGTTTAATTAATCCACTTTTATTAATCCACGCACCCTGAGCATCCCGTGGGGGTAGATGAACATGGGATCCTGTGCTCATGCCATTGCTCATTCTGGGGTTTCAGTCAGCAAATGTGTTTTGGAGGCAGGAACCCTGAGGCCAAATCCTGCCCTCCCCCAGCCAGCAGCCACCTCCTCATCTGCGGGACGGGGCTCAGCCTCGCTGAGGGGCTTGGGAGGGGAGAAACGCATCTGGGAGCTGAAAGCACCATCTCTCAGGACAAGGGCTGGTGGGATCAAGTGCGCTGCATTACCAGGGGACAGGAGGTGGCGGGGGGGGCAGGTTCCCTGCAGGCCCTGCCCCGGGGGGCTCCTTGTGCCCCCCCCAGATGTGCTGTGGGGCTTGTGCAGCTGGCAGCACATCTGGGCAGCAAACAGCGACGGTTGGGGGCACGGCTAGTGTCAGGCCCCAGCAGGAGGGTAGGATGAACGGCCTCAATTATAATCTCCATCATCTCGTGACAGGTTATAGCTTCATTTACATGATTTTTCTGTTGACTGTGACAAACAATTGCTACACTTATCACACACTCCATGCGATAAATAATTTCAGCCAGGTGCCATATTTCTAAAACACTGGCACAACAGATCTCTTTAGATGGGGCTGTGATCCAAATCTCAGTTTTAATGTTAATGTAGCTGTGTTTACTCTTTCTAATTCCCTTTGTCATTTCGAAAGCATCACTCAAATGCTCTTTCAGCAGTCTCTCAGGGTGCAACAACTGTTTTTCCACTTAGTGCTCTTCTGGATCATTATATTTACCTCCTCGTTGCTCTCATTGTATTATCTCGTAGCCTAGGACCTGGTAATTGCACTCATTTATGAAGCTTGAATCTGACTGGAGTTTTTTTGCCACTGCCGTCTCATGTCTGTTCTGTATTCTGTGAAATGTGGCATGCAGGCATTAAGTTTATAATTTTTGATTGCGTGGGTTTATGAGCAGACAGAGCAATTGGAAACCAGTCCCTTCCTGCCTGCTTGCAGTTAGGAGCACAGCACAGTCAAAGATAACGCTGTCCTCAGTCTCCCAGCCCTGTTCCATTGCAGGAGTTTCTTGGAGCGGGAGGTGTGCTCGGGAGCCTGGGACAACGTGGTTATTATCCTCTGGTCTTCCCCTCACTGCATGCTAACAGCTTCCCTAAGAGTCCTGGAAATCCATGTGCAGCAGAGACAGAGGTGAAGCCGAGTCACACCTTTGAACAAGACTGAGAAATAAAGAGGGATTTTCCACCCCCCCACCCCCCTACCCCCCCCATATCTTCATGCAGAAGTCACATGGTTAACTGGAAGAAGTGAAAATATAAATAGCTGTTTGCAAAAGGCCTCGCAGCAGTGCGGGAAGGAGCCGGCGCTGTTCTGCAGGCGCCTTCAGAAAGGAAGTTTCCAGCCCCGGTAGTTTCTCACAGAAATTCAAAAGAAAGGCTTGAATGCCTTTGGATGCCAGTACTCCCTACGCTGTGTGACTCCCTTGCACTGAGTTAGTTACTCATCCACTTAGGTCAGAGACCAGCGATTTCTGCTAAGCTTATATAATTAATTGGGGTGGGTGCAGAATCACTGAAGTCCGGAAGATTGCGGAGAATACCTCATTACAACTCATGGTATAATTGTGTGTGTCCTTGAGTCACAGCTCGGAAACTTGGAGCAAGGTAGGAAAATTAAATCTCAGAAGGCGTCAAGGAGAACCTTGTCCTCCTTGAGCTCTTTGTCCCTGGGACAAGGGCTGACAGGGCTGCAGTGGCATAAATGCTTCCCTGAATTTAAAACAGCACAACCCCTTCGAGCAGTGCTTTAGGTCTGAGTCTTAGTGACACTGGAGTAAATCCAAAGTTGCTCTGCAGGAGTCCTCCCAGACTTAGCTGCTCCTGCAGGGACTGACCCTATAGCGCAGGGGCCCTATAGCTCCTGTCCAACAGGCCACGCAGCAAACGAGGGTATAACCGAGAGTCAAAGATGCACGTGGCACGGGAGGGCTCGGGGACAGGAGGGGCAGGAGCGGTGCCAGGGGGAGGGGACGGAGGCCCTGCCAGGGCCGTTGGACGGGAGGTCGGGCGCTGCCAGGGTGCGTACCTTCCCGCGGGCTGCCCTGGTGCTGTCGGCCTCAGCGTCCCGCGGAGCCGCCGTCCTCCCTCGCTGCGGGGATTCAGGTTACCCTGCAGACCTGGCGCCGGCACGGCGTCGCTGCCTTCAAATTGCTCGTCAGCTGCAGGAGGCTTGCAGACCCCAACCCAGCTCTAGGCCTCCATAACCTCACACAAGCTCAGGGGCTATCAGGAGGGTACCTTCTCTCTTTAGAGGCCAGATGGGGTTCTGCCCACACGATGCTGCGATGTGCCGTCATCCCAAAGGACGGGGGCATCCCGTGGCCCCATTAGCATTGCCCGCAGAGCTGTTACTGATGAATTTTCCGTTTCCCCCCCCCATTCTCCTACTGCTCCTCTTGGTCCCAGGGCAGCCTTGCTGGGAACCCCAGCAAGGGCTTGACGCCTGCCTTTCCCCTTTCCTTCACAGGCTATGGGCACGCCGCCCCAGGCACAGACGCCGGCAAAGTTTTTTGCATGTTCTACGCCATCCTGGGCATCCCCCTGACGCTGGTCATGTTCCAGAGCCTGGGGGAGCGCATGAACACCGTTGTGCGGCTACTGCTCAAGAAGATCAAGAAGTGTCTGGGGATGAGGACAACCAATGTCTCCATGGAGAACATGGTCCTAGTCGGCTTTCTGTCCTGCATGGGGACCCTGTGCATCGGCGCAGCAGCCTTCTCTTATTTCGAGGGCTGGACATTCTTTCATGCCTATTACTACTGCTTCATAACCTTGACCACTATTGGCTTTGGAGACTTTGTGGCTCTGCAGAAGAACGAGGCTTTGCAAAAGAAGCCCCCGTACGTGGCTTTCAGCTTCATGTACATCCTGGTGGGCCTGACCGTCATCGGTGCCTTCCTCAACCTGGTGGTGCTGCGGTTCCTGACGATGAACTCGGAGGACGAGCGGCGGGACGCCGAAGAGCGAGCCTCACTGAGGAGAGCCCGGAACAACATCCACCTCAAGCCGAAAGAGGACAGCCGGAGCAGCAATGCCATTTTTCTGCCCGTGGAGGACAGGACGAGTCAGATGAACCTCATCCCGCTGACCCAGGAGGACACGGAGAGGCAGCGGCGCCAGTCGGCCAACTCGGCGGCCGCAGTCCCCTCCTTCTGCACGTGTCTGTGCTACAGACCCCAGCTGTGCAGCAGCCCGGTGCCCTCCCACCCTGAGACCCTGAGCTGCCACACCAACCCTGTGTATTACAACTCCATTTCCTACAAAATTGACGAGGTCTCCCTGAGCACGCGGGGTCAGACCGGCTCTTCCCCGGGGAGCACTTTATCATCCAACAGCCCTCGCTGCCGGCAACACCCCCGGCTGCGGAGGAAATCCATCTAGGAGTACGTGCTGAGCTGTACTCAGTGCTAGAGTCTTACTATGATGATAAATTAAGAACAGAGATGTCAGGTCCTTCTTACTGCTCTCATTTCTTCTGTTCCTCTCCCCTTCCAGCTGGCAGCCAGCCCCACGCAGGGTCCAGCAGGAGCCTTTAAACCCTGTTGAGAAATAGTCATTCCTTTTTGCAGGCACTGAATGACATTGTTAGTTTTTCTTTGCTTTTTCCTTCCAAGTAGGTTCAAGCATTTGGGTCTGGCAAGAGACACCCCCCCCCCCCCCCCGATGTGAAGTCCAGCAAAGTGTAGGTTGGCTTTCCCACCTCCCCGCTCCCCAAACGGAGGCACTGCTGCCCTCCTACCCTGCCTGACCTCGGCTGTGGTCGCTGCCAGCACATGCCTCTTGATACACGGGCTAGGTTTGCACTTGCTGAGAGTGTATCAAAAGCAAAGCCCGTGTTAGTGAGCTCTGCAGGGTTGGGGGATCTTTAAGCTGCCCCCTGACAGTGGGGGCAGGTAAGTCGGTGCCATGCAGCAGATTTGCAGCTGGTGGGCGGGCAGGGAGGGGACGGGCTGCAGTCCTGCTGCTCGGCACATGGGGACAGCTTCATGGCACTGCATCTCCCGTGAGCAGCCCTCCAGGGCTGAGCCCAGGCTTGTGGCTGGCTCAGTACTTTTGGAAGCTGGAGGTCCATACGCTCACCCACGTCCCCACCAGCACAACTCACCTCGTTACTGGTAGGCCCTCCAGGCTGAGCTGGCTGGTGGGGTGCTGTGTCCCACTCACAGGGAAAGCTGAACTCCTCCGGCCCAGCCATAGCCCTCCTCTGTGATGAGGCCAGACTGTGCCAAGGGGACAGCCCCAGGGAGAGCCTCCCTGAACCATATAGAGCCACCTGCAAAGGGCTTGGCCCTGATGAGCTCATTAGCTAAAATCACCCTTTCCTTCATCACCCTTCCTCCGGCTGACAGCCTGGCAAGCGTGCCTGCTCCTCGCCTCCTTCCAGTCCCCCCGAGCCCATGGGTTTGTGCTCATTGCTGTTGGGGTTATCGGAGGTGGGGTGATCCCATCTCAGTGTGTGTCCCCGGGCAGGGTGCGGTACCCACACAGTCCCACCTGGGAGGCTGTTCCCAGCTGGTGCTCCTCAGTGTGGCCCACATCATCCTGCCTCGCCTCCAAGAAAACAGGGCTGGGCTCTGACAGCCGCAGCAGCTCCATTTTCCTTTTTTTCTGCCAATAAGGGACATTTCCACTCTTAGTTCTATGTAAAATACCCTATGAAGAGGTTTTCATGGAGGAAAATCCCCTTTTCCAAGTGGGGAAGGCTTGCAGAGAATCAGTGTTGGGAAGACCTCAGGACAGGTTTTGCTCTCTCCTGGTTTTGTTCTGGGAAGTTTAATAAAAGGTGAATCTAGCTGGTGGCAGTCGGTTATTTGTCATGAGGGGGAGTAGAGGGATGTCTGAGCCCCAAACCCCAGCCCTGCCCCACTGCAGGGGTACCCCTGGGCTGGCTCCCCTGCCACAGGGATGCGGGCAGTGTTTATATTCAGGGATATTATCCCTGTGGATGTTCGCTGGGATGTCTGGCCATCAGAGGGAGGAGGTGGGTGGAGTGGCTGTCCCAGAGCTGGCAAGCAGCTGGATCTCATCGCCCATTGTGGGATGGTATCTTTGCCACCTGCACAGGGATGTCCTGGGCTCCTCCACCCTCCCCGGTCAGTGACCTTCACATTCCCAACCTTTCCTGGTGTTTGGGCTTCCCTGGAGGGAGCTTTGGGCTTTGATGTCACCCCAGATCTGTGCAGGCTTGTTACGATTAGGACTTTCTTGTTCCAGTCTCAAAATGGCAGGGATTTGGGCTTTGAGAGAGGTGATGCCCAAGCAGGCAGGTGCAGGGATGGGCAGGAGCTCTGACAGCAGTGCTGGCAGGGCAGGTCTGCAGCGGGGCTGCTGCGCTGCCTGGGTAGGTGAGGGGGGTTCCTCGCCTGGTGCCTTTATTTGGGGGATACTCTCTGGCACATCTGCCCGCCAGGCTCTCCTCCCCGCTGGAGGCAGAGGTAGGACTTTACACCCACTCTCGGGGTGCAACGTGGCCACAGTAGATCCATCCTTCCTGCCCGTTGGCAGCAGGACTCTCGTGCAAGATGCTCATCCCTTCCCGGCCTCAGCCTGTCCCCTCGTCCCACGTGCGGGCAGGGGAGGGACGGTGGCGGAGGCTGGAGCTCAGCCCTGGGCTGCCCAGCCGGGGAGGATGGGGCTGGCACTGCTGGGCTGGCACGAGGCGCTGGTTTGCGAGACCTTTGCCTGGACGGTCCCCGGGGCCCTCCGGGGTGTCTGGCATCTCACTGGCAGGAGGGTGGGCAGCCTCCCACCACCAAGATACCCTGGCTGCCTTCTCCTCCCCCATGCCCCTGGTGCTCAGCAGCTGCATGGCTTTGCACCGATAGCTCCAAATCTGGACCAGCTGTGTCAGCCTCGGTTTAAATAAAAAGGGGGAGGAGGGTTGGGGGAAGCAAGCAAGCAGTGAGCATATAAAACAGGCTTAAAAAGGAGGCTTTTACTGACTTCTCAGCTCCTCGGTGGTGTCATTTCATGCTGTTCCCACCAGATCAGCCCCTTTGTTGTCGTGTCCCATCTCTTCCCCACCGTCACCAAGGCTGTCAGCCCGAGGCTCGGCTGTGCTGTGGTGTCCTTGCCCTTGGAGCTGGGCAGCAGAAATCTCTCGCCCTTTCCCTGTTGAACCTGGGATGCTCTCTGAGCGGCCAGGATGGAGCCAGCACCTCTCGCCCTCCATCCACCCTCGTGGAAAGGAAGCAGCTCTTCAATTCCTGCCCAAGTCAGAGCCCGCATGGCATCACCCCGGTGAAACCCACCTCTTCTGGAGCTGGAAACTGGAGAACAACCACAATCCGGAGGCTGAGCCTGCCTTGCGCTCTCCCCCGGGACTCAGTGTGGCGCTACCCGTGCTCGGTGGCTCCATGCTCGTGCCGCAGAGCCCACTGTGCAACGGTGCAAAGGCAAAGCCCGGCAGAGGCACAGGGGCTGGCGGCATGATGTCTGCACCACAGAGCCTTTCTCGGGCAGGGGATGGAGCTGGTGGCGCAGGAAGCGGGGCACCTGCTCGGGTTTATTGCTGCTTTTGTGCAGCTCGAGCTGCCAGGCAGCGCTGCTGGGGAGCTTAGTTGCTTAGTGACTGCTTGAGCCCCATCCTGCTTTTGGAAGCTGGTGATGCCGTTCATCACCATGTGCTGGGCTGCCCCAACCTCCCAGACAGACACACCACTGGAGAAATCCTCCTCCTCCTCCTCCTTCTTCCACCACTGCTCCCCTGGGAGCTGTGGCTGGGGTGGCTAGGTAGGGAGCTGCCCTGCCCTGATGACCTGCAGAGGGATTTGGAGGCATGAGAAAAACCTTCAAGAAATCCTCCGGGAACTGGGACTTCGCGATCCCTCATCGTCCCTGGGGGAGGAGGGCTTGCCGTGGCTCCCTGAAGTCTCGCCACCTCTCCCGCAGACCCCCGCAGCAGAGTCACACCAGAGCCCCCAAACGCTCCCCACCAAGGGCTCACAGCTCGAGGCCATCCAGGATCAGGCAGTAGCTGCACACCCAGTAACACCAATGGGTCTCCTTCCCTGAGGGTCCCCAGGCTCCCCCCGCACCCACACTGACTCTGGTATTCCCGACAGCCTGGGCTGGGGGTAGCTGCTTCTTCCAGCAGCATCTTCACCTCCAGGGTTTCCAAACCAACCTTGAATGCCCAGTGATGATCACCAAGGGTCTTGGGAAGAAAACAAAAGGAGCAGAAGGCTTTTGACTGGGGCAGTGAGCAGAGTACAAGCTGGGGGCAAGCTTAGCTCTGTGCCTGCTGCTGCCTACGACCAAACCACATCTGGAAATGGCACAGAAAAACACAGGTTTGAAGGTGGGGTTGATTCAGAGGGGGCCCTTCCATGGGGAGCACTGGGACACACCAGGCTGAGCTGCTCTCGTTCCCTACAGGTACAAGAAGGGATGGGCCAGGTGAAATCTTAGGTTGAAGATAATGGTGGTGGCAACAGAGAGGGTAGAGACACTCCACAGAAAACCTCCAACACACCATAGGAAAAAAAAAAAAAAAGGTTTTATTATCACCATTATCAACGTTTTCATTAGCTTAACACTGAATTGTAAATCACTCAATCATTACGTATTGTCTGAATAAAACCTACAGACAGGAAAAAAGTATAGCAGAATCCTCTCCTGACTAGAAACAAGCGGCCGGCATCCCACCGGCGCTGCCGGGACAGTGTCCCACCTTCCACCCAAGGCAGCCCACGCACCTTGCAAGTGACTCTCCACGGTGACAAGCAGGCTGCCCGGCTCCATTGCCTGTGTTTTCTCTGGCTCTACGGAGATTATATCTCACCAGGTGATGTTAAAAACCTCCAAAAAGTTTTGGAGAGGGTTACAGAGGCCAAAAAGAGCAATCAGCTGCCCCCACTCCTACAGAAAGGCAAGAGGAGAGGTAGCAACTGCGTAGTGCCCCTGCAAAGCTATCCATTTTTGTGGAGCAATTAATGAAGTAAAAAGGTTTAACCCCGTGAAAGCAGATTTCCCTACCGTGGCCAGGCCCCTGGGCAGCGGGGGTACAAGGCAGAGCGCCGGCACGCTGGCGCTGGGGAGGTGAGAGCGTGGATGGGCTGGGGGTGGTGGCTCCATCCCCGAGCAGAGGCCAGCTCTGCAGCACCGCCCCGGGGCTCCCCGCGGGCAGCGCGGGATGGCCGCTTCAGTGCAAAGAGATGCTGCGGGCAGCCTCAGTCCCCTCGGGTTGGAATAAGGCCTCGTATCGAGAGGGAAGGGTGAACCCATGTAGGGAGCAGCGGGCACAGGGGTAAAGCAAAGGGAACCTGGAGGAAAGCTCGCTGGGAGCTCTCCTCCTCCCTGGCCAGCACAGAAGCAGCTCCCGCCCTGTCCCTGCCTTCTCCTGGCCCGTCGGTATGGCACGGCACCCTGCGTGGGCTGCGGAGCCCCCGCAGAAGACCCCGAGCAAAAGGAAGGATCCTCCGTGGTCTGAATTCAGGGACTGCCACTAAACGTGGGCGGGACACTGGCACCCCAGGTGGGCAGCAGGCCACGGCAGTGCTGTGGGAGGGGGGCTCGGGGGAGGCACTGCCCCCCCCCGGGGTGTCCCTTCCGCCTGGTGCAGGGAGCAGCCTGCAGCACGCCGGAGACAGGCAGGGCCAGCGCGGTGAGGCCGAGGGAACGGGCCGTGGACTCACTCTCCAAACCTTGCTTTTCCTTGCTCCAAACAAAGCCAAAGCCAGCTCCAGGGCGAGGAGATGGGATCACCAAAGCAGAGACCAGTGAGCAGCGCTGGGTAAGGAGCAACAGCCCCAAAGAAAAAAGCGGCTGCAGGATTTAAAGTTCCAGGCTGGTGTTTAGGGGGATCCAGAGCCCCAGTGGGCAGCTATCCCAACTTGTGGTGCCCAACTGACTACAAAAACCTAGCTTCCAGAAAGCTTGCAGGCATGGCTTCAGCAGAAGGTGTGTGCCTTGATTCTTTCCTTGGGCTGCTTTCTGCCCCCATCCCCACTGAGCCAGCAGAGCCCACTGGTGCCCACGCGCTGCGTGTGCCCACGCAGCCTCTCTGCAAGACAAAGCCCTTTCCTTCCCACGCATGGGGGGGTCTCAAGCCCACGCAAGGTGCCCAGCGGGCAGTGTAAATGCAAAGGCTGTCTAATGACCCGGCACAGTGTGGTTTAACCATATAGCTTTGGTTGCCATTTTAGCTACTGGAAAGTCACGAAGGGAAAATCATTAGGTGGTAGCCTCTGTTTGCTGGTGCTCTGTAAAGGGCTGGTGCTGGCTTCTCAGTTTCAGCTGCTAAAGTGCAAAGAACCAAATGCTACACAAAACTCTCCGCGGCTCCTCTCCACCAGGATGAGAGCAGCTACTGCAGGGCAGGGAGGGCAGAAGGGCGTCTACACCAGGAGAAGAGCTTGAGGTTCCCCAGGAATGAGCCTGACGCTGCTATCATGGGTGAGTGACTGGGGCTGGACGGGCGGCTGCTTGCTCAGTGGGACGCTGGTCACTGAGCAGAGAGGAGTCTGGCAGTGTGAGTTTAAGACGAGTTAGCCGCATTTTGAGAACACCTTGTCATTTGCAAACTCCCTGGGGAACGATCACGTTCCCAGACGCCGGCTGGAAAGCCAGGCAGGCCGTCAGATACAGGCAGGGCGCAGCAGGAGTGCAGCTCTGGGGCTCTGCCGTGCTGGGTTTCACAAGCATCCCACAGGTTTGGCTGCTGGGTCTCGTGCGGGCAAAGGGCTCAGACAAGGGAGTGAGACACTGACTGCACAACCAGCCAGCCCCTCCAGAGGGATTTCGCCTCCCGAAGGGAACCTGGGGTTTTCCAAAGCGTTACTGCGCGCCGTGTGCCTGTATTCATACAGATGCACACATATGGACATCCACAAACACACACACCTCGGCAGGTGCACGCTGCAGTAACCATAAAAAGGCTTTCACTGATCATCCTCTTTTCTAAATGTTTGGCTCAGGTCTGGTAGCTGCAATTTCATTTTAGGTGCTTGCTCCAGGTCTCAATATGTCCAGGACTTCTCTACTGATGGCACTTTGCATTTACACGTCTCTCTTCTCAAAGCATATCACAAAAACCCATGGATTACTTCATCATTCATCAGGGCTCCCAGCATCACCGGGCCAGTGACCTGCTGCCTGTGTGGCCAGTGGACTGGCAATCTTGAAGATTTTTGAAAAACATGAAGATTTTTCCTATGGGAAATGATGCGAGAAATCCACAGGCAATGAGCTGGGATGCTGTTTTGAAGCTGTTTTATTTTATGCACTGCATCGATGGTAGAGCTGACTTAAAATCTAATATCCTGATCCTGCGACTTTGGAAAAATCTTTAGACGAGCCCAGCATTAGCTAACTTCTGACGAACAGCACAGAACAGCCTGTTCCTGTTTTATACGTTAGTCCCCCGTGATCCTTTGCAAAGGTGCAATCTCTCTGCCTTGGGTGGAATTTTCTAACAAAATGGACAAATACCACCTATGAAATGGACAAAATAACCCACAAAGCCTTTAAAGAAGAGCAGCTCAATCTGCTGCTCTGAAAAAAACCCCTCCGTTTAGCTTGCCCCTGGTATCTCAAGGAAAATAGGCAGCTGTCAGGCAGAACTCATGTGGCCCCAGAGTGCAAAGGCTTTTTTGCTTTATCAGGGCTACAGTGGCAGTGGGAACGATTCTCATAGAGTTACAAATACTAGATAGCTTAAGAAAACCAGGGAGATTGAAACAGTCATGAAGTTTATATTGAACCTATTTTCTACCTTTGTAGCATGAAGTCACCTACAGCTGTTTCATTCTTCACCTAAGAGAGATTTCATGTCGATGGGCACATACACGCACAGGGAAGTCTATAGGATGAATATATCTCACAAGGCAACAGCCTCGTCTTCGTTTTTTACAATCAAAGTTAATATGGATCTTTCTGAAAAGTGAAGTCACTGAGATTGAAGACAATTATAAACTGTATCAACAATATGTACTACAGCCTGCAAGTCACAATCTGTGCACACCAAATGGAATATATTATTGCTTGTTAGCCTATTAGACTTTCTTTATAAAAAGATTTTTATACAGAGTACAGGATTATGACAAAACTAGCTAAGTAGTTCTCATCTTGAAAATACAACATCGATTCTTTCAACAAAGGCTTGAATAGTAGCTGAGAGTTAATGAACAATAACAAATATTTACTAATAATTTTATGGCCAGTTTGAACAGAATTTCTTATAGGACTCTTTTCTGGTGTTTATTTACATATGCCTCTTTTCTTTTGGAAAAAAGTTGATAAAATAGAACAAGGAACATAGAAATCAAAAGAATGAGTAAACTTCATACCAAGGACATTAATCATTTTTGAAAACACTAAATTATGTTATTTGTTAAAAAACATACATCATTTTGTCCTTAAAGAAAAATATTTTTCCTGTTTTAAAATATTACCAACAGCATGTAATAAACTAACTTAAAATGAGTTTCATAAAAAAGTTGTCTTGCTGTCTAAACATTACTAAACATGCTTAGGTTGAGATTCTGTTAACTGCCTCAACATCTTAAAAATAGCTCCTTTACAGGAACTTGTGATATTCATACTCCAGAAGACCTGCAAATTTAGAACAGTACATTGATAAGGGATCCGGTAGCTAGAAACAATAAATATGTATTTTCATTCAAAGCGAATAATTCTGCAATGTCCTTTGACACAATCCATGGCCAAGAAGTGGGGATGCACTTGGCTAATCAATAAATCACCTGGCCCTTACCCTGCCCCTAGGCACAATTGCCCGGGAGCTTGTGTCCCCAGGAGGGATGCTCCAGCCTGCAGGATGAGGATCCATGGACTGAGCTGCAGAGTGAGGACCTTGTGTTGGTTCTGTGGCATCCCAGCTGTGTTGGGGCAAAGGGAAAGCAACACCAGGAGACTGGAAAAAATATCCCATTTCTTTTGCCTGAACAAACCAGGACTAACCATGGTCATGGCTGCTTGTTGCTCAGACCACAAAGAGGACAAGGCCGCGTATGAGGCATGGTTGCGGTGCTCTGCTCTCCCTGTGTGCTGGGGATTCCCACTGGAGAGAGATCATTCTGCTCTCAGGGATGCTCTCAACATCAGGATTTCTTTGATTTCCATGCTAATAGTAATGTAGGTACCATTGAGGGATTGGCTCTTCGGTTGTTTTTTTTTGGCAAGCAATCCTCCCATTACTATTAAAATTTAGTATTTCATGCATAAAGAAAAGGGAATCAACACTGAGCTCAGCAAGTATTTCTCTCTCCTCAGTCTCATCCCTCATCATCACTCACAGACCAAAAATACTATGATGCCTTTTGGGTTTTTTAAGTCTCCTGCTCTTCCTCTCTCCCCCTCCCTGACTATAACTAACAGCTAGACTCAGACACAGGAAAAAACTCAGTCAGGACTTGCAAAGGGGACCAAAGTTTAGTTTTCAGCTGCTCATCACTCTAGCAAACCGCTACTTTTTGCACAACCACACTGATAATCCCAACTGCCATATCACATCATCTTATACAGAAACTGGCAAGCTATATTTTGGGGAAAAAAAAAGGTTAGGCTTTATAAAAGTCAGCTATTCCAAGCCTGAGACTTGCTTTGGATACTATACTGGGAGTCTTTAAATTGATGGATAACTAGATTTTTTTTTAACTATACTACACCATGGTCAGTGCAGGAATCACGGGCACGAGTGAAGCAAGAATTTTAGACTGTTGGGTACTGTGCCACTCTCCTGGCCCCCGTGTGCCCCGTGGGCACTCTCAGGAGGGCTCCCAGGAGCCCGCTTTACGAAGGAAGATCATCTGCACTTGCCAGTTCATGTGACTTTGCTGTGCGTGGCAGCCAGGGGTTGCAACGTTCGCTTACTGGGGAGAAACAGGACTTGGAAGCGAGTAGAAACAAAAGCGAGAACCACTGGACTACAATCAACCATGTAAAAAATGCAGAAGAAAACACGACAGAGCAGACTGTTAAAACTGCCTCCAAATTTCAGAATCTGAGACATTAACAAATATAACACAGAACTTTTTTTTTTTCTTACCCTGACAGTGACCTTTTAGCATGATTAAAAACATACGGAAGATAGGCTTCAGCGTTAAGTAGTTCTATTGTAACTAAACTGATCATCACTGAGCTTGCAGAGCTTTTGGAGGAGCAGGATATGGAGACACATCACATTTGCCAGGCATACAGGAACTGAGTTTTTCAACAGACAGTCATTAAACAAAGTTTTCTAAGGGGAATATTTTTGGTGTATATAGTCTCCTACTCCCCATGAAAGACTGAAAAAACATTGCATTCATCTTACTGGACACAGGAAAACCATGATTAACTAGCTATTACTGGTAGATAATGTCCAAACTAAGTACCGATATAATGTTTTCGGCATAACTTAAGACAGAAGCCCTGTTACTCAGCTGCCAGGTCTGGCATGTACCCGGAGCTCCCCCCGGTCCTTGTAAAGACATAGTTATTAAAAGATCCAGTGCTACAAACCACTAAATCTACCTAATCTATTCTAGTTCATACACATATTGTACAATATTGCCTAGTACTCACTACATACCAAGAGGAAAAGATGCTGACTTGAATTACAGTAAATGTGCTTTTTTTAAAAAATAAAAATAAGAGAGAGCCACAACATAGTTTGACCAGCATGCAACAAACTTTCTTCAGCTAATATATAGAAATTGTCTAATATGATTAGAAAAAATAATTAGTGAGAGGCCAGAGACGTATTTGATCAAGGAAATGAAAAGATTTATCTGAAATGTTGAGGCTTTTGCCACTGAAGACTCAAAAAACTAGTCGTTCTATGTCCCTTCTCCTCCTCCCCTCTCCTCTATATTATATATTTTTTTACAGCGATTATTGTAAGGCCTATTATTTTTGCATCTATCCTGTAATTTATCTCAAAATAATTTAAAATGCCATAGACAAGCTAGGACCAAAAGCAACTGCTTTTACCATCCACTCAACACTCATGCTTTTATTCTAACAAAGCTGAGGTCCACATGCAGAAATAAATGTTCGGTATGCCTCTACGACAGGTCAAGAATCTGCTCATCCCTAAATGTGACATGGGACCTTCACTTTTAAATCACAAAGTAAAACATTTCCAAAAGCTTATTCTGAGACAGCAATCATCAAATCCTCATTAAGAATTACAACAAAACTTAGCCAAAACAGGTCAATCTACAGAAAATCTTTGGAGATCCTCTGTGATTCTGGATAATAAGTTTTTAATGTCTGAAGAATCTAGCGCACCTTACTCCAGCACGTGACTCTGCTGACAACAGCCGCTGTAGCTCGGCAGCTCAGAGAATGTGCTTTACTACAAGACTCGTTTACAGTTAGTGTTGCACTTTAATTAACAAAATATACATGCTGTGACCACTGCAACTTCAGATTCCTCACCCACTACCTCTCCATACTTTGGGGATTGCATCTTCTCTTTCAGGACACTCGACAACGTTTGTGTACTACCGAGACTGCCTAAAGCACCTCTCTCTCCACGAGGAAGGTTACACGCTCTCCAGCACCTTCTTGTCAGATGACAAACTGAGGTTTCTTTCTTCTGCACCCCAGAAACCTCAATCTCCTCTCCCGTGGAAGAATAAAAGAGTCCTGTTTCAGGTCAGTCCACAGCACAACAGGAAGGGCAGCATCTCCAGCAGATATGTGCCAATACAAAGGAGATGGAAGGAAAGCAGGAGTTAGAGGACATCGCGACTGAAGGACGCACAGCAACGAGTAAGGGAGTCAGTACATTGCAGAATGTTGTATCTGACAACACAAAACATATCTCAAGCTGTAAGTCTGATGTTCAGCTCCCACTTCTAGTGGATTTTTGTCTGAGCAAAATTGCAGTTAATTAGCCTGCTAAACAAGAACTCTGTTCAAACTGTCTGGTCTAAGTAGGTGCTACTTATTCTCCCACCAAGTATGCTTCATCAGCAGTGTTAGACAAGTAATGCAGTAAAGACACTTGCTGGTAATTTGGCACAGTTTGAAAACACAGCAACGACAGTGTTACAGTTAACATGACTCAGTGATAGGGAACTGATTCTAAAGAAAGAGTTGCAGGTTTTTTTTTCCTTTTCTTCCTTCCAAGAAAAAAAGACCTTATAAAAAACCCTAATGCTTCCTCTTAAACTTTCTGTTCCTGCTCTTTTTAGGTCAGATATTGGCCTCTGAATTTTTCAGGTACTTTCTTGTTCTATATTAGAAATTTCTAAGACACACAGTTAAGAAAAATTCCTTCCTTACTCTCCCCAGATTCTTTCAAATGCTGCAACTTTCCAGGATTAATACTGATCTGAAACAAGGATCTAAGAATGGCAGCGAGAGAAGTGAAACAAGAGGTGTATGTCTAATTTGACAACTAGGACTCATGCCCCACGGCACCTCCTCCTCGGGCGGGGAGGGCACAGCGCCCTCCCCCTCATCTTCTGTCTAAGGTCACTGGTTTATCCTCCTCTTCCAGCTCCACAAGAACTGATTGAACATGCATTGCGCTTGAGGTCAGAGTTCCAGCAAACAAAACCTTGACAGCATGTTTAAAAAACAAAAGCAGTTCCCCCTTCCTTACTCATTAAGACCTGTCACAGCAGGGTCCCACTGTGCTCTCCAGGGAAAGCTGTGAGGACTGACGCAGGAGCGGGCCTGTAGTGGGATCTACCATCGAGGAGGTTGGGAAGAGCTTGTACCAGCCGATTGCTAAAGTTGACAAATCCAGTTCTTCCAGGAGGACCCTGGCAACTCCCATGAAGTGCTTGCGCTCCATGCGTCCATAGTTTCCCCAGACTATCACCTTAGGAACAAGAGGGAGGAGCACAGTTAATCCTCCAACTTGCACACTTGCTTGGGAAGCCCAAGTCTGATCAATCCTCCTTTCTACTCATTCAACTTCCCAGGGCTTTACTACAGTCTGAGAAGAGCAGAAAGGTTTACACTATCAACAGGTGACATGAAGCTCTAGCTGATGATTTTACTTTTTTTTTTTCTTAAGCACAGTTTTACAAATCCTAATATTATCAGATTTTTCTTTCCCACATGGAAAAGAGGTGAATGTGCATGTAGATGAGCCACCATTCTGCTGTTCTACCTGCTGGGCAGGGACAGCACGTGCACAAAATACCCCCGGAGCTGCAGCTCCAACACGTGCAGGTAAAACCTGGTCCTGGCACAGTAACAGGCCTTGGACACAACAAAGGTGGCCTGGGAGAAAAGGTCAGGAAGGGCTCCTGATCTGGAAAAAATAAACATAAAAATCCAGGTGGGCAACAGCTTGGGTTAAAATCCAACAGGCTGAGGGGAAGAGCATGTCTTAACTTCTGCACTTGGAGCTCATGACACAGGGCAGATGGAGACGAGGCACGGCTACTCACCTGGAGAAAGGGCAGGAGCCGAGTGCTGGCAAGTGGGACCGGTGACGCAAGGGGCACACATGGAGTGGCATGCAGGGGAAGCAGAACAATGCTGAGAAAGGCTTGCAGACACAGAGGAAGGTCTAATGAAAGAGCGCTGGCAGACGAGCAGGGAAAGCTGAATCACACTTACGACACGATGGAGACCAGTGGGTGGAACAACAGATGTAGTGAGGGTCATGGGCTTAGGCATGCTGGAGGTCTGCACGGGACCAAGCGGCCCTACGTGGCTCAAGAGAAAGGTGACGACTGACTCCAGAGTGAGCCCGTGTTCTGAAGAGGAGAGGATGAGTACGATGGGTTATGACGGTGACTAGTGATCTCTGGCTAATCCTGACAGCTTCTTTCCCTAGGCTCTGAATAACCAGAATTTTACAATTCTCTGTAAAATGAGGTAGAAGAGACAACGAATGTCAGTTAAAAGACAAAAATTAACACTCTAAGTCAGCATGAGATGGAGCAAGCCATTGCAGAAAGTTGGTTTTGTGGCACAGCCACTGGTAGAGAGCCAGGCTCCTTATTTTATTCTCTTGGAATAAGTGCCTTTCCTGACAGCAAGGCAGCAGGTACGAAAACCCATGCAAGGCAAGAGCAGACCAAGCCAGGTCCCACCCCATTTCAGTCAAAAATGTTCAGTTGCACTGCAACACGGGAAAATGCTTCTAATCAAGGAAAATGAGGAAGAGTTCACTAATGAGAAGGATCCACCAGGTTAGCTGGCAATTTGTATATCAGTGGAGGTAAGCAATAGAAAGTCACGGATTAATTACATCAGTATTACCAGTGTATCTTAGCCAGGCCTAATTGGATGGAAATGATTTAGGTATGAATTAAGAATGCAAATCACACTCTGCTCTGGAAACATGGGTAGAGAATTGAAAATATGAGTATGACAGAAAATGTATGGTAGTAAAAGAAAAGAGGTAGAACAAGGTATGCTATGTGATTGGGTCATGGCCAAAGCAGAGTGCTCTGAATATGTATAAACACAGAAGACAACTTATGTTGCAAGATTGTTTAACACCTATAGATACTACCTATCTCCTAACTGGCCTGGAAAAAATAATTAAAAAAAGATAAAAATCAACCTTTTCCTGGTAGGCACTTGCGTTACCTGGTAGGGTGTCAAATATTAATCAGAGTAGAAAAAAGGGCTTTTCCTTTCCATTTGTTACATTCAGATCAAGTGCATTTGGTTCAGTGAAAACACTGGCTTTTTCTCGTCTATGTTAATTATCCAGATCCCTTGCCAGACTTAGTATCTTCCAGCAGAGATGGAAGAGAGAGATAGGCAGACCTGAGACTTGTTCATCTTACCTGTAATACTTTGCCCTGGGGGCTCTCAGCAAACAGTAACACCTGATTGTACAAAGGGTCTAAGGATTTGCGAGCCACTTTTGTCTTCTTTTTCGCAATGCACACGCCATTCTCTAGCAGGTAAGCTTTGATGTAAGCAGCTGGAAAAAATAAATATGGTCAAATATGAAAAAAATCTTTATGCTCACTTTAGAAAAGACAGTGCCATGTCTCAGGTATTTCTAAAGAAGGCATTTGCAGCAGTGAAGAGATTTGCTCAATCAGCCTTATTTTCAATACCGCATACAGACCGCTTATTCCTGCAGAAGCCAGGCGGAATTAATTTTTTTTCCTATTCACAAGCATCACAAGAGGCTGGGGCTCAGTGGATTACTTTAGGAGGTCAAAGTATACTACCTGGCAGTGTTTTGGAGCCGGGTTTTGGTGTCAGTCCTCGAGCCTGAATGATGTCCACTTCTAGCTGCCCGTTTCGCTCTTGCAAGCCAATTTCCACATCCCCTAAACCAAAATGTCAAAATAGATAGAAGACTTTAAAAAAACAATACCCCCCAATCTTCATGTCACACCTGCTGTAAACTGTATCAAACTGTAGGCCCTGAGTGCCTGATCTCCTTCTGTGTTACTCTGTAGCAGCTCTGCAGTGATTCAAGCCCACATTTTCAGAAACAATTTCTACTGTCAGCTCTCTAATATGGCTTTGGTGACTCAGACTCGTACCCTTCAGGGCAGCTAGCCTCTCATCTATCCTAAACTGGAATACCTAAGGTTGAAGGCCGCTTTGTAAAATGCAATTATGATGGACCATAAGTAAATCTTCACAGAGCCTGCTGGGCTTTTGAGAGCAAAAAACCCACCAAGAGGCACAGGATGCATTTTCAGGATTTTAGCAGTGTTTTACTTAGTCTGTGCCTTTCACATCTGACGGAGGAAAGCACAAAGCTGGTGCTCTCCTACTAATGCCACATTTGCAGCAATCAGCAAAACATTTCAGCCAAGCTTACTTGGTTTAACAGAGAAATCGAGCAGGAGAATGGTAGATCAGCAGATGCTGAACACATTATTGGGTGGCTTGCAGGAGCAGTCTGTTCAAGATTAAATTAAAGCTACCTAACATATTTGTGTTCCTTACCCATCGAGGTGGTGGCCAAGGTCTGACGCCCAACAAATTGTGCAGGGCCCATGCTCCCCAGGAAGTCACTAAACTGCCCAGCAGATGCCAGATGGACTCCACTGAAATTCAAGCTGCAAAAGAAATTGATTTTGGCAAGTGGTTAATTTGCATTTTAAAGCAATCCAGTAACTAAAGAACCAGATTTAATATATCTTTGAAATGAATGACATATACAGAAGACTTTTTCCCTTGCAAAACTCACTGATTTCCAGGCAGTTTAGTTACATGGAACCCATTTAAAATCCCTTTCCTCGTACAAAATAACAGGGATGGTTGCACTCACCAGTTGCTTAATACTTGTTTAACTATAACTAACTGTCTGTAAGGAAAATCTCTGCCATCTCAGGCTCACATGCCGCCTGTCACCTCTTCCAGGAAGCGTTATAATCTAAGCAGATTCCTAGCATACCTTATAGGATCTCTCTTGGTAGCTGTCCCTTCCCCACCCTCATTTCTGGGGAGGAAATAATTCGTCTAGAGCAGTGGTTAAAAGTGAGGTAAGGGGCGCTGGCATCAACCCCCTTAGGATTCAATTCCCTATTTATTTCTCTCACACACACAGAGCAATGCAGGGCCCTTCTTGACCAGAGGGCCCTCTTTCCTACCGCTCACCACCAGAAGTATCCATCACATCCACTGTGTGGTTTTCATACCTGTTTCCACGGCCAGGCCTGAAGCAATCACGAGGAGGACCTGAACACTGGCGCAAGGCTAAAGGCACAACACCCTCAAACAGCAGCAATGCCACTGCCACAGTCACAGAAGCAAAACAAAAGCTGTCAGGGGGACACGGCCCCCAAATTTAGTCACCAGGCACCTGAGACTGGTCCATGGCACGGCTACAGGTGCTGGCCACTGCACTGCACATGGGTGAAGCAACGCAAAAGGGTCAAACCCTGCGGTACACTGGTACAAACCAAGATTTACCCAGTTGTACCCTGACTTACACAGCTGTTTCAGAGGTTGTGGGAAAACTTGCTGCAAAATGGTAAGGAGGAGGCTTGAAGCTGCCATTTGACACCTACATTTGTCCTGCAGGGATCTGCCCAACCATGACACAGCTGCTGAAACATGTCGGGAGCTTTGTGCCGGGGTACCCACGCTCCTGCAGTGGGTTTTGCACTCTGCCTCTGGGGAAGCTGCTGCGCGCTGAAGTCAGGCACAATTACAAACCTCCTGCACTTTTCCAAACATCCTTAGAGGGGGACAATTACCCACGTAATGATACAGCTCCCTGCTGCCCCAAATTCACTTCTTAAAAAGGATGCTGTGAGGAGACTGTACGTTCGGTATGAGTGAAGCCAGAGAGGAACCCTGCCTGCGGGGTGGGCTGGGGACCGCAGGCTCTCACACATCCTGAGTCAGCCAGAGATTCATGCTTCCCCCCTGCAAACCAGCTACATTTAAAAGACATTAAAAAAATATTTTTTTGAAACCCCATTCAACCAGAAGAGTGTTAATTTCAGGTTGGGATTTCAGGTCTCATTAGCTATTTGCAGACCTGGTCTCAGCCCCATGAGAATATTTAATTATTCAGATGAGGAATGAGGAAGCCAGCACACACACCTCAGCATCTTACCACGCAGGGGACTGAAAAGGACATGTCACTAGCACGTGTCCTCATGACAGGTTCATGGCATGGCTCAGCTCACTGTGACAGGGGCACTGAATTATGGCCAGACTTTTCCACAGAGCACTGCACCTCCCCTCTACACTGACCTGGCTCTTTGAGAAACCTGGTTATCGCTGCTACACAGGGAGCTGCTGAGCCATCAGCATGAAAAAACCTGCCCTTGAGCTCTTTACAAATGTCACCTTTGTGAAGAGGGATGAGGGTGTCTTGGCATCCTGGAAGACAGGTTTGGGACAGGTCTACCCCTGCGTGGGGTAGATTTTCCCCATTTCAGTGTTTTTTCACCCTGCATCCACTGTTGGCACAAACACTCCGGGAGATACTTTGAGATACAACAGAAACAGCGGGATTTATAATTTGCATTAAAATTGCAGAGAAAGCTTAAGATTTTTCTCGGATTTCAGCGTCACTGACTCCTCAGAGGCACATCCCCAGTGCCACCGTCCATCCCGGGCCCCCGCTCTGCTCCCCGGGGGTACGCACCTCCTGCCCCAGCACCCAGCCCGCGTCTGCCGCCCCGACCGGGGAGCAGCACCCTGAGCACAGGACCAGGGCAGCGGTGCTGGATTTGTAACCAGGCTCCCGAGGACAGACTGTGCACAGGCAGAGACATCCCCAGGGCTGGTAAATCTGCGGGGACGGGGACATGTGATGGGGAAAGCAGGGCAAGGGGGAGCCTGGAGCCAGACGGACTTTATCAGGCTCATTATTTGCCCATACAAGGAGGAAAGAAGTGAGTCCTGGTGCACACAAGGACCAGTGAGACTCCTTGAGCCTGCTGGCTCAGGCGTTTTGAGCTGCCCACAGAGAGACAAAAAAGGATGAAAACTACTGCTTAGAGAACCCAAAATAGTTCAAGAAAAAGGAGACCTGACAGAGAAAGACATAAGAGTCAGCAGGAGATGAATGGACCATCAGCCAGAAGGTAAATGTTTTCTTTATTCTCTTCAACTCATGGAAGATAAATGGGCCGAGCTTGAGTCTCACTCCTACCCTGGGGAGTATGTGACCTGAACAAGCACGTAAATAACAAGTTGGCAAGACAACTCACAACCGTTCAGGGAAATGTTAACTGCTGTGCTCAAAACAGATGTTTGGGCTCATTAGCAAGATGTTGAGGACCAGGACAGCAGAGGGGACGCCCAGCACCAGCTGTCAGAGCGATCCCCCTCTGAGGTGAAGTCCAGCCATGCTACTGCAGTGGGGACACAAAGCTGGGAGAAGACCATCCACAGAAACTCCACTCGCTGCAGGACAGCAAAGAAGAGAGACCCTTCTGGCCCCTGGATACCTAAAATGATTCAGGAAACATGCCACAGAGACCATTTCCCCTTGCCTGTTTGTGAGAGAACCATGTTGAAGGCTGATGCCAAGTATTTGTCTGCAGCTGATGCGTATGTGGAGAGAAATCACCCATGCCCTCGCACACCAGCTCACCCCCCCCTTGGGCAATGCTGCTCCCAAAGGCTCTGCCCAGCAGCTGGGGCAGCTCAGGAGAAAATAAAAGCACCTCCTAATGGAATAGCCAGTGCTGCAGCCTACATCAATGATACTCTGATGTGAAGCAAACTAGCAGGAAAGCATGAAGAACAGCATTAAAAAGCACAAGAACAAGGGCTGTCGGGCTAAAGGTGAACCAACAGCAACTGGAGGTGTTTACAGCAAAGCAAGTGCTGCTATCTCCACACAGATTGAGCAGTCAGAAGGCTCGAGATGACCTCGAAATGATGAACACTCCTCAGTGCCAATTACAGTGAAAGGGCAGGAGGTGGCTGCAGGGACACCAGGGCTGTGCCGCGAGCGCGGACCCTCGCAAGGACGGCGGTTGAGCCGCTGCTCGAATGAAGTTGCTGCTGCTTTGTAGCACTGAGGCTGATCTTGAGCAGAACAGCAAAAACCCACTTAAAAACACAAGCCAAGGTCAAGACTCCAGCAGTTTGGATAACAGCCTCAGTTAATAGGTTTACTAGCACTGTATGAAACTCAGTATTAGGTTAGACAGTTAATGTTCCCTGTTGTCATTATATCTGACCGGGTAGGGAAGATGTAGGGAATTAATTCTTTAATAGATTATGCCATTAGCTGGTGGGATTGGCTGCTACATTGCACAGAGGCTGACCTTTTGCAGTGCTGCTTTATTAGACGTTATAAGCAGCAGCTCTAAATCAGGCTGCTTGGCTTTGACCGATTCCTGGACATATATTTGAGTATTGCCAATAGCCCTGGAATGGAAACAATTTCTGTCTGGAAAAATCATAAGCTACCTCCAAGAAAGCCATTGCTTCTCCCTTGAGAGGAGAGAGAAGGGGAAAATAAAACTGCAGAAATTTAGTATGAATGTGAATTAAAAACAGCAGGAATCATTTAGCTGCATTGGCTAAATTTAGGATGCTCAAATCCAACTCAGTGAGCTCTGTCTGTCAAGTGCTCGGAGAGAAGCTGGGATGCTGAGGTGAGGGGGCTGTACGGTGTGATTCTGAGATCGGTTAGACAGACCTTCCCCATTCATTCACTTGCTTTTCCTGCAGCTGAAACTGGGAGAAAAAGAGCTCCAGGGACCACCGTGACTTCCTTCAGGTCATTAAACACAGCCCTGGTGCTCCCAAGAGCCCTTCCCCGACACTCTGCTGCATGCTGCATGCTCAGCAGACTTTTCCTGCCTGACCTCTGAAGAAATCGAGCTCTTTCTCACCTGCCCTTGATCCAGCAACCAGCTCTCAGCTGAACCACCACACACTGGATTTGCTGGCAGGGAGACGTGCTCCCAAAGGGAGCCGCCGCAGGTGACAGTGGTGGCTCCACCTTGGGTGACAGCCAGCAGATGGGTTTCACACACACTGGAGCAACCCTGGGAAGCCCTTCCCCTCCCACTGCCAAACATGCCTCTCCCTTAAGGGGAGAAATCGCTACAACCTGGTTATCACCAATACGAGATGTATTTTTTTTTTTTCTATTGCAATCTAAAGTGCTAAAAATAGCTGGAGGAATAAAGGGAGCATTTCGCAGCTGACTTGCAAATAGCAACTGTCATAACCAGCAGGGCCCTGGGGACCGGGGCTGCGGCAGGACCGTCTCGTGCTGACAAAGAGTGGCACGCAGAGAAGATTACAGGTGACACTTGTCAGCCTTTTGTCTAAAGGGCACAAATCCTCCACTGAGTGAGGGCAGCGCAGCCTTCTGAACAAGAAAGAGAAATTAATTATCTCTTTCTGGCCCTCTGCTTTCACTAATCATGATGCATGGGCTCTGCTTTGCCATAGCTGAATGAGAATGATTTTAATGAAGTTAAAGATTATGGGGTTTGTTGTGGAATTGGTTGTAAGTGAAATGTGACTGTTATTGACCTGAAGGCACAGGGAGAGCACAGGGAGGTCAGTGACACCTCCAGGGTGTCAAGGACAAATGAAGGACATTTTGCTGGAGGACCTGCAGAACATGGCCCTAGGCTGTAGGAAAGGAGGCTGAGCAGGACAACACTGTGAATACTATCGATCCCGGGGTCTCCGAGCCCACCAACGTGGAATGGCATCAGCAGAAATCCGCACGAGTGTTAGTTTTGTTTGCAGGGATACCAGCTCCACCCCAAGGCTCAGCACAGGCTGCAAACCCCATTTCAGACACATGGCTAAAATAACCATTTCTAAGCCCGAGCTGCCCCTGGCACAGCAGCCAGCTAGCACTGCCACCTCCACGCCATGCCCAGCGCATCGCAGCATGGACACCCCTCGGGACCGCAGGGGACAACTGCTCGTGTTGCAGTCGTTTGGACACCCACGAGAGGGAGACAAGACCACGCAGACACGGGCCTGCGAGGCTACAGCTGGCGGGCAGAGCCCTGGGCCGGGCCGGCAGCTCCAGGCAGGGCCCGCACACAACCCGCCCTGGTGACTGTTCCTGACTTTAAGAAAAAGGTGACTGCCTAAACAATTCGTTTCTTTTGTGGCACGTTTGTATGCAGAATAAAAAGGTGCGCTCACTCAGTCTTAAGGAACCGTGTGCTTCAACTGGGGCTGAGATGGCCTGGAGGTTCTTTAAAACACAACATTCATAATCCTGATTATTTTGGAAATCTGTGCAGCAGTCTCTGAAGGCTGTGCTCCTGCGTCGTATGCTGTAGGTCAGGGCATATGAAATCTGTACTCTGTAGTGTGATTTAAGAGTGGATTAAAAGCTTTTTGCCAGTAGCAGCATTTCCTGACCTACCCATTGCAAAGATCTGTGCCCTTCCTCTCCACATGCAAAGCATCATGCAGTTAGTTCCTTCACGGCAAGGCTGCTGCTCTTCATATATTTTCAGCTGGAGAACTAGCTTTTCAAAGTTTGCTTGTAAACTGATCAGGATTTGAATGCCTATATGGACAACAAGCTGATTTCAGTACAAAATGCTATAAAGAAAATTCAGAGCACCTGTGCCGATCCCTCTCATACCGCATATGTGGCTCTGCTGAGTCTCTTCCGCTCCCCCGCCCGTCGTTCCCTGTGCATTAGCATGCACAGTGTGTATCAGCACAGACACATTTAGGGAAAATGTATCATTAATTTCTTTTCCTGTCCATGCAGAGTTTGTCTGACCTCTTTTCTAAATCTATTTTTAAATTGCTTCTGGGACTCTGTATGCCAGGTATACCATTATGCTGCTGCAAGCGCCTGCAGAATCAGCTTGTCAAAACCTTGCAAAACTCGCAGGAAATATGGTAAGAAGGCAACTCCACAGGTCACTCAGTCCACACCCAGGTCCCAAGGCCAAAATAGCTTTATATACATCATTCGTGACAGCTGCTTGTCTAACCTGTTCTTAAAATCCCTCCCTAGAGAATTTATTCCTGTGCTTTGCTTTATTTTTGCCTTCCAAATCTTTTTCCAGTCCTTCCTCTTTGCACATCAGTCCTCAACACTATTCGTGAGTTATCAATCCGAAGCACAGACCAGCATATTTCCTTTCTTTTGCCCTTGATGCAGTGCTTTTTAGTTCTATCTTCCAAGACTTTGGGACTTGTCTTGATTGTACCACCTTGTAATGGTCATACACTGGTTGCAAAGTCTGTGCAGAAGAAATGCAGAGTGAGATATTCATCTGTTCCCTTCACAGGCTGGGTATAAGACCCTTTTGGCGAGGAGCTCTGTCAAGAGGAAGGATATTCTGAGAAGACTTTGTGTGTCCCCCACTTGGACCAAATCCCCAGTATTGCCACTCTACTACACTTGCACATCTTAACTTTTGCAGAGCTGCACTGCTGTGGGTTCAGCCAGGTGGGGTAGTGGTGAAGCCAGATAGCTTCAACGCAGCCACCCCCTAGCACACCCAGAGAACAGCTATTTTCAGAAGATAACATTTTGTCTTGTGCTTTTCATGGATTTATTCACACTATCCACACAACCGCCTATTTGCCATCAACTCAAGCCTTTAGAAATGATACACTCTTAAAGAGGTGCTCCACTGTGTCTAGTAGGTACATGGATGTGTTTGGCCCCAGGGTTCAGAAATTACTGTTCTCGTATATATTTTCTACAAGACTTTTTTTTTTTTGTCCTCTTATAGCATGAGGTTGCAATTACTAATCAAGATGCCTAAACACAGTTGTGCAACTGAATGGTTTGACTTGCACAGCTGAACTAACAAATTTGCTCTACCTCTACATCTAACGCATAGCTAAGTTCTCCAGCTCTGTCTTTAAAAATCAGGACAGCAACACATACTTCTCTCACCTAAAAGAAAGAGGGAGGGGTGAAGTCTCTGAGACTGATAGCATATTTGACAGTTATTTTATTTGAGCATTAAAAAAACCCATCAGAACTCCAATTTCAGGGAGCAGTAATGTGCTGTGTAACAATCACACTCATCCATATTACATGTTAAGGGCTTTTAAATCGCATCTTACACACAGAAGCCAAGTAGGTATCTATCAGCTAAGGAGGAAGGCAGAACTCGTGAATTTAATGTCCACTGCCCCATCTTTAAAATATTTATGGTGCACATGAGGAATTATTAATGCATTATGCACCTGACTACATTGTCAGGGGATTGAGCACACAGGCCCTTACCCTGCCAAAGGCAATGGGAATGCTGCAGGAGCCTTCACTTCGGCGGGAAAGGCTTTCTGTGACCATCTATCCCTGCAGGACCCAGACCCAACCTAACCCCACCGACTGCACACCACCTCTCCTCTGCCAGGCAATATCCCAATCTCTGCCTCTCCACGAGCTGCACTTCTTTCCTGGCCACTCCACCTTCTGTAACGTTTTTAGCACTGTGACATGCCGTCTTATGTGCTGTAACACACTGTACCTGCTCGTGTATCCGATTCCTTCTGCTGTATGAATTCTGCCACCTAAACGGTGCTATAAAAATTATGCAGTGAATATGTACAAAGACCTCCCCCATTCCCTTCCCCACCTTATCAGGCTAGCTCCTTTTTTAGCAATCATAAGTCATCTCAGACGCATTGAATAAAAGATAGCTACCTGCCTTCAGAGAGCAATTTTGCCTGTTCCCAAGAGGTTGCTGAAGGTGGGATTTACTCTATTTACTGCTATAACTACAGCTGTCAAGGTCACATCCTCTCCAAGCTGTGCTGGTCAAGCTTAACAGCACAAAAAGAGGTGCTGCTGCTGAACTGGCTGATTAATTTCTTGGCGTATTACTGAAATAATCTCCATGCATTTCCTGGTTTCCATCTCGAAAAGCCTAGATTTCTTATAGCCTGAACTGTACTAACAACACATATTACCGTATTTTTTAAAAGGACTTGGATAAAAGGAGAGCCCGAAAGATACTTTGCTATAGAAGAATCTAGAAGTCCCCTCTGGATACTGAAAAAGAGGCAGTCAGTGCATAGATACAACATGAATCTCCTAGATGGTGCATTTAGGAATCAAGTCTTTTGGTAATTCTCGAATGACAAGGGATAATTTTTGGTGAAGGAAGGTAAATTTGCACATGGCCATATGGTCACAAGCCAGGCTGGTATTTTCTCCAGCTTCTTTTTAGTTCCTGCTCCATAGTGAAGCAGAGAAGGGCAGGTAGCTCTCCTAGCCTGAGTCCCAGCACTGGTTTACATCAGCCCTGTACACACAGATGGGAGAACTAGTACAAGCCACAGCCTGCAGGAACAGTGCAAGGCAGAACACAGCCGAGGCATGCAAGATGCCCGTGCCGGCAGCACACGTGCCAGGGTGCATTCTGCCTCCAGCCCTTGTCACGACAGGGGCTTCACGTGGGACCCAAGCTGGTGCTGCCCTCATGATGGGAAAAGAGAGATTATGATATGGCTAATGACAAGATACCTCCTTGCTGGACAGGCAGACTCATCTCAGCTAATACAAGAACACTCCTCTAAGTCTTTGCTAGTCATCACCTGCTGTGCTTTTCTAGGGTAAAAATCACCTTAGCTCTCCGTAACTTAATCATCTCAGCAGTGGCCAACAAGAACAAAAAAGCCACAAGTACCACTTATTAGGGACTACAGCAGCTAGTAGTCTTTTGTTCCAGGTCCATTTTTGTCTTTCTGCTCCATTTTCAGAAAGAAAAGTGGTTGGCAGGAATAAGTTACACTCAAGTCCAGAATCTATTGCTTTCTGAATGTTGTACGTGGTCTCGTGCAGCTGCAGCAAAACCCAGCCAAAACAAGATGTAGGTTGTGCAAGAGCCAGGATGGAGCTGGAGCTCTCTGTTGAATCTCAGGGGTTTTTGAGAGTTACTCCTGTATTCGGAACTCTATCCTGGCAGTAATCTTGGTGTCCTGAGACTACCTGATAGGCACTTGCTACAGTGGGTAACTGTCCCCTCATGCAGATTTTTAAGTACATACATAGAAGAAAATATTGCTGTAGAGATTTGTAACCAGTGCTGAGGCTGGTCCGGATGAACTATGAATGGAAACATCTGTGTGGGTGAAAGCACAACCAACCCATCAGCAGAAGACCTGTCCGATGACGACAGGAGGGCAACAAGGTTGGACAGCACATCGCTTCCATAGCCTGTCTGAAGACAGAGTGTGGCCATAAAGATCCCCCAATGAAGGAAGCAAAAAGGTAGCAGCACTGCTTAAGATCTATGGAGGCTGAAGAAAGAAAGACCTTGAGGTGAAAGATCACCCCGTAATAACAGGTAAGTCCTAGAAAGTGTAAAAACAGCAGTCCAAGAGCCAGTCTGTTGTGAAGAACAACTCAGAAGACCTAGTGAGGGCTTGACAGATGGTGTCCCTGGTCCTCCCTGCAGCACACAGCCAAGCCTGGCTACAGCACCTGGACACACAAGGCTTGGCGTGCAGCTGCACGGGGCGACAAGAGCATGAGCGAGTAAAACCTGCAAGCGTGAATGTCTGAAAACAGTTTTGTTTAGAATAAATATCACCTTTCCCTTCTATAAGGTCTCACATTGAGTTTTTATTATATTAATTTCCTACACTAGTGCACAACCACTGTGCACTATAAAAGCTGGGTAATATGGCTGGAGGACTTTTTGTATGGCAAAAAATTAAATGGAACAGAGTGTTGACATAGTCAGCACTTACTGACATGCTGTATGAGCTTAAGTTTCAGGAGACACATCCTTCAGACTACCTACTCTTCACTATTCTTCATCTGCAGGTAAAACTCTAAAGGGAGTATTTTCTTGAAGGAGGGTCTAGAATATCTGAGAAGTATATTCCTACATAATAAGCTTCTCCATAAAAACATCTGTATTTCAGGCACTCTAGTATTCACACAAAAACCAGCATTGCTTAAAATCATGCACTACAGAAAATTCTTTGACTGCAACACTTTGCACTAGCACAGAACAGTGGTAGCTAGCTGCAGCCAGCTTGCTGTAACAAACATGAAAGCAGTCAATCAGCATCACTTTTGAAAAGCATGGCTGTATGACAGAGCAGGCATTTAAGGCCTTTTGCAGCAAAGTTTCACCAAATCTTTCATCATTCCAGCATGCCACCTTTAGAAGTTGTCCTTTTTGTCCTTACACTGAAAAGGATTATGAAAATGTAGTGAACTTGAGAAACAAGCCCAAGCTCTTGGAAGATGGTTTTGAATCCATTTTCTTCCCTGTGTGAACATACTGAAGAGATGCATGGGTAGAAAGAACTAGGGTAACCTGGTCTTGCTGAAAACCAGGTTTTTGACAGTCAGTAATGAAAACTGTTTAGCTATCCCCAGCATTAAAGAAAAAGAAAATAAATTTGCCAAAGCTAACACAGTCACATGAATCTTCATTTTGCCTCCCTGGGAACACAGCTACAGCAAACAAGAGAGGTCAAGAGAAATCTGATTTAGAAGAATACATTTCTGTTCCACAAAGGTATTCCCCAAACAATTCCTATCTTTGCTGCAGGAAAAGAACCCAGAGAAACTCCCCTCCCACCATGTTTCAAGAGAATAAAGCCCTCATAGCTCTTTGTACTCTCAGCCCTGTTTGCTTATCACTTACAGCTCAGATAGATAGCTGCAATTCCCACCGGCTTTCCAGAGGAGATCAATTATCCCACCTAGGAACAAAGCATCCAGGAACCACTTATAGTGCTTTTCAGAGAAGTAAGAGGAGAAACTGTCCCATCCCTGGCAGAGGGACTGGCAAGGATGTTCTGGCAGCATTGGAATACCAAATGTTAGACTTGTTCTAATAAAGACATTTGGCTTGCAAGACAGGATTTTTCTTTCTTTGTTGAGCTGATAGCTACATGCTGCCTGCCTTGAGGGTAAAACAGCACTTGTATGGGTGCAATATTTTGTTGGCAGAAATATTCTCTCTCCAGGAAAGCCCAATCAAAGCAACCAGTGTATGCAATAATAGGATATACACCCTTTGAAGAATTATACCCCTTCCCAGGAGGGTAAGCTATGTAAATATAAAAAGGAAATAATTCTACTCTGCATGAAAGCAGATCCTTGCCCTGCATTGCCAAGGGACTGAACTTAATAACTAATCCTCTGCATCTCGTAGCGGAGGCAGAACTCCAAGCCACAGGACTGTGCTGGTGTTGCAGGAATATTTCCCTGGAGACAGTAGCTCACAGAAGAGATAAGGTACATCACAGCTTTGGAGTGACAAGATTGCTATCGCAGCCTGTGCCTCATTACTATTTCCAACCTTCAGCACAGATCTATGATGCCTTTCCAGGATTAGCCTACTTCTAAAGCTAAAGAAAGTCTCTCTTAATTTACAGCCTGTTACTTATTTAACACCAGAATCACATTAATTGAGAGTGCCTTTGGACTATCCCAGCATTTTAGCAGCACAGTGTACTTGGAATATCTCACAGGACTAGAGAGAGTGTACAGAGCAAAGCCAAGTGTGATACTTGGCTTAAACAGAGCACGTTTTAGGTATACAAACATTTTGGCGTCATACCTAGAAGCACAGAATCTGACATTGCCTCCTTTTTTAAAAATGCTGGGGCGTTTTTTGCCACTGAAGATTCCCATGAATGGTCATCTTAATAAAATTATTATAATCTCTATATATGGCTTCAAATAATGGAAATACAAAAACCAGAATTGAAGACAAGTCAGCCCCTGAAGTTCTGGCCTAAGGATCCCCTGCTTTGTATTCTGGTATAAAACCTACATGCAACAAAGCGTGTTATAATTTTTCCAGGGGCCAAAAAACGTTTCTAAAATACATTCTTTTAGGACACGAACTCAGCTGAAACAAAAGTAAGTTTGTTACCAGAAGTACACACAGGCTTCTAAATATGTATTTTGATATCAGAATGATTATTTTGCTACTTGCATTCTTTTCCTCACCTTGGCACTTCCCTCCCCCCCTGCCCTAATGAAACCGAAAGGCTATTTTGAAACAGAGGAGATGGACAGCTACGGTGCAGCATTAAAAACTACTGGCTTATAGTTAACTACCAGTAATGAGCTTCAGCTATTCACCCTGAATTATTCTTCTAAAAGCAAAGAGCTTAAAACTAATGGGTATCTGCTTCAGCTCAGAATAATGAGGACACTAAAAAAGTATATAAACAGCTAAAGTATGTGCCAGCTATGCAAGCAGAGAGATCCCTTCTACTCTAATTGAATGGGCAGTATACCTGCAGCATAGGCAAGTCAGAACAACACATCATCTATCATGCTGGAGGAAAATTAATAGGTATAAGAACAGTGCATCCCCCAAGTGATTACCCAGCTCCCCTTCAATGACTTACTTTCCCTCTGATCCATAGCTGTTCATGCTGTCCTCAATGGACTCATGGCTGGCTTGACGGACGGTCCGACTGGGCATCTCAACAGCCAGCCCAGTTTCTGTGCTCCTTTGGATGGCTCCTTTCAGTCTCCGACCATCCCCATCTATGAACAAAAGGGGAGGAAAGAGTCAGCTACTGCTAACACAGCCTTTCACAAGGACAGAGTCAAGGAGAAGCAGACAAGGTCTATCAGATCAGCCTGGCAGCTGGGCAGCACTTTTGTTACTCAGCCCTGCTTCATCAGCAGCTCCCGGTCATCTTTGGAACAAACCCAGTGCTCCAGCAAGCCAGGGCCCAGCAGAAACTCAAAACATACAAACCACCCTACTTACTCCAACCATTTGCATCAATTAATTATGCATCAAGCGCAGATGCATGCAGGCACACAAGCTGGCTATATGTGGAGCTACCCAGTTTGGGAACACAGCAACCGTAACCGTGGCCGAGGCACACTGTCTGACCATGCCTCAAAACCGTTCCTAAATCCCATGTTGCTGCCTCAGATTGTGCAGAGCAGCAAAGAGCTGCAGCTCCTGGTGAGCACCAAGGGAGAAGATGGGAGGACAAGGCCAGGCAGCACCAGAGGTGCTGCGAAGGCAGGAGCCCTCCCAGATGGGCATGTCTAAAACATTCCCTGGTGGGACATGGAAAGGCACTAGCAGTGAAAAACCCTGGAGAGGACTATTCCCTTTGTACACACCCTCGGCCACCGTGCAAAGGGAATTAAGTAGGTTCTGGTTCCTCCTGGGTGCAGTCTTTAGAGGCTCAGCCCTCTGAAATTAACAGCTGCTATTTTCATCCTCCATCTCTAGCAGTCTGTTTCTCAGAACAAACCATGTTATGTAATGAATATGTAATGAATACCATTACTATTAATTGCTTTAACTGGTGTTAGGAAGCTCCAGATTTCATCCCACATACAGCACTCATCCTGAAACACATCTGCTATAAGTTTTATGAACAGAGTAGAATTATCTAAATCCTTTAAAGATGCCTGTCCATTAACCCAGATTCAGGAAACACAGTGCTCTCAGAAACCCACCACCTTTTTGAGTACCACCCCTGGAGAAGAAATGACTCAGCTACTGAGTCTAGAGAACTCAGGATCCGCAAGTATTAAAGAAAACAAGTCTTTCCCAATTACTTTTGAAATATGAGGATATCTGTAAGAACCTGTCTAAAATATACGGAACGTTTTTATTTGTGTAGCAGGCTGCTTGACCTAGAATACTTTTCTTTAGATCTTAGCATGAACAGGCACTTAAAAAAAAAAAAAAATAAATCAGTAAGATATCAGAAATGCTTCCTAACCTACTTCTCAAATTATACCTACACTGAAATGCAAAGACAAAAGTTCTCCTATAAATACAGTTATAAAGTTCCTTTTCCTCTGGTATCATGAGGTTTCCAGCTGGATAAATGTGTTGGCCCCAAGGCTCTGTGTACCAGCTGCTGTCCTCACATATGGTGCAGCATGTGTATGCATGTCCCTATGGGCTAAGAGGATAGAATATGCATGTTCTGGGTTAACATTAACTACAGTGTGTGTTGTTTGTGTGCCTAGAGCAATGTATGAAGCACATTGTATAAAATCAGGAAGTTGCACAAACATAAAACATATTTTTAATGTGCTTTCAAAATCCAAACCTTCCGGCAAGAATAGCAATAAACGCATTAATACAAGCAAAGCCTCATGAAATGGCCTTACCTATTTCCTCAACCACTGCCCAACAGTTCCCTTTCATGCACCTCCTACAAGCCTTGTGCAGCTTTCTGGATCCTCTGATGGGGTTTGTAGATTCCTTTCAGAGAACATCACACAGCCTTGCAGGCAGACTTGATGGTCCATTTAATTTGTCTCGCATTCACCTCCACAAACAATCTTTTAGTCATCTACATCCATCAATGCCCATCCCTCCCTCACGTGCACTCTCAGAACACTCATCCTTCTGCATCTTTTAGGTTAGTCCTTACAAGAGCCTTGGTAGGCAACCACAGTCAAAGTAGCAAATAACATAAATGCAGGAAACAAATTAAAAATGCCCCCTTGCCCAACTATGCAAGATCTGTTTTTTTAAAAAAAATCATCTCTTATTTCCCCAATCTAATGAGACATTCAAACTTAGAAAACTATGCATCCACATCTGACAACAAACAAGAGTCTTGGGACAGAGCAAGGCTTTAGAGCAACACAAGGTGCTTTCTATTAGCAATCTCCTGATTCAAAGCTAACGACAAAAAGCAGAAGGGCCCAAAGATGAGAAAAGGCAGAACCATGGAAGACAGTTAGTACCAGAGCACTGTTTCAGGAATGATTCAGCTGGCACGGGGCAAGTTTGTCTGTAGCACCACATGCACAGCTTTCCACTGCTGGCTTTCTATGAGTGGGTGGTTTTCTAGTATTCCCGATTGCTTTTACAGCTATGACACATGGATATTCTTATTAAAAAAAAAGGTAAAAAATCGTAATGGAGAAACTCTGGAAAACAAGACAACAGGAATAGATTACAAGAATCCTTCATTCCTCTCTCCTCTTCCAGAGATGCACAGCAACTCCTGCATCTCAAACCATCTCCCATTATTCTGGAGGATCCCTTTTTGCCAAAAAGGCAAGCTCCCAAACCACCAAACCACTGCAGCTAGACTCAAGACTGAAACGGCATAAGAGATCAGCATAAGCACCAGAGATGCCATCAGAAATGGGATATAGGTTCTTCAACTACCCACATAAACCCTTGAGTCAAACTTTACCTGTAGTCAGCATGTAACAAAAATACAGTGTTTTAACCCCCTCAATTGGGAGAGAAGGACAGATGAGGAGTAGCACACTTGGAAAGGGTCAGCACAGAAAGGGAATAAATATGGAGAAAGCTACAGTGCTTGCCTGCGAACTGAAAACATTTCACAAGCAATCGTCACCTACTAGCAACCTTCCCTGGTCAGTATGGAGCACTGCATAGGGGCTATGTCTCCTCCCTTACCTGAAATCTTGTGCTTCAACACCTTTGCAAACCAAGAAGGTAAATGATATGCATCTATGTGGATTTTGCCTAGCAAACCCACTTGTCCTAATTTGATCATTAGCAGTATCTGGAACAACTAAGAGTAGTATCGGTATTTTCTGCAGTGTCATCAGATTTATCCCCTGCACCTTTCCCAGTTAAGGAGTAAACGACAAAGGTTAAGCAGCCAGTCAAGCCTGCAGTGCAACATGCTGCTGAAGAGCAAATTCTGCTTCAGAATGACCTTGGGAAGAAGAAATTTTTTGCTCAAATATCCAGGATGAAGATACACAGCACCTTGCAGATGCCAGGAACCAGAAGGGACCAGCAAACACTTTGCCAAGTTCTCTGTGTTGACAGGCACTTAGATTTTGCTCTGTTCAGCCAAAAAAAAAAAATTACGTTTGGCTAAAGAATATCTTCTAAAAAGCTAACCACTCTGGATTTGAAGATACTGAGAGATGAAGAATCTGCCATTTGCCTGTGAAGTTTATTTTACTACCTGACATTTAGAAATGTGACTGAAGTTTGTCTGGTTTCAGCTTTCACCCATCAGTTTTTTTAAATGCCCTTCTCCACTGCGAGGGCTGCTTTGTGTTCTTGCTATAAAGACTCTTCTGCAGTGTAATCAAGTCATCTCTCAATCTTTTTTGACAAGTTAAACAGACTGAGCTCTTTATACTTCTCATGCTCTGGCATTTTTTTTTTATCCTGCACTTGAATCTTTTTAATGACCTCCCCAGGTTTTAAACGCCCTTTTGAGAACATGCACAGCAGAACCAGAAACTGCAGTTTAGTGCAAACATGTACAGTGGTAAAAATCAGGCTGTACTCTCATCTTCACTGCGTCTGCTTGCACCTCGCAAGACCACAGTAACCTTTTGGTATAGCATCACACCTCGCTTGGACGCTGTGCAGCCCCTGCCTGCCCTGCTGGTATGACCTTGTAGAACATTATATTAAGAAATATGTAAGAAAACACATTTTATTTTAAAGAAGACAGCAAAAAGTCCAGATGGCTCTATGCAACTCTCCCACCCTCAGTACTATTTATTATCCTGCTAAGGTGCATATTGCCTGTGAATTTAGCGAGGCTTAAACTCATGGCTGCTCCAAATGAAATGGAAACACTGAATAGCACCAGGCCTTCAAACGAGCCTCCTGCCTTTGAGGCTCTTCCTTGACAATTGCTTTTTGAGAAGTGAAGTAAGTTTTTAATCTATTTACCACGATAACATCTTTTAGGGTCATGTTGTTCTAGGACAAAACCCTTACATACTTATCACATTTACCCAGATACCTGCTTCTACTAAAACTTGGAGGAAGAAAAATGTCTAAGAAGACCCATTTTCCCTAAATCCTTCTTGACTGGTATTAATTATATTTCCATAACGTTGCTCTTTATTAATTGGATCTCATTATCATGTTTCCCCTAATTCTGTCCGTGAGCGACATCAGACCAACTAACCAAAAGTTCCCTCTAGACAACCCAGTAATGGATGAGGAGGAATGGGGTGACCGTGCAGGTGCCCTGCGTAGAGCAGGGCATCTTTTGGAGACTTCCCTTCCTTGTATCTATTTTCAGCTGCCAACCACATCGAGAGGCAGCTCTTCTTGAGGATGAAGTCACTCATGTGGCAGAACTGACTGCCACCAGGAACTGTATTTGCCTTAATCTTGGGGGGTGGAAAGTAAAGAGTGGCATTGTCTCCTTCTCATCCCCAAGGAAAGACTTGCCATTTCTCGTGTCCTCTTCTATGTCAAGTCTAATGCACGACTCTCTGAAGCCCTTCCTCTCTGCTACTGACAGGTCTCTCCGTGCTCAGAGACCATCAAGTCTTGAAAAATCTATGCTAGTTCTGCAGTAAGGCATCACAAGGTCAGGATTATATAATTATTACTCCTACACGGAATTACTCTACAACAGATGTTGATGTTTGAGGGACAGAGTGTGCTTTTTTCACTGTTATCCTTACACTCCTTCCTCTCTTGTCGCTTCCTTTTCACCCACCTAGGTACTTGGTACCACCTTCCTTCTCTTTCCCTTTTTGTTTTCAATTTTCTCCTCCGTGTTCACTCAGTCTGCTGGATGCTACCAACGCAAAACGAAACCAGCATGATGCATGTGCAGTGGACCCTCCCATACTTTAGAATTAATTGATATTGATTTAACCCTGAAATTAGGAATTGACTGAATTTCAACTCTATCAGCTTTGCTCATAAATTAACCAACTGCTTCCAAGCATAGAACTTGTTCGTACCCAAAGCACATGGCCAGGCAGCACCAACACAGGCCATCTAATACACACCAAGGGTTCAGCAAACAACCCCATTACCTTTTTTCCTTCCCAGTCTTCACCTTGGGTACAAGGTGGAAAGGAAGGGAGGTCAGCTGGACACTTGCATTCAGGTTGCATTTGTTCCTACTGCAAAGCTGTAGACAAAATAACATTTTATATTTTCCAGGAAGGACTAGTCCAAGCCTGAGCAAAGAGACTGTATTTCTATTGCTTTTCTTACCCAAGCCAAGCAGTATGCATTGATTTGCATCCATACATGCTGCAGGGTATCGACCTAGGCATGCTCTGCTCTCTGGCTTCACACCTGGGTTCCTCAGCAAGTGAATTATCTGCTTTGCTCCAAAATGAGGCCCGGGTACAAACCAGCACTTATGAAGCACGGAAAATTGACAACCCCAGAGGGGAAACAGAAAAACCCATTTGACAGAGTCGATGCACACTTCAGAGCACGTTGCAGATCACGTAGAAGCAGAGGTGAGCCAAGATGAGGGGGACGGACAGCATCATGCATCTGCAGTCAACATCCAGGGCTAGCAGGGGCTGGGTGGGACAGGACCTGACCGCCTGCGAAGGAGATATGCCCCGAGCTATGCAGCAGTTTATGCCAAATGTGCCTGCTCTATCCGTGGCTCAAACGTGGTCTCACAAACCCTTTCAATTCCCACAATCACTAACTTCACTCTTAAAGTCAAAATCGAAAAGTTGATTCTTGCTCTTCCCCATGAAGATCTGACTCAGAGAAAAGATGACGCATGTCAATTTGGGGCTGAAAATGAAGAAGGGAAAACACCAAGCACTCATCCAGATATTATTACCTGCTGAGATTAGGAAGAAGGTCCCCAAGCCCAACAACTGGTCTTTGGCATATTTGTGGGTAAAAAGCAGCAGCAGGATTCTCAGCTCAGCACCCTGTGAGACTGCTGAAGCGCTGACCATTTTACCTACTACTTATTTTCAAAAACTGTGAGAGAAGAGTCAATGTGTTAGATTCTCTGCTTCAAACTTTGTCACTGCATTGTTGTTCTTAATGGCTTTAAAAATAAAAGATTGTTTTCTGTTTAGTTAGATGATGAATCCCTACAGACATGTGTTAAGATCTGTGTGCCATGAATCAATTCTGAGATGAATAAAAGAATTCCATTGTTCAGCTTCAAAGGGAAAAAATAAGTCTTCCCACAGCCTTGCATGAATATCCAACACCTGCGACAGCCTGGCACATGCTGAGCAGAGCGGCTGTTGGGGTGGGCATCACAGGCCCTTTTATATTGGTATCTGTGTTCAGAGCAAGTCATGCCACTCTCCTAAGGAGATGCTACTGTTGAGAGGGAAAAAAAAAAGTATATATATATATACTGGATTGTCACTTCAGAATGCAGTTTAACAAAATGAACTCAATCTCATCATGCCTGGCAAGCTCTGACATCCTGCCAAATATTCCCTACATCGACATCCTAATGGAGTGTGAATTATGAGCACCTAAAGAGAAGCAGTTTGTACTGTGCTCCAGAACATGCCAGGCTATCATCACAGCCTGAATAATCCACCAGAAACGACAGAAAATGGCTAGGGATAAGCAGGGGCACTAATCAGGCTGTTTGCTTCGTTTCCCTTGTCCTAGTTTCAGACACTAATAAAATCACACCCTTTCTTTCCAAATTAAACAGAAAATCTTCTGTGGGATGGGGAAAAAAAAAATTCAACATGTTAATTCTTAATCTGTGCAGATTAAGTACATCCACGGGGCTGGGAAAGGTCATTCAGCTCTCCTTGTGAGAGCCAGAAAGCAGTAAAATTAGCAACTATTTGTATTGCTGTGACAGCTACAGACCCCAGCTGAACAGAGAGCAGGGCCAGGACACCTCACCTCCGTGGGCAGCCTATGGAGATGCCAGCAAAACACCTCCTCCGAACTCCCACCTGTAGCATAGTCACCAACACGTCCCACTGCTCCTGGGCCACTATGGTATTTTAGCACAAAAAAAAAAAAGCTTTCTCCCATCCTAGCCTTCAACCCTGCCTCTCCTGGCCCACGCTGACAGGCAGTGGTCACACCTGTATGAAGAAGTACACACATCAAACCAACTCCCCCTTGAATCCGTAACTTTTTTTTCTTCTTCCTCCTCACCATTAAAAGACGACCAGAAAAATCACTCACAAGGTTATTTTTATTAAGTGAGCACCTGGCAGCAGTCTCGGAGGCTGCCTTCCCTTCTTTACCCACTGAGCTTGAGATGCACAACTCTGTCCTGCAGATGGGCGACTCATTACATAGCTGTGCATCGCACGGGACCTCTGCAAGTCTTCATAAAGCAACAGCCCTGTTTTTAAAGCCTAACAGTAGTTTAATTTAGGTAGGACAAAGCTAACCTTCTTCCTCTTCCTTCCTATAAATGCTAAAAACAGAACACAGATCTGACGGTCCCCTGCACAGCCTGTCCTTCCCTCCCACCACCCCAGAGATATAACCCTGGGAGAAGAGCATTTTGCCCTCAATACCTCTCCCACCTCCCAGGTGTGGGCAGGGGAAGCACCAAGCCCCCCATATCAGTTTTTAGGCTTGCCTATAGATCCTAACAACCCTGCAACCCAGCTGAGATCCACAACTCCTCAGCCACTTTCAAGCGGCTTTTTCTCCTCCAAGCTGGTCTGACCTGCAGTTTGTTTTAAATCCAGCTATGACTGTATTTAAGCAGGTCCCCACCCCAGCAAGATGTTAGCACCTCTTGTAGCATGGGGAGAGCACTGCTAAAGCATTGATTTTGTTTCCTGCCTTCATGAGATCCATTTTCATATTTTAGATTAGGAAAGCATGAGATATTTTTTCTGTTCCTTTCGAGGTTAAAAACAACTAGTTCCCATGATACTATTTTTAATTTTGACCTTTTTGGTAATTCATTTATATAAAAAAATTAAATGGCCAAAATTTTAATTTAAAAATGTCTAAAGAAAAAGTTCTGCAACTAACGTGTACCCAGGAAAATTACTTTGAGCTTTTTTATCTTCGCTGACAAAAAAAGGGAAAGATAACAATCCAAAAGGTAAACATATATATTCCACTGTCAATGACTTTTCAACAGATTTTTTGACTACCATAAAACCTGTTTAGCTTTTCACCATAAGATAGTTACAGTACCATAACACTAACAAAAACATTTGTTTCTTTCAGAGTATTTCATGGGAACTACTTTGCAGCTAGATCCAACTCTTCAGAATTCTTTCCATGTCTCTATTTTGTTTGCAGCAGCAGGATCCAAATAGCTTCATCTGATGGCTGCTTCTGCATTTTTATTTTTATAAGAAAATGGAACATGCTGCCCCCTTCTCATCCCCCAATCTGCCATGCTTTGCAGGAGAGTCTGATTAAACGAAATGTCCATATGCATACAGAAAATACACTGCTGTAAGATTTCTTCAGGAGCCTAGCAATGAAACCCGAACACTGCCCCGGCTGCAGGCCCCAGTCTCTGGGAAGGGGACTGCTGATGCTGCACCAGTCATCCCTGGAAGAGCTGTGTGTCTGGGACACACACATCCCAGGCCTTTCTCCATCTTCTACTTTTTTTGTACTTGGGCAAGGGCTGCCAGCTTAAAAAAAAAAAAAAAAAAAAAAAAAGAAAAAAAGAAAAAAAAAGTACTATGGTATTTATAATACAATAAAACATATATATATATATATATATACACACACACATTCTGACTGCACAGCAGTGAGGGGATCCAATCTTTGCACTTCTTAGATTTTGTGGCTTAAGCCTCAGTACGAGTTTAACTCCCCCTTTTTGACATTTGCCCACCTGGGAGGCTCCAGGGGCCTGCTATCTGAGTGTATGCCAAGTGAAGTAAAGTTTAAGTGATGGGCTCAGAGAACAGGTCCATTTGGCACAGCCACGGGCAATTAATAACAATAACTCATTTTATTTAAACTACTGCATTGTCATATTTATTCCCTGGAAGGTTGGGGGAAATGTCAGACATAGTACCAACAACTAGCAGTGCTTTAAGACAAAACGTCTTCAGCTTAAAACTCTTAAAACTTTGCCAACTATGAAGAGCTGGGCACCAGGAAAACATGAAAAGCTGAAAGGTGGGCAGCTAGTTTGTCTGGACTTTCTTCTTGTTATTTCATAAGGAGAACCAGAGGTAGACCTGATATGTGTCCTTGTGGCTGGAAGTCCTCCAGACTAACAGAAGTTCTGAAGCCCAGGTCAGGATCTCTACTTAATTACCAGTGAGTTGAACCAGAGCACTCTGTCCTAATTCTGCCGTCCATCTCACACTATTAATAACTCTGAGGATGTTGCTTACGTCCAGGATCTGAAATATGAATGCGCCTGAGCTGTAGAAAACCTCTCAATTTAGAAGAGGATCACAAAAATGAGGTGACTTCATAAAAATAAAGCAGATAGAAGGCATCATTGTAAGAGAAGGATGGCATGAGATGAAAGAGCTGCCCTGCCTACGCTTCGCTAAGCCAGGAAAGCTTTGCACGAGGCCGTTTGCCCCCCCCGAGCCTGCCCGCTCACTAACCATACCTCCTGGAAGGGCCCAGCGCCCCGCTCACCGCTCAGCGGCTCTTGGGAAGAAAGCAGTGGGCAAAACAACGGAAGCAGCCTGTTTGCAAGCTGGGTTTTCCTGTTGAAGAAGAGTGCTCAAGTCATGAGCCTCCTGAAGCCACTGAACTTCTCAGAAGAGCTGACACACCTTTCCATCCAGGGGATTCACAATGCTCAGCTCTAGCGTTCTGCTTTCACTCAGAATGCTACTTTTAAACTGAGATTATATACGAGACCTTTTCTTCTGGGGGCACTAGTCTGGGTCTCTCTCTCTACCCAGAGCCATGTTTTCACAGCATTTGTAGAGTCTGCATATCTTCCATTTCTCTACCAAATGTGGCTGAAACTGGGAAATATGTGCTGCATAGAACGATGAAGAGACAGGAGAGGGTGAGGACTGGGCTCTGGCTTAACTATTGAAAAATAATTGCCTCTCTTAACTTCACAGCTAAGCAGGTAAAGTTTAGTTTTGGTACAGACAGAACTCAGGGGGAAAGAGCTGACAAGGCCAGATTTATTAACAAGGTTTTTCCCTTCCTTTTGTCCCATTCAAGCTCTTTTAGGAGTGAGCGGCTTTGTCAAGACCACGTGTGCATGAACACCAAGAGCGAGCAATGGTCTTGGAACAGTGAATGAGTCATGCAACCTTTTGTTCATTTGTTATAAACACAATTAAAAAAAAACAGCCACATTTCTTTAACAGGCATGAAGCCACAGAACCCTGGAGTCATTCATAAACTAGAATCATGGTGCAGAATAGTGCTTAGAATAGCATTTGATTTGTGTTTAGCTTGGGTTGTAATTACTTCATCATATTTTCCTTAAGGAAATGAATGATCAAATTCACAAGGAGTTGACTTTAATTATACACACTGCTTAATAACTTGCGTCCATTTGGAAGCAATTATTTGATCCACTGTGGAAGCAGAGAGGGGGAGAGATGATGGTCTGGTTTCCAGAGAAGTCAAACAACTCCAGGCAATTTCACCAGATGATACATCTGTGTCAGGCTTCACCAAAGGTGCATTTGCATAATACCTGTAGCAAATGCTGAAGGAAGGAAGCCAGCCAGCACATTTTTCCGCTCTAATTCTACACATTGCTTTGACTCACACAGAGACATCCTTTGACCAGTTCACAGACACGCAGTGCCTGTCGTGCCAGGCAACTTCCACATCCCACCACAGGTGCACTAAAGGGAACCATTTTCTTCCCAGGTGGTACAAAGAACAGTACCAAGACCTCTGCTTGCATCACGCCTGCAATGCTGAAGCAGCAAGCGCGGAGAGCGACTGCGTTTCCTGAAAGGCTGGGGAAGAGCCCAGTGCTGTCTGGCACACAGAGAGAAGATCTAGCACAGCAGCAGCCCAGCTTGCTCACAGGCTCTTCCAACTCTCGAACGAGAGCTCTGCTCTTGCAAATGGATCCACTGCACTCGTACTGGTTCTCTTGCACAGATCCCTTTTCAGGATCCAGGATCACCTTAACACAGCCCAAGTGCCTGGTTCTGCTTGGGTGGAGAACACCCTGCCCCTGACGACTGTGATAATTTGGCTGCGGGCATCTCTGGACAGCTTGAAGAGAGGGTCAGGCTTCCATGCCCAGAAGCAGGACAGGAGCAGCAGTACCTTATGATGTAAAGTGATTCAAGAAATTAAAGCGGTCAAAGAACTGGGTTTCATCACATAGGAAACAGCCCTGCCAATCATACATCAGAAGCATTTTCAACTGGTGACAAGACGAGCTGTTAAACGTGGAAAACACCATCCGATACCAAAAACAGAGGTGCTGAAGTTTAACTCGCACCCTCCTAAGAGAACAAAAATTCAAGCAATATTTTCACAACCCAAACCCTGAAAAGATGCATGCAGACTCTCATCTGAGTGAAACTCTCCCACAGACGAACATGGCAGACACATAACTGCCTCCTACATATGTTTTCTGCACACACAAAAGCAGCGCTCAGATATAAAAACACCCCAAATTATTTGAAATCAATTGGGAAATTCAGTTCATTGTTTATCTAAGAGTCCTGAGCTTCAAATAGAGGGGAAAAAAAGCCCTTTGGCCAGAGCTGGAAGATAGATATAATGTCTTCACATCTCTGCTGAAAGATACTGGGGAACATGGGAAACCAACCAAAAGTATCACGCCTGTTTGAAGATTACTGAGGATTAGAGAAAAAAAGCCATCAATGCGGTAGATTAATACATTTTAGGAACAATACCCATATCTAGTTTTCTCAATTACCAACCATTAGATGCAGGAAGAATTGATCCTTTGTCAAGAAGAGACACACTATGGTGTTAATATTGTACTGAATGGAATTTGTGTTTATCATCCATAGTGTAAAACAGCTGCACACCAGCACAGCTTTGTGAGAAGTGGATGGCTGTTAGTAGCATGGCTACCCCATGACATGTACATGGCAGCAAGTTTACCAAATTCCCATGATTTGTGCCAAATATTTCTAAATACATTTTGTAGAAGCAGCAATGATAAACAAAATGCTTTAGAGCTGATTTTCTCTCTCTACAATGAGAGCAGAAAAGAGAACAGGTGAAGAAGAAATAAAAGAGAAGTATGGACTTGTGACACAGGCAGTATTAGTCTTGCAGACAGCCACTGGCAGTTCAGGAAGATCAGACATGCATTACAGAACAGTAGGTATCTTTATTTAGGAGTGAAAAAATAGTTTTAACGTAAGTAATGAAAAAAAAAAAAAACGAACACCATGTTTGATGGGAAACTCTTTGTAAGATGTGCAGGCAACAACTGACCAACCGTAATGAAACCAGGTCAGAAGAGGAGACTGTACATTAACCTTCCTTATGAAGCACCTGTGTCTGCATAACTTACTTCCTTCTTATACCTGCAGTTAACTTGTACATTTCTGTTCTCATACTTAAAGACTGGGCTGACATAAGGAGGCCTTGGCACTTCTTGAGGTGGTGCTAGCAAGGTCGGGGAAGTCCATTTCAGATGCAGCACAATGCCCTCCCGTCACTGACTGCGCCCCGAGCGCTCCGCTTCACTCCACCATGTACAATAACCGCGCCGGGGACCTGCGTGCGTACAGCCACCTACTCCACGTTATCAGTACCAGGGTGGAGCTCTGCCATCAGGCTCCAGCCTTCACATTTATTTCAACTGACATTGAAACAAATGTCAGGACACACAATTTTGAAAGGAAACTTCAGGGAGACACCCTCAGTCCCAACCCATTCACGGTCAACGATCACGAGTCAAAATTACAAAGCAAGCTCAGGAGTGAAATAATGTCCTTTCTTCCTCCTCCTGCCTGCCGACCCATGAGTTCAGGGCTCTGTTTCCTTGGCAACAAAAAAGAGCATCACAACAGCCTCCTCGCTAGCAAACAGCATACAAAAAAAGTGTCATTTTTTTCTCTCCTGTATCTTTTATCACTAGGGAATAAGCCTGAACTCAGAACTCACCACTCATGAAAGACTGAAATAGATATCCATTATTGCTATTTAAAAACGTAAGCAGCTTTGGAGCCTTTAAGCTTGTCCAGAGATAGGTAACAAGTAAGAGATTATTAGTTTATTAAGTTAAAAAAAAAAACAAAGCCAAACGAACCTTGCAGAAGTTCACCTTTAAAGACAAATTATAGAACTTGAGGAGTTTGGGGAAAAAAATGCAGCTCATAAATTTAAGATCTGTATTTTAGATTCTGTTAATATCCACTTTTGAAAAGCATTAGAAATGAAGATTACAAATTTAATAATGTAACACATGGGAGGAATTATCCTCCTCCCCATATAAAAAGGCAATTTGTTCCTGCCTATAAATTGAGTTTCTATTACTGTCATTAAACCAGCATAATGTGCTAAAATTAGGGTCTGCCCCACCACAGCTCTGTGGCAACTCCCAGCCAAGAACTCATTGTGCCAACAATTGAGAAGACGTCCTAATGAGGTGAGAGGGGCAATGGACACTGCTCCCTGCCAAGGAGCGGACATCTCCTCGCTGCAGGACTTTGTGGTGCTGCTGGACATCAACAAGGGTTCAAAAAGCAACTGAACAAAATTAATGAGGAAAAAAAGACAGGAGCAGAGAAAGTCCCTAAGCCACGAGTCAGTGGTGGCTGGGCCAGCATCCTGAAGAACCATCCCAATAAATCTGGGCAGCTACTACTTGCAGGGTTATGAGGTGGGCAATCATAAAAGAGGCCAAACTCATGGCTGGCAAAAGTGGGGTTGCTCTGGGAAGAAGCCACGCTTCTACTTTCGGGTTTCACTGTCTCCCATTTAGCTGTGCCTTACATAGGGATGGTGGTAAACCCATACTGCTGGTGATCAGGAGGTCAGGCTGATGCCTTGTCCCAGCACTCATCTCCCTCACACGTTTCCTCCATGGTGTTGGACTCTTACCATCTCCCTGACTTTCTCCAGACACCTTTGCAGACACAGAAACCTCTTACTCCTCCCATTTTGCCACAAAACAGAGAAGTGAGATCAGAGTCCTCAGACTGCAGTAGCTTCTCATTCATTTCCTAAGCTGCTTCCAAGTTTCCCTCCTCTGTAGCTTGTACAATCGGTTTAAGAGATGTCCTGCATGGTCACCCTGCTGGTGACCTATGAGAACTTATTCTCACATGAGAACTTATCTAGCAGCATCAGCATTAAAAGCAATACTCAGTGGTTTCTTCAAACAAGCAGCTACTTACAAACAGCTTAATTGAAAGAACATTTAAATTGTACTGTCAGGTCTTTACTGTCCCATGTCCCACAGCTCTTCTTCCATCTCTAAGTTACCGATGGGTTATGACATATTTCAGTAATAAAAGAAACCTCTTTGCCACTTCTCAGCACTGGCACCATTACTGCCTTTCACCGGTAACGTAGCTAAGCAGCTGCTTTTTTTTTTTTTTTTTTTTTTTTTTTTTCCCCTTAACATGCTTCATCCATACTTTATGCAGCAGGCAGCTAGAAGACTTGCTCAGATCTTAGTTAATTCTGGAAGAAATCTAAGCAACTAATATAATATTGGGAAGCAAGTTTATCGCATCTGCTGATGGTTCTCGCCACTCCTTTGCTCATGAATTGTCCCAAGTTTTAAAAGAAAAGAAGCTGGTACTTGTTTAAGATTACTGAAGAGCACACCCAGATGCCCTGTTCCTGAGTGAGCAGGTTGGCATGCCAAGCCAGCACAGCACCTTCAAGCACAAACGCGCAGCTTTGAGGAGATGTGCCCTTCACTCCATGACAGGTTGGTTCTGACGCTGCTGGATGACTTTAAGTGCAGTCATTAGTATTTGCTTAAAAACTTCCCATTTACCCAAATACTCATTCAGAGAAGCTTAATGGTTGGAAATGAACATGAAGGGGACTTGTGATAACTGAAGCGAATCCATTTGCGAGTCTGACACATGCTCAGCAAGCACTTTGCAGTCTCCACTGAAGCCTGGCTTTAGTCTCCCTGCTAAAGCAGTTTCTAGGTCACAACATGTGCAGATGTTTGGAGGTCTGTGCTTTGTCCTTGGCCTACTTTGGAGAAAGACGCTATGTTTTGCTTCTGCTCTGACTGCACATTTCAATCAGACTAAACCACAAGGCTACACTTAATTTTGAAGTCACTACTAAATTTTAGTCCTCCGGATCCATGAATGACTAGTACATCTTTCTGGTATCCTGTAAGTCATACTCCTCAAAGTGTCCTCCTGTTGTATCCCTCTCTCCCCAGAAATTTCACTTTACCAAGCATGACTTGACCCTTCTGAATGCTACATAATCTTTGTCTTTTTCATGTATTTTCTGCTACAGATATGTGACTTTTCCCCTCTATTTTACTGTTGTATAAAACAGGTTTCCCTTTCAACAGTCTCCCCTCCTTTGCACAGCTGCTTAATGAATTCAAAGTGTGACATTTTGTTTTCCACAGTGAGGTATAAGAGAAGCTGTAAACCATCACTGTGAGATGAACTAGAAAACACAGAAGGCAGCAAGCCCTTCCCACCAGTCAGCCGCAGTTCTCTCAACAGCACCCACTATACGTTGCAAGACTCAGCTTGCACTCAACTAATCAACAAATGTCACTAAACAAATCAAAATGTCAACTTTAGGAAGTATATATAAGCTTCTATAAAGAATACTGTTGCACAGGCCCCAGAGAGATTCTCTCCTGATTTTTGACACTCAATGTGCTATCCCTACCTGGCCACTTGGATGCTTTGCTCAAAAAACATTTCCAGGATCCAAGTGGAGTTAAAGAGCAGAAAGACTTTCCAGAGCACTGCACAAATTCCTCTGATGTCGCCCACACAGGAGGCTACAAATTGGCACCAGTAGTTGTCAACATTTTGTTTTGATCTTTTGGCAAACAAATCCACCCTCTGAAATGTTTGCAGGATGCAGAGATAAAAAGCAGTAATGAATAAAGACCAAAGAATTTTGAAGGGTTTATTTTTACCAAGTAATCAATACCTTCTGGCAGTCTTCCTCCAGCTCTAAAAATACCAGCGAGGACAATAACCCTTGGCAGGTTTTGTATACTGCTCTACAAACATTATTTAATTAACCATCACAATCCACTTCTGAAATAAAGAAAGCATGATCTGAAGTTCTACAGCATGAGAGAGACAGAGAGAATATAAGTGTTGGGAAGGGATACTGATGGACAAAGCAAGGTTATTGTTGAGGAGCTCCAGTTCCTTCAGACCCAGTCTACTAATCACACCAGCCCTGTGGGGCCAGCTAGAGGAAAATGGTGTCTTGTTCACAGAGTACATGCAACTGTTTGCAATGTGTGCTTAATGCAACCCTTGGTTTCACTTTGCTGTGATTTATCAGCATTAGGACAGCTGTCCAAGCCAACTCATTAATAAATCAGATGACAATAAAGCAGTTGGAGGCAGATGAATTATTGAACTCAAAGCCATTTAGTGCTCAGAGACAAAACTAAATTCTGTAAGCTGGGAGCTACTGAACACGGAGCCTGATTTCCCTTGAAACAGTTTTACTGACATGCTGTAGACTGTCAGTCCAGTGGAAACCTCAAAGAGGAAACGCTATCTCATCTCTCATTAAAACATGGCAAGCAATGGCAGCAATCTTCTCAGTGAAGTACTATCCCTTTGCATGGACTTCAGATACTTTTATACAACCCTTTACTCATCTTCACTCCAGTGGAGTCGAGAGGTGGATCCACCCCTGAAGCACTAAGCAGTGGGCCTTGCTGGACTAACATGAAGGGGCTCTGGAGCTGTACCCCCCTGTTCTTCCAAAGGCAGTGGTGTCACTGCCCTGGCACCCAGCCACAGTAGGGCATTTGTGGCATTCCTCTACTTTCCAGCCGTAGCCTTAACACCTGGTTTCAGTTCAGGAGGTTGTATTTCCTCCTCCTGATATGGTAAATCTGTGGTCCTATCAGCTCATTTATGCTGTCCACTTCCAAGAACATCCCAGATCAGCAGTAAACCTTCTCAAAATGGGGAGCAAAACCCCACCTCTAACACGGTGGGACCTCCTCTGTAGGTAAGCCAGGACATAGGAAGATGAAACTAGTAAGAAAACACAAGTCTCACTGGAGGACTCTCACTGGTCTTGCGGACATCGCTAGATTAACCCCTGCTGCCCAGTAGATGATGGGCAGATGACCCATTTACTGATCTCTTTTCCATCCAAACTCCATTTATATGACTAGCTCTGCACAAGTCAGCTGAAATTTCTTAGATACAATCTAGTCCTCGGGATCTATTCTTCTCCTTTCACGGCTGGCTATTCCCATTAACTCCACAATATCCAGGAGAGAATTGAACTCTTCTAAATCCTACCTGCTAAAATCAAAAGCACCCTGAACAGACTGTTATACTACAAAGGAAAGATTTTCCTATTGAATGTATTATAAATAAAATAGCAGTTGCATGAAATAAAATATTTTTTCTTCCACATTTGTGCCAAACACAGAACTACATTCAAAGATCCCAGTTATAAAACAGTGTACAATATAAACCCATTTCTTGTACAGTCATTTGTCTCACAGCGACAGAATGTTTCATAGCAATAGATTTTATATAGATGGTTTTATCTTTGAAGATTAACTATTTCCTAATACATACCTCTAATAACAACTTCACTGACAAGTTGAAAGTCACTGCAGACATTTTATTGAGAGCTAATTATTTACTGCAACTTCAGATCATTTGTACCTCGCACCCCAGGCCTCTGCCCATGTGAAAGGTTTGGAGCTCTCTGAAGTCCAAAGCCTCCAGGAGACTCTGCTGGATTCCCACGGCGGTGGGCGAGGGGGGCTCAGTCTGCAGCCCCCTGTGCCCTGCAGGGAGGGTGCGCCGGCTGCCTGCCCACAAACCAACACTCCCCAGCCTCTCATCACCTCCAGTTAAAGGCCAAATTCTTAGACATTTAGCCTCCTGACAACATAGATACTGGGTTGGTGGGAACAGGCTCGTGAAGCACTCTTTAAAGCTCTGAGGGCTCTTTAGGTGTCAAAAGACCTTTGCAAATCTGTCCCTTGCTCTAAGCACACAAGGCAGAAGTAGCAGCTTCCCTCTCTGCAGAGCAAAGATAACCTTATCAACAGAGCTGCCTCTGGAAACAAGACTTGTCTCTCCTCTTTTTCCACCCTCCATAACTTCTGAACCTTTCACCTACACTGGGAAGAGGGGTCAGGTTTCAGAGGTAGCATATTCCCAAAGATTCATGAAAACTAATACCCATGGACAGAAAAGAAATTCAAATTAATGTCCCCACCAAAAGAAATGCCCATTACAGTTCAGGCTCTTGTCTGACACAAAAAGCAAAAGCCAGGTGACCAGTGAGGACAGATGAACCAGCTATGCCCAAATTGCAGCCTGCACATCCAAATAGGCCACGAATGATGTCTGGGAAGGAGAGGTGTAGTTAGTTCAGCTACGCCTGCAACAGTCCTTAAAAGGCAGGGAGGAGCACCAACTGAAATGTAGACTTCCAAAAATGAGTCAAAACCAGCTTCGAGTACTAAATCTGTTCCCTTCTCACTCACACATTATTCCAGTTTCTGTGATTTTACAGTCAAATTTACCTATTGGAAAAAGTTTTGCTCTTTTCTCCCAACACAGCATGAAAGCCACAAAGAAAGTGGGGGGAATTTCTCACCCACAAATTTTGTGCAGGGAAACAGACGTGGAGTGCGCTCCTGCTAAAAAAGTAAGAAACTTGTAAGAATTACGTACCATTACTTATGTCCAACTCTGTTGTCAAAAATAAGCAATAACAGGAGAAATGTTACTTTTGACAGTAATGAGATTTTGTTTAAAAAACAAACCAAAACAAACACCACCTCCATCTCCCTCAAAAAAGCAACAGAGAAATTGCTTCCTCCAATGTTGGCAGTGTCCTTTGCAGCAAGGAACAGACAGCAGATGCCCTCCATAGCTCCCTACCCTCTGGGAAGCACACATACCACAAATCAAAGGTTACAGAATAATTTCACTGGGGCATCATACTGCAATATTAACAGCAAGTGTTATTCACAATAGCCAAAACCATGCACTCAGCTGCATTTGAAATTTCCATATTCTGCAGCTCTGCTTCAGTGCTCCCAATGTCAACCACAAATCTTTGGTTGAAGAATCTCAGTATTAGGATGGCACTTTCACTTCAGTTGGCTTTTATCAGTTTGAGGCAAATCCTGAACTTTAAAACATACGAATATACAACTTTATTTCCTCTAAAACACAAGAGAGCAGATCTGAGAATGACTGTAGGGCCAGACTGAAGGCAAAACATGGCTAGGAACAATGCAAACACTGATCCTGAAACAGCAGACACACAAAGATACTACAGAAAAAATTCAGAGTTTGCTCAAAGTCCTCAACAGTGTATTTACTAAACACATGGAAGAGATGAGTACCACCTTGAAAACCAGAATTTAAGATGCAGTGATAAGAAACCAGAGATAAAATCTAGTCCCACACTAGGCGTTATGTAACAGACATAACAAAGTCTAAGACAAAGAGTGAAACCCAGCAACTCCACCTCACTGACAGCAACTCGTACTTACTCCTCTAAGTACTGTGGAAGTTGCACCTTCTTCAGATTATTTTTGCATACACAAACCGCTTTTGTAGCGCCAAGAAAAACAGTTCCAGTACAAATATAATCTCCTTTAATACCAGACAAAGCGCCACCAGTTGCCTCTGTGACTCCAGACAGTTTTGACACTCCCACCTGTACCTTAGTTCAGAAGAGGAATAAATTCTCTCACAGCATTTCAGTGGGGTACCAGATATTTTCATGCTGATCATTAATATTAAAGATGGAAGATGAATCTCAGGCCATCTGGTAAACCAGGAAAGCATCTCAGGGGATGCTCACCTTGACCTAAGCCAAGTCTACAAAACAGGTCTGAACCCTGAGTCAGAATATGTGTCAATATAAATCCACTTCTGGAGTCTTACGAACAAACTATTTTTCTATTACTTTGGGGCAGCCATTACGGAGTCACAATATTTAGTCAACCTTTTACTTCTACAGTCATTAATCATGCACCATTTAACTACTGGTTTGTCATTTACTCTTCTAATCCTTTTCAAATCTTTCTTCTTATTTTCACATCTTTTTTTTCAGTCCCATTCTATGTGTCTTGCTAATTACACTCCTTCACTGTCATAGGCTGTTTCAACACAGACACGTTGAGCCAGAGGTGGTTTGATCACTTGCTGTGTTATATGCCCAATGAATTGTTTGCTATTGCAACATTTAAAATATAAACAATGTTGCTGGAAGATGATCAGCTGCTGTACTTAATTACCTGAAAAGCTGCATATTACTCTAGGGGAAGGGTGAATGACCATTTGGTGGTGTACTTGAACGAACATAAAAAAGAATGATGAGAATGGGGAAGAAAATACCTAGGATTTCCACCTTCTCAAAATAAAGACTTTTGCTCCCTTGCTGGACAGTACCATTTTCAAAGGACTGTTATTTGCAGTTTTGCTGCATCCTGAGCCAGCCACTCCTGCTGGTCTCGGGAGACTCCCCATCTTCAGAAGTCAGCACACGAGGTCAGCCTAAGAGGTGCAGGTCAGCAAAAGCAAAGCCACATCCAAATGACAGGTGACAAAAATGGATGACAGATGAATGAGACAGAACAGACATCACCTGAAAACTTAAACACAATTGAATTATTCATGGCCAAAAGGAAGAGAAAAGGCACTGTGATGTATACAAGAGAAATAAGGGAAAGAAGGGAGCGAGGCAAGTAGATGAGTGACTGCTGTAAGGAGAGATGGACTAGCTCTCAGAGGTACCCAGAGCATTAGAAATCTCAGCCCAAATGTTCATGTCCACAGATTCACTCCCAGTGACAAGTCTGACTACAGAACTTGACATCGAGTCAACACCATCCTGAACACTCCCCCTCTTGAACTGCAGTTTTCATTTCACTTCTACAACGTCTTGACCTATCACACCAGTGATGCAAACCTTAGAACCATGAGTACGTAATGCAAAGATGACTTTACTAAGAGCCTGGAAGAGTGACTCACTTAGTCACCCCCGGGGACAGTTACCAGAGGCTGGGGAGGGCCAGTTATATGCCACCATCATTAGCTACTGATTCAGCATCTTCAAAGATGGTAGGAAGCAATGAACACTTCCACCTCCCCTGTGCCAACCTCCTTGGAGGTGGCTAGCAGCCCACACAGAGGAAAGCGTACAAAGCTCAAAGGGGAGCTGAACTCAGTGAACTTAGTACAGCTTGGAGAGTGTTGTCTAGACATGGTTTGTCACAACAACACTTCTCGTTGAAGCCAAAATGTTCAACAAAAATAAATGAAGGACCAAACACCTCTCAAAACAACATCACTATGCAGGAATTGGTTGGACAGCTTCCACTTGCCAAGAAAAACACTGTGGACACAATAACTCCCAAATAGACTCACATCGTGTAACCCCATTAGATCAGCAGCTCCTAATTAGTTTAGAGTGTGGATCAGTCCTCAAACACCTTTTGCTATCAGTAAGGCCTACTGAAAGTGATGAAGAGGAATCATTATGCATAACACCCTCAAGAACTTGCTGTAAACACATTTGGCAGCACAGGGAGGTTCCTTTATGGCATAATCCATTTTTATATACACCTAATATTTTCAGGTTTTCAACCGATTGTCACTGTGTTTGTAGAGGCTGTTAATGAATCTCATTGCTAAAAGCAGTTACAATTCTGTAGCTATTAATACAACGTGACATCAGTTATGTCAGCTTCCGAGTGAATCACAGTTGCAAACTTGTAGGTGTTCGATAGCTGGTTGTCAAGTCGAAACAGAACATTGTTAAATATAATCCAAGTCTGTCCTAGATTTCCAGCTCTTTTCTCCCTTATGCACTGCAGCCTTAGTGGACTGAACACCTGCAGGTCTGAAGAGATAAGCACAGGAATATCAAGAGGGAAAATAGGTCGACTATTAGACCACTTAGATCAGCAAATTTAAAACGTTCACTTTTGATTGCAATTTCATCTCAAATCTGATCATTATAAGAACTTAAGAGAGCAGGTCACTAAATCTTTTACAATCTCTAAACCTTGTACAATATACTCTGTCAAGATGTTAAGCTTCCCCCTCCCCCCTCCCTTACAAACTGAAATAAAAGGCTGAGAATCTTTGCTGACATAGTACTTTAGCATTAGAGCAGGCAAAATCCAGTTTCCAAACCATTTACCGAATATCAAAGGCTAAATGCTGCTTTGATCTGCATTACTGACACTTGCAGAACACTTTTGTATTGGTCAACTCGTACATAAAAGCACATTCTTAACAAAACTGACAGAAGCCTGAGAAATTATTAATGAATATTTTGATCAGTGAAACATTTTCAGGTCATCATGTTGTCACTGCTTCAGCATTCACTTCCCTCCACCTCCACCATTTTCCATGCAGTTAATACCCTGTACATGTGATCTGAGGAAACCCAGATTTAGGGCTCTAGGGGAGAGGTGATTTAGGAAATAAACAGTTTTCTAGATTTTAGGAAATTAAACAAAATTATGGCCTGAAATAAGATTTCTTGATTTTCACAGTCAATCTGTCCTACAAGCTTGCTGTCTCTCTGCAGCAGATGGCTGCAGTGAACAGACTGTGAAAACAGAAAGTCAAATTCACCAACTAAAATGGACTGTGGATAATTTGCCTGGTATTATTCCTAGAGCAGCAAGTCAAATTTTGCCTCGACTGACCATGCAGTATTTCACAGAGCTCTCTAGTAGGTAAACCAGGCAGTACTGAGACAGAAATAGAAAAATATTGAGATAGGGCCAACACGATGCCAGGCTTAGAGGCATCTGGCTTGGGTTGGGTCTTGGGAACAACTGAGTTTAGAACACAGAAGCCGCCTCCTGTCCAGGAGCAGTGAGAGTGTTTCTACAGAGACAGAGCAGACAGGGCACAGGAACTGACCTACTCCTGTTATTAGGCAGAAGCTAGGAATTCAGTGAAAACAGATGAAAAACAAGTTTATAGAAAGATAGCTTGGGACTCTGGCATGACTCAAAGCAGAGCCCTAGGCAGAAAGGGAAAGCTGTGAATTATTGTTGTGAAGCAGTCCAGAAGTGCATCCAGAGGAACAGATACGACCAAAAGTGAAGTTGGGCTCCTTCCCCTCGTCACAACCTGTACTTAAGTCTCACATTTATCGTTTCAGTCCCTTCAAGTGAAATACTTTAAACCAGATGTTAAAGACTCAAGTACTGGGTTTTATCATACATGATCTCTTTACACCATTGCACTGCTATGTGAGAAATAGCCTTGCTTTGCACCCACATACCTAGATTGCACACCCATAGCTTATGCATACTGGGTAGGGAAATCATTAGTTAAATGACTGCCTCTTTACCCATTAAATTTTCAGAACCTATACATGCACAATAACTAAACCAAGATCTCTCTACCGCTCTTACGAAGTACCAAACAGAAGTTAAAAATGTGCGCTGGTGGAAGGGCTATGGCTGCCACACATCTTTACAATTTCTTGCCAAATCTCTAGCTTATCAATAAAATACTGAGAACAGCTTTCTCTAAGTCAAGGGAAAAAAGCCAATAAACATGTGTTGCCTGCATAGTGAAAAAAGCCCCATGATGCTAATTTGGGAATACATCACCTTGTGGAAATACAGAAAGGGGAAAAAAAAAAAAAAAAAAACAGAGGGAATACTTAAAATCCTAGTGGAACATTGTTACTGCACATGTAGCAGCAGGAATTGTAACATTTATAAGCAGGTTAAAACTATTGATCAAGACACAAATAAAAGCAGGAGCTAGCCGCAGATGAAACTCTACTCAAAGACCTCAGGCTGCTGTGCAAAACCAGCCCCGTGGTCAGCAGTGCCCCGAACAGCTGCGGGCTCCTGCAGAGGAAGGGGAGGAGAGAGCAGACCACCAGCGGGCTGCAGATGAGCGTCAGCAATAAGCTTTCTCCAGGCTGGAAGGATCTGACCCGAAACAAGACTGGAGTGTCTTCACGAACTGAGGGATCTCGGAGCCACCCGACACCGAGCTGTGCAATAGGAGCGCGGGTGCCTCTGGTGCCAGGTACGAAACAGCTATTGCAGCGAGCTCCTCGATCACAGAGGGAAAGCTGCTTTTAGTGCAGCAGAAAGCAAAGCCAGGTGCTTCTAAACTGAATTATGTGAGAGTTGCTATGCTAGAAGAAAGAACACTTGCCTTATTTAAGACACCCAAGAGCCCAGAGAGAGCATCTCTTCCACACTCAGCCCCATAACTAAGAGCAGTCACTGAAGGAATCCGTACGATCAGTACCCGAGCGTTCCTAAAGGCCCCAGATGGAGGAAGAAAGTACAAGGATGACAGCATGCACTGACACCGCGATACAAGAACGGGTGTCATGGGATGCTAACGTTACCATGGAAATGTCCTCATACCGCGTAACATTTTGACACTGTCTGTTTTCTGAGAAGCAGCAACGATGTGGCAGCCTGCAAAGCCTGCATGAAACGGCTGTTAGAGTTTCGCCACGGTTATTACTGCAGCCGGCAGCCAATTCAAACTGTCTGGGTATTGGATTTTGACCAATCTGGCAGCTCCATTTTCTGAAGTGCACGAGGAAGCTTTTAACAGAGACAGTTCCATAAATCACCTTAATTTAATATGCACTGTCTGCCAGGCTGAGCACTGGCCTGAACGCCTACTTTTTGCATTGCTTGCCCTCCTTTCCAGACCGGTGTTTTCAATGTTCCTTCATCAAGTTATTTGAATTGCAGAATCCAAGGAAGAGTCTGCTCCTCTGCTCGAGCTGGCTTCGCACGATGAAAGCGGCAGCCTCAGTCCCACGCCGGCAGGGTGATTTTCTGAACTGCTGAAGGCAGGTATGGCCCCAAATCCCATTCACTTTCAACAAATCCAGCAACCAAAACTGACAGGCTTTTTTGAGAATGCCCAACTTTGCATATTTAAAACAAGCACAGGCACTTCTTGTCAAAACTATGCTCATTGCAGAAAGCTTGTTTTTATCTCAAAGCACATCAGGTAATAAATACTACCTAACCTTTTTCCTGTCTGCTTACATTGAAATAAAAATCTCAAATCTGGAGGGGATGCAACAGTGGACTATGTGATTCACAAAGGGATCAACCCTCACAAAAATGTGTGGTTTTTGGACAAACATACCAAAATCACCATTGAAATGTAACACTGGGTTGTGACAGCAATTCCTGCAATTCCTTCTGGTGTGGGGGGAGCTGGGGTGGAAGCAGAACACTGTCAAGCCTCAAAAGTTAGTCTGGACCGCTACCCACCTTTATCGTAAATTTAATTAAAACTACTACAAAGCTGAAAGGGCTCTGCAGAACTGCTGCAGAGCAACTGCTCTAATCTCATAGGCCACCAGTGAGATTTCATGGCAGCTAAGAGCCAAGTTCAGCATGAACTGAACGTCAGAGACAAAGAAAACTACTGGGTCGGATTTGTCATGATACCACCATCCAGAAATGAACCAACTACAACAGCTGGAAGTCTAACAGGCATTAGAAAGAGGAAAAGCCTTCTCATTTATTTCCCTGACAATCTGATTAAAACCCAAATACGGATATAAAGCAGCAACCTTAAAATCCTGAATCAAATTTTCCTAACTTTTCACTAGTGCTGGCACGTCATGCATCAAATACAAGAAAGGAAAGGTAAATAGTAAAAATAAAAGAAAAAACCACCCACCCACACAATCTTTCCAGGATGCCGGGAAGTGCTAAACAAGGAGCTGGATTTCCAACAAAAAAAATATCTTAATCTTCTTAGACATCTTGGCTGCAACACAATTAACATGTTTTCCATCCACGTGGCAGGATACATTCCCTGCTAAGTGTAAATACGCATACTGCTGGTGGGCAGCTGGCAAAAGTCCCACACCACTGGGAAACTGTCACCACTGGGAAACTGTCAGCCTCATCCACACTGCCCATGGAGCCGAGCCGGGGGCCGGCTGTGCCCACAGACTCCTGTCTACTGGTGGCTCTGACATCTCCTTGCCAAGGTGGGTCATTTTGCAGGTCTGACCCCACCAAGAGCTGAGCACCTGAGAGGATGGTCAGCTCCAGAAAGGGACACAATCACGTGCTCCTTGGGGAGGGAGACTGTAACCTCTTCGATCTGTCACCAATGTGAGGTACAATTAACCACAATTATCTTTATTCTAGCTACTAACTGTGAATGACACCTCCAGTCCCTTAAACTGAGCACTGCAAGATGAGGTGATGAAAAGGTGCCTGAAAAAAAGGCCACTCCAGATACACTGAAAGCAAAGGTTTTCAAGGATGCTGCACTTCACCTACAGATCCTCAGTTACAGAGGATCTCCTCCAGCTGCCAAATCATCCACAAAATGGTGCAGTATTCCTGGAGCCTGGAGGACAAAGCCCCTTATCACAGACATTTATCCCACCTCCCAAACCCACAAACATCCCAACAGCACAGATCTTGCTAAATAACAGATAGAGAATGCAGACTGATACAAACAGAAAATTCAGTAAAGGCACATGTAAGAAGTAGTAACTTCAGAACGTTGAAAAAATTGAATGCACAAATGCCAGAAAGGGAATGAGTAGCCAGGCAGCAGTCCTGCAGAGAATGATCTGGAAAGTGGCACGGATCATACCCTGAATGGGAGTCAGGTGTGGGGACATTCTTGCAAAGCACTGTGTCTATTTACAGGTATACTGCACACAAAGTGTGGGTGACACGTTACTCCTCCCTGCCGGGAGTCTGACAGCAGCCAGAGCACTCTCCACACTGCTCCTCCTGCAAGATCCTGAGTCCAGAAACAAGGTCAACGTGATGCTTGGAAAACTGCTCTATGCAAAAAATTCAATCAGGCTTCTTTGGTCCAAAAAGCAAAAGGAGGGAGAGAGATGCCAGGCAGCAACCGTTGTGATTACGGTCATTTCCTGGCTTGGGATTATCAGCACAGGGAAGAACAGTTTTGCGATGTTAAGAGTTGCTCTGAAGACAGCAGCGATCAATTGTTTCCCATGTTGCTGGGAGCAAGACAATAGTAATCTACTTAATTTCCATGGAGATTTACGCTGAATTTTAGGGTAAACTGCCCTTCTAATTAGGAATAGGTTAGTTACTTGGGTAGAAGACACAAGTGACTCCTCAGGACCCCTTCTACCTCTACATTCGTAAGAGCAAAGCCACAGACACTAGCACAAGTTCCTCTTAGTCATAAAACCATTTTGAGAAAAATGTGACATTTACCTCTGCACACGCTGTACTCTCCAAATTGGTGAGCACTCAAACATTTTAGACTGGCTTCTGCAAGGCTGTATGAGCTCTTTGTGCATTGGACAAAGGTGACAGAACACTCTAATGGCATGAAGCTGAAGCATTATCCGCCACAGCGATTTAGCTGTGGCTGGATTTGGTTAAAAGACAGGGCTGATAAGCTTTGCTGTATTCCTACATGAAGTTGAGCTGTACTGGGGCGTCCCAGCCTCTACATGCATACTGTTTTGCAAAAGCAAAGCCAAAGGTCTAACTGAAATGCAGCTCCCAAGGCAAGCGTAGTTTGACAGCAAAAGCAGAGTGTGCTTAATTTGTGCATGTCATCAGCAGATGATCTAAGCAATGGCACCTACTGAGGCATCATTTGAGTTGCAGGATCCTGATCATGACACATGTTCCCATACAGTATAGCATGGTTTGCACACCCGCTCCCAGAAAATAAAACCAAACCTCGGAGGAACATCATTTGGATAGACGGATATTCAAAGTGCATTAAACAGTTCTGCAGGAGACCAGAAATCCTTATTCAGATATGCTAACGGTGCTTCATGACAGATGTCTGTGGGGAAGAGAAGATGACGGCAGGGCTGAGAAGCCTGTGTGAGCCAGGTCTCACTGCCCCCCTAAAACACATTAGCAACTTGCAGACCGCTTCCTAAATTAAAGCGTTCACATTTCTAATCTAACTGAGGGCACTCAAATATGAGCAGATAGTACTTCAGAAAATAATTGCACAGATAAATTATTCCTCAAAACAACTACTCCAATCAAACTTAATTCTTCCCTACACAAAGCAGATACATACATCCTGTCATACAGAAATGTTGAAGCAAAGCAGTTACAGCATTTTACAACTTGTCCTGATGTAAGAATGTGACAGAGCAAAGATAATTTTTTTAGCCCGGAGAACTGAGTGCTTTTGAATTAATAAACGTTGCATTAAAATTAACTTCACATGAAATAGAAGCAGTAAGGAAACAGTCTCTCCTAGATAGAAAGCTTTCTAGGGACATTTCTCTAATTGGAAGTCACTTGACAACAAAATAAGAGAAGGAGATATCCTTCCCTGTGGCTGGCAGGGGTCACGTATAACCAGCCCTCTACAACTCCTGCACACATGGCTGGAATGTAACATCATCCTCCGAACAGCTGTAACGTACGTCAGGCCAGACAGTCACCTTCAGGGAAAGGAGACAATTTTGGGCTTTCCCCTGATTGCAAGCACGCGCTGCAATAAGCAGCACTAAGGGGACAGCCCAGTGCCACCATGAGGATGCCCATGACCTCATCCACGTCCCCTCACCCCTGTAAACCCACACCCAGATGACCACCAAAACGCCTACGCAGCACATCGTGGCACAGTGCTGGAGATCCCAGAGCTAGCCGCTACCTCTCTTCTCCCCCATCCCACATCATTTAAAGCAATTCCTCAGCCTTCAGCCAGCACGAGGCACAGGTGGACGCCCCAGCCTGGGGGGCCCCAACGACTGTGCCGGGGTGTCCCACGGGCGAGGGGAGTGGGCAGCAGTTGGTGCCCCGGGAAGGCTGCCCGCCATGCTGAGCAGTGACCGACACCACCTCACCCTTCCCCAGCGCTCTCCCATCTGTCTAACCGTACCCATCTGTCAGGTTTTGCCACAGACTGCAAGCTCTTTGGGACAGAGACTGCCATTTTGCTTTGCATTTCTACGGGCACAGCGTGAACTTGGCTGAGGACTATGTCGTGTGGCTGCAACACCAAGAGCAACATAAATGAGAGCAAGGTTTCAAATGTTCCTAGTGCTGACTCATTCACAGGGCTCCTGCTCTCACCTAGTCTCACACGGCCACAGGAGAGGACAAAACCCAGCCTCTGTAATTGCAGTCTACCGATCATACATGCGGGCAACAGATCCAGAGAGCAGAAACCTGCCTCTAGTGCACAGGGGATGTAAGAACAGCACGGTGTGTTCAGCTCTGCACCAGCTAGGCGCATCTGCTGTGTAAGAGTCAGTCGTCACATTTATGATCTGGATTAACTCATAACTGGGTGCGAGATCACCAACCTCTGCACGTATCATCTGCAGCATGTTCTTCTAGGCTATTGGTCCATTCCATACACTTTCCCCTGATGAAAGACTGATTTGACAGCAGCCCTTCTAAAATTGTTCCATTTTTTTATTTTGTTTTAATCCACTTATGAAACAGACATCTGCTTACCTAGAGCTAGAATCTGCCCAGCAGGGTCAGAGGCATTTCTTACAATCACCAGGATAGCCTATGGCCAAGGATACACTCCTTTGTGCAAGAAGAGGGAAAAGCCATGGCTTTTGCTGCCTCCTATGCCAGCCAGGAGAGCTGGCTAGGTGCACAGCAGGGATTAGGCCACAGGCAAACTCTCTCCATACTGGTATATTCCAAGACCGATTCAGATTTGTCCTGCAGCATCCCTGGGGTAACGCATTGCCAGATGAGCCCTAATCTATGTCTTTGCAGGTTTACAGGGATGAATTATAATTTCATTTGTAAAAGATTAGTAAGAAAAAGTTATTCCAGATGTGCAAATAATTTCCCTTGTCGCCTATATGTTTGCAATGTGAGCATGGTTACACGGTAACAAACAGCTAACAAAACTGATGAGAGGCTTACAAAACTTCAAAGGTAACTTTGGATGAAACAAAAACAGACTGAACACCAGAAGGACTTAACATGCTCAATACCTATGCATCTTAAAAATACACAAATGGACTAGTTAAAAGACGTGAATCATCATTTTCTTTAAAAATCATATGTACCCCAATTCAGTACAGTGCTGCAATTGAGAAATATCCATGGCAATGTGAAAACACACATAGGGGCTCTATTTAATAACTTTGTGATGCTTTAATATTGAAAATTAGAGTTCAATGTTTAAAAATACAGAGAATTTCAATAGATACAATCTGGACAAGGGAGTATTCTAAGCTAAACTACATGTTCACAGCACATTCTTTTACGCCAACATTTTAAATGTTTTTTATCAATCTATTAAATTAGTATTTCACATAGCTTCTCTTCAAAGCAACTGATTGCAACACAGCGCATCTGCCATTACTTGATAGTATGTGAAAGCAGCAGTCTAGGCTGAATTTTATCTCTAACTCAACTCTTTTCTGAACAAGCAGCTGACACGAGGAAGGCTTACCGTCAGTATCTAGGAGACATTTTGACTTTGGAAACCATTTTCTCTCTGCCAGACACTTGGTTCCAGCTGGCTGAGACACGATTTGATTTTGGCATCTTGTAGCCAAGGCAGAGGTCTGCCAAGCTGGACAGTCCCTGTGCTGGGGTCCTGACCCGTGGGCCCCTTACACATCCCTTGCAGCTATTCTGTACCTTCCCCCATTTCTTGATCAAAGCCTCTCTGCTCTTCACACTTTGACAGATACAAGATCCCAGTAAGCAATGCATGAGTTTCCCCTTGTGCAGATGCTCAAGTTGTATCTGGACTTCAGGGTAGCTGTATTTGCAATATGACCCAAGGCTACAGTCTCCCAAACATCCCAACCTGTGTCCCTGCCAGGGCATGCCTCGGATGCCTTCTGCCAGTGCAAGTGTGTGTCTTCCCTGAGGAAACCAGGCCATAGGATGAAAGGAAAAGGATTTGGTACATTACTGCATCTCACTCATTTAGCCACAGCACAGCTGGAGCATGCACCCAGGTCTGAGAAATGGTCCTGGGTCCTGCAATTTAGGCACAGGGGCTTGAGGAAACCCCATCCTCTTCAGTGATTTTTGGCATTTCCTCATCTGTGTTTTAGGTGTAGTCTTTGCCTTCTGTGGTACACAGGGTCCTCGTCTGGAAGCCCTTACCCCTTCAGAGCTGAGGACTGCCTCTTGGCTTCCTGACTCCCAGCAGATCCACCACTGTTACACTGACTGTCCCTGTTTCTAAAACCACATCCTCTCTCCTGCCCAAAGCTCACTAGGTCTTGCATGTGCAGCTCCAAGACAGTTGCTGTTGTTCTCTACTAAAACCTCACTTTCTGTTCCGCTTTAGCCAGCTTTCCAAACTTCATCCACATGGAGCAAGCTGGTTCTCCTCCACGCCAGCAAACACATCTCCTTTAGCCTTAAGGATGTTCCTCTCCCTAGACTGGGCAGGGCCATGCTAAGGTCGCTGTCCGTCAAAGCTGGATTTCATACACCCCATTCCATGATCCACAGTTTTAATCACAAACTGCACCCAGGGCTCACAAGCTGCCTACAAGGCAGGTCCCACACTCATCATGGATCCTCAACACCCTATTATTAACCCACATGCACTCGCCGCTTGGCAGTTCAGCCCCTTCCAACATGTTGCCACACGAGTACCAGCATACCGAACGGCTGACTCCAGCCAACACCAAGCGTATGGCAGATCCTCAGGACAGCCAAGATTTGTGTTCACACTGTTCAAAATAGGCACTGATTTAAGGCTCACATTTCTAGAAATGTGCCCACGAAAACTGCATGACTGACTTTTACCTCTTTTTAGTCTACTACTCCATAACTGAAAAATTATCATAGCTCAGGATAGACACTTGTATAAATTAAACCAACAATTACAATGATAATAACCACAGTTTAAAAATCCTCAACTTCACTGACAATGCTGGGGACCTCAGTGGAGCAAAGACAGTGGCACTCAGCCAGCAAGAAGGACAGCAACACTACCATGCCGAGATCAAGAGTTATTAACCTAGAGTCCTTACACTATTGAGTGCACAATAATTTCTCTTATTTCAAAGCCCCACTGCAGCATACTGGTGAAGAGAGCTCAGTGTTTGCTCAGAGTATCCTCTTTGTATACGCAGCTGAGTAATGAAAAGGGTAACACAGGAGTGCAAGTCCACATCCACCTCTTTAGCGACAGGCCCATGGCCTTATTTGCCACAGGACACATGTGAAACTCAGTCACTCTCATGCTCTGGAAGCACTCAAAAGTGATCCAGTTTCTTGCACAAAGTCCTATCGCTATCCTGCCTACATTGCCTGCCTGCTTCTGTGCAGTAAGAGATAAGCAGGTATCGTCTGCATCCACTTCATTGCCAAGAACTCAGTCCAGACACACAGGTGGTACAGCTGGCAGAAGAGTTGTGGAAGATGAGGAGAGTCTTCCCACCTAATGTCCAGAAGGTGGACAGCAAAGAACAACAAAAGGGCCATGACAGTAAAGGAGATATTCTATAAGTAAAAGCGTTTTTCAAAAGCAAAACCATGTTTCAAGACTAAAAATGGGAAATACTGGAACCCAAAGGTATCATTAGTATTGGCCACATGCAGCTAGCTACTTTTCTACATCACCACGGCCCTCAGCGTAGGCACTCCTGCAAATTTCCTTTTACACTCCCTTAATATGACCCACCATAGAACCCTAAATGAAACATCTTAAGAATTTTTCTTGTTTGCAGATTTGAGCTCTCATCTGGCTGTTCCCCCTTTTCAGAGGAAAACATCAAGTTTCCTTTAAGCTTGGCCATTTATCAGCTTCTCTTCTTTTTCCGTAGGATGACTATTCTCTTAAAGATCTGGTTCTCTGCTTCACACAAAATGGATGATGTGTCTGTTTGAAATAGGATTGTTTACTTCATCAATGCTTGTGGGATCAATTTTTATTTTTTTTTCCTGCCATCTTCTGTGGAGAACATCTTGCCAAGTGCAGTATTCGTCTCCCTGAATGAGCTATCAAGATCTATTTTTTTTGAAAGAAACCACGCTGCAACCAAAACTAGTCAGAATCTCTCTCAATTTCAGAAGTGTGCATGGGTATGATTAATACAGAATCTTGTCTGGCACGATTTCAGCATTTCTTTTATCACTTCTCTTTCATGACATTTATTTTCTTGAGAAAATTATATGCCTGTAGTTTTAATGCAAAAAATGCAAAGCAGCACACATTTTTTCTTGCTGTTTGGTCATATGTGTCTGAATACACACTCATCGGCACAAAATACAGAAGCAATACTGCAATGTCCCCGCCGTACTGAACGTTACCCCAAGCAGCTTTACTAACAAGACTAACTCAGGCATGCAGGATCCACTAATAAGCTGCTGGAGAATGAGGTCTTAATTGTAGATTTATTTAATTCAGAGACAAGTGCTTCAGTTGTATTAAGAGCAGCCTATTAACATTCATGCATGAGCATTCAGTAAGTGTGAATAAATACAATTTAGTGCAAAATCATTTTTCTAAGGATTGGAAGAGGAAGCATTCACTTAAATTGTCACCCAGCTCAGAGCAAGAGGGGTTGGACACGAGGGAACAAAACACTGCTCAAGGCACTGTGTCGGGTTCTCATACTTGAGCATGTCTCGCTATCAATCATTTCCGAAGCAACAGCACCGAGACTTCCCAAAGCTCCTGTTATTGTCTGGTACGCTCTCCAGCATTCGAACCAAATACAAAGTGCAGATAAATCATCAGCATAATTTTGAGAACAAAATTTTTAAAAATACATCTGTTGGAGTGTACAATCTTCTGCCTGACACTCCTGCATGATGCTGATGACAATCCTAGGTTAATCACACAGATGATGAATTTATTCTTACATCAGTTCCTTTAAAAACAATGTTACAGGTGTAGCAGATAGTGGGCTGATTTGCCCGTGTATTCCTGCTGGCATCTGCACATCCTGGGATGAGCCGCCAGACAAAGGAACATGCCGGCATTTTGAGGGATGCAACCATGACAGCTAGTGTTAAAATACGCCTCAGTTACCAACTTTCATTATTTGCCGCTCAGAAGATTCACTTATAGGTTCAGCCTCTGATACAGTGTGTACTGTGAAAAACATCCCTCGTATAAGTGAGCCGCTGAGAGCAGACGAAGTGGTTATACACCTCTCTCCATCCACTCCCCCGTACGTCCTTCCTACCCACACAGCTGCTGTGCTGCCCTCCACTACCAGCACCTTCTCCCGCACCCAGCGTCCTTCCTTGCCCCTTCAACCCCATTTCTTTCCTACTTTTCCTTACCAGCGGCCCTCTTCTTGAAGTTTGGTTTTATTTTATGACCACTGCCAACTCTTTGAGGCCACAAAGGTCTTCATGAAGCGGGCAAAACTCACTGCATCCATTATGAAAGGGTTTTGTACGTGTTTTGTGATCTACTTTGCTCTCATTTAAACGGAATCCCTTTTATTCCCCTCTCCGAAAGCAGCACGGCATGCTGTGCGAACGACCTCTCAGAACAATTAGCCCAAGAGCTCCTGGTGTGTAAATCAGCGGCGGACTGGGCGCAGCGTCCAGCGGAACGGGCGCCTTCTCCCCGCGCGCTGCCCCTCAGCACCTGGCACAGCGCGGCACAAGGGGAGGACTGGGGCGTAAGCCGCTCCCTCTGCAACACCCCGGGTTTGCTATCGATAGGCGAGGGAGTGCGTTTCACTTCACCCTCACAAATTCTCTCCTCTAACCCCCCGCAGGCACACGCTCCCCTGCCCAAACCCTTCAGCTCCCAGCCCCGGGTGCCCTGACGCACCCAAACCCCACGCTGGAAGCGCACCGGGCTGCGGAAGGGAACCCCTAACACCCCAAAACCCCCCACCCCACCCCCGCTCCCACGGCACCCGTGGGTGGACACACGCACACTGGACACCAGCACCACACCCTGCCCCTGGCCCCACCGACACCCGCGGGTCTCCCCCCCCCACCCTACCCCACCGCCACGCACCCCCCGAGCCCCACTCGCGACCGAGACCCACCGGCCCCGGCTGCAGCCCCCCCGTACCCGCGTCCTCCTCGTCGAAGCTGTTCATGCAGGGGAAGTAGATGGCCAGCGCCTCGAAGGAGGCGGAGAGGCTGAGGCGGCTCTGCGACCGCTCCATGAAGAGCCCGGGTCCGGGGGCGCCGCCGGGGGCCTCGCCCGCCGCCGGCGGCGGCTTGGCCAGCTTCGCCGCCCCATTCTTCACTCGGAGCACGGCCCGCGGCGTCTTGGCTGCGGCGGGGGCCGCGGTGAGGCGGCGGGGAGAGGCGAGGCGAGGCGGGAGCGCGGAGCGGAGCGGCTCGGTGCGGTGCGGAGCGGAGCCACCTGCTGCCGCCCGGCGCTCTGGGCGCCGCCCCGCCCCGCCCCGCCTCCCGCCCGGCGGCGCCGCCGCCAATCGCCGCCCGGAGCGGAGGGAGGGACGGACGGGCCGCGGCCGGGGGCTCCTCGCCCCCGCGGCCATCTTCCTGCCGGGGGCGGCGGGGGCCTTCCCCCGCCCGGCGCGGCGGCTCCGCGCGCGTCCCCTGGCCCAGTGCCGCCCTCTCCAGCAGGAAGCTGGAGACTTTGAGGAGCCTTCTTCCCAAGGCGAGGGGGGAGATAAACGACACAGGTGTAATTGAAGGAGCTGTCCGGTTCCCCAGCCCCGTAAGCCGCCATCTCGGGGGGTGGTAGCCGCTCCCCTGAGGGGAACGCGCGGCCAGGGGCCCTCAGACACCCGTGGGGAGGTCCACCCCGCCCACTGCCGAAGGGATGTTTCGGGCATTGCCCCTGTCAGAAGGCCCTCGAGAAGGCTGTTCCCAACCAGGCCATGATACCCTTTAATTCCCCGCATTAAACTTTCTCCCTTTTCCTCCACCCTCATCCCAGAGGTCACTGTCAGCAGCACCCACCAGCAGAACAGTCTTTGCCCAGGTAACTCTCTTCAAGCAGAAGGGGGGGGAAAAAAAAAAAAAACAAAAAAAAAAACAAAACAAAAAAAAAAAACCCACACCCACAACCAAAAACCCCTGCTGGGAAGTATACAAGGTCCCAGACAAAAAGCATACAAACCAAGAGGCTTGCCTTGCTGGCCGATTGGAGGATTAAATTTGGAAGGCTGCTGCCTGTTCTGGCTCAGCATTTAAAACCAGTTTTGCAGCACAGCATCAGATAGATGCTCCTGGGGACTTGAGTGTTCTGTGAAGAGAGGAAATTTTAGATCCTTCCCAAAGGATAGCTTCTTGTATTTCTTTTCTGATAAGCCTTATGGAGAATTACTGGCTCAAAAGTACCAGCTATCCACAGGTGCTGTCTATGTCAGACATCACAGTATCACCCATTCCCACTTTGGGGAAGGAAATCCAGCACATCCTCATATATTGAGTGCAACAAAAGCTGGGATGGGATGAGACAGAGCATGTTTTCTGACAGCAACTTGGTCTTCCCAGCAAGGATGCTGTCTCCTCAGGGCACAAAGGAAGATGTTCCGCATGCACTTGGCCTGTCCACCCATCATGATAACTAAATGCCATCCCACTGAGCACATGAAGCAACGGGCCTCTTTGTGCTATTCCAGGAGTGCACATTAGAGCTCAACATCTCTACAAGGAAAAGCGTGGCTAAAACTACTACACACCAAGTGCTGCAGATCAACAGCCTGAAGTGAAGAAATGTTTTCCTCCTCCAGCACTGGAGCCCATCTGCAGACAGCCAGAAGATGACCAGGCTGGGCATCCTGGGGTCAATCATTCTCAGCACTTGGCTCAATCTCACTTGAGCTTCAGAATGGTAATAGAGCTAGAGACCTCATACTTATAAATACTGCTTTTGTTTTTATTTCCATGCATAGTAAACAAGACAAGAAATATAGCCCATAGTATTACCTGTACTCTTCTCTCAAACAGGTAATAAATCAATCCATTAGAAGTCTTCCATCTACCAACCCCCCCTGAGCTGTAGTGTATTTGTGGCTGCCGGTGTCAGGGAGCAGCAAGAGCAGGGCTGCACCCAGGGAGGGGGAGCCAGGAGCAGCCCCAGCACAGGGCAGGAACAACCCCACTCACCAGGCACAGTCCCACGCCACGGGAGGTAAAGCGGGGCAGTGATGACAACAGGTTCTATCAACACACCAGCTCCAAGGTCAGCCAAGGAAAGCCAAACGCTAATTCAGGAACAGGTCTGAGACAGGCTCAGCCACAACATAGACCAGGCAAGAACTGAAAGCCCCCAGGGTTAGAGGTTAAGTGGAGCTCCTGGCAGAGAGGGTGAATGTGAGCCCCAGATGAGGCTCCTCAGAGCAATTAAGGCCTATTAGTGCACTCCCAACCCTGACATCCAGAGTCTTCATTACTGGTGCTGCATCCAGAATAGCTGAGGTCATCTGAATATCAGATGCTAAGTGAGTTTGCAAGGCTTCCCAGTAGAAAGTATGTTTTTTAATTCAAAAACTAATCAAAATTTGCTCTGGAGTTAATGAGTTATATGAATTCCTTCATCAAAGCTAGGCTGGACTAGCAGTAAAGCAGAAGGGACTAGAATTAACTTATTACAGACAATGATGACTCCAGGCCTGAGTTTTGAAAGGCAAGGTCATCGGTGAGAAATGTATTACCATATGTCTAAGAAGAAATTTCAGTAGTGCCCATCAAGGCATTAACAGCAGCTATAAGGACAAATACAAGTGCATTAAAGCTGTTAGGATAGCTCCTCTTGACCAGTCCTGGCAGCACATTTGATTGGCGGAGCAAGAGGCACCTGTGAATCAAATCTGATTCCCGGTTTCCAGGCACAGGAGCTACCTAGAAGTGTGAGAGCTGTTTTGTATTCATTTAAAACATGCAAGGAAAAATTTAAATGGGGAATAGGAATTTAATCTCAACTTTATGCTGCGGTCATCTAAATGTCTCATTTCACTACATCTTGAAAGCATAGTGATGGCAGAGGTGGCCTGTGGTTTGGATAGCTGATCTCTATCCACAACACTCTTCTCTGTCCTTTGCTTTCTTCAACAGTACACTGGGACTGAAGACCCTTCTGCTTTGAGTGCTTTGAGATCTACCTTTGAGGTGCTGAGGAAGACCATCACCATCACCCACACCACCGTTGCACACCTTTCTCCATGCTCCATCCATCTGCAGGCTTCCTCTCCCTCTGCAGGTACAGTTCCAACCCTTTGTGTCTGCACAGCTTCTCAGCACCATTTGGTCACATCTTCTCAATTCTCCTTTTGTGCATTTTTTACCAGGCTGTCTCACACCTCCCTCTTTACTGTACCTATGGGACCGGCCATGCTCAAGTCCCCTCCTGCACCCTTCTGCTACAGAGTGGCTTAGGCTGAGCACTCTCAGCATCGTCCCTTAGCTTTGGTGCCATCTGGCTCTCATCTGCCTGCTACATTTTGCTCCTCAGGGCAGGGACATGCCTAATTCATGTACTGTAGGGATCTTTAATTGCTGGTTAGGCCAAAACATCCTAAACCAAAAACATCTGCCTTCAAGTGAGACAAAATGCATTGACAGCTGGAAATCAGATGGACAGTTAAAGGTGCAATGCCCTCCAGATGCCTGGAGGAAACAGTTTATTTTGGCTGCATGTTTAAAGGAAATAAGGATTTGCAGTGAAGCTGGAAATTGTTAGTCCATAAGTGTTCTCCTTCACTGATCATCCTGGACAGAAAGATCCTTGGGAGAAACTTAGAGAAGCAAAGATAAGCAAGGAGGAAGATTCCTGTGAAGTTGTAAATAAGCTGAGAGTACAACCGAGAACAAAGATTTACTACCTCCAGAATAGCACGTCTGTGGCTGCTCTAGTGGAAGTGGTTAATTGATTGTTTCCCCAGTGAAGCAGGCTCTGACTGATTGAACCATGGAAAGCTCTGATAGATTTTTCCTGCTGGCTCTTTCTCTTCCCACTAGTCACGTAGCTTAAATTTTTGCCTTGAGTCTTAGGTGTCTGGGTCAGCCTAGGAAGTTAGTTTTTAGATACTGCAGTGAGAGGACATGCTGCCCTCTCCCTCTCGTACTCCCCTATGGTTCTGTTTATGCCTGTTTGGAAATAAAACCAAACTGCCTGGTTTGTGTATGTTGTTCTCTCTGCCCTGTCTGCCCACTGCTTGCTCAAAAAGGAGTCCACATGCTGGGAGCTCAAACGCAGCAGAGAAATAAACCCTGCTAGTGAGAACACATCTTGTGTACATCTGCTCAGAGTGAATACAGCATCCCTAAGGGTAATGAGAGTTGAGTTCCTCCCTGTCTCATGCTACCCCTTCCTTCCCTGGGGCGAAGCTGGTGCTGGAGCCAGACAGTTCATAGTTGGTAGTACACAACGTTCTCCAGATCCCAAAAGCAAATGCAAACCTGATCATCCCTGCTCTCCAGGGCTCTAATTGATTGCCTGACCTAATTTGAGTTCCTCTTGGTCTTTCTGGGCAGGCTGGAGGGCAGGAGGTGAGACGTGCTGAGCATGAGTACACATAACCAGTGAATAAACACCGCAGAATGGCCTGGCATTGCCACCCCCCGTCTTGTGGCATTGCATCAGTATGGGGTGATGCTGAGAGATACTGACTCATGAGCCCAACTACACCAAGTACCACAGTTTCACTGGTCTTGGTTGTTGTACACTTGTGTAACAATACTCATTTTAACTTATTTATTATTTCTTGTTATTTGTGTTGAGGGAATATTGCAGACTGAGGCCCTGAAGAACCAGGCACAGTATAAACACATAGTGAAAGCCTTTCTCTTTCCCCAAGTGCTCACTGTCTAAGTAGTCAAGACAAAGAACAGAAAGCAGTATAATTTTTCTTACACAAGTTCAGGGTACAAAGCATGGGAGTTTTACTTGGCTTGCCCAAGACCAGGTAAGAAATACCTTTGTTGGAGCTAGGAATTGAATGCAGATTTCCTGCCTTAATCTCCAGACTACCTTCTGCTTTTCACTAATACAAGCAATATTCTAACCTTAGCAAAATTACATTGTAAGCCAGACAGGCTTTTACAGGATCCTTTGCTGGTTGGGATCCAGGCAAGCCAGGAGTGCTCTGGTTTGTTGCTACCCATCCACGTACATGCCCTGCTGTGGCATAGCAAGTGCTGCCCTACAGAGCTAGCTGGAACACTACACTATACCATTGGTAGTAGTGCAATTTCTGAGTGTACTCTGTGCTTATTAAACTCAAGACCCCATCTAGAAGCAGATTTGTTTTCAGTCTTGCTGTTCTTCCACCCTTCTCTCCTAATATCCTGTTGTCTTAGGGTCACATCTACCTCTTTAGCTATCAAAAACAAGCCCACAAAGACACTAAACCACTAGTGAGACAGCGCCAAGAGGATAAGTAATGAGGTGTTGAGCTGTCAGCCTTGGGTCCCTTGCTAGCCCTGCTTCTTCTGACATTTGTCTGGCCAGCCCTTTCCCAAGGGTTAAGAGAACTTGAGGCTTCACAGCATGTGCTGCACTCTGTTTTTACTGCTGGCATCTGCTAAATCTGGATGGGTTCAGACCATTCAGTGGCTTCCAACCCCTGGAAGGAGGACTGTGGGAATGGGCTGAGCACTGCCATGGGGTATAACTCAGCAGACCATCTTCTGCTGCACTGTACTTTCCAAAATGTCAGGGTGTTGGTTGGTTTTTTGTTTTGATTTGGTTTGTTTTTGTTTGTTTGTTTGTTTGTTTGTTTTTGTTGTTGTTGTTGTTGGGGGTTTTTTGTTTTTTTTTTGTTGTTGTTGTTTTTTTGTCGTGCCTTTTTTTTGGTTGGTTGGTTGGTTGGTTGTTTTGTTTTGTTTTGTTTTGTTTTGTTTTTCAGTTCAGACAGCCAGACTGGGTAAATGGATGTTAAATCAGGCAGATTCTTCTCTGATGACTAAAATGTGGGCCCAGACTGATGAAGTGCAGTGTAGCTGTAAGTTGCAGACACATGTTGTCTGTTGCAATATTCAGCCACAAGAAGAAGGGAAGAGGAAACACCTGCATGTAGAAAATGCTATTAAGAGCAGGTACTTGCTTATCCACTTCCCTGATTTCTCATAAACACACCACCTCCCCAGGGACTATGCTATTCCCCAGCTCTCTAGGCTGGGAAATGCTAGGCACAGTGAGGAAAAGTTTGAGAGACCTGGGAAAGAGAGGATGGAAGAGCAAAAGCAAGAAGGAAGCCAAAAATGCTGAACTGGAGGAGACACAAGAGGAGAAGGAAAGGACTGGGGAGTTTAACCAGTCAAAAGGAGTTTTGCAGCCACAGGTAAGTTCAAGAGAGATAAAGAAATGGACTTGGGGCACATCCTGTGGCCAGGAGCAAAAATGAGACACTAAGTAGGAGCTCCTCTAGAAAGCTTCATTAGAGAAAAGCCCACCTGGAAACTTGATCATAAGCATCCATGTATTAAAGCAGCAGGTTGACTGGCCACACTTGATAGAGGGCTGCAGCTCAGACGGGTGGGTGCCTGGCCTGCATGGGCATGAAAACTGAGGCTGCTTTTGAAAAACTGAACCACAGCATCTTCATTCTACAAAGCATCCTGTAGAGCAGATATTTTGTGGAAAATATCTCGAGGGTTTGGGAGAGGGGGGGGTTAGAAAATTGTGGCAGAATGAAAGCATGGAATTGTGCAAGCAAACTACTTCCTTCAGTCCTTTCATTCATACCCGCTCATGGCATTGGCATTGTCACAAGCGGAGGCGTTGCTGGGAATGACAGGTGGAATTTAGTGCATTTGAATTTTAATCAGCAATTATTGTAAAACACAATAATGCTTCAACTGGTGGGTAATTTAGCTCCAATTCCAAAAATATAGACTCATCCACTCTAGCTGTAAATTTCCAATCTCTTTCCTCCAAGCAAACTAGCATATAGAAATGTATGAATGTTAACCAAGCAAAGTGATGATGGATGAAGAATTAAGATGGCTCAGAACTATCCAGCCAAATTACATAGAAATAGTATGGCACCTGTCCCAGGTCATGCTTAGAAAGATTCAGGCTTACTTCTCTCACTGACATTAAAAGGACTGTGTCTCCACCCAGTCCCCCTGTGCACACACACACGTGCATACGTTTGTGTGTGTGAAAGGAGAGTAAATGTTTAAATACTGTTGTAATGTCAATATTCAATGCCAAGACTGGGAAGTTCTGCAACCTGTGCGACTAGACCATTTCCTGGAAGCAATACAGAAAACAGACATCTCATCTTTCCGATATTAGCTTCCGAGTTTGAAAATGTGAATCTAGCTTCTTAGCTAAGGGCGCATTCATGAGCTGCCCCCATGTGCTGCAGTTTGGCAGCCCGCAGTGAGGAACATCTCCCCACCACCCCCGGGAAACATCCCGTAGTGGGGACCACCCCCCCTGGGCAGCCCCAAGGCACCGAGGCAGCTTTCCAGGGCTTGGGTAGCTCAGCCCCTCGACGGGAGGGCAAGAAACCCAGCAAATACGGGCTTGGGAGTGCAGTGCTGCAGCAACTGCCGTGCTGCTGGTGCTCGAGCTAACTGGGAGCTGATGTTGTCTGTGGCACAAAGCTTCCCTTAGAGCAGGTGATTCTCAGCAGCTCGGTGAATAGGAGTTTAATTTAATGTTAGGATTTGGGTCCTTTAGTTGCCAGGACATGTAATCATGGGGATGAACTGTTCCTCAGCACAGCATGCCTCATCTCGGCAGCTCTGCTCCCTCCACAGCAGTGGCACATAGGGGTCAGCGACGCTGCTGAAGTAGGTGGCTTTCGGAGTACTGTCCGCTTTGCACACCCTCTCTCAGCCTGGGGGGCAACAGGCTTGTGAAATGTCTTTTAAAAATTAGTCTGCTGAGTCTGTAATAAGAAGAGGACAAAAGCAATCCTGTGCATGGCCTCCTACAGATGGGCTTTAGTACTTGTAAAAGTTGTAGCAAATTAATTTTCTCTGGACTTGGATAGACGTTGTCAGGTTTGTAGAATGAGAGGTGATGCAACATAGCAGCTACAGCAAAGTTGCATCTTGGACAGAGAAATCACTGCAAGCACTTGAGGCAAGTGTGTTGCCGTCTTGCTCCTGTGCCTGTGCTGAGGCTGGTCTCAGACAAAAATGGCTTTTGTGTCCTGCAGTGTGGGGTAAGACCCTAGCAGCCAATGGAGGATGGGAAAAATGCTGTTTCTTTATCTCTAAAGACAGCAACAGTTTAGTAAAATGCATTTGTATTTTTATGGTAGTACCCTAAAGGTTGCTTTTACCCTTTTTCTTGTTTTGCTTTGCTCTCCCTCCTTTCAGGCTGTGATAACCGTGTTCCAAAATGAAAGGAAGATTCACTTCTCTGCAGTTACCAAAGGGGCTAAATTTGTTATACATTATGCACATTTTTCACGATGCAGCATTTTTTGCTGAACTTGAGAGGAATAATGTTACATAAGAAGCCCCTAGCAGATTGTTTATAGAAGACTATACAAGACAAATAATTTGAAGCTGTGACTCAAACTGTGTAACTACAAACTGAAGGCAAGACCAGTTATGATCAACCAAGTGATAACACAAGTTTTATCATAATACCCTAAAACATTGCATCAACTTGAAAATAAACAGAGAGCTCAATAACCTGCTGTAGTCTTCACCAGCCAGCTTACACTTAGCTTCACAACTCTCTTCTGTCTTCTGACATAACCCGCCCTAAAACCAAAAATAATGTCCTCTACCTTTCAAAATACCTTATCTATCTGTGCCATCAACAGACTGCTCTTTCAGGAGTTGTAACTCCTCTCTTAATTCTCTAAGTATAGAAAACTATGGGAGGAAATGTAAGGGATTTTGTACTGGGAAGAATGCGTGTCTTCTGAAAGTTTAAAATTAAAGAAGCATATGATAAAATTCACTACAAGCATATCTTGGAAATATATTTTGACATTGATTGCTTTAGTACTCTCAGAGCTATTATATTTCTTATCATCTGTCTATAAAGATACATTGGTTCTGGTAGTACCAGTAAAAACACAGATAATGTTTTCATGCTTTTACGGAGACTATATTTCACACCAAGTACTTGAATATATCACTCCATTTCTTATCTCTCCAGTCTTATTTTTATTCCCCTCTTCACATTTAATTTCAACATTTTTTTTTTACATTTGCAAACTCATCAAATCACTCACCTTTGTCAATCGTTTTGAGGGCATCGTTGTCAATATTCCTAACGCATTTCAGACAGGGTTTCACACTTTTTCCCAAGGAGAATTATTCAAGTTCATCCAAATTGCTTCCAGTCTTCAAAATATTAGGCCCACTCATTCAAATACTCAGTGAAAGTACTGTAAAAACAGTGTACCATATTTTTTTACTTTTGCTGCCAAAAAGACTCCCTCACTTTCAAGTTCAACTATTAAAGTGTTTATCATTATTGCCTGAAAACCTGCCCTTTTTTTACTTCAATTCTTACCATTAGAGGCTTGATGTTCCCTATTTCACAAAGGTTCGATTTCCTTGACTCTTGACTAACCGTTCTTATGTCAACACAGGAGTTTTACTTTTTTTTTTTTTTATTCTGCTCCTCATCCCACTGGAAGGAGGGAGGAGTGAGCAAGCGGCCGCATGGTGCTTGGTTGCTGGCTGGGGTTAAATCACGACAAGTGGAAAACATCTTCAGTTAGCTTTTGACAAAATGGAGTTGCAGCAGTGATTCAGGACTGCTGAAAAACTGCTTTAATAAAATAGGCCACTTGTCAGATGAAAGAAAATATGGTTTTAATGCATCTTAGAGATCAATAAATCTGCTGTTGGCTGGCAGTAGAGATAACTACCTTGACTTACAAGGTTCAAGAACTGTTTTTAGTTTATTTCAATAAAATTGTGGGGGGTGTAGAAGGAGGTATTCACCACTGATTATGCATCAGCACATGGACAGTACAATCACCATCCTGGAAGCTCAGGTTTAGGTTTTGGGGTTTTTTTAGCTTTGTAAACACCGTGTTTGTTTCTCTCCCTCCTGCCCGTCTAAAATTCACATCACTAAATGAGGCAGGAATTATGTTTATCCAGCAGCATCTGCCCAAGGTCTTAGTGGAGTGGTGACATGCTCCTCAGCATTTGTACCAGCTCACTGTGGGGATCCAGTGGCTTGAATCCACTTTCATTTTTTCATGAACAAAGTGCCTAATTAAACTTGTATGTCACAATCATATGTGTCAGCTCTGACAGAGATGTACCCCATGCCACTCAACCTCATTAAATCTCATGTTTCCCAGGGCTGGTGCATTAACTGTGTGCTGGTTCCCGTGCAACACCCCTGCACCACTGATTGTTCCAGTTTTAGCTCAAGCACAGAAGAGCTCTTTCTCCAGCAGATGCATTGCTGACGTGAGGAAGATCACTTATTGGAGCAGTTGCTTGGTTTTGGTTTTCAAGGCAAAATACACTGAACGCTGGAGCCCTGGGTGGACTCTGGAGGAGGTGCTCCCCCCATACACACTTCCCTCAGCCCCCAGCTGATGGTTCTGCAGGCATCTGCCCAGCCTCCCTGTGCCAGGGGCTCTACCCCCTAACAAGGCCACTTTCCATAATGCCAGCAAGAGTTAGAGTGGCTTCATACCTCCAGGTGTTTGAAGGAAATGTGAAATACTGACATAGGAAGAGATGAGATGTTTGGGTAATTGAAGACCAGCCTTAAGCACAGAGCCCTGAATTCCTTGAAAGCTCTCCTGTAATGAACTTTGCAGCAGAAACCTGTGCAGCCTGTGAGCTGTACCCCAGCCCTGTGGGGTTTGTTCCCCTTGCCCGGCTGCCGGGGGAGCCGCAGGGTGCTGCAGCTCTCGGTTCTGTTGTCCCCACCTTGCTGGGATGGGGTCCTGGCACGGGCAGCACGGGAGGACTCCTGTCCCCAGGTACATGCCGGGGGTGTTACGGGCATCGATGCGATGGAAGAACCTGCCCGGTTCTTCCTCCTGCAGGAGACAGAGGCGAGGGGTGCCTGAATACTTTGAAGACATCTGCTTTTGTCACATCTCAAGTCCTCTTTGTCCCTCTTTGGTGCACAGCTTTATTCTGGAGGTTGGTCCTTGATGAGAGGCAGAGCATCTCCTCACAAATAGTGGGGTTTCCCTGATTTTGCCTGATTTTCCCAGGTTTTAGCTAGCCCTGAGTCACATCCCTGCTCTTCTGCTGTCCCCCCCTTGCACACACAGGGAGCCAGAGGCGAGCAGAGCTGTACCAGGGCTGTACCGGGTGGGATGCCTGGAGTGGCACTGCCCCTCTTGGCTGCCAATCAGAGAAAAATCTGGAAATCGGATCCATTTCCAAAAGACTTTGATTTTTTAATTTGCTTTCTGCTCGATTTAGCTATTTTCTGAAACAATCATCTCAGCAGTGAAAAGCCTTTTCAGAATAGAACAGGAAGGTTTTCTTTCTCCTGAAAATGCTGAAACAAGATGTTTTGATGCTGCCAGATCTTTTTGTTTGTTTGTTTCATTTCAAAACAAAATTCCAGTGAAATGCAGTCAATTTTGTGAAGTACTTTGATTTTGATGGGTCCATGTATGCTGGCTTAAATATTTTTCCGGCTATCTCCATTTGGGAGGAGCGGAAGGGAAGGCAGACCAGATGTCACACAGTGTGTTGCAGAACTGGAGATCTGGCACCCATCTGACAAACAGCCCTAGGAAGTGTGGGAACATGGTGTGAGTGCGTCCAGGGCTCGGGAAGGGACACGCTAAGGAAGAGGGAGAGTCATGGAAACCTGTCTGGTGAGGGGTCCATGCGAACCACTGGTGGCCGGGCTCTGGTACCAGCCTCTGCTCCTGACTTTCCAAGTGACCTCAAGCAAATGTCTGTGGCCCAGTGACCTGTAAGAAGGCAATTACAGAATGACCACCTCAGACCTCTCCATCCGCTGAGAATTTAGGCTTTTTAGAGCTGCGACACCATTTTGTGTTGTTGTTTTGAACAGCAGCTTGAACAATGCAGCCCTCATCTAGATTGCAGGATCTTTGCTCTGTGCAAAGCAAGTAAGAATAGTAATTGCCTAGACCTGTGAGTCTTTGTTAAGACAGACAGTGGCAGAAGAATTTAAATGCAGATCCCAGCATCCTGCAGACACAAAAAGAAATCCAGGCTTTGCAAAGTCAAAGAGAAGCGGTTCTGTCCTCCTGGGAGCTGCAAAATAGGTTGGGATGCCAAAAATAGCCTGCTACTAGTTATAGATGCTCCAGCTCTTTTACCGAGACATGAAAACTTGAGCTGGGTTTAGTATAAGACACTGTAGTGTCACTCTGACCTTCTGCAGATTTCCTACCCCAGCTCTAACCAAATTACAGATGAATCCATCCTGTCACTTCATCGCTTTATTCTGACTCTCATGCTGAGCTGGGCTCATGCTGCAAAGCTCCCTCAGTGAGATTCAACTTGCTTTTGTAACAGCTCCGTTTCCTCCACAAATTCATTTGCATGAAAACCTGGTTCCCAAGTGGCTGGTCCATGTCATCAGGGAATGGAGAGGGATTTGGGCTCCGGTTCTCAGAAACACCCAAATGAAATGGGAATTTCTCACAGGTGGTTTTGGGGCTTGGGGTCACTGCTCCTATCAGTTTAGGGTTGGAGACCCAGCTGGTTTAGGATGTTTAGCAGTTTCACACCTGCACTGACAGAGCAGCAAGCCATGCCAAATTTCAGAGAAAATATTTGGCCCTCTTAAGAGAGTTACAGCCCAAGTTTTGTCTAAGGGAAATTAGCTAAACTGCAAATCAAGCTGGAAAATTCCTCCTCTAGAGACTATTCTGTTGGACACAGGGAAAACAGAGGAAATCATCTGAGAAGAGCCACAGAGGTGGCCTCACCCTGGGGGCATTCGGGTGCCTGTAGTGCTGGGGCTCAGGTGCTGGAGTGAAGCAGGGAGCACCCACGCAGGGTCTCGCAGCCGGTTCCAAGCCCGGCTCTTCTCACCCGGCGCCCAGCCCAGCCAGCAGCAGCTGTGCGTGCCAAAAGCCTGGCTCAGTCCCACCAGAGTTTGACCGAGCCGAGCCGAGGTGGAGCATCCGTGTGTCCCCCTATGCCAGGACATCCCTCTGGCCCTCAGCAGGAGGGTGATGCCTCCACAGCCCCGTCCCCGAGCACACACAGACCTTCCTGTGCAAGCACAGAGAGCAGCCCCAAGCTCTCCTCATGGAAGATCAGAGGCAGGAGGTGAAGTAAGGGAGAGGGTGAGACGTGGAGGTTGGTCCTCCTCCTCCTCCCCACCTTTCTCATGCCAGCTATTACATATTTCTCATGCTCCTTTCTAGTCTCGGGAGCGCCAGACCCTGCTCTGTGTTTTAGAGAAGCCGTGAGCTGGATGGAGGCAGGGTTTCAGCTGGGGACCGGATGGCTTGGAGGAAAGATCAACAGCCTGATGTTCAGGGCTGGGAATGATCACAGCTCCTGCTCCCTCTGCCCTCACTCCTGCAGTGCCCAAGCAGAGGTGAGAGCAGAGGCAGCAGAGGGGGGGTCACTGGAACAAAGAGAGATAAACAAAGGATAATGTTTCAAGCAAAAATTTATCATTTAAATCCAAAGCAGAAAAACAATTTCCCGGATAGCACCTCATTAAACAGATGGACTAAACCACTTCAGAGGCAAGCAGGTGTCTCAGGGCTCAGAAAACCCATCTGTTCATGGCCATAGGGTGATTATTCCAGATGGCTCAGGTGTTTCCAAGCCCGGACAGCCAAATCCCTCACTGTAGCCGCTGCTTTTATTGATTTATTTATTTGCACAAAGGCCCAGCGATGCCTCTGGAGGATGCCTGCAGTGGTACAGCCCCTGCCTGAGGAGCAGATGCTCTCCTGGCGAATTATTTCCGTTTGCAAGATCTCACATCAAGAAAGCAAATGTGAGCCACTCATGCTGCCTTCGCCCCAGCCTCCTCCTCTGTACTCAGCTCTGCCCTGGACTTGCCACTGCCAGAGCTACTATATGGTTTCAGTGTCAAAGCATGCAATACCTGGTTTCACCTCCTGCTGATTTGCCTGGTTTGCTTCAGACAGAGCCCTTGCTTCATCTGGGTCATGTCGGAGGTGGCACAGAAGCTGGCAAGGAGAGAGGGAAGGCCCAGAAGGTGGTTAGCATTGCAGTCTGGCACTTAGCACATTCATGAATTTTCTGAAGCCAGAGAAGGGTCTGTGGAGCACTTTGCTGGGAATTATCCCCAGTTGAGGCCTGGAGAAGTGCAAGGGCTTTGCATCGCGCCTGGGAGGTGCTGGGCTGCAGCTGGCTCCTGTGAGCAGCCGAGCTCCCCTCGCCGCTCCCCTCCTGGGCTGCAGACTGAGCCGAGCCGCCGTGAAGGCCCCGCGGGACGTCAGGGCTGCGGGGAGAGGGAGGTGGAGGTGGGCACGCTGCCCTGCCTGTGTCAGGATGGCTCCGTCACGGGGGGTACAACAGCTCTGTAGCCATGTGGCATCCAGCAAGCATGAAAGCATCTTTGCTTTCCGCCTCCCCCCAGGAGTTCCACGGGCAGCAGGCAGATCGGTGCTGGGGCAGCCTGCTCGTCTGCTCTGCAACCCGGGCGAGGAGGAGGAGGAGGGCGCAGAGCTACCCAGAGGCGGCTGATGCTGCTGTTGCCATTGGCAAGCTGTCACTCCGACACCTCGCTGCGCAGAGATCTGACGTCAGATGCCTCTGACAAACTTTGCTGTCAGTCAAAAGCCTTTTCACAAACAGAGACAGTGACAGTTTGCAATGCAAACACCAACCCTTGCTTGGCTCCTTTCCCTTCTTTTCTTTTTTTTAAGCACAAAGATTTAAATTTTATATGGCTGGTCCCTTAATGGCCTCCTGAATGAATGAACCTTCCCGTGGTCTCTGGTGGTGCGTCCTCTCCTCTGCCTGCCCCCTGCCCACTGCCACAGCCCTCAGGACTAGCCCTGGCCCTGGGGACCCTCCCTGCTGCAAGTGAGAGCCCAAAGCCTTGGCTCCACCAACACCATGAAGCTCTTGGGAGCCAGGAATGTGGGAGATGGTGACCGGAACAAAACCCTCCATCTCCCAGGGCTGGTCTTGCTTAGCAGGTGGCCGAGATCCTGCAAAGGCTCATTTGCCGATTCCCCTTCCATTCATCTTTCTTTCCTTTTCTCCCTTTCCTCCTTGCTGGAGGAAGCAAGGGTGGCCCCTGCTTTGGAGATCCCGGGTCCTCCAGGCTGAGGCTCTGGGGGAAGACAAAGATCACCAGGGTTTAGGCACTTGCACAGGGAGGCAGCGCAGGCAGGCAGGGCAGCCAGGCTGGTACCCTTTTCTCTTCCATTCTGGATCCCAGGAAGTGTAATATTTGCTCAAACATGTCAGTAAATCCCCGCCCGTGCTACAGGAGGTCACCTTCCCTAATCTACAATGTCCAATTGCGTAACTGAGATACTGAACAAATAGCTTAAATTTAATCTTTGTTTTCTTCCATCTCAAGCGTGGCGAATCAATTCCTGGGCAAGCAGAGATTCAGCGCAGGCCTGGGAACACACACTGGTCACATTAACCTCCGAAAGAGCAGAAAAACTGAGGTAAATAGACCAAGTGAGGTTTTACTGCCTGTTGCAGCACCCCCCTCCCTGTCACACATCACTCCAGGGCTGGGGTTTCGATGCCTTCAGCAGAAGATTTGCAGCAGAGGCCAAGCCTTCTGGCTCACCACTGCACTGCAGGTACAAGGCTGTGTCCAGGGGAGGTCCTGGGGCAGAGGCAGGAGACGTTGCTCTGGGTGTCAGCACGTAGGTGCAGTTCTGAGCAGCTTCGTGTCAGTGTTATGAGGCACCAGCTCTCATCTTCCCTGAAACCCTCCCACCCTGTCCAGCACCGATGGGAGCGTGGCTCCCCCCGGCAGATTAAAGACAGCAGAGAAAGGCACGGGATAAGGGGCAGCAGGGCTTCAGCAGTGCTTGGAAGGTGTCCTGGTGGCAACATGGGTGACAGGAGGCAGAGAGGGATTTGGGTCTCTTGTTTCCCTCCCCACACATTTTTCTTTGGTTCATTAATGACCTTTCATACAATAGTGGGGATATTAATAGGATGCTTCAATTCCAAATGTCTCCATCTCCCCTCCCTGCTCCCCGCCCCCCCCCAATACACTTTCTGGCACTCAGACAGCTTCCTTCACATTAATTAAAACAAATAACAAGCTTATACATCTCATCAGGGTAATTCAAAAACTAAACACACCAGCCATGTATTGCCCCAGTCACTGCAGACAGAGCAAAACCAGCTCTTTTCTCCCTGCCATAGTTTCTCCCTCTCCCTGTTGGGATAAGGACATGCTTTAAATGTCCATCCTCAGCCAAACATCGTGGTAGGTGGGAACTTCTGTGTCTCTACGCTCCTGCTGGGTCCTGCCTGCTCTGCTTTCCTGCCCTGAGCTGCTCTGGCTGGTGTCAAGCCCACGAGCTGTCACTATCCTCTGCATGGCACGGGTGTCCCAGGTACTTTGAACCCTGGTCAGCACTGCCCCACTCCCTCCAGTGCAGCTCACGGCTCCATCTACCCCAACTCTGCAGCAATATCTCACTTGTTGCCTCTGGCATCTATTTCTCAGGGTGAGGAAGGGATAAATTGTACCTGGCACGCTGCAGTTTGCAGCTAGCCCTTAAATGCAGCCTTCTGCTAAGCCCCTCCGTGTCTGGGGCTGCAGCTCAGCCCTTCACAAGGCAAATACAGCACGGGTCTCATTGCTGCTTACAGCTTGTTTCAGGCACCAAAATTCAGGAGAAAACTCATGTTGCCTGCTCTCTTGGTAAAGATTCTTAGTGTAGGCTCCCCTCAGACAGTGTGGAGGTGTCTGGGGGCTCAGACCACTCACATGGATGGGAAATAATTCTGCAAATGGATCCCAAACATCTGGGGTTTGCATGGGCACGTGTGTGGTAGGAAAGTACCTCCATGGCTCCAAACGTCATGCTGCCAGGAGGCAACAAGAGTGGCCAGCACGGGTTTCCAAGGGAAAGACAGCAGAAACTGGGTGAGAAGGAGCACATCTCCCCTCTCCAGGGCTGCAAGGAAGCACCAAACCTCTGCCCCTGGAGGCAGTCAGGGAGCAGGGGGCTGCTCCCCACCCCACACAGCATCTTCTACTCATGAACTAAAAGTATTAGTCTCAAATCTCCTAATTTACCCAGAGTTTTTCTCTTTAGTAGTATTCATAGTGGGAGCCATCTGGACTGGGTACTTTATTAGCTTAGAATAATTCAGCTGCTTTGTTAATCTCATCCCATTTCATAAGGTTCACTCCAGTTTCCTTGTGGTGCAGCCCAGGACAGGGCAGCACTGCTGCCCTCGCTCTCCTGGCTGACGGCTGTCCCATCCCCCAGGGACCCACAGCGGGGCAGCCGCCTCCATGCAGGTCCCATCCCTCCAAACACAGACCCACAGGTTTCTTTAATGTCCCCGACTCGCTCAGCAGGCAGTCGGAGGGTGCTAAATCCACCGGGGTTTCCCACTGGCAAGGCGGGGGGACAGCAGTGGGTCCCTGCAGCCCCTCACAAAGCCTCCTCGACCCCTGGCAGGGGCAGAGCTTGGCAGTCCCCGATGCCCCAGCCATCCGGTGCCACATCCCACACTGGGGGCCTTCCCCAGCCCCGCCAGAACCTCGGCCACGGCAGCCGCTTACTGTCCCAAACGCTGGCCTTGTTACAAAGCCATAATTGAGCCCTTATCAGCCTAAATGATTAAATTGCCCTCTATTGAGAGAAACCAATTTGCCAGCAAATTTCCTTCTGCTCTGACTGTAGCACTAAGTGGTCTGTAGGCTGGTGCCGGGGGACGGCTCTCATGGACATCGTGTTCCTCTCCTCTCCCCTCTTTTCCTCTCCTCTTTCCTCTCCTCCTCTCTCCCCCTTCCCTCCGCTCTGCTGGAGAAATAGCAGGAACCACGTGAATGAGATCATCTGCTCCAAAATTACTCACACTGAATTAATCACCCAGAACGGCAGCAACCGCAGTGGGAGTGAGCCGGGGTCACTGGGGAAGGAGCTGGTGGCTCGGGGCGGGGGAAGCAGCCCCGCGGCGGGGATGGTGCTGCCTGGGCAAAGGTGCTGGAGGGAAGGGCCCTCACTTTTCCTTGTCTGCTGCTGACCAGGGCTTGTGCAAGGCATGTGCTGCGGCAGGACTTGTGTGCAAAGCCCAGAGGGCACAGCAGAGTGCATAGCCGGTTTTCCCTCCCGGGAGGGCATGGGAAGCGGGGGGTGTCAGTGAGGTGTGCAAGGTGGTCTGGTGCCGCATCCCTGCGGGGGTTGTATTGCAGTGCCAGGGAAACAGCGCCGGGTACATGGAGCTGGCACCGAGCCCGCTGTGTCCCAACGGAGAGCCTGGCTGCAGCCTCGGCGGGGCCATTTCCCAACGGGGAGCCTCGTCCGGCAGCTCCCTCCGTGCAGAGCCAGCGCTCCGCACAACGGGGGTTAAGTTAAGGCTGACAGAAGAGTGTGGCCGCCAGAAAACATCAAATTACTTCCCTCTGTCACCATAAATTAGAAGTGCTCATCCTGCCAAGAGAATCATTCTCTCTAATAAGAAGCCAGCCCTGAACTACCTGAATATTTCCCTGCCCGTTGCCTCCTGCTACCTGGGCAGACAAGGGGGCAGTGGGCAGGGAGGACGGTGCTGCAGGCGAGCCTGTAGCAGCCAGCGCTGGTGAAGCTGTTTGACAGAAATGGGACTTTGCCTGGATCAGTCTGTAGTGGCAGGTGACCACAGGCACGGTGACAAGCAGGACAAGGAGGGCACTTTCGTAGCAATATGTTACCCCACCACTCCTCGAATAACGATGTGTCTGCGGTGCTCGTGGTGCTCCTGGATGGTGCAGCTCCCTGGTACCCGCACCAGGTCAGTGCACGCTGCTCTCCCGGCTTTCCCTCGGCCTCCTGATGCGAAGTGCAAAGGGGAAAAGGTCTTTGGGACCTGGCACAAGCTGGAATGGCCCAGACTGGCCCAATTTAGGAAACCATGTGAATTCCAGGAGGAGTAAAGGAATTGTGCTGCGCTGGAAAGGTCAAAGCAGCAAACAGAGTCAGGGAGAGCTGCCCGTTAAAGAGCAGTGGGTGAGGCAGCGGCACAGCAGCGAGAGGTGACAGGGAACAGACCATTTCTGTGCCAGCTGTGTCAGCGGCCGGCCCCAGCGGGGTCTGGGCAGCCCGCACGGGAGCCGCGGCTGCGGGGAGGTGCCTCGGCTCAGGCACAGAGACACAGCCCTCCTCCCTCGCCGCACCAAGCACCGGGCACCGCACGGGCTCTGGAGCAGCTTTGCTTCCCGGCCGGCGACTACACTAGCGGGGAGCCTGAAATGCAAATGCAAATGAAATGCAAATGAAAATGCAAATGAAAACGCATTTCTTCGCAGCTGAGGCTGAAGCGTTTCTGGTGCCAAGGATTTGACCCGCAAAACACCCTAGTGTGTGCTTAATATTTTGCTTCCTGTCCTAGACTGCTCCTTCCTTCTCCCAACTCCTGGACTCCATGGTTCATTTAATGACGTGCGATCTATATCCATGTTCACCTGGAGTAGACCTGCACTCCCACTAGATAAAATGATGCTCACATGCGTAGGTCTGGCGACAGGAGTGAGTTATCTCCCACAGAGGATCTCAAAGCACTTTGCGTTTGTCACCCCACTTACAGAGGTGCAGAGACATGAACAAGTTTGTTAAACATCATCCAGCAAGATGAGTGCTTGCACCTGGGTGACTGGCACCAAGGACACGCTGCAGGGAGCTGCTGCGCAGGCACACGAGCCAGCATTGCCTGAATCAAGCCTGGGACACTCGTTTTAGTTTTCCCAAGTATTTTTGCAGGCAGTGTTGTTCTAATAACATGACGTTACCTGTCACACAGCAGGAGAGGGATGCCACGCTGTTGCTGGGGACAACCAGCTCCATTCGGCTCTGAGCTCAGCTCCTGGTCCCGGAGTCAGCAGCCAGCTGCATAAAGCCACCTAAATCTGAGACATCGAGGGGGAAAAGTGTTTGTCCCAGCTCCTGCTCTCTCCACTACAGCGACGATGCTAACTCTAAATCAAACATTTGTCTTGCACAGATTCGTCGGTTGCACACCAAGACATGATGTCGGTGTGTTTGGATTAATTTGTCAGGATAGACACCTGCAGACCCAGCCACTGGCGTGAGCCCCCGGCAGCCCCCGAGCCCCGGCTCCCACCTCCCCCGGCTGCCACAAAGCCGCCGCACGTGTCCAGCTGGGGCCGTGGCCGTCCGGGCACAGGCAGAGCCCTGCAAAGCGCATGAATGCCCGCCCGGCATCCCGCAGCAGGAGCTGGGCTTTGGGCCCTCAGGCTCTAAGATAACGAGGAGGCTGCTTCCCCAAGTGAATGTTTCTGCGGCGCGTTAATATGGAGATCAGTTCAAAATCGGGATGCTCAGACATGCACTTCCCAGCATGAGTGCAGGTGGAAAGGGAGGGTTCCCAGCAAGGGGTGCGTGTATGTGCTCAGGACTACTTTGAGTTTTTAGGAATGCTAGGGAAATTAGATATTTTTTGCCCCCTTTTGGTGCTTTCTGGAAAATCGCATGCCTTAATGAAATGCTCATGTGTGAGCTTTAAGTAGTCAGCAGCCCAAATAAGGTCCAAATCCATTTTCTTCATGTTTTGCCTGTTTCAGAGAATCCAAACTATTTTGGGGGATTTATGCCCATCATAAACCAAGCTCCTGTCCCAAATCAGTCACAGTAAGGTATGGCTGAAAATATAAAGGTTTAATACAAATTTGTGAGTAATTTGGTTCTTAATCCCAAACACAACCTCTCCCCTCAAATAACTGCAGTCCCTGCAAGATTAAATTCTCCCTACATATTGTTTGTAAATCTGATACCTTCTATAGAGCTTAGCTGGGTTTTAAGTTCTTAAATCATGGCTCTGTAATTGCACATCTTACTCAGTTTGTGATGCAAAGGGTTCCCAGGGAAGCTTTCGTAAAGATTTCTTCGTACCTGACAGTACTGTGTGACACTTGTATATATTTTGAAAGCTACAGTGTGGGGAATGCAAGAGGTCAATACTTTCAAAAAGCAAGAGGAGGTTGTGGCTCATGCCCTCATTTTACCACTGAGCAGCAGGTTCCGGAAAAATCAGGACATCTGCAAACTGCTCTTGAAGTGACTGCTTTGTTAATGATGGGGAATCCATTCCTCAGGCAGAAAGGGCTTGGGGAAAGGTAGGAATAGTCACCCTCCCTTGCCCTAGGCTTCGTTTTCTTCCAGTAATTAGCAAAATCCCAATTCACAATGGATAACTGAATAGCTGTTTTAAGTGTGGGCTACAAGGAGAAACAGGCAGTGATGAAAAGAGGCCTGAAACTCAGGAGACCTAGTGCAGTGCCAGACTCTCCCAGATGACCCCCGGCAAGTCCTTTGATCCTTATATCCCCCCTGGAAACACTGACAAGGAGCCGTCTCTGTCTCTCTCTCCTGCTCTTGTCAGCCTGGACTGCAGCCCCTTGGGGTCCGCACCGGCAGGACCATGGTCCACATCCAGCTGGAGCTGCACAGCGAAGGGCACGGGGTTTGTGGGGTGGGATGCTCATCCTGCCTTGTTTTTTAGGGGCCTCCTCAGGCCAGGATCATGCAGTGCTCCCTTCCCAGGGCTTAGTTCGCCTTGTGCAGCGAGCGTAGCTGGCAGGAGAGGCCAGCCGTAGTCAGGGCTCGGCCTCCCTCATCTCCTGCTACTTCATCCCAGTCCTCCCTTCCCCGGGGTCTCATATAGGAGCCTTTTCCTTCTTCTGAGGACTGTTTCAGGATCCAGAAGCACATTGCTGGGGCCACAGGCAGAGGCACAGGGATGGGAAATTACTGTAAGAGAAGACTTGTGGGTGAAGCTCAATTCTAATTCCCTGTTTGAAGCAGGAGGTTTTGTCTGCATCAGTGAGAGGGTGCCTGTAACGTGGGCTCTTCTCAAGGCAGCTGCTGGGGAGCGGTGAGAAAGCAGTCTCAGCACAGAGAAAATAGCCCTCAGCTTTACTGCACTTTGTCTGGACAGAAGCAGGATCCTGCAAAGGAACAGTCACTGCAAAGGACCAGCTACGTTAGTTTTGTCCATCCTAAACTCTCCAAAACACCTGCTTCCCTGGGGCTCACTGGAGAAATGCCCTGAAAACTGTGCCGCTGCAACAGGCAGGTCCTCTCTGCACCTCGCTCACTCAGCAAAACGTCACAGCCCAGTTATATTTAAGTCCTCAGCTTGAATATCATTGTTGTAACCTCCCATGGGATCTGCCTGGGCAGTATCATAATTAATAGTGCCCTTGCTCAGAGTACAAGTGGAACATGTGATGGCTCAGCTAGCTATAAATCACGACAGAGTTTCCATCTGGTCCAGCATCTATTTATACCTCACCAGCCCCAATTAACTTTGAAACTTGGGGATGGTGGTTAAGGAGAAAAATTGTTCTTGAAAAGTGTAATGGGATATGCAGCGATATGGATGGGAAGGAGGAGATGGTGGCGGCTGCTCGCTTCTCCGCAGAGGGAACCGCATATCCCAGCACCCCAGGGGACACCGAAACGCAGCTCCCGAGACCAGGTTGGCCTTTGAGTCAGTTCGACACCAGCTGTAAAATCCCAAGAGTGACAGAGAAGTTCAGGGCTGAGGGTCCGTGCCTGGATCCTAACGCACATCCCCTGATGCCAGCCGGGCGCCCGCCCGCCCCGAGCACTGCTTCCTCCCCCGGCCGCGGCTCTGCTCCTGTGTCTCAGCCAAAGCCAGTGGCTCCGCTGGGCCAGGGGGGGTTGTAGATCAGGTCCGGCAGCACCAAGCAGAAATTGCTCTTTGGAAAAGCATCTATGGGTGGTGGGATGAGCCTCTGCGGGGTGAGGGTCTCCTCGGTGAAGAAGCCTGGTCCACCAGGCTGATTACACTTCACTGGCAGTCATACCAGGTCAGCCCCATGGGGATGCTTCTAGGTCCAACTCCCCAGCCATATAATTGCTGCTCTTTCAAAAATCAAGCTGCTGTCAGTAGAGATTGGGAGACCAAAGCCTGGTATGAGCCAGGCAAGGGAACCCAGCAGAGTCCTGGGAAAATCATCATCATCCTGTGCGCACCCAGATTCCTTCAACAAGGGCACAAAATTGAGCCAGGAGGGCTTGGCCCAATTTGAAAAAGCTCCTCAGCAAATACTGCAGCACTGAAAGCATGAAGGTTTTCATCCTGGTTTACAGACCTGCAGTGCCACTTTCCTGATGCACACATCAGCCCGGCAACAAGCCCACAGCTGCCAGCTATTGAGTTAAAAAGCACAGCCTGGCCTGATGCTTGTCAGACCTGAAGTGTCTGGAGAAGCCTGAATTCATCAGGTTTTATCCAGCTCTGAGGAAGGTCACAGGTGTGAGACTGAAACCACTGTGGGTCGGTCTCTGCAAGCGCCCTTGGCACCGTTTTCCCGATGCTGCTCCCGTGACAGTGTGGTCTTACCACCCGCTGAAGGCTACGACTCCCTGCTCTGTCCCTGAAGTATTTTGTGGGGCGTTGCTCCAACCCATCTACATCTTCCTCACCAGGTTCTGGGGCTGGTTTGGGCTCAAGTCTTTATGTGCCACTCCTGCAGTGTTCAGGTGTGGCTGCAAAAACTTGCCTTGGGGCTGGCACAGGGTATAAGATGACCCAGTGTGAAGAAGCCAGCGGAGCCCCTGTGGACTCTAGCACGAGGGGCTATGTCTGGGTCACAGCAGTGAGGGATGGGTTGCGGAGAACCAGGGCTGTATCATCTCCTGGGCAGATCCCCAGCTCCGCAGGGCAGTGGAGTGGCTGGGGAAGACAGCGTGCAGTAGGCCTGCTGGGGACCATGCCTCTCTTTCCATCTACGCTGGATCAAAGCCCCAGAGAGAGGCACAGTGCGGAGAGGTTCTGCTATTGCCTTCCTAAAAAAGAAATTCTGCACCTGGTTCTTTGGTACCCATCTCTCCCATCCCTCCCTCCCTCTCTTCTCCCTCTCTCCCTCCTGCTTTTCAGCATTTTTGCTCTTGAAGCATTATTACTCCTGGAGTCCTGGCTGGCTCCCAGCTCAGGTAATTACACGCTGTCCTCTGGTATTTGAACAGGATATTTGTTCTCCTTGGTTTCCTGTCCTACACGCCTGTGCAGTGCTGCAGGCAGCCTGTCACCCCAAGCGAGCTTATTTCCCTGGCAAAGGCAGTCACCTCAGTGTGTCCAGCTCCAGCACTAAGTGGGCCTTTTGTAAACATGGGATTATGTAGATGCCTTCTCCAGGGAGCCCAGGTGGGCTGTAGGACTGCCTGGGCCGGACACCGTGCCCTGTACAGGTGTGGACCTGCAGTGTTATCCCCATCCCCACCTCAGTAGGAGCCAATTCAGCCTGGATTATTTTCCAAGAAAGCTCCCAGCCCCCCAGGTCCCTCTAAAAGGCTGTTTGCGGTTCACACCACGTCACCTCTTATTTGCAATAAACTTTCCTTTCAGTTAACTGTTTACAGAAGCGATCTCCAGAATTTACAGCATATACCTGGCAGGTAGGTAAGAGAAACAGAGTTAATGTATGCTTGTCCTGCTTTAAAACCCACCAGGACATCATGAACAGAGCAGTAGCATCGAGCCCTTTGCCTGCACTCCAGAAGCTCTGCTGTAGCAGACCACCACAGAGCCAGAGCCGGGCATCCTCCACCTGCCTCTGAGCTTTTTTCCACCATGCTCCTGGGCGCGGGTTGTTCACCATGGTGCAGCTTGTTCCACAGCAATAAAAACAAGCTCTAGGGAGGAAAAAGTCCTACTTTCAAGCAGATCAGATCTATTCTTGTGCTTTATTGGACTCCCTGTGAAGGAACCTTGCAGAAAGTTGGCAACAATTTGCTTTCTTCAGAGTTTCTAGCGCGGGAATGTCTCATCAGCTAAAGGCTTGCAGCACTTCAGGAAGAAGTTTCTTAGAGAAAAAGTGGAGCACAGTCCTGTTTCCTGAGGGTGGTGGAAGCCTTGGATGGTGGAACTCAACCCTGCGCTGGAAGAAGCCGCCTTCACCCGTGCTACCTGACCGCTGCAGAGCCTGTTAAGCTCACCGTGACCTCGGGCAGAAAGGAATCAATTTTGCTGTCCAGGCTGGGCTTGACATTCCAGCCTCTTGACAAGAAGAGTCCTGGGGCTCGATACCTTCTGCTTTGCGGTGTGCACACAAAGCAATGCAATATGTTATCAGCCTCACGCAGCTCCAGTTGAGTCTCAGTTTGCAGAGGGTCAGGCAAGGCGCAATCCTACAGCTGCCAGCTCCTTCTGTCCAGCTTCTGCTGACGGCAGCACGGCGCCGGGCTTTGCTGAAGTTGTCACGGTGCTGTCGGGCTGCAGCTGATTCCTGTAAAACACTAGAGAATAAGAGCTGCATTATAAAGCCACATTTTCCTTCCTGGGAAGGAACTCACTAGTAAGCATTTCGTAAGATTGGCATTCTTTTTTTTTTTTTTGCAAAGTCTCTGAATTTGAGCTGGGTGGTAGACAGGTGCCAAGCAGCCTGGGAATCAAGAAAGATGCCTGGCACAGGTTTGCTCCGCGTGCAGCAGTGATAACCCAGAGCAGCTTCTCTCCGCCACTGGTCTCAGCTTCCCAAGCGATGGGAGCGCTCCAGGAGGATGATTAGGCAGGGCCTGCTATTTTCTCACTCAGTTCCCACGAGGTTTCCTCATCCTGGTGCTTGCAGACTCTGCTGGCTCACGGCTTCCCTGTGCTCAGGACTGCTGGGAGATATTATTATCCCAAGGGCTGAGCCCCGGGGCAGGCAGAGCAGATGGCTGTCTCCAACAGCAAGAAAATAGAGAAAGGGAGAGAGTGGGGGAGAGTGAAATCTGTGACACCCGTAATGTTCATCAGTAATTATTTTCTCTTCAAACAGAGTTGTACTGGGCAGTAAAGAAGGCAATAGACCATATGTGGGAGACTGGCCCTATAGAAAACAAACACTGATTCCAAGTTTTCTTATGCATCCAGGGGAGGGACCAGTGTGTATTTCCTGGCCATGTTGTGGATGGAAGGCTGACTCAGACCTGCAGCATCTCACGGGGCAGCCAGGGGTGTCTGGGTTGCAGAAGATGAGCAAGGCCAGCAGAGGAATTGGCAGTTTGATAGACCCCTTGATGGCAGGAGGGTCGTGCTCCTGCCGTGGTCGAGCTAACCAAGGTGCAAGGGGTCACACAAGCACGTGCCCCACCGCAGCAATGCTGCATGGAGTTAATCATGTTACTGTGAGCCAGAGCACAGTCCTGGCTGCCTCTTCTCTTCTTGGGGGGTTTCTTCAAACCTTTAGCAGTGAGAAAGCCACAGAAGATGAAGCCATTTCGCCCCATGGAGATGGCAGTTGTGTGAATGCTGCGTGCTGGGTGCCCGGCACACTGAACAGGCCTTGGCTTCAACCGTGGGAGATGCTCAGGGCCCGGCGCTTGCAGGATGCTGTGCAGTTTGCCTGCCACATTTCACAGACCGCACTCAGTACCCCCGTGTGGGGTGGCATTTGTTACCGACCTCCTTCTCACTGAGCTAATTTGCAGCCTCGCTTTGCAGAGCAGCTCCACGTTCAGGCTGTGCTTGGGGACGGCTGGTGGCAGATGGTGTGCGTGTGATGGCGAGGCAGTGCCACGTCACAAGCTCTCTGAGACATTTGGCCAGGCTTCCTGACAGCCACGTCCCACCACCCGGGAGTTCAGCTTTCTGGCAGAGCCAGCTCTCCACTTCTGAGGAGCGCTCCTCTCCCTGTCACCAGGCAGAGCCGGCATCAAACGCTTTATCTTTGCTTCCTTGCAGGCCAGGGGCTCGTTGGTCGGTGGGGCTGCCTTCTGCCCAGGACCAGAGAAATCTGCTGCCACAGCAAAAGCCACACAACCGAACGGGGAGCGATGGTCCCCTGCGAGTCTGGACCACCCCCATCTGCTGCATCACACCCTAAACTGCACTGTGTGTTCCCTCTGGTGAGGAATATCTTATTCCCATGCTTTTGGAGAAAACCCAGCACAAGCAAGCCATAACTGATGGTAGATATGACAAATTATGATGATCGTGGGAATGGTAGCGTCACAGCTTCTTCGGTGTTTCTTCAGATTTCTTCCATTATTTAGATATACGTGTAGAGAAGACCACAGAAGGATGGACCTATAAAGAAGTTATATAAAGAAGCATCAAAGGAACGCGCGACGAAGGATAGTAGCACCAGTCCTCTGAAGACTAAAAGAGTGTAACAGCCTGGGCATCTGAGCTCAAGAACCCACACTGCGCTTTGTCTTGGTACCTTCTGGTTGTAGGATCCGTGCAGCTGCAGTGTGAACTTGTCATTGCCGGGCTTTCGGGGTGTGGTTCCCAGGACATTATCCTGATCTATTACAATTAGTTCTTGTGTTAATGCCATTAACCACAGGGCTGTATGTGTCCACAGGAGGTTCCCAGGCACTGTGAGGGGGCTGTCACGTTATGCGCAGGTGGAGGCTTGGCTGCCCTCCTGCCTGCCATGGGTCTTCTCCAGGACTGAGGTGCAAAATGACAGCTTGGGCGGATGAACGTGGTTTGCTAATGCTACAGCAGGTCCTGTTTTGTGGCTCCTATGGTCACAGACAAGCTGCAGAAGAGCAAGACTGCAGCCTATCCTGCTCCTCTCCCTGCCTGCTTTTAGATGGCATTACAGCATCCAGCTAAAAGCCTGTGCCTGGCACTCCTGGCTACTGATGGCTCTTTCACCAGCACTGCTTGCACCCTGGGAAAAAGGCTTTGTCCCTCTGCCTGTAGCTTTGGCTGCAGAAATGAGCTCTCTATGTGCTTTCATTAGACTAAAGGAGGGGATCATTTGAGACCTGGGCCCATTTGCAGTACAGGCTCAGAACAGCCAGAGATGCAGATGACAGGATTTGATTGAGTCCGTTTCCCAGGCAGGGCAGGGTATGGCCCCCTGACAGTGGTGTACATTTGCCTCTATTCTTACTCAAAGGTCATTAAATTAAGATTTCATGAGACCTCATACTGTTATAAATGTTGCTGAGCTCATTTCCCTCACTGGGCAGTGATTTATCTCTCAGGCTTGATAAAATGACTAAGCTAAAAAATGTCACCCGGTGTCACTGAGTTGTAAGTAAAGTAGAAGGAACAGGAGAAAGACACAATGGATTTTCCTACCAAGGGAAACATTAATAAATGGTTTCTTCCTGATGTTCTCTCTCACTCTCCTGATTAGTCCTCTCTCATTCATCCTCAGGACCTGCCGAGCACAAATGACACCCCCCATTCTGCACCAGAACAGAAAGCAGATGCCCCTGTGCAACATTCTGCCTGCAAAACCCCTTTAGACGCCCATTTCTATCTCACCTTGCTTAGTAGCTGATATATTTGAGGGGAAGAAAGCAAGAGATCAGAGTACCTCAAGAACTTCATACTATCACATCCAGCCTTGTCTACTGAAATTTTTTATACCTTCTGGCAGGAATGGTTTGGAGGAGGCAAGTGGCAGCACCACAGAGTGAGGACACAACCCTTTCTCTCTCCTTGTCCAGCAGTGCAGTGGGTCACTTACAAAAAATTACATCCTGGATTCATTTGCCTTCCTTTCTGTCTGTGGATAGGTTGCAGACTCCTCTACTTTCTTCAAATCTAATGAAGCATATGATTTTTGTCTTGAATCCTTACTCCCAGGAATGAATGCAAAAAATTAGCTTTGTTGCTTAGTTGTGACTGATCATGAATCACATTAAATTGCTCCTGTTCCCTTATTGGACATGTTGGCTGGTTCCTGGTATGTGTTATTGAATTACTGCTCTGACAGAGAAGAAAGCAACTGAGTGGCAAGTGAGTCCAAAAGATCCAGGAAAGAGGGAGGTTTGGGTATGTCACAGGACCACAGCCTTCTTGGTTTCCCTAATAACCAGAAAAATTCAGTGTTTATGTCTAGGAGTGTACTTAGAACGGGAAGCAGAGCAATGGGCTTTTGAGGTTTTTTTCCCTAGGGTTTCTGAGCACCCTAAAATCCCAACCATGTGGTGGGGGTGCATTCAGAGAAGGCCCAGGGTACATGTGCAGCCTATCTGGCAGACCCCAAAAAGGAAGGGCCAGCTGTGCTCACTCAGGACAGATGCACTGTGCATGTCTATCAAAGCCATTTTGCTTGGGTTGTATCAGATGTATCATGCAACAGCCTAGCCCATGATCAGGAAAAAATGGAGAATAGAAATATGGGAGCCCTTACACAATACTCCAGCATAGCAGAAGGCTTCATACAAGCAGAGATAAGGTCGATTGTCATAAAGATTGTTCAGAGGAGAAGAGCTAACCAAGAATGGGAGATGTAGAGGGGGTTAAATGTGGGCTGAGGAAGGCCCCGTGGGTATCAGGACATTGGAAAGGTGTTTGTTTCAAAAACATTTTTGTGTGAGAGGATCATGAACCATGCTTCAGCCATTTTCTATTTCTTTCCTCTTAGTGTTCACAACTCTCTCCTGGACTGCATGCAGAATCACAAAACCTTTTGAACATCGTGGTAAAGCAAATAAATGAAGGGAGAAACAGTGGACACAGAACAGTGTATGTGTGCATAGAAACTTGCATCATTGCAACGTGCTGAGCAAAGCCACTAAACCACAAATGAGGAACAGGAAAAGAAAAGCAGCTTGACACTGCCCCTTTGTATGACCCACCACATGCAGATCACATAGTTACACCAGCTTGACAAGAGCAGAAATACTTGTCTTTCTTCCGTTAGTCCATATTGTTATTCTGAGGAGCTTATTAATGCTGAAATGTTGGCTCTTCCATCTCACTTTGCTTTCCTATTGTGGTAGTAGTGTTGCTGTATTCTGGTTTAAGGTAATAATAAGTGAAGCAAGAGCACCTTTGGGATGTAGAAGCTCTTCTTCAGATCCCTCTGTCCAGACTCCTTATTTCCTCACACTATCGCATCTACAATACCACAAGGCCTAGAGAAGGCCATATGTGCTCAAAAGCTCATCTCTGTTTTCCAGCCAAATCAGTTAGTCTGCTAAAAGCTATTCCCCCTCTGCCCCGCTGTTCGCCTCTCCCGCCCGCAGCCGATGGGCTGCTGGTTTGAGCGCGGCTCTGGGACATCTAGTGGCTGGTAGCCCCTGCAGTTCCAGGGCTCACAGCAGTTTTGCGAGGCTTCCTGCAAGAAATCTGGCAGAAAGATTTAAAGCAAAAAGACACACTCTGTCTCAGTTCCTGGGACTACAGCTACAGATGAATTCATTCCTTGATACATTTATGTTTGCAAAACCTTTAGGTATGCATTTACGATGGGCTTGTTATCCCTTTGCATCTCAAACTCACCCAGCCTGGGAAGCCATCTTCTGCTATTTTCATTTCAGTGTTTCTTTACCATAGTTGCTTATTTATTAAGGGCTTTTTGTGTTCCAAGGCAGCTGGCATTAACATAGATAATTAGATGATGTTGTGGTAATCCAAGGGTAAACGCATTAACACATTCCCATGCACTGTCCTGGCCTTTGGCTGATCTGTGAGTATTCGATAAATTAATCAGGCCTGAAATAAAGATGTTTTGCAGAACCAGGCAGATCTTTAATATGAGTAGGGAAGTCTCAACTGGGATTTTCAAGAAAGCCTCAGGCTCTTAGAGGCCCCAATCCTTATTCCTGCAGGATTCACCCTAGGCAAGAACCTAGAGGAGTCAAAAAAGGAAGCAGGACTCCTAGTGTGATTTTCCTGAAGCTGGATAGTCTCAGATCAGCTGTAACATCCTGGCCAGAGATCTGGTGACAGTTGGTGGCTTTCTGAGAATTTGAGCAAAAACTCAGCTGTGTCTTCTCTTCAGCCTTCAATGCAGCCTATTCCTTTTCAACCCTGATGACACCTATTAACCCTGAGCAGAGGAAAGAGTATATCTCAGCCAAAGGGAATGCCGGGCTACCGGGAGAAAGGATACAGTGCTGAAAGGAGCTACGTAACTGTGGCAATCTTTTCTGATTTCATGTTTGTGTCCACACTGCTCTGAAAAGGTGACCTGAGCCACAGCTGGAATTCCAGCAGATGACCCAGAGCAGACCCACCAGCTCTTACCCATGCCGAAGCCTTCGGGCAGCCAGCTGGGTGTCTCCTGCAGTGCATCCAGCCCCGCAATGTCAAACTAACAGCATAGGAAGCTCCTGGGTGTCCTATGTTCTCCAGAGTACATTCTCTGATGTGTTATACTTTTTTTTTCCATCTATACAAACGCTAAGAAGAGGATCAGTTTTCCCTGATTCCTGTCTAGGAATCCAGCTGAGGAAACTAAGGTGGCCCATGAACAGCCCACTGATTGTTTCCTGGCTCTCCTCCTGGAAAGTGGGACTAACCCACACTGTTGGGAGAACAGGGCTCATGATGTTGAAGGGTTCATTAAAAGGTGGGTGTCAAAGATGACTCAGTTGGAGACCTTCTCCTGGAGTTAGAGGACAGCTTAAATTGTTTCTTTAAAAACACAAGTGAATCTGCAAAAAGCTGACATGCACAGAAGACAAACCTCAGGCCACCTCATGTGTCCACCATTGCTCGCATCAAGAGGTTGCCATGAAGAAACTTTTTGGTCAGTGTTCTTCCCTTCTGCCTGGGATAAAAATATGGTCTGTGCTTGGAAATCATACCCTGGTTTCCAAATGCTTGTCGCTAAATAAGCTTCAAAACTAAAGTGAATCTTGGTTTTGGACTCTTTTTTGTTTTGCCAGATCAGGCTGTCTTACAGTTCGGCAGAGAGATGACATTTTGTTTTGTAAATACCCACAGACAGAACCTGAGATTTCCTTGAAAGGCTTTACAGCTTTGTGAAAAAGTAGACCAAATCTAGTAACATACTGAATTTTGTTACTGAAATTTCAGGAAGATCAGTGTGATAAAACGTCCTTAGTTTGCCCTTGGGAGAAATGGTACCTTCATTATAACAAAACAGCTTTTTCATATGGAAATAGCAGGTGGCAGGAGTGAAAACAGACTTTCATTTTCAGAAAAACAGATGGAACAATTCCAAGAAAAGTGGAATAGCAAAGCTAGGTTGGAATTGTGCGCAGTTTTATTCTGCAAAAATATTCTACTTTTGCCATGATGGAAGTGAGAGAAGGTGTCACCCCCATACACTCTGTGTTTATCAGTCCAATCAATATACCTCAAATACAAGAGTCTGCTGTAAGGACCAGAGTTTAAATATAAATTAGGAAGAAATCTAGTTTTTTGTTTGGGAAAGCTCTAGAAAGCCTATCCCAGAGCTGCACATGAAACTTCTGGGGAGAAAAAGCAATTAAGAGCAATGAATATATGAAATAATCCTTAGGGCCAGTGTCAGGCAAAACTGAACTCACAGCTTTCAGTGCTGTGATTTATTAATCCTTTTATCAGGCCTATGCCATCCTCTAAATTATTTTCCAGCTCTGACTGCTGGTAAGCATTTCCTTGGAAGCTGTGGACTGTTAAACTATTAATGGTCTAGTGGCAGGTGCTTATTAAGGAAAAGACACCTTGAACAACAAACCAGAATAAAGAACAGAAATCCAGTTGGAGATGGTCTCCTTCAGAGCTCTCACCCTGACTTGCCTGAGAAAAGTGAAGGGGTTTTTTGAGAGTCATTTGCGTGTGGAGGCAGAGGAACGGTCATCTCCTCTTCTGCGATTGATTTATTGCACATCGGAATTTGAGATTTAGGACAGAAATGGAAGGATGGAAATTGTTGTCCTGTTTAGGAGCAGATAAAACTCCACCCTATGCTGTAAATTCTTTTTTGAACATCAGGGCTAGCACAGGATGGAGGCTAAATATTTCATGTATTTATTCTAATTATAAAGAAACTCTTTAGACCTCTAGGCAGCTTGTATCATTCTTTAAACTGCCGATTTTTAGGCCTCCAGATAGTTCCTATTTAAAAGGAGCAAAGCAAACACCAGAAACCATGGCTGGACTTTGAAGTATGGCCCGAAACAGATACATACTGCTGTGAGAGGAGCTGCCTTTCCCCAGAGACACTCAGAGAAAACATCATGCCTGGCTCCCCAAGGCTTTATACCAAAGAAGGAGTTCCACCACTCTGTGTATTAGGGAGAGGCTTCTCCCATATTTGCTATAAGGGGCCCAGACTTGTCTAAGTTGATCTCACCAAACCCCAAAGGGATCCATCCTTCTCCTTTGTCTGCATTTCCCCATGAAGAACCTGCCCCCGCTGAGGCCTGAAACATTATCAAAATCTTAACTGACCTAACTCTGATTGCAACATGGAGGTATATTTCTTCTGTAGATACTTTTCTACCAGAAATCACACTTCAAAGGCACCTGGAAGATAGCTGGTTGTGAAAAAGCTGGAGCTCTGCGAGCCCCAGGCAGCCAAGCCTTGGAGCTGACACTGGCTTGGAAGATCTGCACAGCAGACTGGTATGAAATACCAAGAGAGCAAAAGAATGAGAAATCGGGAAATGGAATAGTATTGGTATTTCCTAAAGATCAGAGTTTCCTATAAAATGAACGCTTGCCACGCAATTTCAAAATATCAAGAAAATTACCTTTCTTTAGTACTTGTCGGAGACAGCTAATAAATAAAGATCAGGGTTTGGGAAGCTACATCTTCAAAGCTCTCTTAACATGCTGCTTTGAAACTGGGTTTCCTTAAGGTCACTGAGTTGGCAGCTTTGAAGGGCTTGCTACGTGTTCCTTGGCTTGAATTTTTTTAGGCATTACCTGGCCTCAAGTGTACATGACAACTCTACAGGTCTCAATGGCTACAAAATTTACAGCAATATATTCTGTTCCATTTCTGCTTGGTTTTTGCACTGGCACTATTTACAAGCTGAACATAAATTACCTGAGTTTAATTCATGACCTGGAGTGCAGTCCATTTCCCCAGAAATAGCATTCTCTGTTTGGGACACTACTGCCAAAATTGCATTCCTGGAGCTGAATTCCTATCCCATCCAAGACATTTGCTCTGCCCATATTTCCCATCATACTATTTTATACTATTTAGGTCATTTATATTTTCATGCTCCCACAGTTACTTCTTATATGTTGCTTTGTTGCTTTGCAATTATGCTCTTAACTGTGTTCCCTAAAGTCACCTTCAGACCTGTAAACACCTTCAAATTAAAATTGCCATTTGACTTCAGTCCAAATTGCATTTAATAGAAAGGCTGTACTAAACCACTTGCATTCCTTGGACAGAAGGAAGAACTGAAAGTTGCCCAAACAAAGTATTATTTAGTCTAGCATTTAGCTGGCAGGGACCAGGAGGAAAAACGTGCTGCTCTTTGCTTTAAATGTTGCTTTAATTAAAGTTAACAATAATGCTAATACTAATTCTATCCTATACAAGACATTTATCCCTGATCCCAGCTTGGTTGTGAATTTAATTCTAACTTACATAGTTCTAGTTTTAACTTCCTCACAGCTGTCTGTAATGTCACAAGCAGCTTATGTACAGAGAAAATACAAGACAGACATGAAATGTAGAAATTCTTCCCTTGGGGCTTTTCAAATTTCCTGTTGCAGAAATATTAATTTTAAAAATACTGATTGTTTTCCCTTTTTGTGTCCCATGTTGCTTCCTTACAAGCCTCCTCATCTCCACCATGTACAATTCAAAGCAGCACCACAACCAGCACTGACACACAATAACATTTTAATATACCAACCAGACTTCTGCTGGACATCCCAGCCGTCAGTTCCAGCAGGGCAGCTGTGATCGCTGTCATAAACCACTATGCTAATCCCATTTGGGATCCAACACCTAATACAATATTTAGTGATCTGTGAGATCCAGCTCTAGAACAACCAGAACGGAACGTCCAGGCTGTCGACAACTCTCATACATAGAGCAGAAGATAGAGAAAATGAGCAACAGAAGAATCAAGAAATAAAATATACTTAGTAGGTAACGATTACATTTTGTGAGTGCTCTTGCTACAGCTTGAAAGTGTAACACCTTCCGTTTTCATTCAGAGAAAGACTGCTGGGTAGCCGGAGAGATCTCCATTGCAGGGACAGTGATCATGCAGTGCCATCAACCGTCTGCTTCTGGTATCCACATCATCTGAGACCTATTGCTTTCAAGAAAAACGACCGAAAAAAAAAATTGCAAAAATTGAGTAACTCATCAGGATTTTATTTCTGACTGAAAGTTTATCAATTTAAATACGGTATTTTGTTACAAATCTCAGGCTCACTTTTCTTGTGCAAGAAGTCGAACACCTGAGGGCAGGTACCTTGCTGTTGAGAGCAGCAGTTGAAGCAGCTCAAGCACTTGTGCCATCTGCTGGGAACTTATTTTAGTGTTGCTGCTTGCACGGGGAGCAGACCCAGCCCTCCTGTTCAGCAACAGGCCATCTTTGACAACGAGGTTGTTCTGCTTCTTTCAACTGTTACTGATGCTAAGTGAACTAAATGCTAGAGAAGCATTCTGAATACTGAAATCCGCTCTCTGTAGTGAAAGCAGTTGCAAAAAACAGAAACAAACTGTCCCTGCACACCTCAGCTGTCTGCAGAGAGGCTCCTTCTAAAGGCGAAGCCTATTATGTAGCCAGGGAAGAGCATGGGTCTCAGAGTTCTTGTAATGAACCGCTCCTCTAACGAGGGGACTCCATCTCAGTCATGGGCTGTCTCCTTTTCCAGAGCAGAATCCTGTGATTTCCTTCCTTGCAGTTTTATTCTATGTGTGCCTGCAACTCACCGTGAGCATGACAACAAGCGTACTCTCAGCGCGGCCGTTCCACCCTGTGCAGAGCAATGACAGGGTTAACACTGACCAGCTGCTAAAGCCAAAGACCATTTGTATTTCTTTGTGCTTATTCACCTGAAATATGTCTCTTTGGGAAAACACAGAGCGATATATTTTCTACTGGAGAGTCAGGCAGGCTGGTCTCTGTGTTGAGCTTGTTTATTCACGGATCAAGCCTGTCCCTGACATAAAGGCTGTTCTTTCACAAAGTTTTGGATCTTCTGTCTTAGATCTTTTGAGCAGCATCAAGCTGATGTGCACTTCTTCCTCTGAAAGGTGACACCTTCTTAAACTTGGTGCTGTTTCAGAGCTCAGGTTTGGTGTTAGTTCCAGCCTTCACCCTTCTGTGCCTGGAGAAACTGCAGGATGCATTGCTTTGCTTTCCCATCCAACCAGGCATACAAGGACTAGGAGGACCCCAGGCTAAGATGAGCTCAAGGAGGAACGAGCTGTATTATTAATTCAGTTGTCTCTCAGAGGCCTCTGGCCCACCAGGGACCCAGCCACAGGAGCTCGGTAAAAGCAGAGGGTGGTATTTTCACCTCTGTGACTACACAGTGCTAAATTGCTCTACCTGGATATTGTGATGGAGAATGCACGGTCCAAAAATACCAGCTAATGAGGACTGCAAGTATTTCAGAGGTGATGGTTGGCATTTGATCCGGGCAAATTGGAGGAGCAGTACGAAGGGAGCAGGGTGCACCTCACTGGAAGTAGGAGGCATGAGCTGTGACAACGTGGGCAGGGCAGTGACGAGCCAGGGCAGGCAGCAAGGTGAGAAGGTCGAGGGAGGTACAGCAGGTGACTAACTGAGTAGGAGTCGACAGTACACGTCTACAAACCAAGTGTTATATGCAGATACACGTGAAAGAAGTGTTGGATACAAGTAATTCTGCCATGAATCAGCACTCCCAAGGCCTCAGCAAGAAAACTGGTAAAGGCCCAGACAGAAACTGGGGAAATAGGGGCTATGGAAAAGATATGGGGAAAAAAATAAGTTTCACCTAGAAAAGCAAAAAACAAGAGAGAGACATGACAACAGCTGATCTAGCTGAATCACTGTTTGCAGCTTAAGATAACTTGCGGGTGCCAAGTAATTTTGCCCCTGGCTTTCCAAAGTAATTAACCTTTGGACCGAGACTAAGCAGGAAACTAATGAAGTCCTTCCATCACCAAAAATGAATTTGACAGTGACTTTGACAGGACCAGGATTGTATCTGAAAGTGTAAGAGAAAATTGGGCTCTGGGATATTGTAATTGGACAGAGCGTCTTTCAGCTCCAATACTAATGCTTTGACAAGTGGTACTGCTACGAAGTTGAGACTTGGGAGCAGGGTGAGGTTGTGTGTTCAGTCATTTCTTATCCAAAGGATTACATGCATTATAAAATTGAACTCTTTTCCTTGGATTCCTTCTTGGAGACCAAGCTAGACTTTTCCTCATGCCCCAAAAATGCTCTCACCATTTCTCTAGTGAATGTCATTTTTTACAATTGCATAAAACTTCTTTAGCCATTAAGGATCTTGTTTTCTCAGTGAAAACATGCAATTTAAATTGTAGGAAGGGAACCACTACTAAAACAGTGTCTAAAGGTGACCTTGCAATTGAAACCATTTGTGAACTTCCACGACGGCGCACAGAATGTCACCCATTGTCTGTGGTCTGCAGGGACGTCCCTTAGCGTGAGGTTCAGCCAGAGAAATAGCAAGAAAACTAAAAATGCTGCCTTCTTGCCGCTCAATAAGGTGCTGCAGTTCCCAGCCAGAGCAGTTCTCTCCTGGAGAGCCACTCTACCTCTTTATTGCGGTTGCATTGACCAGACGCACCAGGGATTGCCCTACGTGTGCGAAACCAGCTCGGACAAGCCGAAGCGCCCAGCGTGCAGGGTGCCAAGGCGGGACAGGGCGAGCAGGCCTTACTCTGGCCGGGTTTCTGCAGCCGGGGCGGGGGCGCCAGGCCCCGGGCCTCCCCGCAAAACCGCCGCCTCGGGGCGGGAGCGCCGCGCTGAGGGGAGGGGAGGGGAGGGGAGGCCCGCGCCCCCGGGGCGCCGGGCGGCCCTGCCGGGATGGCGGCGGCTGAGGGGGCGGCGGGGGCGCGAGCGGAGCCCCGCCTGTCGCCATGGCAACCGCGAGGCCGGCTGGCGCCCGCCGCCGCGGCCCAATGGGGAGGCGGGAGGGGGCGGCGTTGCACACCCACCCACCCACCCCCCCCCGGCGCCGGAAGGGGCGTGGCGGCGGCGCCGGAAGCGGGGCCGCAGCGCCGCAGGGTGTGTGTGTGTGTGTGAGTGTGTGCGTGCGTGCGTGCGCCGAGCGGCCGCCGCGCTCCCGCCGCCTCGCCTCGCCCGCCGCGATCCAGGCCGCGGTGCCGCCGCCCCCGACAGGTGAGGCCCCCGGGGCTCCCCCGGCCTCCTCCAGCGCCGGCCTTGGGCTGCTGCGGCCCCGCCGGCAGGGGAGGCCTCCCCACCCCCTTCCCTCTCCACCCCCGGCCTCCCGCTCCCCCCCGTCGGCGCGGCCTGGCTGCCCCCGGGAGGGTCCCCCCGCGGCGCGTACCGGGGGGGGGGGGGGGCGGCGGGCCCTGCCTCCTCCCCGCCCCGACTAACGGTGTGACCCTCCCTCGGCTGCCGCTGCGGAGCCCGGGCGGGCGGCGCCGCCTCCTCCCCGAGCGCCCAGCCCTGCCCCGCCCCGCCCCGGTGAGTCACTCGCTCCCCGGAGGGCGAGGCCGGCCGCGCACACCTGGGCCGAGCGGCCGGGGGAGGGAGCCTGGGCCCGGCCCTCCCCGCCCCGCCGCGGTCAGTGTAGGCCGCAGCCCTCCTCGTCCCCGCGGCTCCCCGAAGCGGGAGAAGGGCTGGGGCGGCCTCGCGAAACCGGGAGCTCGGCGCCCAGCCGCAGCGCTGGGCCCTGCCAGCGGGAGGGGGGAGGTGGCCGCTGCCGTTTGTGTGCCGGGTGGGATGAGCCTGCTCACGTAGGACCGAAGGTGATCACGGAAATGGCGTGAATGCTTTGGAAGGAAATGATTTTATTATTCTTTTTGATCGTTTGTGTCCGTTTGGGAATAGAGGTGCGTTTAGGGAGGATGCCAGAGGAAAAGAAGGTTGCTGCAACCCAGCCCCAGTCTACAAAAAGGCTGGGCAGTAACCCAAAGCTAACGGCCATAGGTTTTGTTTGAGGGATGTATAATCAGATATTAATTGGGATGATCAAATGTTAGTGGCATACAGTCCCTCTGTTAGCATATGGGAGCAAAACGCTAACAGGAGATCTAATGCAGAGATCACAATATAAATTGGTTGCTTTCAGCTCAATTCCTCATTGATAGCTAAAACACCTTTTCTGGTGGCAGGAAGACAAACTGCACCTCATGCAGCGACATAAAAGCTGAATCCCTACATAAAAATATCAGAGAGTTTGAGAACATTTATAAGGTTTTGTAGCTTCAGTGACTGTAGGAACATTTGCGTCTTTGTATGCTCACTGCTGCAGGGCACCTCAGAAATTTTAATACTTCTTTATGAAAATAAAAGCTTTTATTTTGAAATAATAATGAGACGTAAACTGATCTAGAAAAGAAACAAGTAAGAATGCTAGTGCTTTTTTCAGTCTTCATATTAAAGGACTGCAAAAATATAGCCTGTATAATATTTTGTTTATTAAATTGGTACCAATAAAGTGGTAGACTCATTGCACAGATGGGCCTAGTGCAGTTTTCTCAACCTCATTATGTCAGTACCGCATGTTCTGATCACTGCTATTTTGATGTTGAGCCTTTTTTTTTTTTTTTCCCCTAAGCATGCCTTTGCCAGTATGCAGCTTTTTGTGCTGCATGTGAATAAACTCAGATGAGGAGGAGTTAAGTAAATAATTATTTGAATAATGAGGTAAAAAGTTAGTATTCTAATCTGTCTGGTATCCTAATAAATCCCAGTAAGACTAGGCATTACAGTAGTGTGCCTTTTATATGGCTGCACTTTTTGCCCCACCCTGTAATATAAATACTCTCAGTTTATTATTAACAAAAGGGATTTACCTGTGATATGAATACATTAGTTTGGCACAAACTTTATGCCTGGGGGAAGATTTTTTGGGATAACTCACTATTTCCACCTGGATTCTACCCAAAACCAATTCTGCTAGTTGGAACAGAAAGGTGTTGCCATGTAAGTATATTGTACTTTGGAACTTCGTGCTTGTCTCCACCTGCAGCTGTCCTGTGTGAAGTGCCACAGGTATGTAGCAGTGCAGTCCTTTGCAGCCTGCAGTCCCTCATTTCAATGACATTAAGAAGAACCAGGCTACTGTCGCTAAATTTAAGTTGTCCATACAATATTAGTATTGGTTCTTGTCACAGAAATGTCATAATTGTCTATGGAGATTGAAAACAGTTGAATGTAATTTTATTCAAAAGTTGTATTGGTCAGTTTTAGGAAGCAGCAAGTAATGATGGCAGAAGATGGTCAAAGCAGGTTTAGGCATGGCTTTGATAGAATGTTAATTTTATCTGAACGTTTGCATAAAGATTTGAGCTGAAGGCCAGCGTGTACAGTTAGTTAATCAGTAGATGCAGAGGAGGCTGATGTTATGCGCTGCACAAGGTCAGCAAGAATATCACAACTGTGAAGTCATTTTCCTTTTTACCTCTTTATGTTTGTCATGTATTTTACTGAAGGAGTTGTTATACCCAAGCTCTTGACAGTTGTGGAAGATTTCACTGTTCAGATCTTAGCAAACACGTTCCTTTTCTGATCAGTTATTTACCAATACATGGTAGCCTTTGAGGGAACCAAAATAGAGAAGCAACTAATAAAATAAAATGCCTAGTACTGTGATAAATCAAGGAAGGTTCCTTGCACTTCGTTTAAAGAGCTGATTCCTTTCTTATAAAGAATATCTGTTGGGAGCGATGTCTACTTGACAGTGAATGCCGTCAACATCATGCAGATACTTGTATCAGCACGTGTGTACCTGAATTATGGAGAAGGATTTTCCATTTGGTTTAGAAATAGTATCTCCAAAGCTCTTACTCTATGTAATTACAGAACTGTAATTTAAAATACCACTTACCTCATGTGAATGTTTAATTTTTGAATGAATTGCCCATCCAGAAATGAAATAATGTATGTTCACATACTGTTGGAAGATCGAACTACAAGTTCTGTACCAGTCTGCTGCTTTTCCTGTTACAATTTGAATGGACTTACAGAGTTGGTGGCTGAGAAGTATGATTGCATCCCATTTCACCAAATCTGGTTTTACATTCATTTCTCGCATGAAACATGCAGGTCTCTTAACCTGCATCTCTGTCTGACTCATTAGGGACCGCAGTGTCAAGCCACTAATTGCACTGCTTTGCTTTCTCACCAATTTTTTTACAAAGTGGAAGTGTTTGTCTGATAGATTCTAATGCTTGCTATAAAGAGAAAAACAGTATACAAAAATCAATGACTTAATTAGCATCAGAAGAACAGGTCATCGAGAGCAGCAGACTTCAGGCCAACATAGGCTTATTAGTATTGTCTTGTCAGTTCAATATGTTATGTAAGCCATATACTTTTCAGTGTCAGTTTTCATTTGATTTCTACAGACTTTAAACACAGTTACTTCTGATCTGTTTTGGCTTTGTCCTAAACAGCTCATCAAGATTGGAAACAATAAAGGCTACGAAGCAGATGTAGTAACTGCTGAGCAGTAAGATGTAGTTCTCAAGCTCCTGCAGTCTTCTGAAGAACGTTATCTGTATGTTTCCTCAGGCTCCTGCAGTCTTCTGAAGAACGTTATCCGTATGTTTTACTCCTCAGCTGTAACTGAGACATAACCCTCCAGTTCTGTGTGTCCATCCACTCTTGAAAGATCTGTGTGTGTACTGACCAAAGATGCTGTTCCCAGGATGGTCGCACCATCCCCTTCTACTAAAAATAGCGAGGCAGATAGATTAATGCGTTTTACAGGTTCTGACCTTTGATGCTTTGTAATATGTTTCAGAGTCTCGTCTACACAGGCGTAAAGCTTTTCTGGGGGTGGGAAGCAAGCACATGTAACTTTTAGTACCTGTATACATGCTATTCTGCAATTGTAGGAGAGATTGGAAGAGTTTAAGCTGTATGGGAGATAGAGGAAAAAAATAACAACAAAAAAAATTGAGTGTGGGATTTAGGGTGATTCAAACTTCTGGTAGCTGGTACTATTAGCTGCAACTCCTGGTTAGTGGTTGGCATTCCTCACTGGCAATAGTGCCCAGCCACTTCTTTTGGGGGGGCTACTAAGTTGTGGTTTGATAGATTCTTAAGAATTTGAAATGTGTTAACGCATCTAACATGAGAATCTTCTGCTTAGAACGGGCAACTGTCAGGACTCCTCCATGGCTGTGATCTGCACGTCTCCGCTCCTTTTTCCATCTTCCCTCTTTCCCCCTTGCCGATATGGCATGGCTTCATTAGTGCTAGAATAGATCATTCCTGTCAGCCTCCTGTTCATCACCTTTGTGTGTTTTGCTCCTAGCTGCAGGTAACTTTTGTTAGATGGCTTCTGTTTGTGGCCTAGGAGTATTTTTAGCTGTAGGCTTTGCTTGTTTCAGACCGTGGCACACTGATCCATTGTTAGAGTGTGGCTTTCATCTCCTCTATGGGAGGGACCAGCTATAACTGATAGTTGCTTCTTTGCCTTTTCAAACATCACTCCTTTCCTTGTATCTTTTTTCCTTCTGGCAAACACTTCCCTCTTTTGGAGCTCAAGCCAGCATAGCTCTGCAAAGCTCTCCCCAAGCTTCTAACAAGGTAAGCAATGGAGAATCGAATAAGGATTTTAAGCACTCCTTTATGCAGCACCCTGTGAACAAAATAATGGTAGGCTTACTGTTGATTGCAGATATTTTAGTGTGGGCAGTAATTTTCTTACTGCATTTTAGTTTTGTTAAATTCATGTTATTGAATAATACTTTGTGTGTTTCATAGCAAACCTACTGGCAGTACAGATACTAAGATTAATTAAGTAACAACTCAGGCCCCTGTATACTGAATTTTTATGTCAAAACTAAGCCAGTGAAGTTCCTCAGAATTCCATCTTTGGTAATCAGTTTGAGTTACATTTAAGATGTGCATAAATTAGTTGCATTACTGATGAAAGTTGTTTGATGAGAAACAGCATTCTAATGCTTTGTGCTGGTATTTCGCCTGTATAACTGATATGTTTAACTGGTTTCTGGATCTCTCTTTATCCACTACATCTTTATGCCCTTGCAGTTCCCTCTGTGATTTCCTTCATGTGTCCTTATATGAACCCATTGACTACTGTGAACTGACTTGCATCTAAAGATAAATATGTCAGTGAGCTTGATAAAGCAAACTCTGCACCATCTCTGAACTAAACTATGTATTATTTGTAAATGGAATTCTGCACAGATGACTTGTCTACACATTAGACCACTATTGGCAAAGTGCAGATCAAAGATAAAATGGACCTTTCAATGGCAAAATGTAAACTCTGTTGGAGCTACTTGCCTCTGGACTTCAACATGCAGGCTTTTTCTACATAATAGTCACAATCCATAAGAAAAGATGATTGAAATAGAAATGCTTCTAGAAGCTATGCAGACTGTGAGGAAGCTAGAACTGCTCTGAAACTGTTTTGTTTAAATGTCCATTTATTTAAAGTTGGCTCTTGTAAGATAAAAAGCATTCCTCAGGTGTACTTTACACATGCTCATATTTTAGTGAGTAGGTAGAGAAATGCCACTTTCAAATTACTTCCTGCATTAATTTACACTATGTGTAACTTTGCTGCTGAGTTGAGGGAATGGTTTACAAGGTTTGATAGTGGGATGGGTTCTCTCAGTGGTAAACAGCCTGATTTCCTTAGGCTAGTTATGTGTCAGTACTAAGATATGCTTCAGAGTAGGGAGAGAAAATTCACATCACAAACTCCACTTACCCCTTTCCATCCTCAGGATCTAGTCTTTTGATAAGTCTGCAGAAGCCAGTGACAGTATAGCATATCCTCATGGTAAAAGCCTCTTGGGCAGAACAGGGCCAAATTAATCATGCTTTACAAGAACTTGTCACACTGCTGCCCACAGTCAGTCTGTCTTGCTCAGGGCTTTAGTCTGAAGTTTTTGTCACCTTTGATAGGTGCCAGAGTCCACCCCTTTAAACACAGTATTTGAAATGGAACTGAACCGCAGCCCAACTTTACTTACAAGTCTCCAAGAGGTCTCTTTCCAGGAGGCTGGTTGTAGCATTATATATCCTTACCGAGTGCCTTACATGGATGGATGCGTTAGGCTGGGTCTACAAAGGATCAAACACAAGCAGGAGTGAGTGTGACTTTCACATGTATAGCAGGTAGGACATTTAGGTGCCAGTTTTACTCCAAGACCTTTCATATGAAATAATGATGTTTGACTTGGTATCTTGGGTGATTGGGTTTTTTTTTTTTTTGCTGAAGCAGAGTATCTTCATCTGAAGGGATTGAATACACTCATCCCAAAATAATTTTGTTATTAGGACTCTGTCCTTGGCAGTAGGGAACTCTGAAACAGCTCACTCAGATGATGGGAATTTGGGTCTGCATCTCATTGTCCTAGTTGAGGATTTAGTATAGGGGCCTGGTTTGCCTGTATAATAGTGTGCTGGGTGATACTTGGATTAAAATACAAACTGAGCAATGTGTGTGAGATATTCTTCATCAGGAGCCTGTCAGACTGGGATCTTCAAAGGAGACTGTCAGGGAAAAGGCCACAGCAATTGCTTTCAGCCTGTTGGCTCTTTCTAAGAGGGCTGCAGATGCTTGTCTAAGGAGCAGAAGCCTATGAAAAACAATTGTAAACTGAACTGTTGTCTTTTTCTTGCAGAAGTTGTTTTTAGGCTGTTAGGTCTCAGCCTGAAAACTTCTTATCTGAACAGTGAGAGTCCTGATTGGGACTTAGGGAGTAGGAGAGGAACATTATTGCTCAGTGCTGACAAGAATAACAGTTCTGGGTCTGTCTGAAAGTAAACCTATGCACCTGGAGAATTTTTACAGATTAATTTGGGGCAACTTAGAGTTTGTGAGTTATTGAGGTCCACTTACCTCGATAGAGGCAAAGAAACTTGTTTAAGTTCTCTTGTGAACCTGGCCCTAGGTGGTTAAGTACAAGGTTGGTAGCCCAATGGCTGAGTTAACTCTATGTTAGCATTGTCTTGTAGAAGTAAGCAACGCTCAAGCTGCCTCACTGACATGTTCCTTACTGACTTAATTTTTCAATTCTTAAGCTCTTCAAGGGCTTTGCGGTCATGTGATGTGTTATTCTTGGCTTCAGTTGCTAAACTGCATTATCAGAAATGATAAAAAAGTTGTTTCCATATAGGCAATTGGTTTTGCAGTTGTTACCATCATGTGAGCCATGGCCCTTTGAGATTTGTGAATGTCAATGCTTTTTAAAAGTTTTTGAGTCTGCAGCTATCCTAGCTGTGTAGAATTGTCCATTATATGTATGTTGATGCATGTATTTTAAAAAAACAGTTTTCTGGCAAAACAATATAAATGTACTTTCCATAGTTGCCAATAACTACAGTTTTACTGCTTATGATTTATTTAAACCCACAGAAACATCTGTAGTGCACAAGCAGTCTTCACTGTCAGGAGGAGCTGTCCAGTGCTTCAAAGCTCCTAAGTAGTTGCTGTTGTATAATAGTGAGGGGGAAAACAAACAAACAAACAAAAAAAAAAAAAAAAAAAAAAGAAGAAATCAACCAAAACTGATGGTTTGTCATTTAGAACATGCAGTGTCTCCCAGGCTGAGCTGTGGCCACTATAGGAAAGGGGAGAGATTTACATGGGCAACATAATGCCAATATGAATTTAGCTGCATTTTGGAGAATGATGCTTACATATCTTAAGGATTGTGATTAGTCTTATATACATAGAAATTATACATATTTGGCAAAAGGTCAACGAATTTTAAAAAATAAACCCTTTGTATTACTTTGTTAGAGTTGACAGAGTCCCACTTACAGTGTCTGAGTTCTGCTTCACCCTTCAGCATTAAGTTCCACAGTGCAGACAATCAAGAGACATTTTTCTCTATTTTTATTCCCCACTAATTACAGGAGAGCCATGGATAAAAGTGAGTTGGTACAGAAAGCCAAACTGGCTGAGCAGGCTGAGCGTTACGATGACATGGCTGCTGCTATGAAAGCTGTCACTGAGCAAGGACATGAACTGTCCAATGAAGAAAGGAATCTACTCTCAGTTGCCTACAAGAATGTGGTTGGTGCCCGTCGCTCATCCTGGCGTGTAATTTCCAGCATTGAACAGAAAACAGAGAGGAATGAGAAGAAACAGCAGATGGGAAGAGAATATCGTGAGAAAATTGAGGCTGAATTGCAGGATATCTGCAATGATGTTCTGGTAATAATCCAACAGCAAAAATAACAGTAGTTAGTACTGCAGCATTCTTCAGAGAGGCTTGAGGAATCTTACTAGCGATGTAGACACTGCAGCACCTTAGCAGGAGAATAATTTTGTATAGCCACGTACTTGGGTCCAATTCTAGCTCGTAAGTCATCTAGTTTGTTAGGGCATTTGTTACAAAAGAGCATTTATTTGTGTTCAAAAAAAGCAGACAAGGCAATGTTGAAGACCCCTAGCTGCTGGTTAGGGGTCACCATGAAAACAAATTTAGATCTAGGGCACTGGCACGAGTCCTGCTAAAAAAGACCTTCTATTTAAATTCTTCCCTTAGTGAGTGCTGATGTCCTGAGGCTTGTTTAATACTTTTTTTGGATGGAGAAGGTATGTACTTCCCCCAAATTGGTTTTGCTATTTCACTTAGATGAGAGGGATTCTTTTTATTGCTGTTCAGTTTGCTAAAGGTCTGTCAGGAGCAGTTGCTGTCAGTACTGTCAGGCTTTGCATCTCTTTCTGAACGCACATGTGCTGACTGTGCCACTGTTCAGTTTATCAGCTGGAGTTGCGGGTAGAATCAGTTTGTTGTGGATAACTTCACTGCTCTGTAGAATTCAAGTTTGTGGCAGCAAAAGTGACCAGCCTTGTGCTACTGGCAAGCTGCTGTTTTTCATTAGTTTGGTTATGGACATAGCTTTGCATCAGTGTATTTCAAGGAAATTCTTTGCAGTCTTAAGCCTCGATAGCCTTTAGATTCTGCAGAAGTGAATTGTGGATAGCCTCAACACAGCAAGTTTTCTGCTTTCCAGGGATTAGGATACAAGTAGTTTTATCTTTTTTTCTGAGTTTAGACAACAGTGGGCAGAACGATTAACACATGAGCATGCAGAAGTCATTGTTAATGTTTTAGCAGCTCGTGCTTACCACTGTAACGAAGGCTCTGTTTCATATGTTATTTTTATGACTTGTTAAAAAAGAAGTGATGTTTGCTTTCTCAGGAACTCCTGGATAAATACCTTATTGTCAATGCCACACAGCCAGAAAGCAAGGTCTTCTATTTGAAAATGAAAGGCGATTACTACAGATACCTCTCAGAGGTGGCATCTGGGGACAATAAACAAAGTAAGTAGAGATGAAATCTCTCATTCTGCTGGGGCCTGAACAGAATAAAGTGTAAGAAATACTTGTGTTCTTTTTTCCTAACATGTAGTATTCATTTCTTTTCCACTACTGCTCTGTAGTATGGAAGACGGGTGCAGTGCAAGTCACTTTTAGAGAAAAACTTCACTGAAATTAATAGAAGTGATTGACAGACATTCATCAAACCAATCAAATTCTGCTTGCAGCCCCTGACCTCGGTGACTGATTCTTAAGCATATTTGGCAGTGTAAAATCCTTTTCCTGGAGAAGTGTGTTTTTTTTTCTCACAAATAATGCTTTGTTCCTATCATCTCTCATTTAAACTGTGGATTTAGCTCACAAGTCTTCACTGTTTGCAAGCTTTCTGCATGCAAATATGGAGTATTAGGTTACTGGGTCCTAAGCCAATTAATCCTGAAACATTGCAGTAATGCTGAACTGTGCCTGAATTCCTAGTGAGTGCCTGATGTAGTCCAGGTCTTGCAAACTTCATTTCATGTCATTCTGGAGCTTATTGTTACCCATTAGCTGGGAAGAGACTGTTGTCTTTTCTCTGAAACCCCAAACTGAGTTGTAAAATTCATGATCTACATGCTAAATGTTTCCTTCAGTTTAAATAGGTAGTTTAGATACCTCTTCTTCCCCACCTGGTCTTGTCTGGATTTATTATTGAGAACTACTACTTCTTCAGCTAGGCTGGAAGTGAGTGTTTAATCACAATACATTTTGACTGCAGTAGAACTTGTGTGTGTTCAGATTGGTTGGAATTTATTGTGAATAAATTTCATTTAAAGTCTCTATTAAAATGTTGAACTTTATTTCTGTGTCTCAAAACTTTATCTGAACAAATATTTCTGCCTGAATAGATCAGTTACTGGTAGGCTTTTACATCTAAAAACATTGAAAGAAGCATCTGTGCATATGTAATTGTATGAATTTCTGGTGGCACAGTAGTCTAGACCAAGAATATAATAGCTTCCCCCGTGAAGTAGTGATGTACTGTGCATTAATATGATTGTAATTACTTCTTGCAGCAACAGTAGCAAACTCTCAGCAAGCTTACCAGGAGGCATTTGAAATTAGCAAGAAAGAGATGCAGCCAACACACCCCATTCGACTTGGTTTGGCTCTAAATTTCTCTGTCTTCTACTACGAGATACTAAATTCTCCTGAAAAAGCCTGTAATCTGGCAAAGACGGTAAGCAGGCACTTCATACTACCAATTTTTGTGGAGGCTAAGGAGATAATTACATGGTTGCTGTAGCACTTCATAGACAATTATGCTTATTCATATCAAGTTCCTTAAAAATGCTGTCATCTTTAAACTATTTTCATTATAGTATATTTTCAGGTAAGTTAGCTAGACTAGCTTAGCCTTAAGAAAAGCTAATTTGCTAATGTAGTTGATCCTGTGAAAGGGGAGACAAAGTGCCTCCTCTTACATCCATGTAATTCTCTTAGAATGTGCTTGTGTCAGATTTGAAAACACTTTGATTAATTAGCTCTTCGCAAGTGAATTATTTATTTAAATTTGAACACTTAGCAAATACATGAAGTGTCATCTTTGTGGCTGCAGTCATAGCCCTAAATGTCCTTGTGTATCTGTGTGCATGTATCTCTTTCTCCAGAGACCAAAAAGAGCTTGTGCGATGGGTTGTGCCAAACAAATAGTCATTTTTGTCTTGGCCTTCTCCTTAAAATAGGATTAGAGCCTTCTAAACGGAGCTTTTGCATCTGTGAAAATTGTCTGGTAGTAACTTGGGTAATACGACATTAGGTGAATCTTTGTGTTCTTAATATGCACTTCAGTAATACAACAGGTGATGTTTTGCTGTATAAAATGCTGCTGCCGTTCCTGCTTTTTTAGTTAATATACTTACATCTGTTTGAAACCTGAATGAAGAAATAGCACTTACTCATGGCTCTCGGGCTTGCAGCTGTTACACTGCAGGTCTGTTACGGGCTTTCATGTGTAACAGATCAATGGGAAGAATGGCTTAATTGATCTTTAAGAATCATATCTGATTTCCTATGCGGTCTTGAATAGAAATCCAAGGCCTTCCATCCCACCGTCAAAAACCCCTTCTTCCATTTTCTTGCCTACTTACTCATGTACATATATATATATGTATCACCTTAATGGTACCTTTGTCTCTTACTGACGATTTAGACCAGCAAGGCCTTCATTTTTAGTGGAAGCATTGCTTTTAAGTGGTGTTCTTAAACCCAGCTTCAAGCTGTGTGAATCATTCTTCAGTATGACAGAGTGCGCTTGCCTCTTCAGTACTTGGAATTGGCATGGTAGTAAAGTTGTTTTGGGCTTTAATCTGGACGCCCCCCTCCCCCCCCACGAAGACTTCTGTTTTCCCACTGATTGTCTAATAATCTGGTGCTTCCTTCGGTTTACATTTCTTCTCTTGGTGGAAAAGAAAAATACTGGAAGCTGTTATCACAGAATTTGAATAGTAATGTGGCAAATTTGTAAGCTCTGTGTAAGCAGAAGTGCATTCAGAGAGCAGTGTGAAAGTGCTTTGTCTTGCATAATTTTAGGCATTTGATGAGGCGATAGCAGAGCTGGACACGCTGAATGAAGAGTCTTACAAAGACAGCACTCTGATCATGCAGCTGCTTAGGGACAACCTCACTGTGAGTATCACGGGGCAAACTGCTGCACTATGGCTGTTACTTCTTTAGGCTGCTGGACTCTCTGAAGTGGCACTTGACATCTGAAGACTTACATAGTTCTGTGCCATTAACAGCCTCCTCTGAGGCATTAACTGCGTGTCTTAACTTTTTATAACCAGACCAGTAAGACTTGCTTGTTTAAACCAGAAATCACTTGTTAAGTATTGTAACAAACTTAGCTTTTTTTGTAACACAAAGCGGAGTTTGTCTGTTCTCAACAGCCAGCTTTACGTTTACCTTGCAGACTTGTGCTGGCTTTTTACTTGTTCTCCTCATTTTCTAGTTTGTTATTCCTTAGCTTTCAGTTCTGTATTGCTCTTAGCTGAGAAGGTTGCACAGCTACTGCTAATTATGCTGTCTTCCCTTGCCTGCCAATTGTAATTAACTGCATGCTTTCAGCATAAACATGTGTTTGTATTTTTCTTACAGCTATGGACGTCGGAAAACCAGGGAGATGAAGGGGATGCTGGGGAGGGAGAGAACTAATGGCTGTCACGCTTCACTATATGTTCAATGTCACCCTGTATCCTACACATATATCCCTTTGTGCGACAAGCAAAAAGAATAGTACATCGACTTTCACAACCTCAACGTAGCAAAAACTGTCTGTGGGGTAAAAACGGTTGGTTGGTGTTTTGTGTACTTAAAGCGGAGGTCGGTTATTATAATGGCATTCCGAACTTTCCTATTATGACCATTTACAGTTATGATTACCGTGTTTATATTTTTAACTTAACACTGTGATTATGGGTTTTGTGATTGCAATTGACTTTACAAAACTCTTATTGGTAGAAAAGTAGACATCAATTATGTAACTCTGGCGAGCTTAATTTGGCACCAAAATAGTCGAAGTACAATTCTGTTGTAAAGTTGTACAGAAAGTTATAGAGATTCTATTGTGACACTGGGGCATGGAAGGAAAACAATCCGATGTATGGCATTCCAGTTAGTAACAGTGCTACAAATTAGTTTAACAGGCACACTCTGTAGACATTTGTAACCAAGTCTGAGGCACCGCTTTCAGTCAAAAGCTCACTTTGTCAATTCTGTCTTTCTGGGGATGGGGTTTGTTTTGGGGAGGAGGGTAATGGGGGAGTTAGCTTGATTTCCAAACTCTTTACACTGGCAGATAACTGGGATTTGACTTTTAAAAGTGCTTTCATGCTCATATGACATGCATGACTAAGCCCCTTCCCACAGCAATAACTTAATTATACTTTAGATATTCTTCAGTAGTGAGAATTCTTGGTTCACTACCATGGACTTGCAATAGGAGAAGATTCAATTTTTTGAATGGCCTTATTAGTTTGGATGATACCATGAAGTGATCTCCCACTTTTGCATTACTTTACTCTTAGGTGAATCGAAATCTCCATGGTATTCCCATTTTGAATTTATCCTGAAAACTTCTTAAGTAATCCACTGAGCCATCTTTAAGTTTACTTTCTAGAAATTTTTCTCCCATAGGACTCTGTTCATCCTTGACCCTCTCACCTGTTTAAATTCCATTAAAGCGATCTTGGACTCCCACATACGCATCATCCCCTCTTTGATGATGGGTGATGTCAGGATGGTGGGTCAGACCTGACCCTGCTCAAGGACAGGTAGGTTTCTTGGATGTTTGAGAGCTGCCAGTGCTGCTGCAGCCTTCAGCTCATCTGCCGTTTTTTGGTAGCACTGGGATATGGCTCAGATATTCAGGATTTCCCATTTATTGTACTGGAATGCAGACCTACACATTTGTAACGCTTGTAACTTGTAATATTTGAGCTCCAAACGTCCTCACCTAGTTATGTTTCAAACATGTCCCATTAAATAAAACCTAGTAAGAGTTGCGTGAATAATGCAGTGGAAAAGATTAGGAATAGTCACCTATCAGTCTCGCGGTATCATCCCCCTACCTTCACATTCCACTTAGGTATAGGATCCATCTGTTTGTCTGTCCATCTGTCTGCTGAAGAGAATTTCATGCACTGATTTTAAAACTCCCTTCTACTAGCTGAACAAATTGTGCAGTTAATACTTGGCGCTTGATAAATGCAGTAGTGAATGTGGAACCGAGCCTGTCTGTATATCTGGTAGCTCTTTTCGCTTTGTTTTTACTGACCAGTATTCTGCCTAAAGTTTGCTTCTGTGACGGTTATATTGCCTAGCACACACGTGGTTGTGAGAATAGTATAGCAAAAAGAAATACCTGGTTATTGATGTACTAGATTTGTGTATGTCTTTTAAACAGTTCTAGTTTCACCTTACACAAAATAATCAGGAAAGTGTAAAAGAATTCAAAAGTGAATAATAAAAAAAAATTTTATCAGTTGTTTGTGTCTGTTATCTTCGCCATACTAGTGGCAAAAAACCTGTGATAGTAAAATCAACGCTTACTTTTATTAAATGCTCAGATCCTGGATTGTGTGAGTTGGTTCCTGGTTTCCAAATACTTAATTACTCATTCCTTCGCGGAGAGACTTCCCCACACACCCTCCCAGATTTGTAGTAGAAAACACCGGTTCTCTTTATTTTTGGAGGTCATACTTACCATATATTGTCATCGCAGGACTTAAGTACGTATTTATAGTTGCATTTCTTTTAACTTGCCATGAGTCATTGCATATTGTATGGTTGAACACACCATGTAGGAGAGAATTCCGTTGGTTCCATTTAAAGCTTTTTCCCTAGGCAGTCCTTTAAATGCAGGGTCAGTTCTTCAGCTGGCCTGCTAGCCAGGGCCTGCTTGCCCGCCCAGCTGCACTGGTGACCTGTAACCTGTGTGTCCTCCCGTGAGCTCTGCCCTGCCCAGCTGGTGCTGTGCAAAAGCACTGCTGGGAGTGTGAAGGCCCGTTTAGGTGCAGGGGGAGGTGTCCTGGAACCCCGGGATGGATAGTGGGAGCCAGGCTCGTTGCCGGCCAGTGTACAAGCACTGGGGAGGTTGGCAGGGGCCAAAGTGACCGTCCCTCCTGCTCTGGGAGCCGCTCGCTCCCGCTGGGAGGTGATACACACGTCTGCTCTGTGGATAATGTCGCTCGGCTTCACGTGATTGACCCCTACAAAGGCGAGAGGCCAAAATCTAATGAGCTGCTGATCAAGCACTGGCCTGTCCTGTGCCACGGCTTTAAATGGTGGTCCCTCTGCTTAAGTCTGTAATTATTCCTACTTTGTAATTGTTTTCAGCCTTTATGGATGTACTTGCTCCTAAATGGTTTTATAGTGTACACTATCTCCCAATCTGACTCATGCTGATGATATTGTCAGTTCTGAGAAGAAAAGATCCTGGGTCCTGCTAGCTGCTTCTGATCATAGAGCAGTTGTCCTGCCCCAGTTCTTTCACATAACATCTCCCATCCTTGCTTTCTCTTCTGGAGGAAATTATGAGCCTAGAAGACTGGTCTGCAGCAGTAATGAACTGGGAATATCTTAATTTTTCAAGTAATTCTATCATTTTGGGAAAGGGCACTTTTCCAGCCCTAGTAAGAGTCCAGGCATACCCTGCACCTTTAACTGATCTAACTGGTGCTGCTGCGGTTTCTTGTTCCTGGCACTGATGCTCAGCTGCCCTCCGGGTGAGGCACCCAGGGGAAACCACCAGCCAGCTTTTGGGAAGGTATGGCTTCTCCCGATCTGCACTGCAGTCGCCCCTTCCGAGCGCACGGGCTGGGGTGGAGCTGAGCACCCACCCTTGGACTAGTTCTGCTGTAACGAGTGGGACCGTGGTGCTGCGTGGTGTGTGCTGCCTGGAGCAGGCTGGTGTGGCCCCTGAGCAGCATTCATGGACTCCATGGCAGCACAGGAACCGCCTTTTTTCATGAAATCCAGCAGACCTGGTCAGCTGAAGTCAACATGAGATGTTTGTGCTGCTGCTCCAGCTTCCCTGCTTGGAAGTGCAGAAGCAGAGGGTGTGTGGCCAAGGAGCGAGTCGGGCTGAGATGTGGAGGTGCTGGTGGCTCGGGCCCAGCGCAGCCCCGCAACCACCGCGCTGCCGGTGGGACTGCCCTGCCCGCTGCCCTGGGCTCCTCCGCTCCTTCATCCACTGCTCCAGCTGCACAGCAAATCCTTAAAACGACAAATCATCACCCTTCATACGCATCCCATTATGCCCAGCACAGCTGGGACGTGATCTCGGTGGCTGAAGGTGACCTTACAACACTTGCGTGTCACCCAGGCATGAGGTGATGGCAGAGGCCAGGCTCTGCCCCCCCCCTGCTCTCTGCTGGGCTTGCTGTGGAGTTTGCACCAGCGCCTACTGGGGGGTTGTACCGAGATGTGTACATCTTACCGGCTCCTGCCTGAATTTCTTCACTTCAGGGAGTTTACCCACCAGAGCCTGCCGGTGATTTCCTAAAAATGGGTGGGTGGGAGACGCAGCGTTGGCAAAACGCTGTCAGCGTTGGAGGGCCAAGCTGCAGCACCATTCCCCTTGCGCACGTTCGAAAAGACACCGAGGAAGGCGGGCAGCTCCCCCGCTGCGATTTGCAAAAAAATGAGGAGGTGCAACCGCGGGCTTTTTGCTTCAACCCGTTGAGCTCGGCGGGGCTGGGGGTGTACCCCTGGGGTGCTGGGCGCAGGTCGGGCCGCAGCTGGGGGAGGGAGGGAGGGAGGAGGAGGAGGAGGAGGAGCAGGAGGAGGAGGAGGGGGGGGAGGAGGAGGGGGAGGAGGGGGAGGAGGAGGGGGAGGAGGGGGAGGAGGGGGAGGAGGAGGGGGAGGAGGGGGAGGAGGGGGAGGAGGGGGAGGAGGGGGAGGAGGAGGGGGAGGAGGGGGAGGAGGGGAGGGCGGGGAGGACCCGTCCCGCCCCCGGCGGCGCCGCGGGAAGAGGCGGGGGGGGTGGCGGCAGCCCCCGGCGCTGGGAGCTGAACCTGCCGCTGCGCTCGGCGTGAGTGCGGGGCCGGGGTCTGCCGGCGCGGTGGGTCCTCCCGGAGCGGGGGGGGGGGGGCAGGGGGGCGGTGTGCGGGGTTTGGCCGGCCGGTGGTTCCCTGGCTGGGGGTGGGGGGGGGGTTGTGCCGCCTCTCCCCGGGCCGGGCTCTCGGCATCCTCCGCTCCTTTGGCAGCTCCTTCCCTCGCCCCGCTGAGCCGCGCCTGCCCCGCCTGCGCTCCTTCGGCGGGCAGCGCCTCGCGGGGGGGGGGGGGGGGGGACCGTGGGAGGTTTCGTGAGGAGTGGGGGCTGTCCCGCAGGGCTGGTGCACGGCTCTTCCTCCTTCTGCCCGCGGTGGAGGCTTGCCTTTGGCCGAGGGACTGCTTAGTGCACCTCTCCTACGTGTGTGCGTTTCTTTGGGGCATCCATAGAGTAACTTAACAAGTGTCTGAAGTCTTTCGAACTTTAAGGTAAGAGCCCCAAAGATGGGCTTATAAACTTTTAGAGGAGCCTCATGGATGTTTTCCCGGGCAGCACCTCGGTGGGTCTTGAGGAGTGACTGTCATCTTTGCACACAACTTTCTCTCCCTGGTTTTGGTTGGGGATACTGAGCATCAATTTTCCTGCTTTGGAGGCCTCATCAGCAGGCTGTGAAATTGGGAAGGGCTGGCTAAAAACCTGTGTTTGCCTTGTTAGAGCTGGGGATGGTCGTTGGGAGCGGTGGGGGCTGCAGGGCTGCTCCTCTGGCAGGGGATCCAGGCAAAGCTCCGCTCCTTGGCTCGCTCTGGCTGAGCAGCTGGCTGGAGGGAGCCATCCAGGAGGAGTTACAATGGAAGTCTCTGATGGGGAAGGGCTGTTTACCTTCTGAGGAGTTAAACTCCATTTTATTTCTCTTGGGTTTTGAGTGTCCAAAGGAGCAAATCGGTGTGGGGGGTTTGGTGTGTCCCTCGGGCTGCCCCCCCCAGGCATGTGAGGGCTGCAACATGCAGAATGCTCCAGCTTGGGTTTTGCACCAACATGGAAACGTCCCTGAAAAATTTGGGAACTGCAGCATCCTCAGGGCATTCCAGGTCCTGCCGCTGCCGGAGGGAAGCGCACTGCTCGCCCTGCTGAGGTGGAGCCAGCCCCAGTGGGGGTCCGTAGTTGCTGCACGCAATCCCAAACCTCTGCACTTCAGCCTCAGGTCTGTCTTCCTCAGCAGCTGAGCTCTGTGTTTGACCATGAACGCTAGCGGCCCTGGCTATCCGTTAGCCTCTCTCTACGTGGGAGACCTCCACCCCGATGTGACTGAAGCCATGCTCTACGAGAAGTTCTCGCCTGCTGGGCCCATCATGTCCATCCGAGTCTGCCGGGACGTTGCCACGCGCCGGTCGCTGGGCTATGCCTACATCAACTTCCAGCAGCCCGTGGATGGTACGGTCCCTGTAACACAGCCCTGTGGAGCTGCCTCACAACGGGGTGTGGGGCGTGCAAGGGGTGGAGGGGCAGGCAGTGGAAAAGGGGGGAGCAGTGGATGCATCAACTGTTGAGGCTTGGGCAATATTCTGTTGATGTTGAGTTTTGGTTGTAACTAATCCCAGTCTGCTCTCTGATAGTGGCCTGTCCCACTACCGTCTCCTCTCAGGGACTGGGAGAGGACGTGGCAGCTGGGCTTTAGGCTTGTTCAGTGACTCTTGCAAGTCACCTTTTCCCATAAGCTGATGGAGAAGGACACCAAAACCCCTTCTGCCCCTCCCTGGGGCAGCCAGCTGCCTGCTGGCTCACAGCATGAAGTGAGGCCCCTCTCTTGGCTGGCATCGCTGTGATGCAGTGCTGTAACCTAAAGGTGTTTCATGCTGGAGCAAGGCAGCAGTGGTGGGAAGGTGCTGGGAAGTTGCCCTGGACACCAAAATCCTTACTGGGCAAATGAGTTTGGTATCTGCCAAAATGGAGCTTGCAGTGAAATGGGGGATGCTGTGGGAGTCGGACATGCTTTGGAGAAAAAAATTATAAAGGAAGGAGTGGTGTGGCTGGAGGGGAAGAGAGCAGCCTCTGCCTGGTCCTGCTGCCCTGAGAGGCTGAGCTGCCTGTCTCATTTAGGTTAATGAGCCCCTGTCCAACAGTATCCCTGATTTCTGTGCCCATCTCAGCTGCTGTAGGATGTGAAGGGGATTTGTCTCTGTTACCCCCCTCTCACCCTCTTATATTTGCTTCTTTACCAGCTGAGCGAGCCCTGGACACCATGAACTTCGAAGTGATCAAAGGCCGTCCCATCCGCATCATGTGGTCCCAGCGGGACCCCGGGCTCAGGAAGTCGGGGGTTGGGAATGTCTTCATCAAGAACCTGGATGACTCCATTGATAACAAAGCCCTGTACGATACGTTCTCTGCCTTCGGAAACATCCTGTCGTGCAAGGTACACGCACCCATGGGCCCTGCAGGAAAGGGCTCGCTGCAGAGCTGCCCCTACTTCTCGGCCCGTGCTCTGGCCAGCTGAAATTCACTTCTTTGTTTTGCTTCCCACAAAGTTTCCTCTAAATTCCCACCTGATTGGAAGCCAAAGGGTCCTGCTGCTTCCCCTGGGAATAGGGACTTTCACCCCTGCCCTCGTTCTTCCCCGTCCTTGCACAGAGGTGATATGTGCTGTCCTGTCTGAGCTCAGTGCATCGATGGCACTGGGGTCTCTGTGAGACACGAGCTCTTGGGCATCATGTAAAGCACTGGGTGCTGGAGGGCAACCTCCCTGGCCCCAGCAGGACATTTGGCCCTAGGGCAGAGCTCTCACCTGGATTCCTGACCTGCTGCCAGCACCCCAGTGCAGCTCAGCTGTTGTGGGAGTGGGATGTCAGGGATGGTAAATGTCCCTGGAAAATGAGGGTGAGTCTTCCTGCGGCTTACTTGTGAGCGAGTATGGAGAAAACCGATGTCTGTCTTTCCTCCCTCCCTCACTTTGCATTTGTAGGTGGTTTGTGATGAAAACGGATCCCGTGGCTATGGCTTTGTTCACTTTGAGACTCACGAGGCAGCGACTCGGGCCATTGAGACCATGAATGGGATGTTGCTCAACGACCGGAAGGTGTAAGTGCCGGAGGGGGACAGTGTCTCCTCGGCTCTGTGCTTGGCTCTGCTCCTCCCTTGCCTTGGTGCACGCTCAGGGCTGCCAGCTCCTGCTGCTCTCTGTTATCTCCCCTCTTCCCGTCCGTCCCGCTGGTCACGGCGGCTCTGCTGCTCCCCAGGGCAGTGAGTCACTTGTGGCTGATGCTGGTGGAAGTGTGATAAGTGGTTTGGAGCCGTTCCTGACAGCGGGGAAGGAGTCAAACGCTGGGCTGTGTTTTGTTGCTGAGTTGGTGTAAGGAGTGCCCACAAAGCAGGGCTGATCCTCTATCTCGGCTGTCAGCATCAGATAACCTGGGCAGGAAGAGGCTTTGTTGTTCTTCAGCTCTCTGCTTGCATTGCATCACCTTGTTCTCTACATCCCTGCCTCCGCAGAGGCAAGCAGCTGTCCAAAGGGCTTGGGGATACCTTGGAGGAAGAGAGCTGACAGTTGGTGACATCCTTTTGGGTCTTTTGGGGTCTCCTGGGGTGACATCCCCAGCACGGGGCTGTGCCCTGTACTACCACTCCCCCTGTGTCTGTAGTACCAAGTGGGGTCTGGGTGGGGGAACACCAGCGTGGGACATGCTGAAGTTGCTGGATGTGAAACGCAGGGTGGGTTTGCGGGTGAGCAAAGCACAGCCTGAGGTGACAGGATCTCTCTTGGCCTGTCCTGAGACAGATGCGCCTGTGTCCATCTTCCCTCTGCAGGGGACGTGGAGGGTTTCAGGTCCCTTTCCTTGCTTCCTGCAGGTTTGTTGGCCATTTCAAATCGCGCAAAGAGCGTGAGGCTGAGTTTGGGGCTCGGGCGCTGGAGTTCACCAACGTCTACATCAAAAACTTTGGGGATGACATGGATGACGACAGACTGAGAGAAATATTCTCCCAGTTTGGTGAGTACAGTTGTTGAAGCAAGATATCCTCATGTCTAATAAACCGGAGTTGAGGCAACTGCAAAGAAAACTGCGGAGAGTGCTTGACTGAAATACTGAGCCCCTTCTCTCGATAGGATCTGGCTTGCTTAAACACAACCTCACCAAAGGGTTGCAGTGACTTAAATCGTCAGGACATTACATGCGCTTTCCTGCAGTGATGTAGGATAACTTCTGTTAGGTGCTCTCCTGAAAAAAGAAGGTTTTGTACTTATTCTTTTGGGTAATAGAAGGGTTTTCTGTTAGTTTTTGAAATTGTCTTGAAACTATCCCGTTGTCTGGTTATAGGAGCCCTGGGAATAGGAGATGCTGAGTCTGAATTTAAGGCAAAAAAGGCTTTTCAGTGTAGTCTATTAATAGAAGATGCCTCTTGTGACCGAGTTTAGTATTGTGCCAACCCATGGACTGTACTGTCCATGCTTGACCAGTGTTATCTCGGGTAATTTGTGAATACTCTTCATAAAAAGCCAATATATGTGTTCATATATAAAGGAAATGAGAACTTCTGGCCAAAGAAACTCAGCCCACTGTCTGGAGAAACCGAAAAGCTGAGAGCAGTGAGAGCAGCATCCAGGGTGGGAGGAATCACCCCCATGCAGCCTCCCGTCCCTGGCTCTTCTGCGCTGCCACGGCCGTCTGGTCTCCTTGCTGGACGGGCTTCTCGTGGTGGCTCCCGAGCACGGTGCTGTGTGCCAGCAGCACCCTTCTTCAGATGGATACTTTCCTCTTGCAGGAAAGACACTGAGTGTCAAAGTCATGATGGACAACTCTGGCCGCTCAAAGGGCTTCGGATTTGTCAACTTCGAGAAGCACGAAGAAGCCCAGAAGGCAAGAGGCTCCTCGCTGCCCGTCTTCTGTCTCAGCCCCGAGCTCATCCCCTGCTGATGTTCCCACCTCTCCTCGGGGGCTGCGGGGGGGAACCCCACCAGCTTGGTGCTCACCTGGGTGCTGGCACTGGCAGGGGGACCTGGCGAAGGGGAGCAGAGCTGCTTCCCTGCCCTTGCTCGGGGAGGTCTGTGCGCGTGGTGGGGCTGGACTGGGGTGGTGGGTCAAGAGTAGAGCTGTGGCTGTCGGGTTCCCACCGTGTTCAAAGCCCTTCCCTCCGCTGGCAGGCGGTGGCCGACATGAACGGGAAGGAGATCAATGGGCGGATGGTGTATGTGGGCCGGGCCCAGAAGCGGCTGGAGCGCCAGAGCGAGCTGAAGAGGAAATTTGAGCAGATTAAGCAGGAGCGAGTGAGCAGGTACCAGGTAAGGGGAGAGCGGGGTGCTCCGTCCTGCACGTCTGCTCTGGGGACATGTCCCCGGCATCCAGGGACATCCTTGGCTTGGGGATAGCACAGGGCTCTCCACAGCAGAGCAGTGAGCTGGGTCCCTTCTGCAATTAAAGACCTGCACAGGGATCCATTTGCTGCCTGGTAATGTCCCAGGAAGCAGTATCAGGAAAGAGGAGAGAAGTCTAAACCCAGGATAATGTTGGCAGGTAAATGAACGGGTCTGCTCTTTTTCAGAAGATAAAATATAAGTTTGGAAATGAGGTGGCTTTCTGAGGTCTTGGAGCAGCTTCATAGCGATGGTCAGGGTGTCCTCTTCACTTGGGGTGTCTCGCCTGTGAGTGGAGCACACACATGGTCCTGGCTCCTCTCCACACCACCAGTCCTGTGGCAGCTCTGGAGAGGACATGTTTGTGGGATGTCCCACCCCCCAGCCCAGCTGCTCGTGAAACACATCCAGCTTGAAAAGATGCTGTAAACTTTCGGAGCCTGGAGGCCAAGCTGCTTTTTTTGCCTGTTTTCAGGGGGTCAACCTGTACGTGAAGAACCTGGATGATGGGATAGATGATGAGAGGCTGAGGAAGGAGTTTTCTCCTTATGGCACCATCACCAGTGCCAAGGTGAGGGACCAGTGTCGTTGCTGGGGCTCCTGGGGTCTGCCAGCCGGTGCGCTCAGCCCTGGGAAGTGGTTTGGGATTATCATCCTGTTGAGCTGTGGTTCCCTGGCGATGGCTTTTATCTCAAGCCAGGTGTGAAGGACATGCCACTTGTACCCCACGCTGTCCTGAGAGGCTTATTGATTCAGCAAATATTTTGTAGCTTTGCCGAGTTACCCCAGCTCCGGTGAGGTACAGGGTATGGGACCTTAAAGCCACATCGTTCTGAATATTGCGCAGCTGCTCCATGGCTTGGGACCGATGTGACACTGATACAAATGGAAATGAGCACAAGCCACCTCAGTCTGGGGCAAGCAGCGTTTGCCTGGCTGGCATTTTGCCTTTTGGAAAACCATAGAAATGTCACTCTTGCCACCAAGACTGGTGTCAAGCTTCTCTTGAAGGCTGTTCATATGGGTGCAGGGGGATGGTCTGGCTTTAAGGTGAGATACCTGTAACCTGCTAGCTGCCGAGGACAGATGCTGCCTGGCCCTTGCTGGCCCCTGTGGCATTAAGCACTGGAGCATTGCTGGCCCATGGCTCCTGTGGGGCTGGGGCACAGACCCCCTGAAAGATCATAGGCTGCAGATCTCAGGCTGGCCCAGACTCTGCTGTCTTCTTTTCCCAAACCTACTAGTTTTACCTGAGAAAATCCTCCCCTTCCCTGGAGAAATCTCTCCGTGGAGCCCCACACCCTGGATGCTGGGGCTGCAATGGGGTGCCCGTGGCTGGCAGGTCCCATGTGCCCCCCTGCCATGCTGCGCTTCGCGGGTGCTGCAGTGATCTGTGGACTTAGCTGTCTTGTTCTAATCCAATTTTAGGTGATGACAGAGGGTGGCCACAGCAAAGGGTTTGGGTTTGTATGTTTTTCCTCCCCAGAAGAGGCTACCAAGGCCGTGACAGAAATGAACGGGCGGATCGTCAGCACTAAGCCTCTCTACGTTGCGCTCGCTCAAAGGAAAGAGGAGCGGAAAGCGATCCTCACCAACCAGTACATGCAGAGATTAGCCACCATGAGGGCCCTGCCTGGCCCTCTCCTGGGCTCCTTCCAGCCCGCCCCGGGGTACTTCCTACCCCCCCTTCCCCAGGTGAGTCCCCATTCCCGAATGGCAGCACCGCATGGGGAACCAAATTTGCCCTGGGCTGGAGGAGTGGAGTGGCAGTCAGGCCGAGGAGCGTATCTTGGGTTGTGCAGACCTGGGCACGTGTTGGTGTGGGATTAGTGGGGCCAGTGGGATCAGCACTGGGCTTCCGTGTAAACAGCAGAGCTTGCCAAAACACTGGTGGGCTGTGGGTGCTCCAGGAAATGGGCTGGTGATTTAGCATCTACTGACCTCTCCTCAGAGGAGGTAACTAAGGAGTTTGGTGAGAGGGTAGGAACATGGAGAACAAGCCTGCTGATGAAATGAGGGGAGGGCGAAGGGTTACAGAGGTACAAAAGCTTGTGAGGAGAAGATAAGTGGAGCTGCTGGAGGACATGCAGGCAGCAGGGCTGGAGGTCAGTCTTTAAACTGGTCTGGCAGGCAGCAGAGCATGGTTTGGCTTGTCTGTGTGTGGCAGCAACTGAGATGCTCTGGGTTAGAACTGACTCAGCTCGGCTCCCAAGTCACCTTGGATAATGTGTTTTCCTTTCTCAGCCACAAACCAGAGCTACCTTCTACAGCCCCAGCCCAGTTCTCCCAGTCCGTCCTGCCACTCGCTGGAGTGCGCAGCCCTCCCGGCCTCCCTGTGAGTCAGCCTCCCTCTCCCCGGGGGCTTTTGGCACGAGCTGGGCTTGGTTAGGGACTGAGGGTTTCTAAAAGCAGCACAAAGTGTGTAGCCACGGGGGGCTGTTACCTGGAGGAGTGCACAGGGGTTTGGTGCAGGGGTCATGGTGATGGGCACCAGGGGATGAGACATTCGGGTTGACCCCAGAGGTGAGGTGTTCCTCAGCTTTCCCCAGCTGCAGTCACTCCTCCCCTCCACCTCTCCTTCCGTGCCTTTGCTACCAAGAAGCTTTGTTAATCATGCTCCATCTCTACAGCAGCGTATCCTGCAGCTACCCCCATCCTGAGGGCTGCCGTGCCGCCCCGGCGCCTGCTGTCCAACATCAGCACCATGAGACAGGCTTCCACCCAGGTGCCCCGCGTGTCCCCCCAGGCCCAGCGAGTGGGTGAGTGGGGGAAGGACCCGGCTCAGACGTCGCTGTAGTGGCCACGGGTTGGTGAGGGAGCTTGCTGTGAGCTTGGGTCTGCCTCCGAAGAGGGATCGGTCTGTGGGATTGCTTGGGGAGGAGTCGGGGTGGTGGTCTCGGATGTGGTGGGGCTGGAGCAGTGTCTGTAGTAAATAAGTGTGTAACTTTGGGGGGAAGGTCTTTCTGGTAATGGGATAGGTCTCTGATCTGCAGATCAGTCTCATTGGATGCCGTTGCTCCTTGCATACTTTCATTAAAGATGATGATGATGAAGCCACAGCACCCTAGACTTAGTGCTCAGACTGAGGTGGAGGTTGGGAAAGGACCTCTTGGGCAGAAGCAGAGGTTCTTATGGACTCTGGCTGAAATGCTGCCAAGGCCAAGCCTCCAGTGAAACACAGTCATGTTAGAAGTGTGACCTGAGAACCAGACCTTGCTGGCATCCCCAGTGCCTGGCTGTGCTAGGGCTGTCGCTGTGTCCCGAGGTGTCCCCTCCACCTTGCCAGCGTGACATGGCTGTGCTGCTGTGGGGCTGGCGGGGTGGTGACCAAGCCGCTGTCCTGCACATGGTGTCCAGAGCACTCCTCACTCTGAGATAGTGCTTCAGCCCCGTGTCTGTCCCGTCACGCCTCTGCCTTTCATGTGAGTGAGGCAGAGGAGGATGCTCACTGGGGCTTGCAGCGTGGCCCCCTCTGAGGAGGGGCTTAAGTAGTGCAGGGTGGAAGCTGCCCATCTGGTGAGTGGGTGAAAGTCTGATGTCCCCCCAAAACATAGGACAGCCCAGGGCAGCGTCTACCTACACCCCTCCCAGCTTTGTGCAATTTAGCCTACAGTCATCTTTGGCATTGAGTATCTTATTGCTGAAGCGAGCAGGAGGGATCAGGAGAGCTATCTCTGGCTTGTCCCCTTTCCTTTTGTCCTTGTCCCATCATTTATCTGCCCTTGCTTCCCTCTAGAAGTGGAGCCAGGGTGAGCTGAGGGACAGGGGCACTTGCTGTTGTAGCCCACCTTCCTCCCTGCTGTCCCCATCCTCTGGCTGCTGACGCAGATGGGCGTTTCTGGAGGAGAGACAATGAAGTTCAGGTGACTTTACAAGTTCTCCTGCTCTCTGCACAAAACCAGACTAGTTCAGCGAGGAGGATGGCAGGGCCCTGCCTGTCCTGGAGAAGCTGCCTTTGACCTGGCGGCTGCTTTAAGCCGGTGGGGGGATTTTTCAAGCCCTCTGAGCACGCTGCCCTTGTAGGTTCAGCCTCCTCGGCACAGGCATGCATTTAACAGGCTGCTCTTCCCAAACTTTCTTGTCCCCCCTGCAGCCAACATCGGGACGCAGACAGTCAGCACCCGGGTGTCCTCCTTGCCCACCCCGCCACGGGGTGCTCCACAGTACAAATACTCCTTGGCCGTCAGGAATGTACAGCCCATGGGGCACATGCTGCCCATGGTGGCCTCGCAGGTAACCGCTCCGCGGGCTCCCGGCTTCGGCACAGCCGCCGCAACGCGCGTCAGCCCTGGTCCTGCTCTGGGTTAACGCCACTGCTGACCCCAGGCAGCCCCACGGCTCTGTAACTGGTGCAACGGGGACCTTTCCTAGGGCTGCTGGGGCAACTGGGGCTTTGGATCCAGTAGCCATGCAGCTGTGATGCCTGGCTCCGGCTTTCCTGGAAGCTGGCGTTTGGATACAAACAGGCAATGCCACAGTCGGCATCAGCAGCTCAGAAGGGTGAAATGACATGCTGTGTTCAGGGAGCAGCACCGTTCCTGCAAGCCACGTAACACACATCACTTCTGGTTTTTGTTTTATTTGTTTGGTTTTTTTTTTTTTTTGGTTGTTGTTTTTTTTTTTTTCGTTTGTTTGGTTTTTTTTTAATCTCCCTCCAGGTGGGAGAACCTGCTGTGCATGTCCAGGAGCAGGAACCACTGACAGCATCCATGCTTGCAGCAGCCCCTCCTCAGGAGCAGAAGCAAATGATAGGTGGGTGTCACGGCTGCTCTGCCGGAGTAGGTCCGGCTGTGGGGCTGTTGTGTGTATGAGGGCATGTGGAGTTGCATGCACCAGAGAGAATTTAGCTGCTGGGAGCAGCTTTGAGCCTTTATGGGATTGCTCTGATACTATGCTGCGTTTAAAACAAGAAATAAAAGCAGGCTGTGTTGGAGGGGTATGGAAGCAGCGGAACCACTCCCTGTCTGTATTGGGTGCCTGGCAGCGAGACAGCCTCTGGTGAAGCTCTGCAGGAGCGGCAGGGCCCCATCCTGCCCCTGCTGCCAGGCTGCCCCAGGGCATGTGCGACTCCCTGAGCTCTGAGCCATCCTGCCTTGCTGCTCTGGGGCTGATGAACAGTTTAGTGGCTGTAGGGGCTGGGGTCAGCTCTGCCGCAGAGTCCTTGGACTTCAGGTGCTGCCTGGTGTCCCGCTGGTGGAGCGGCTGGCATGGGAGGGCATCGCTTGCCCTGCTCTGCCTGCCTCGTGGGCTCGGCCCAGCAAAAGCACAGCGGGTCGTGGACCAGCTCTTCCCTCCCTGGGAGGAAACTGCTCCTGCAGAATCGGGCCCCTTCACCTGCACACTGGTGGGCAGGCATGGGCAGTGCTCGCTGCTCCACTGCCCTGCTCCCACGGCAGGTCCTGCTGCTGTCTGCCTTCACCCAGCAGCTTCCCTGCCTGCAAACACTGTTGTGACTTGCTGGAGTAGGTTTGGGTTTTTTTTTTTGTTTGTTTGTTTGGTTTTTTTTTTGTGTTTTTTTGTTTTGTTTTGTTTTGGGTTTTTTTTTGTTGTTGTTTTTTTGTTTTTTGTTTTTTTTTTCCACCACCATCACCATGCTTGTATCCCTTTTCAGCTGAAAGGTTGGAACTGGGAGGGCAGGAGGGCTTGTCCTGGGTGTGAAAATGCTGGAGGTCTTGCATAGTGCTGATGTCCTCCATGGTGTTTGGAGCAGGTGAGCACCTCTATCCTCTGATCCACGCGATGCATCCCTCGCTGGCCGGCAAGATCACTGGGATGCTGCTGGAGATAGACAACTCCGAGCTGCTGCTGCTCCTGGAGTCCCCTGACTCCCTGCACTCCAAGGTAGGGAGCACTTGGTGCCCAAACAAATCGCATCCCAAAGGGCTAACTACCTGCTGCTGCAAGGAAAGGTGATCGTGGCCCAGAAGATGGGTTAAGAATGTTGATAGCCATGGGAAGAGCAAATAGCTGTTTTGTTTTTTTTTTTTTTAAGTGAAAAGTGATCAGAAAGGGCCCCAGGTTGATAGCACCGCACCCAGTGCTGGAGCACCTGCCTGCCTTTAGCAAAAGGAGAAGCTCAGAGCAGCTCACTAAAAGCATGGGCCAAGCTCCGAGGGTGGTTTGGAGGTGCCTGGGAAGTGAGAGGGGAAAGGCAGGGTGGGTGTTGCTCCCCAGGAGAGGAGGAGATGCCCTTCCCTGAGAATAGAAATCAGATCAGTTCTGCCTCTGCAGCATTTCTTCAGTTTCCTCCTTAATCCTGGTGAATATTTAGCTTTGGTTCCCACCAAGACAGTTGCAGTGAATTGATTGCATCCCCTTGTTGCTCCTTGGAGACAGGATTCACTTTCACCCTTTCATTGATGTTTTTTGAAGGAGCCTGGGCTCTGCTGGGTGGTATCAGGCAGCTTTACCCATGGATAAGTCTGATTTCTCCCTGGCAAGTTCTGACTGCTATAGAAAGAGACATGCCCCAGCATTTCCCTAGGGAAGAGACAGAAGAGGTCTTAGGGCTAATCAGTCTCCTGCAAAAGCATCAGACTTGGATTTTATAAGTATTATTATTCAAGTCCTTTACCTCTTGTGAGTGGGTCTGTGCGGAGGCCATCTCGGGACCTGGAATATTGCATTTCTTCTGCAGTGTGCTCCTATGCTGGAGCAATTCAACTTCTGCCCCTCCTTGTGCTCTCTGTCAGATCGAGGAAGCGGTGGCCGTTCTCCAAGCGCACCAGGCTACCGAGAGCTCGCACAAGAGCAGCGAGGCGGCGTTCCTGCAGTGACTCCGGGTGGGTGCCTCGGCGTGTGCATGGTGTGCTCAGGGTCTCTAGTTTCTGAAACTGAGGGTTGGGCTTCTTGTCTGGACCAAATATGGCTTGATGAGCAACGTAAATATCTTTGACTGTAACGTTCCACTTCTTAAATCGCATCCTCTATTTTCCAGACTTAATTGTACTGCAGAGACATGGTTCTGTGTGGGCTTTTTTCTATGTTCACGAGGGCAATACTGTATAACCAGAAAGGAAGATAGGAAAGGACCTTGCTTTTCTGTAGGTCTAGTGGGGACTGGCATGATCTTTTCTGAGATATCACAGTGGTTTTTGCAGAACCATGTTAATAAACCCTATGAGTGGTCCTGTGTGGGTTTGATCAGGATAGCTGGCTCTGCTGTCCCGCAGGTGGGACAGACCCATTAACATTAACAGACACTCAAATACCCCTTTGAAGATAATATTTTCTTGACTTGCAAGTGCAAGGAGACTGTATGTTAATGCAGGTTTGGGTGAATTTGTTCCTTTAGCAGTTGAAAAACACGTATGTGGGTTCTTTGGGTTTTTTGTAGACTTTGGGCCTGAGAGTGATCCCTGAGAACATTGCCTTTGAGGAACAGAAGCAGCAACCCCACCGTGCTTTTGGAATCATGCCTGTACAGTGACCCTGGCTTGTCTTCAATGCTCCATCCTATTTTTTTGTGTGTGTATTGTAAACCTTTCAGAATTGCTTGCTCCTGCACCTGTAAAAAATCCCCGTGTTAATTCTCTTCTTGCTTCTGAAAGCATCTTGTGAAATGTAGTGTGGAACCCAGCCTGGTTCAGTTGCCCAGGAAATGGGCAACAAGTGCTGATGAATCATCATTTTTAGTGAATTTGTTTGGTTCTGTAGTTTTATTTGTTTCTGTAGCTGACACTAATAAAGAACTGATGATTCCACCCCAAAAAGCATGGGTTAGTTCCCTCTGCATAAGAATAGAAAATACTTTGTTGGTGGAGGGATGAAGTTAAGTCAGGCTGCTGTAATTGGTGTTTGAAGCTTGTGATGCTTGTGAAGTGGTAGTCCTGAGAGCTGACAGGAAGGGACATATAGGATTAAATAAATGAATTGCCAAACAACATGTTATCCTGACCCTTTCTGCCTCTTTAGGAGGATGGCTTTAAGCAAATTTCATACGATTTACCTGGATTTTATCCTTTCCAGCTAGCTGGTTTTAACTTCCTTTTAAAAAGCATCATCTTCCTGTGGTTCTCCTCTTGTAATGGACCTTGCACACCTGCAGGAGTACTGGCACTGAGTGTCTTCTGCTGGTCAGCACACTGTGTATGTCTGTGGTGCACAAGACCCAGCTTTTGAGGTATTGTGGAGCAGCTGTAAATCAAAAGCTGCCTTTCCACTGTGTGTTCCTGACCAGTGGTTTCCAGGAGTCAGTGATGGGCCTGAAAATATTAACTGCATCATGTCCCACTGGGATGCTCCCTGCTCGCAGGAGTAGCTGGGACCCATGGTGGCTGTGTTCTGCTCTCTCAGCCTCTCCCAGAGCATATTGCTATCATAATCTTGGCCTTAATGCTCTGCTCTTCCTAGTTAGGAAAGGAATTCCAGTCCCTAGAGGCTCCTTGGTACTTGTGACTGGCGATGTATTGACCTTACTTGACTTCTTCCCTGAGCTGCCAGGAGCACACCTCCGTCAGCACCACCTACCTTCTTTCTGTCCAACTTGTGTGCTGGTGTTGCTGTCTCAATCTTCCTTCTGTGCTGTATCATATTCTGGCTTCAACTTGCTGCTGAGTCATCCCTCCTACCTCTTGTTTTCTTTCCAGCATTTTAATAGAATCACTTACACATTTGCTCCTGCATTCTGTCTACTCTGCTCAGCTGGGTCTCTGCCTTGGGGCTTGTCATCATTCCTTTTTCTTGCCTTTATTTTGCCAATTCTTCCTTTGACCTCCTTAAATATTTTTTTTTTCTCATTGTGGATGCTTCAGCCTGAACTGTGCACTATTTAGATATCTCCTCCTCAGTGAGATGCTTCTAGAGGACTTCAATCCACTTAACAACTTAAATGAAAGTCCTTTATATTATTTCTCCCAAAGTGTAACTGGTTGGAAGCTTTTACGTCTTCCTTTATGAGCACTTTGTCTCTAGAACAAAAATGTGTATTTGTGTGAGTGTAATGCATTTAAGGAGCTGGAACAGAACTGTACAGGCAAACTTCATTCTGCTGTTGTCTAGCTTGTCTGCAACCTTTTTTCAGGTGTAACAGGGCAGTTCAGATGTACCTGGGACACCATCTACAATGCTAGATGGCTTGGCTGGAGGAGATGGCTGTAAAGCTAGAGGGAATAGAGAGTGGGGTCAAGGAACAGAGGGACATCGGAATAGCTTAAGAAAGGACATGAACAAGGACCAGGGTCTCTCTCAGAAAAGGTGAAGATGGAGCTTGGATCCCCATGTATACTGGAGGATACTAGGAAGTTTTTAGAGTAGCTCCCTGGCTGAACCCCTTGGGGAAGTCTGAGGCTTTAGGGAAGCTGAGGCAGGAGCAGCAATGCAGATGTGGAGTCTCCAGTGTGGAATAGTTGCTGTGGCTTTTGAAAGGGGTGACTGAAGGTATGCGCCTCTGCAAACACGCTCTGGCTGCCCATGTGGCCAGCACTACCTTCACATGCCTGGGTCATGTCCTGCGTGGCCAGCAGCACCAGTGCTGGAGCAGAAGGGGAGACAGGAACAGAAGTGACCCTGAGCTTAAGTAGTGTATCTTGCTGCTGTGCTTGATCTTTGTCTACCAGGTGGTAGTGCTGGGGAAAGCCTTAGAGATAAGGTACAAAAGCACACTGCTGTTGCTGAGAAGGGGAAGAGACTGTCAGTGCTGTGGCTTAGAGGCCATTAAAAGGATAGCTCTTAACTAAGCAAAGCCAGTCTTCCTCCTGTGTTCTGTGACCTTTCTCTGCTTATCTGTGCATTGCTGGCCTGTGCTTTCCCACCCTGAAATCCACCACACTTACTTGCCAAGAGCCTGGGCAAGTGCTGGTTGCAGGATCAATGGAGCTGCTGTGCTTAGAAGCAGGAGTGGAGCAAATGGAGAAATTTGTGCCCCTAGGGAGGAGTTGCTTCAAGGCCTGGCCCATTACAGCTGATGGACTATAGTCCTGGGACCTACAAAAAGCTAATTAATGTCAGGCTAAGGTGTAAGAAGTCTTTATCTTTAATGGCATTAAAGGGGTTATCTGCTTTCTAAATTCTGAATCACAGACTGCTGGGAGAAGGAAGGTGGGAAAGAAAGATATTTGAACCCTGACTTCCAGGCTAGCTTCTACCTCCTGGTCTGTACTTTAAGTTGGCTCAGGTCTAGTGTTGTCCAGCATCTTGACTTACTAGTTGAAGCACTCTACCCCTGGCCAGCGTCCCAGGCTGAGCAATGGTTAGAAAACCCTGATGTATTGTCACTATGTGACAGAGCAACTGCCCTGTACAGCAGCGTTTGAAGTCCTCTGACAAAAAGGTGTGGGGGTGGGACAGTATGAAGTGGTTAAAGTGTTCCAGTTCCCTATACCATCCATCACATAAAAAACACAGCTCTAAAGTGAAAATAAACATGGCTTTAATGAGAACTGGGTTTAACAGTTCATAGAATAACTCCAACTATCTCTTTACCTACTATTTTAAGTCAGTGCCATTGATACCAGATAAGATCACAAAGTATAAACATGCATTGAAGTAGTAAAGCCAGACCTCAGTTGGGATGTTACTGCATCTCCTCCTCCCTGTAACACCCCATAGCAACTGCTCCAAAAGGCACAGAGGAGCTAAAGTGGTTTTTAAAAAACAACACAAAAAACAACTGTAAAATTCCCAAGCACCTAGAATCTGAAAGTAGTAGTGCACAGTGTAACAAGGCAGGCTTAAGTTGCTGCTGTTTTCTTAAATGTGCAGAATAATTAAAAATAAAAGAAAGCTGCTACTGTAAACATCTGCCCAACCACACTAAGCAGCAGAAACTCAGCTGAGGGCCAGCAAGCATCAAGTGGAAGAGGGAACAGGCTTGGCCCTGTGCAAGTAACTGTTCTCTGTTATAAGGATGGTACGTGGTACTAGGGCAACTGCAGCAGTTCCTGCAGCAACCTTATTTAAGTAATAGCAGCACAAATGCAGCAAAACTGTCACCTGAATAAAAACAAAAAAACCCTCTAGTTCTGAAGAAAGAGAATAGCCACTTCACATGCATCTTAGCCAACATGGAAAGCATCCCTGAGGCCAATAGTTACAGGCAAGTTGACTTCAACCAGGGAGGTTAACCTATATGCCTCTTGGGGAGGTGCATTAAAACTTTGAATGATCTTAGAACCAGATAATAGAGTTTGATACAGATTATGTGTCTTAACATTCATTGTGCTGGTACAGAACCTGTTGTATCTCAGCAGCAGAAGAAGATAGATTTCAGTACCGATCCTGCATTAAGACTGGTCCCTGTAACAACATCAGAAGGGAAAAAGCTTTCTTCTGCAGTGGAAAACAAAGCTTGCCTTGTTGCTTGGTTACCCTAGGCTCTGTTCAGTTCTTGCAGTAATCTCAGTGCAGCTGTGTTCTTTGGTTCAGTTTTCAACAAGCTTTTGATATCGTCAATACTTGATTTGTAATCCTAGAAGGAGAGTATTTTTTAAGTTAGTACATTAAAAATGCAGTCTAAGGCTGCAGAATGACTACCCACTAACAGAGGCAAAGCCAGCACAACTAAGCCTGTGACTCCCTTTCTATAATTGCTTAAGCACTGGCATCGATGTAGCTGTTCTAAAACATGCTTAAACTAGGGCCGAGAAGACAATTTCATAACTCAAGCAGGTTCTGAGTCCAACACCAATGCAATGTGTCATCCAGTACTACCTACACAGTCTCTTGCCAGACACAAAAAAATAAAGCTCAACACAACATGTAGCAGCTTTCAGCTTTTCTAGAAACATGACCTGATGCTGAGAAACTCAGGATATCCAACAAGCAAATAGTAACGTGAAAGAAAATTCCCCCCCTCGGTCCATACAGGTCTCGGCTATCTGATGACAGATGTTTTCTAGCACAGAAACAAGTTCTAAAGGGCATCTCTGGCCCTGATCATGTGTGAACAGGCTTCTCATCCTAGCCTAAAACCATTCAAAAACTCCTGACTTACCTTCAGTTCTTTAAGTGCTTGAGCACGTCTGTAGAGTGCCTTAACGTTTTTGGAATCCAACCTCAGAGCTTCCGAGCAGTCCTGTACTGCTTCCTTGTATTGCTTCAGGGTCAGGTAACAGAGAGCTCTGCAATACAGATACCTGGTTAGAGACCTCTGGCTGAAAGCAGCATCTACTGATGCAACATATGTAGCAGATCTCAGCCAACCCCAGCGCAGCACAAACTGGACTCTAAAACCAGTTTTTATCTTTGTACATTATGTCATCTTACTTTTTGAGTTCAAGTTTGTTTCACTTAAAATGAAAGAAAAAAAGAGATAGTTTTCCAGTCTGAAAAAAAAAGGATTTACCTGCTCTAAAGCTATGAACCTGCACTTTGAGGACAGAAGTTCCTACCTATGCTAGTCCAGAATATGCTCTGCTTGCTGCAATTGCCTTGGAAGTACTTTGAGTCTTTAAGTATAGCAGCCTGCAATTTGTGGTTCATGGGGCAGCAGACACTACTCAAAATAACACAGCCCTGGCAGACAAACACTAAAGGGAGAAATCCCCTAGCAGCACTAAGCTGAATGTCTCCAAGGGTTTTTGCAGTACCTGATCAAAGAACATTATACAAACTACAGGGAAGACTGCACTTGGGGTGAACATGTTTGGATGTTTTTGTTTTATTCACTTGTTTGGGAGCAAACATTAGACAGCTCTGTCAGAAGTCCCATGGTGGCTTTTATAAAGAGCCAGGAAGTACTTGGGCAAAGAGCTGAGTAGTACCTGTTGGTGTAAGTTGCACATTCCTGGTTGAGCTTTAAACTCTCACTGTATTTCTCAACTGCTTTTTTATGGTTTCCTTTCTTTACAAGTTCATTTCCTTCTTCCTTCAGCGTTCGAGCTCTCTCCATGTCAGCAGCAGCCTGGTCTGGAAACAGTGTGAAAGAATACAGAACACTATAAAACTGACAAGATCAGCACAGCCTCTCAGAAAGCAAATATCCCCATACCAGACATCAAAGGATCCAGAATCAACCAGAAAGGCTGTGGCAGAACCAGGCCCAGGTTTCTCATCCCCAGCTGCAGACACGCCAAGCAGGCATGGCAGCTGTCTTGTTCATCAAACCTCCTGAGCTACAGGGCTCTGTGCCCACCCCAAGGGCACACTCTCACCTGCTTGTCCCCTCGATGCAGTTGCAGGAGGAGCGTTTGCCCCGGGGGCTGCGGCAGAAGGAACACTCCACCTTGTCTGGGCAGAAACAGGGACTGTGGGGATGGGCGGGAGCTTCTGGCGCCAGTTCACTCCGTCCTTTTCCAGCAAGGCTTTAGTCATTCTGGAAGAGATGGCTGGCAGTCACCCCGGCTGGTGGCTGGATGGGCCATGCAGGGGCTGGAAGAGTCGCTTTTTAACCTGGATCACATATCAAGGACAGCACCTCTCCACTAACCCCTCCTTTACATGCATCTAAACTAAGTTCCTTTTACAGACAGGACGTTAAAGAAAGGACCTTCTTTGTGTCAGCAGCGCTAAAAATATCACAGGACAAGGGCTGGGACTGTCAGTGCTCAGGCGAGCAAGAGATGTGCATGTCACCACTCAGTCTGCCAAGCAATGGAGTGAAGCAGACAGTTATCAGAAGAGAAAAGGACTACAGCACCCCATAAACCCAGCCAGCATAGAGAGGGCTAGGGCACTGCAACTTGTAGTTTATCGTTTCCTTTAAACTGGGCATGGAGCAAAGCAGAACCAGTCTCAGGAAATTCGTTCCAAGCCCTCAACCAGCACCTTGAAAGGAGCTAAAGGTGCCAGCAGACACAGGGAGCACGGCCAGCCCTCGCACGAAGCACCAGAGGCCTCGGCTGCTTGGTTTGCGCGCGTGGGACCCGGCTGGCTCCTGACGCGGTCACCGAAGCGAGAAGTCAGCAGAAGCTGGCGTGTTCCCAAGCCTGCCGGTGTCACCCACGGAGAGGGCCGGGCAGAGTTACCTGTTGACGCCGTCGTGTGCCACCTGCAAGGAGCAATCCACCTGCAGCACCGTCTTGTAGTCCACGTAGGCCAGCTGGTACCTCTCCAAGGCCTCGTAGGCCGCGGCCCGGCGGAGGAGGGGCTTGATCCCGAAAGGGACCAGGTCGAGGGCGCTGCGAGAGGGGAGGAAGCCGTGAGCCCGGGCCGCTCGGGGGGGGGGGGCGGCGGAGCCCTCTCAGGGCCCGGCCCCGGGGCTGCCACCGCCCCCCGCCCTGCCCCGAGGGTGGGGAAAGCAAGCGGGCCCCCCCCCGCCGCTCACTCGGTGCAGTCGGCGACGCAGCGGCGGCAGGCGCCCTCCTTGAGGTGGCAGGCGGCGCGGTTGGCGAGCAGCACGCTCCGCTCCTCGGCGGCGGCATCCCCTGCACCCGGGACACAAGCGGGAAAGACGTTCAGCCGGGGGTCGCCCGCCCACCCAGCCAGCCAGCCAGCAGGGCCGGCCCAGGACGCGCCGTACCTGCGGCCTGCACCAGCGCCAGGGCGCGGGTGTAGAGCGCGGCGGCCGGTCCGTACTGCCCGCGGCGGAACTCCTCGTTACCGGCCCGCCGCAGCGCGCTGGGCGAGGCGGCCATGGCGCTGCCGGCCCGGCCGGGCGGCCACACCCCTCGCTGCCGTGTGGCCACGCTCCTCTCAGTCGGGAGCGGCAGGGAGGCCACGCCCCTCACAGCATGGAGGCGTGGCCTGGTTAGACCACGCCCCTCCATGGTTGGAGGGACGGGGAGACCACGCCCTTCGCTGCCAGGCTGTGCGGGGAGGCCACGCCTCTCCCTGTCGGGAGGTGCAGGGAGGCCACGCCCCTCGCTGCCAGGCGATGATACCACGCCCCTCCCGCCCGCCCAGGCGCTCCCCGCTGGCTTCCGGCGGTGGGCGGAAGCGGCGGCGCGGCGCGGCGGGGCTGTCATGGAGGAGTGAGGGAGCGGCTGAGTGACCGCCGCCCCGCAGCGCCATGGAGACGGTGCAGCTGCGGAACCCGCGCCGGTGAGCGTGGCGGGGCTGAGGGGTGTCTCCGTGCGGGGGCCGGGGGTGCCGCGGTCTGGCTGCCCCGTGCGGGGTCTTCTCGTCGGCGGCGCGCCCCGGGCCTGAGGGGTGTCGGTGCGGGGCCTGGCGCCGGCGGGAGCGGGGCAGCCGGCTGCGCCGAGCTCTGGCCCCTCCGCCTCCCCGGGCGCACGCTGCCCCGAGCTGGCAGGCGGCGGTGGGAGGGGCGCCGGGGCCGGCGACGTTAGTCACTTCGCACCGGGCAGCGCCGGTGTGACAGCGCCGAGCTCCAGTGGCGGAAAAACGGCTTAAACCGGACTACCGGAGCCTGCACCGGTGAGCGCGGCCGTACCGAGGGGGTGCAGCCCGTGCGGTGCCAGAGCCCCCCGCTGTCTTGCTCCTTCGGCTCGCTTTGGGGCGAGCTGTGCGCAGGTTTGGGGGCCGCCCCCCGCCTCGGCACGTCCCGATTCACCGCGGGCTTTCGGGGCGAGCTCGGCAGGGAGCCGTGAGCCACCGGCCCCCGCGGGGCGGGCTGCAGCGGCCGGGGGGCCCGGGGGGGCCGCGGCGGGTTGTGGGGAGCGTCGGCCGGTCAGAACGCGACCGGCGGTTCGCGGCCGGGCCCCGGGGAGCGCTCGGCAGCCGACGAAAGAAGCGGCTGGCTCTGGGCCCCAGGGACAGAGCCTTGTCTTGTTAAATAAAGCAGCAATCTATCTTCTAATTTGTAAAAAAAAAAAAAAAAAAAAAAAGTAAAAATAGTTTGTGGGCTGTTTTTCTTTTTTTTTTTAATTCAATAATTGGTTATGCTAGTGATTAACCGGAAGGTGATTTAGATTAGATCTGAGTAACAATTTAGGTGAGATTGGTTTTGTGTTCTTGGTATATCCATGTTGTATAAACATACATTAAAAAGGCAGAGTGTGTCTTTGGCAGCAGCGAGTGCACTGGATGAACTGGGCAGTGCAAAGTAATTGGGCTTCTGGATTATAGCAGCAATAAGACAGTTTGATGCAAGCACAGTAGTTGTCTGGTTATTGTGTTTGAGTGTGTGATAAGTTGTTTTTGGGGATTTGCTTGTCGTGTTTTTAAATGAAATTTAGACCTCAATTTCAAGAATGCTCTGCCTTTTACATCACCACACTTCAGGCTCCTTGGAAGTAGTGACTTATGTGGTTGCTGCTTATTTTTTTTTTTTCCCCTCTTTTGCTCTTCCATACCTTCCTCCCTCCACATTTTCACAAGGACAAGTAACATGCAGTTGGTTAACACTTATCTTTGCAGGGAAGCTAGTGACTACTTTCAGTATTTCACCACTTCCTGAGTCTGCTTCTTTATGATGTTTCCTTTGCTTCAGGAAGCCATTGTATGTACTCCATGTGTGAGCTGCACCTCCTGCATAAACATGATAGCCAGGGATCAATGAGTGGTTTCTCACCCTGTTTCTGACAAAATTGGGGGAAAAAATTCCATATTTAGTATCAAAGTTAGCATGCCAGTAGCTGCAGTCATGATCTTTAACTGCAGCGGTTAGAGCTTTCATTAGTAATTTGCAGCTGCAGGCGACCATGCACGTTTCGTTTTAAACACTGCTCACCCTGAGCAGTGAGACCAGTAAGCTCTGAAAGCTCAGACTAATAAGTTTCTGTGTTTCAAAAACTTGTATGAGCTGGTTTGGGGAGTTTGGAGTTTTTTTTTATTTGGCTGTTTTTTGCGTGGTGGGTTTTTTGTTTGTTTGTTTTTAGATTAATTTTCATGCAAACTAAAAAAAAAAACAAACCAAAAAAAAACCAAAAACTTGTTTGTGGGCTATTAGATACTGCTTGTCCAACAGTGAAATACTTTGTTTTGAGAACTTTTTTTTTATGTAGGCCTTGGCTATTTCAGATTACTTGGTAAACTGCACTCTGGTGTGGTAGAGGTAGACTGAAACAAATGCATTTGACTTTGTTGCATTGTGTATGGCATCTCCTTGGAAGGTGTACTGGGGGGAGTGAGGCAAAGTGAAGGATCACAGTACATAGCATGTTTTTTTCTCTCTAGGAAGTATTTCAGTTGACTCTTAATAGCAGTGCATTTAAGAGGGATGAACTCCTAAAAGAGTCAGATACCAGTTTCCTTTCCTTTTTTATTTTTTTTTCCCCAATAAGAAATTTCCTCGTATGTGTCCAGGCCCACAAAGTCAAGATCTGAACTTCTGATGTTAAAAATGTACAAGTGAGATCAGTATTGCCTCCTTCCTCCCAACAAATGTATTCCACATATACTCTAAGGCATCAGGGAAGATGATGTTCCTTTTTGCATGGTCTTTGTACTTATCCTGTCATACAAGATATGGAACTTCAGCAGATGTGTTCAATAGCTGCAAGACTCTGCGGTGCTGTGTTGGGATTTGACCACTGACGTTTAGATCTGGAGATGTGTTTCCACCAAGGGGAACTGTTGATTTGTGTGCCTGATTAAATTCTGTTATTTCCAGTCCTCTTTTGCTATTGGATGCTAATAATATTTGGTCTCCTGATCAGGTGAAATAAACTCACTTCATAATCAATTTACTTCATGCTAAGCCTTGCATACATATAAGCGGTGCTATTTATTACTCTGTTTCAACAAAGCCCAAACTGCTGTAAAATTAAATGTAATAAATTCTCTACTCTTACATCTACAGACAACTGAAGAAGTTAGATGAAGACAGTTTAACCAAACAACCTGAAGAAGTATTTGATGTATTGGAGAAGCTTGGAGAAGGGTATGTGTTTTATTCCGATGTGCCCAATGTGCATTGCTCTAAGAACAAGTCTATGTAATGAGTATGTGTTCGGTGGTCTCCAATTTTTCACTTTTGTCATGACCTGTTACTGCAAAGGTATGTGCTAACATAGTGACAGTGTTTGGTTCGTAACAGAAAAAATAATTTGTTTCCCAACAGAACGATATCTTAATCCAAACAGAGTACGATACCTAATCATACAAACAGTAGTGTATGATGCCGCAGTAGGGAGTTAAAACATTATTGAAAAATCCCAGTCTGGAGTTGATAGGGCTCTCTGGGAACTTGAGAGGTTTTGTAGTTTATCCTTGGTACCTCTTGTGGAAGATTCGTGTGGTGGAAATGAACTTTTGTTACATTGCGCCACATGCTCAGGCAGAGCAGCATGGGGACGCTCGGTGAGTGGCGTGTTTGCCTTAAGCAGTTAATTTGAAAAAACTGAGTTGGAAATCTGCCTGGCTGCTGTAAGTAAAGAAGCTGGAAATAAGATAGATAATATCTGACAAGAACAAGCAAACCTCTGTGACCAGAGCTGTAGTTCTTACTGATGCTCAGCTGGTACTGTATGCTGGAGAAAGAGAGAATTGTATTTGTTGGATTTGTTTAATAGGCCATTCCAAAGCTATGGGCAATGTAATGATGATTGGCTCCTTTCTGACCATCTCAGTGTGCTGTGACTTATTTGTTATATTATAGTGTCTAGAGGCTAGTGGACTGATTATTCACATTAAAATGCAAAATATTTTTAGCAGGAGAGTAGTTTAGTTTTTACATGATGGCTGCACTTGCAAAAATCAAAACCATAACACTTGCATTTTAAAAATGTTACTGTATTCAGTGTTTATTTAGTATTTTGTTTCATAGCTCCTATGGCAGTGTGTTCAAGGCCATTCATAAAGAAACTGGTCAAGTTGTTGCAATTAAACAAGTTCCTGTGGAATCTGACCTGCAAGAGATTATAAAGGAAATATCCATCATGCAGCAATGTGACAGGTAAATGTATACTGCAAAACCCGTTATCGGTATGCAAAGAAAAGTAATGTCTGTGATCTAGCATTTAATCAAATAAAAGCCATGATGTTGCCTTAAATGTTTTTTAAAAGGCTGGACTTGTACGATCAAGTTACCTCGTATCAACTGAGTCATGTTAACTGGCCATTTGGGTAGTGTTAATCCAACCACAGGTAAGACAACAAAAATTTAGCTTGCGACAGGAGCATTAAGCTAAGTTGAATAACCGTGCACTCGCTGCCAGCAAAGAGCCAAGCGTGTGAGCAGTTACTGCAGTTCTCCCCATGCGCCATCACTTGTTGAGCAGTGGTAACTTGATTGTGTGCCCCAACAGCAGCTCCCATGCCCAAAGAGGTAGTGACTTCTAAACAAGTTTTGTTCTGGACATAGAAAACAGTTAGAAGAGGGTGTTTTGTTTGTTGTTTGTTTGTTTTTAAGGGGCATGTGGATGAGAGCCACTAATGCATGACTGCTCTTGCATGTGCATAACCTGCGTGCTGTCATCTGCTTGGGTGGCAGAATTGCCCTTCCCTGCCACTTTCTGCTTGTGCAGGTTTTAGCGTGGCACAAACTGCTGATTTGTGCATCCCCAGAATAACTTGCTGGCAGCTCTGCAGACTGATGGTTGGCTCTCTGGGTTGTCTTTGCATGTTTCTTAAGGGAAGAGGTGGTGTAATATCTTAGCTAATGGAGAGCTCATGGGTGTGGAAGACATTTTAAAGTGTGTCCTAGGCTGAAAGTTTAAAATATACTAATTTCTTCAGGTATTATAAATTTAGCCTTGATAAACACTACTTTAATAGAGTTCAGGTGTGGAAAACCATTTAAAATAAATTGCATTAGCAGTATAAAACTATGGTCACAGTCACTCCATTGCTCTTCACTTTCACTGTCTTTAAATGAAGATGATTCATGGCAGATAACAAAATGTGACTTGAAAAGTATTTGTTCGTGAAAAATCTTACTGTGTAGCTTGGAAAGCATTACTAGGTATCTCTTTCTTAAATTAAATACTACTGTTGTAAGGCCTAAAATCAGACCTTGCAGTTATGAACAGCAGAGGGAGTGAATCACTGGACCATCATGTTTTCTGTGCAAGCTTTAAGGGACACTGCACAGTGTGACTGACTTGCTAGTTTTACAGATTTTCATTAGAAAATATTCAGCAGAGAATAGATTGGTTGCACTTTTGTTCCTTAGTGCTGTTCCCACAAAATCAGGAACAGTCTTTCTATTAGTTTTCTGCTTTACCTTTTCCAGAGGACAGATGGTTATTCTGACCAATGTGCTTTATTAGGTGGTTTCCTTCTTGGGCAGCCAAATAGCTGACTGTGATAGGTAGTCTTAGGTCATACTGGATTCCTAAAATACATCCTGGACTAAATTGTAGAACAAGTAGGTGGATGTGGTAGTGGGGGAACATTCCTCTTAATGTACATGATAGCTATTTTCCAGCAAACTTTAGACCTTATTTAGGGTTTACATTTGGTTGCAAATGCTCTGCAGCAGCTTTACCAGGAACTGCCATGGTCTGTTTCTCATTCCCTTGTCCTGCCTTCTTGCTTGCCACAGCACTGACCTTGTAATCCCCACTCAGGGAGCTAAATCAGATGGAAGGCTAGGCACTCCTTATTTCTGTAGCATTTATTTTCAGATGGTTTAGTTCCCTGAACTGACTTACTGGCAGGTCAGATGAGTGCTGCTGTGGTGAAGAGGCTTGGCAGGATGGCAGTAACCCTGTACAAGTTCATACTGTTTTGGAATGCTTTTGGTCAGACTTTTAATGGCACTTCAGCTCTGAATTTCTAAAACTTATTTAAGGACTCTGCAGTGTATTTTGCTTATTCAGTTATGCTGATTACTGGTATCTGACCCTTTGTTTTCTTCTTTTTTCACACTTCATAGTCCTCATGTGGTGAAATATTACGGCAGCTATTTTAAGAACACAGACCTGTGGATAGTCATGGAATACTGCGGCGCTGGATCTGTGTCTGATATTATTCGATTACGAAATAAAACTGTACGTCCCTTCTCCTTTGAATGTATGAATGGGAGATGTGGGTGTCCAGCAGCTCAAGGAAGCTGAGTAGTTTGGGCATAATTCTCATGGTGTTCAATGCCTGACACAACCATTGACCATAACTTGAGATGAATGTCCTTTGCTCCTCTGAAAATGAGAAAACCAAAATTCGATCAATGTAATCAGCTATATGGATAATATAATTGGTGGAGCAGATTTTGGGTTGTTGACTTTCCTGAAAACCCAGACTGATTCTGAATAACAGACTCTACTTTGCCTTACTTTAGTTGTTGCAGGCTAAGAATTACTAGTTGAGAAAGAGTTTTGGTATGTGAAATATGGTATGTGTGTATATGTATGCTGGTTGTAATTCTAATTCTACTACGTAATGCTGTAAGTTTCTAACTAATTTCCCATTAGTATGGCAAACTTTAGTGAAGGCAATTAAATAGCAATTAGAGAATCTCAGACAAACGGACTGAAACACAAGAGTGTTACATCTTGGCAGTTGATGGCTTGACAGTAGCTTTTCTCTCCTTTAGCTCACAGAAGAGGAAATTGCTACAATAGTGCAGTCAACACTGAAAGGACTAGAGTACCTGCATTTTATGAGGAAAATACACAGGGACATCAAAGCTGGAAATATATTGCTAAATACAGAGGGACATGCTAAACTTGCAGACTTTGGAGTGGCAGGGCAACTTACAGTGAGTAAACCCAAGATGGTTGTGTACACTTCAGTTTATCTTTTTAACCTGCATGTGAGTGTGCTGTGCTTGTGGAGACTTTGAGAAATTGTTCTAAACTGTTGTTTTGCGCTTTATGTCAACATAATGAGATACTAAAATAGCAACACATTATAGCAGAGCTTCCTCTGTGGAAGCTGCTATATCTAAGTAATGGTTTGCAATAGCATTTTCTGTTTTCTTCAGGATATTTGTAACTTCTGTATGCACATTTCAATTCCTCTTTGCAGTCCTTGTATCCCAGTCTTGCTGAATCTAATAATGTGCGTGCATGCAAGTGGAAGATAATTTGGATGATAATTCATTAATGAGTGTTTGTGGCTAATAGAATTGCCATTGTCTGTATCCCACTTTTCTTCTCAGGACACCATGGCAAAGCGGAACACAGTTATAGGGACCCCCTTCTGGATGGCTCCAGAAGTGATTCAAGAAATTGGGTATAATTGTGTTGCAGACATCTGGTCTCTGGGAATCACTGCAATAGAAATGGCTGAAGGCAAGCCACCATATGCAGATATTCATCCTATGAGGGTAAGGACTGTGGCCTTTTAAAATGTATTACTGTATAAAAATGATGTGCTATTATAGCTGGCTGAATAACATATCAACATGTCATCTTGCTTTTAATTTAGAGTAAATGATTTGTTTTCTGTCAGTTCTTTGTGCTCTTGATCAAATGAAAAGCAAGTGTTTGAGGAGAATCTGTGTGGGAAGGAAAATCACAATCCTCTTCTGTTAAGACATAGCTGAAGCTCTTTGTGTTGGGTGTGAAGAAACATATTTTCAGCTGTATTATCCAAAGTGCTTTTGTTTGGTTTTTTGTTTTGGTGGGGTTTTTTTGTTGGTTTTTTTTTTTTTTGATGCAAGCACAAATTTTTAAGACTTAAAACCAGCAGATTCTTACCTTTTGGGGCACATAATGGCTCAGACAGAAGTGTAAGCACCTAATGAGAAAAGTGATTTCTTGCTACTTGATGCCTCTGAGCAGATTTGTGTACGATACTGGCACAAACTCTTCAGAAGCAGCAAACTTGAAATATCTGTTGCTTTAGTACCAGTGTATGTTTGTGTGTATTTATATTCTATTGTTGGAAAGCTTTAAACTTTGTCTGGAAATCTGGAATATTCTTCCACTTTCAGGCAATTTTCATGATTCCTACCAATCCACCTCCAACATTCCGGAAACCAGAGCTCTGGTCAGACAATTTTACGGACTTTGTAAAACAGTGTCTTGTTAAGAGCCCGGAGCAGCGTGCCACTGCAACACAGCTTCTGCAGGTCTGCCTTTTCTTACAAGAACGTAAGCTCTAGAGAAGGCTTGCTAGGGTAGGCAGTGCTGCGTGTCTGTTGGTTTCATTTCTTGCTGCTCCTGTTCACTACAGATCTTACTTTTTTAATATGTCATTTTAAAAATCTTACACTCAGCTTCAACTTTTCAGTTCTTCTCTAAGAACCAGTTCAACTTCCTTTCTTTGTCTTCTCTGGGCTGTTTTTTTGTTTGCTTGGCTTTTGGAGGTTGATTTGTTTGGTTTTTTTACTTCAAAATTCTCACCATCACTGCCAAGTTATTGAAAATGATTGCTCAGAATGGTCTAGGCATGGTGATGATCTGTGTAATTGGTTCTTGGCAGCTAAGCTGCTAAAGAAAGAAGGAGAGTTGGGGGAGAGGAATGGGCCCTAGGTCTCAGCAGTAGTGCCTTTGGAGCATGATCTTGTTTGGAGGCTGGGAGGTCTCCCTCCTGTGCCAAACTGAAGTGTTGGATTTTTATTTTAGTAATGTATTGAGTTAAACCTTAATTTTGATTGGAGGTAGGCCATAGTAACAGTGGTTTACTGTTACATCTTGGTTCAGAAGCAGTGCTTATTTGTTTTTAAAATACTTCTCAGCATCCCTTTGTTAAAAGTGCCAAAGGAGTGTCAATTCTGCGAGACTTGATTAATGAAGCAATGGATATCAAGCTGAAACGTCAAGAGGCGCAACAGCGTGAACTAGATCAAGAAGATGAAGAAAATTCAGTGAGTATTTAATAGCAACAATGTACAATGTCCAAACTCTTGTTCCTTTCATAAGGCTTAGCTGCTTTGGTTTTTGTTTTTGAAATATTTTGTCCAGTTGCCTGTGAATCTGACTTAGTTCAAGTTTTCTACTTTGACTGCTTAACCTGATGCTTGGTCCCTGCTTAATCTTTATATTTGAGTGGGATAGTGTTCTGGTTTAACACAAGAGGCAGCTGAACACCACACAGCTGCTTGCTCACTCTCTGCCCTCCCCCCTCAGTGGGACGGGGATGAGAATCAGAAAAAAAGGGTAAAATTTGTGGGTTGAGATAAAGACAGTTTAATAGGACAGAAAAGAAGTGGAAAAATAATAATGACAAAAGAATTAGAATATACAAACCAGGTGATGCATAATGCAATTGCTCAGCACCAACAGACTGATGCCCAGCTGTTTCTCGAGCAGCAGCCCACCAGCCAGCTTTCCCCCCAGTTTATATACTGAGCATGATGTCGTATGGTCTGGGATACCTCTTTGGCCCGTTTGGGTCAGCTGTCCTGCCTGTGTCCCCTCCCAGCTTCTTGTGCTCCCCAGCCCCCTTGCTGGCGAGTTGGTGTGAGAAGCTGAGAAGTCCTTGGCTTAGTGTAAACACTGCTTAGCAACACTTAAAACATCAGTGTGTTATCAATGTTATTCTCATCCTAAATCCAAAACACAGCACTACACCAGCTACTGCAAAGAAAATTAACTCTATCCCAGCTGAAACCAGGACAGATAGCCAGCATGTATGGTTCACTGTTTAGCTTACAGTGTAGCTGAGACCTGTGGTTGTATAGGTCTACAAAGTAGCAAAAGATTTTATATATTTTCCCAGTTGTATTATATTATTTATGCAGTAATGAGAATTTTTCATTGTAGATTCAGATCTTAGACTGCTCTCCTAGTATAAAATAATAATATCATCTGTGATGCACTATAAGTATGTTGTGTTGTTTTACTATTGTTGTGCTTTAGAACCCCCCTTATAGAAACTTTCTACTGCACAAGAGCAACCGACAGAAACCTGAGGTGAGGGCATGGCAAGTGTTCAGGGGATTGCTGTGAATTGAAGCTCGGGCTCCTTGTTTCAGTGGTTACAGCATGTGAATATGGAAAGCATGTTGAAAGCTGTTTTTTGAGTCTGCCTGCTTCAACCTGAATAAATGAAATGGGCAACAAAAGGCATTGTATGCCAGTCCTTTTCAGAGGTTAGACTTGAATAGCATGGTCTGCAGTATCTATGCTGAAGACATTGTTCATCTAGTTTTCCAGTTTAGGACTGCCTATTTATTCAGTGTGGAAGTAACTTTATTGGTCACGCTGCCATGATGTTGACTCTGAGAGTATTGTCTCTACCTTCACTTCTTCATTTCTGACTGATCTGGAGTCACACTGATCAGAGAATGTGTCTATGTAGTGGAGCTGAGTGGTCTCTGTTGGTGTGTGTGTTTCCCTGAAGCTTCTCTACTCCATGTCTGCTAGCAGAAAAGTGTTCCCAAGTGCTGTGGAAATTTCTGCTGTAGTCCTTTGTTAAATGATGTGTAGCTAACAAATTAGTTACTTTCTCTCACCCACTCATCTCCACATAAAATTACTTTTCCTCCATTAACATCTTGTGTAGTTTTCTCCTCCTCTTGCTATTGGTTTTGAGGTTGGGAAGTAAGTTACATAGACAGCCTTGACAGAACAGATAAAATGCATTGAACACCAGAATGTGGAGGGGCTGTACTTCTTTCTTTCAGTGACACTGAGATGGAGCATAACAGCTTGATGTGAAAGACCCGTGTTCTCCCTCTAGCACTAATATAGATCAGTAAGCCTATGGTCACACATAAAGAACTGTGAACTTCATCCTTATAATAAAACACGAGCATCTCATCCAAGGTGAGATGCCCAGAAACTCTACTGTAAACCTTGGAAGTGACTTCTGTTGTTGTAGTTGGATAGCTGGTCTACGTTTCCAAGAAACTAGACAGATGGTAGAAAATTTGACCTTGTTTTTCATGAAATGCTAGTCACAATATATAGTTAGTAAAGCACACACCACCTAATGAAACTAATCTCTGGCTAACGTAACTATCTGTCAGGAAGTTGTCCTACCAGAATACGTTTCGGGAGCTTGTGTTTTCCTACAGAGTCGGTCTCTTGAGCCTTGACATCAATAATTCAAACTTCTATAATATCAGTACCTGTTAACGTATGGCAAGATAAGAAATAATTTTAATCTGAAAAAAATGGCTAGACTTTGGTAATTCATTTAATTCCTTTTTAAAGATTTGCAAATTCAGTTCCTTTTTTCTTCAGTGCTTCTGAAGTTTCTAGCATTTAAAACTAACTAAATGTTAAAGACAGGCTCCTTAAAAAAGGGGGTGATTGTTTTTCTTCAGTGTGCCATATGTACTCCAGAATTAGACCGGTTGCTGTCTAATAAGTAATGGCTCCTCAGTGAACTGTACCACTTGAGGTAACAATTTTATTTCAACTGTTAAAACATGAGCAGAACATCAACAGGCAACATGAACAGAAACATTAATGACTGAGTGCTGTAATCTACTCTTATGGACAAGTCACCAGGTCAGAAATGAGATACAACTTGCATTGAGAATCTTCTGCTGATTATTCATCTGTTCTCATTTATCATGCTGGCAGAAAAGTATGAAGACTTTTCATTACTTGTTTGGAGATGACAGGGAGAGAACTAAGTGCATAAACCAAAATGTCACTTCTACGTGTATTTGTAAAAAATCTCTGAATTAGTAAGTGCCAGTGTCCTTGAATACAGACATTCTTCATGGGACTTTACCACCATCAATAAAAATGTATTTACGGTATCCTTGTACAGGAAGAAGATGAAACAGATTCAGGTACCATGGTGAGGGCAAGCGGAGATGAAACTGGTACCATAAGAGCTGTCAACACAATGAGTGATGGAGCCAACACAATGATAGAACACGATGACACCTTGGAATCCCAGTTGGGTACAATGGTCATAAACACAGAAGACGAAGAGGAAGAAGGCACCATGAAAAGTAAGAAAATATCTTAAACTTCTAGAGTATTACTTAGGACATAATGTGAGCTATGATATGTATTCCCATCCTGCTTTGGTATTTTTGGTTGCTTACTGTGATGTCTTTTGGTTGTAGGGAGCTCAGACTTGTAGGTCAGTGCCCTCCAGCAGTAGAGAGACCCTTTCTAGGTCCAAGTTTCAAGTCATTCTTTTTAGTCTTGCCCTTGTTATAGCTGATGAGTTGTGCACAATTTGCACAAGCTTCGGTGCTGATTGAATAAGTTCTGATTCTAGATAGTATGGGGTTTTTTGGTGGTTCTTTTTTGTCTGTCTTTTTCACAGAATGCAGAGGGGAGAGACTGTAGCATAGGGTTAATCAGAAAATTTGTTCCTTTAGAGAAGATGATCTGGCTGTAACCTGGCATCTGAAAACAGCAAGTCCGTTTCAGAATTGATGCATCAAATTAATGGCTAAGTTAATGAAATTACAAATATCTTACACGTTTCAAGCGCAGCAAGGAACACAGTGGGAGGAGCTAGCATCTCTAGTCTTTTGTGTTTCTTTAGTGTTACTTTATTCACTAAGAACAACTGAATAAACTGTGTGTTGCTGTTCTGCGACATTCAAGTTGAAATCTGTTCCTCCCTAAACCAGAAAAGCTTACTAAAACTACAAGCCTTGTCATAGGATGTAAGACTTCAAATGATGTGATTTTGATCCCTGGTAGTCTGTGGAAGACCTCATAGCTTGAGCTGGAAAAGGGTTAACAATGTTTCTTTGATTAAAGAAATGGCAAGGAGAGACCCCCTGGAAAAGTATGACTAGAAAAAAAAAGAATTTTTTCTTAATTATGGATTCTCATAGAAATCTGTTCCCACTGATTTTGGGTAATCTCAGCATTACTGAAGCAGAGGTGGTCATAGATGGCTTAGCTGGCCAGCATGGATGTTTGTTCAAGGACTAGGAAAGTGCTGACTGGGAGCTCACCAGTAGTAAAATATGGCCATCATAGGCAAGGCTTGTTCTTTTGGCTCTTGCACTGCTTCCAAAGACTTTCTTGGCTGTCCGATTTTGAACCTTTAGCTAATGTGGGAGAAGAAAAAATTCTCAACAGGAGTTTGGAAAAATCCGTTTCTCAGGAATTTCTGTGTTGAAAGCTTCTTCCATGTGGGGGCCCTCTAGAGCCTGTGGAAAGATACTGGTTTTGAGAGTGAAATTTCAGTAGAACATGTTTAAAGAGTTTTCCAGGCTTTGGCAAACACCGATTCAACAGATTAAAAAACAGAGGTGTCAGCCCACATAGCAGCTTGTGGCACCAAAGATGGTGGAGTAATGCCATTGGGTTTTGTGGAACAAGGTAGCTCTAGCAAGGAGATGAATGTTTAGGGTAGCTGAAAGGTCACCCAAAGAGTAGGATGTGTTAACAGCCTTAAATAAACCTAGTGAAGTTTCAGTTTCTTTACAAGTAGACAACACTGTTAGTTTCCCATCAAAAGTGTGTACTGTTCCATTTCATGGCTCACAATAACAGAGGTTTTACTGTCTGTGCTGCTCCCGCACTGGCTACCAGTGGCGTGGAAGTGAAGTGTCTCTTCAGTTTATCTTCCTGGGCTTAACATGTGCTTGTCTTCTCACCATCTTTTTAAGATTGCAGCACTTGTTACTCAAAAACATCTAATGCTCTCTACAAAGTAGTGTACGGAGGTTTGAAGAGATGCCTTTGGTAACACTGCTTTTGCAGGGACATACACTCATTTTGAGTAGAATCAGTTATGAATATATATCAGTCCTTACTATAGTGTAGTATTTAACCTCAAGAGGGAGCCCCAGAACAAGCTCTAAGAGCTCTAGATCTCTGTGACTAGAAAGTCGAGTTTTTATTTTAAACCCCACTTGGACATTATGCTTCTTAAAAACACTCTGCTCTTCAGCTGCTGCTGTGTAACAGGATTCAAAGCTGAGTATGCGGCAGAAGTGCTTGAGCAGCTCTGCCTCCTGGAGGGAGCATTTTGGGATCCTGGGTGCAAGTGATGGTTGATACTGATAGTGCTTTCATGTTGATGGGTTTCACACAGTAGTATCTAGTGAAGCCCAGCTGCACTCACCACTCCGTGCTGCAGGTTGTGCTGCATTTTAATAACTTGTGTGTTGATTCCAATAAATAAGATATTAATGACAATTATTGTACTAGACTAAAAATTAACATTTCCTTAACACCTTTTTCTCCTGCTTCCCCAATAGCATAATTCTGAAATTCTGGCTACTGTGTTTGTTTCTTGGACACACTGCATGGCAGTGTCTTTGAGCAGCTTGCGCTTCATGTGAATTGCCTATAGCTCCATTTTTTTCAGCTTGCCATTTCCATATTCATATTTTCATAACATTCAGTTAAATTGATTTAACTGTAAAGCACATCAGCCTGCTGCAGAACTCTCTGGAGCAAGTTCTTTTTGTAACCTTAAATATAAATGTAATAATGCTGTTTGGAAACCACTGAGTTTGAAGAAGCTTCATTGATTCATATTTTTAAAGATGTCTATATTTCATTTGGCAGCTTGTGTTATGACTCACAATAAAGCCTGTTTTAAGTCAATAATAAAAGTTCTGCTTTTTCTTGCATGGCATTAGTAGAAGCATTTAGCTTCCCTAAGTGTCTTGGGCTTTTTAACTGCAGGCTTCTGAGCTTGTGTTCTAGCCCTTCCTCCTAATTTAAAAAAAGAAATCTGAGTCTTCACCAATTTTTGTTTCGGTTTTACTTCTTTTTAATGTAAAAAGTGCTTATAGGACACTGAAATATGATGCTTTAGATGGGATTGTCTTAGAAATCTCTAGCAAACAACTTCCGATTAGCCTTGAAAGTGATTCTTGCATAAATCAATTAATGACTTTTCAGGCTCAGCGGAAAAGCATTCTTAAATTCCAGTATTTTACATTGTAGAGGAAGTTTTGTTTTGTAGTCAATTGAGCTATAATTCTGTTTGCTTAAATTCTTTCATTTGTGTGGCTTTTTTTCTGGGTACTCAACATATACTCAGGCAGCATTAAAAATGTCACTATGACATTTGTTACGCATTGTGAAAGCACTCAAGTGATTGCCTGAAACCGCAGATACTAAATTGCGCTGCGACACATTTTACTTATAAATCGATTGCTAACACATTGCTTATGGATTGCAGTTAAACTATTCCAGGAAAACTTTGAAAGTAGCTGAAAAACTATAGATGAACAATGATTTGTAATAAGACATTTCCTTTGTGCCTGAGAGCTGGAATAACTTGAACTGTTAACATGTCTGAAATAATATTGGTTTAATTTTTCTATGAGAGAATATAGAGTGCTAGTAAACAGTGAAGCATTTTTTACTCTTTTTTGCCTTTTCTGCTTTATTTCCTGTAGGTCTTTAGATAGTGGAAACTTGGCATGAGTTTGTCTCTTCAACGTAGAGTGGAACATAATTTTATAATAAAGCAGATAAACATATTGCCTTCCTTGGACACTGCAATATGATCAGATCCAAGTGAAATAGGATCTAGTTTGTCTAGTACTATAAACTGCCTTATTTTCTGTGTTAAAGTGCCTCTTGCTTGTTTAAGCACCACATGAAATGACACTGGAGAATGTAGAACTGCTGACAGTGGTGTGAGATGAGCTATCTGGTTTTTGGGTCGAGATGAATGAGGGATCTGGAGATGGTGGAAGAATTGGGGCTGTGGGGTTTTTGTTAATGCAGCGCCCATTCAGTAGAGTGTTTGGTGCAGTGGTAGACCAGAAGTTCTAACAACACTGTTGCATCTACCTTGATAAAGTAATGTGCAGGTAAAAGTTCTTAATAGTTTGTGAAAGTTGAAAATAAAATATTCTAGGCTTGAGTGGTTCTAGAGTGGTTTGGGTTTTGTTATGCTTTTACCATGTTCATGCTGCTAAGCATGATTGTGTGCTTTTAAAAAGATACTTCCCCTTTTGAGGGGAGATTGGGTTTCATTAGCAAATTAAATGAGCTAAGATGCAAACTTGGCAATTTCCTCTAAGAAAAATGATTCAGAGTAAGCTTGTTAGTCTTGGTGACTGTGAGACATCCAGTGGGTAACACTTAAACCTAAACCAGAGAGGTGTTGCTGCCAAGACTGGGGAAAGTTTTCCCCACTAATTAACCTGTGATTTTTCTCATAAAGCAATGACTGTAAAAGCTGTAACATGAACAGCAGAATTAATATTTATGGCAGAAGGTTTATGTGATTGCATTAGTATTATAATTGAATAAAGTATTAGTGGTATGTAGCTGAGGTAGCTATAGGTGGTGTAATACCAGCAGTTGTCCAAATAAGCACAGATGCATGTTATCCAAATAGCTGAGGCAGGTGGTGTTGAGAATAGCTCCACATCTTATCATGATTTACATCATGTGTACATCAAAAATACTGGCTGTGTTTTGCTTCTGGTTTTCTCTGTAGATAATAGCTCTTCATAGCAGCTTCCCACTACTTAGTGTTATTAATGTCCAGTGGTACAGTTCTGTTTTTAAAATAAATTGGACCATAAAACATCTTAGCATTATGCATTTAAGTAAAACACTGTTTATAGAAACGCCTACACGGATGAAATTCTTTTCGAAAGTTAAGAAGCATTGTAGTGCCACTTGAGGTGTGGAGAATACAAATCTTCACAGATATGTCTTCTAGCTGTGTTACTTTCTAACTTTTATCCTATTAGCAGCCTTGCTGGCAAACTTGACATAAATAGTGGCCAGCACAGTTTTTTGTGCTAGCAATTGAAATAGTGGTTCAGTGCAGACCAAAGCATGAAGAAAAGTTAAGTCCGGGATCTAAGTTGGATGCTTGTCCACCTTTGTTTTTCCTGAATATTTGAGAAAGCTTTAATAATCTGTTAATATTTGTATTTTCAGAGACACTGAAATTGAAGGAAGAGTTGTATGTTTAACACAGCTATTTTTCCTGTTCCTAACACTTCATTATTAAATACTCCTGCATTTGTGATGGTGGGGGATAGAAAGTAGGGGGAATTTTTTTTTCTGGACTGAAGCATTGTCTTGAAGATGGGAAGTATGACTAAGAGTCCTGCATAGCATACAGGAGGCAGCGCATTTTGGGAGACTCAACCAAAAGACAGAGTAATAGTAAGTCACTTAGTATATCTGTCCCATACGCACGTACAGGCAAACTGTAACCTATCTATTTCTTCTAAGAATAAATTCACTTCCTATTGGATCAAAATAAACCCTGGAGAAAGCTTTCCCCTTAGCAGGTTATATGCCACTGGGGGAGCTGCAGCTGTTGCCCACAGTGTGCTGGACCTGAAGACTGCATCCCTGTTGATGAGGTTGTTGCTTATTAGTGTTCATTGGAACCTGATCCAGATGATGCAGATATGAAATCTTCACTTTTTTCCTGATGCACCTTCACACCTTGCTGCCTGTGTCGTGTACTGTAGCTGCTGGACTAAATTAGCAATTTAAGGTAATGAGGTGAAAGACATAGGTGTCCACTGAAAATTTGTGATGGAGGAAGAAAGCTGTTATATTTATAATCTTTTCTGAGTTTTTATTTAAAAGAGATCAAAAAGGAGGTATCCTGGTCTTAAACAGCTTTCATTACTGTGAGGATTTCCTCCTCTTTCAGAAAGAGTCCTCAATTATACGCACCACAGCTTTGGATGAGTTTTGGTACTCTTCTCCTTAGATGACTTTGATGTCTTACATTCATTAAAAGAGATTAGTTAGGATACCTAGCATTGATTTTTACGGTCATTTAGAAACTCCTTCTTAATAGCAGGACCTGTCAGGTATGTTCTGCTTCGATTTAGTTTTAGATAGGCCATAATTATGGGAAGCGTCAGTAGATATGAAGTGTTATGTGATCTGCTTTTAATGTGAGGAAATCTCAGCTTGTGTTGCCATGGGATGAATTCATTAATGATGAAGCACTTTTTGCTCTGGTTGAATAAATTGGCATCTCCCTGCTCTGCTGCATAAAATGACTCAGTCCTGTTCATACTGTACAAGTTATGCTGTCCAGCTGCTAAAGTTCATCTGTGATCTCTAAGAAATAGCCTGAAGCAAATAAACTGCAATTCCATTTGAAATTTAATATTAATGAAGTGCTGCTTGCACATAATCATCAGGCACTGTTTTGTGCATCTTAAATACGTGTGCACTGTCAGTCTTAAAGTTACATAATTCAGTCTAAAGCAGACAGAAGCTTACTGAGACTACTGGGGACTAAGCCTGTTATGTGAGAAGTCAGTGAAAGATCTGTGCCTATTTAGACCACTGAAATGAAAGATGACATTGGATATGAGAACTCCTTTAAAAAAAAAATTAGGAAAGGAGGGAAGGTGAATGCTGTAGAGGATAATGGATTGAATGCCAAAGAACTAAGGCTTGCTCAAGAACAAGTGCATATACACTGTCTGCCCATAAACTTCAGACTGGAAATGAGAGGGTTTATAACTCCAGGAGAACAGCAAGCCTGTCAACAGCAAGGGCAAAGCAAACCAATTGTTTTACAGTAGAACTTGATCCCTCTGTGAAAGGGACTATATAATCTTGTATATGATAGCAAAAGACTGTGCTGCTTGTCCCAGGGGATCCTTTTTGGCGTTATATCTGACTAAAAGCAGTGAACTGCTTTCTTTAAAGTTACTATGAGTGTTCTTCACTGCATCTCTGCAGGGTTGTTTTGAGCTCCTGCTCACAGAGGTGCAAATTCTTGAGCTTTGTGCAGGGAGTTCATGATACTTCCTAGCACAAGTCAACTTTAGAAATTTTTTGGGTTTTTGCTCCTGACACCTCATTCTCATAAAAACAAGTATTCTTCAGAGCTGAGGCCAGTTGTCCTAAAGACTGCAGCTTCCTGCAGTCTGGACGAAAGGAGTGTACCAAGTTATCACGTTTTAGTTTGATATTGCCAATGTAGTAATTGATCACTTCATAATTGTAGATTTACATTACCTTTTTTGTAGAATAATTTGTAGCATGATCTCCTGTCTGTTTCCAGTCACAACTCTAGCTTCAGTTTTTGTGATATAAGGGAGGAAATATCTCACCATGGCTTCAAGAATAGGTATTTTAGGTATTAACTGTATAAACGGACTTGAGTAAAGAGCACACAAAATGTTTCCTGAGGTTATCTTACTCTCTCATGACAAGCTTTGACTCTAGAATATTCACCCTACATAGTTAATAGCAATCTCTTTCAAGAGGAAATAATAATAAAACAAGGATTCTTCTGCTGTCAAGTTTGAGTAGAGAAGATAGATTTTGGAGAACAGCAGCAATTCTAGTTTAATTACTTATCAAGCTTGTTCAGATAGCTAGAAGGACTTTGTAAATCCCACTTTCCTTTTGAAGGCATCCTTTGAAGCTCATGAGCTTCTGAAAATTTTCAATTGTGGGAGCTAATTTGACAAAATAACAAAATAAGTGCTTTGATTTCTGGAACTAGATGATACTGAATGATCTGGTTTCACAGATATTCTTTACTGCTGGAAAAAAAAAAAAGTAAATCTCTTGCTGGTTTAATTGACTGTGCTGTTTCTTCTTTTATCATTCTACTTTCTCTGCAGCATCGTAGGGAAATAAAAATGGCTTGAAGGCTCTCTACACCTTCATGTCATCTTTTGCTTGATGTAAGGAGATCTGTATGCTGCAATCAGCCACTAAGACTGACCTCTTCAATTCCCTCAAGTATTCAGACAGATGACATTTTTTTGGGAGGGAGCACATTGTTGTTTAAGATTTTCCTTGAAACTTGACCTTGCTGTAGCCCGACAGGAGGGGATCCAGTATGCCAAGGCCACTGGCTGTTACTGATGTTGCCTCGCTGGCTTCTTGCAGTGCCTTGCCTCTATCTGTCAGTTGTCTTCTGGCTTGTCTGGGCTGTTTGTGCTTTGGGTAAGGACTGTCCCAGCTTGCACAGTACCACGTGTGGTCGGACTTTGCTTTGTGGTGCTGAAAGGGTACCACTGTTACTGAAATGGGTAGTAAGCTTGGTTCTTCTTTAAAAATCAAACTCTAAGGGGATATTTGTTCACAATTTACATCATTCTTTACCTTTGGACCCACCAATTGCACATCTCTTCCTGTTCTCACGTACAACAATACTGATATTCTTGTACTTTTCTGAACTTGACTTTATACCTGGCAGCACTTGTGAGTTTTCCATGGAAGGCTTCTGCTCTTCACTGCACAGCAGGCTGCACGATGAGTGATCCTCGCAGTGCCTGTGGCTCTGTACAGCTAGCCCAAACCTGCAAATTCTGCAGTCAGCTGGACTGGCTCCAGCAGAGCTGTGGTGTTCCATTTGTGTAATTAATTCAGCTCCTAAAAGATGACTGCGTACGTAAATGGCAGACCGTTAATGGCTCCAGGGAGCTCTCGTGGCTCATCCTTATAAGCAACTCTTTAGGTTCTAAAATAAATGCATGGTGAAACCTTTCTTGTCACCACAGGGTGACCTTCTCATAAAAGGCACTTCTCTGCCACAGTTGTGATCTCACTTTCTGTCAAATGTTCATATTTTAGTCTAACCCTATAAAACTAGGAAGTTAAATGCTTTTTGGCACAGACACATTTAGTGCGGTGTCATCTTTCAGCAGCATCTGCTTCTGCAAATAGCAGTGATCGATTTTTGTCTTCAGCTGCCTGATATCAAAATCTTAAAGATATAGTGGAGCGATTCTTATGTTGAATTAATAGCAGATCATCTTTCGAAAGATGACACTTCTGTTAAGTGCCAAGATTGACAAAAAGAAATCCTGTCATGCTGGGATGATAATTGATTTAGTGTAATGTCTTTCTGTCTCCAGGAGCATTTATGTCGGTCTTGCTGCATACCCCTGCTGAGATCATAGCAGCAACTAAAATTTCAGGCATCTTAGATCTGTATTTCAGCTATTTTTCATTTTATATTTTACTTCTTTCCATTTTTTCTTTGTCAGTTAGCAATCTCTATTTTAATCAGTTTAAACAAAAAATAAACCAACGCTAAATAAAGATGGTATGACATGTTGATGTGTAGAAATGTACTAAAATCAGTACCTAAACATTGCATGCATTTGAAAGGCCTAAGGTGACTGCAAAGTTAGAGGTGTCTGACAGTGGGTGTGAGGAGTGTGAGTCACAGAAGAGCTTGGCTTGTCAGGGCTCGCTGTGGGGTCAGCAGTCCCCTTCCCTGTGCCATGGCTGGGACCAAGCGCGGTGTCAGATCCGGTTGCTCAGTGCCTTGCACAGTCGGTCGGCCCTGCTCCGTTGCACAACCATACCTGTTGTGAAAACTTCCTTACGTTCAGCCAAGCTGCCCTGGCTGCAGTTCAGACCGTTCCTCTCATCCTTTCTCTGGGGAGAGTGGGGCTCTGGGGGGCCTGCTGGGGTGGGAGGCCGCAGCTTGAGTCCCTCCTGCTCTCCTCAGGCTCAGCCCCCCCTTCCCTCCCGCCCTCTCAGCATGGCAGAGACCCCTCTGGTGTCCTGGCAGCCTTCTGCTGCAGCCCCCCAGCTCTTGGTGGGGCTGAAAATCTAGTCATACTCTTCAGGATTATAAACTACCACCACCACTACCATGTGCTTCCTTCTTTAATTTCTGCATGAAAACAGAAGTTTTATTAAATAAAGCTTGGGTTTGGATATGCCTTTCAATAATTCAGTGACGCTACAGTAGGTTGTTGCTCAGTAGATGTAACTAGTTGTTTACAAATATTGCAATTCTTGGTAAAATGCAAGATGTGGAGAAATGAGCATGGTTATTTTAAGTGACACTTTGAATTAAGCTCTGGTATGAGCAAACAGTCTTTTTTAATTAAAAAAAAATAAATGGAAAAGAACTGAATAAGCCAGTGTCACTGGAGTGAAACACTTGCTTTCAAAGTCTCCTGTGCTGCAAACAATTGATTTGAAAACATAGAGTACCAGCTTGATTTATATTTTCTTTTTTTTCCCCTAGGAAGCCTGAATTACTGAGACCTAGGCTACCTGTCAGTACCCTGTGTATAGATTAGCTGAGGTAGTTATGAATTCCTCTATTTCTACAAAATTTGTTGATGTCAAATATTGACACAACTGGCCATAACACTTTACCTCCTGCTTCAAACAGGCTGGACTGCAGCAGAATAGGAGGGGTGTATTTACTTAATTCTAAATAAATGTTTTATCGCTTAGCGGTAATTGGATTACTGTTGTATTTCAGTAATTATTCCCAACAGCAAATCTGTCGTCCACATTGCAGACGTGTTTCCCGATTGACCTTCGTGCAGCCTGTCTGTCTGAAGATGTCCTCCTTGATCTAAATCTGTACGATGAGTTGGTTTGTTTTTTGGTTGTTTTGTTTTGTTTTGTTTTTTTGTTAAAAAGGGGAACTATTGCCAGGGGTAGAATAATTTGTCTTTGCTCCATTTGTTATAGTGCAAAAGTATAAGCATTTCAGTTCATGCTTGAGCTTTTAGCTGACCCTGGAGAGGCAGTAAAATGCAGTGCTTTTTCAAAGTGCATCATGACATTTCAGGCTATGTAGAACTACGCTTCTCTCAGTATTACAACCCAAATATCCTGCCAAGATTTCTCATACTTTGCGGAAATTTGTTCTGTATTTAACATATCTGTAGTCAAATAACTTCCTAAAGTATCTCATAGCTGACTGAGGAGTTCATACGCTTGTCTGAGGATCAGAGTCTGCCAGGGAAGTTCTGGATCACTGGATGGCGATTTTATGTGCAAGAATAATATTAGGTGATTAAATCTTAATGGGTTTCCAGAGTAGCTAATATTTTTTCAAGAGGAAAGCACAGCTGAATGTCCTTAGTCAGGACTGTCTTGTGATAGCCTGCCTGCTGTCCTTGTAGGAGAGTCTACATTATGCAGACCCTACAAGTCCATCAAAGGATGGTTCCATCCCCTGTGTGCTTATATGAAGCTCTAAACTGTGGGTTGATTGTCTGCCTGACAGATTTTATTTCTTTCAAATGTATGGCATTCAACAGTGAATTTAATTCCACAGTCCAGAATCAGGCTATTCTGATGCCATTTTCTGTTAACTCGAGTCCTAATCCTGCTTTCTGAACATGATGGTCTTTGTATTGCTTAAAATGTATGTTTCAACTGTGAGTAATCTACTCCAGTACCTAGAGAATGATATTTTATCAGAGCAAAAACATTTTACTAGGTATTGTTACAGTGCTTACTTCCATTATGCTCACAGGTTTTTATGGAGCATTTTATCATAAAGAGCAGCACACTGGCATTAAGCTGTGAGTAGTCTTTAGCTGAGTTTGCAACTGTCCTGGTCTTGTGGTGCAGCACTGTTAAAGCATGCTTGCTGTGCAAACCTGCCTCTTCATTTAAATTGAGACTCTTTATAAGATATTGGGGGTACTGTAACTCACAGGACAGTCCAGTTCTAAGTGTTGAGTAGTCTGGACAGCATCTGATGCTGTACCAGTTGCACTAGTAAAGAAACCTTCCTTTGGAGATACTGAAAGTCTTTCCACCTTGAGTTGCTCTGAAGTTAAATTTTGTGTTCTCTTCCTGTATTGGCTTTTACGCTGTCTGTACTAGGAATCCATATTTTTGTCCTCTCACCTTTCATCACTTCCCTCCCTATTGCTCTGTTGTCACCCTGCAGCTGAAGCTGCCTTCTGTTCATGGAGCCCTCCTCCTCTCTCCAAACAGCACTGGGGATCTGCTTTCATCTGGAAACTTGTCACCCTGTGTTTCTTCCTTCAGTGATAGAAACCTATTTGCTGAATGGATTGCTAGATTTATTTGTATGTAATGGTACTTAAATCACATGAGGAGGGACTCAGATGTTGCAATGGCTAAAGGAAGAAGGGACACACAAGTGCTCGTATCCCTAATACCACCAACTACCCCACGTATCTGGGCACCCTATGAGGATGTAGTTTTACTAGCTTGTTGCTTTTAATGTATCAGCAGCATTCTTCCTTTTCTTTTAACTCCTGCTTGTTCTAAAGAGTAATTTAGACAAATGAGAATAATGTAAATCTAGTTGTGCTAAAGCTTTTTGTGCTCTTGGCTATATCCTTTCTTCTCCCATCAGTATGAGTGAACTCTTTGTTATTGAGAATGATTATTGGGAGGCTTATGAGACCTGGTTTTAAAAAGCAAAAGTATTCGTATTTAGGGGGTTGAGTCCTCTGTGTCTTTTTGTACCCTTGCCCATTTCTTACTATCTCAATTTCTTAAACGAAGTCTAGAATTGAGTAGTTAATCTATATATCTGGCTTATTCGAGTCATCCACTAAGAAGGTGTGTTCAGAGGAATTAATTTACAAAAAGAAAACCAGGGAAGTAAACTTACTGTTTATAAAACGGAAAAAAAAAAAAAAAAAAAAAAAAAAGCTTTGCAAAAGAACTAATCCTTTCTACCCAAGAAATGTAGAATTTGACTACTTCTACCCAAGGCAAGTTATGTGATATTTGTATGGTAGACGTGATCTTTGAAAGCCTTGCTTTTGTACTTTTCTATTCAAAAATATAAAGATGGGTTTCTGCTTGTAAAACAACACTGTTTAGTTTTGGAACTCTGCATATTTTGCAGTGCATGCAACCCAGCTGGGATGAAAGGAACCCAGTCTCCCTAGTTGGTAGCAGTTTAGTTCTAGCATTCAGTGCGTGAAGCTCGGTTACCTGGTAGTGTGCTTTGATGGCTGGATTGCAGGTCTTGAGGCCAAGGCCTCCAGCATTGTAATCACTTGCACGGTGGGCTTTAAGCTTCCTTTCTCCAGCATTCCCACTGTACAGTCAGTTTTATGGTTCAAAAGCTGCTGAAAAAATAGTACTTTAGCAATATTATTTGATTTAGTGTGTGCTAAAAAAAATAAAATCACTTTTGGGCATGATGTAAGGCGGTATAACTGAAAATATATTTTTCAAAACAACTGTTGTTTTTTTTTTTTTTTAATAATTCCAGGGAGGGATGAAACGGTGCAGCCAGCCAAACCATCATTCCTTGAATATTTCGAGCAGAAGGAGAAGGAGAATCAAATCAATAGCTTTGGGAAGAATGTGTCTGGCCAGACAAAAAATTCATCTGATTGGAAAGTGCCACAGGATGGAGACTACGAATTTGTAAGTCTATACTTTGAAATTCAATCAGTGTGACAATCTTGAAGAGTTTCAGTCAGAACTGCTATAAGATTATTTCTTGTTTTGACAGACTAATGGAAACTTGAGGAGATTCTAATTGCTAATGCATTTGGATGGGGCATTTTGAAAAACTCATTTTCTTTAGGTATTTCTTGGTAATCATAACCAGTCATTATCTATATACTTTCCTTGTTTAAAAGCAAACAAACAAACAAAAAAGCCTGAAGGCATGAAGGTACAAGCTATCTTGCTTTACTTCCCCATTATGCATTTAAAATAAAAAAAGAGAATTCCAGAAAGCAGCTGGGAAATGCAAATCCTGAATGTGTATTGTTTGATAAAGGAAAGTGTTAGAAACATTGCATTTCCTTGCTTTTCTCAAGCTTCAGCTCTAGGTTTTGTTTTATTATATAAATATGGAGTTTTTCTTAATTTCTCTTTCAAATCCTCAATTTCAGTCTTCCTAACTAAGGTTCATGTGATAAGCATTTTCAGAAACTTTTCAGAAGTCTGAAGGAAGATCTATTAATTGTAAATCTGTTTTTTTTTTTTTGGGGGGGGGGGGAGGGAGGGGAGGATGGAAAATTTCTGGTTTGAGATGAAAACGCCAGAAGATGCATGCTCTGCTGGATTTTCTTTCAGCGATACTTCACTGCAAGCACTTTTTGCTTGAAGTGCATTGTGTGCCCTTACGATGTCTGTGCTGCCCGTGGTTCAGGCTGTCACGCTGCGTTCAGTGCTTGGTGGGATTCACTCCACCTTCGCAGAGCAGTGTGGAAAGCGAAATCCCTCTGCTAGTCATGACTCAAGGAGATGCTTTACTTTTAAGGCTGGAATAATAGCTGGAGCCTTTAATTCTCTTGGTACAGGACTACTGCTCTTACATACATTTTGTTGTCTTTCCTGCTGCATCTCAATTTTTTTTTCTTTAGAGCAGTAAAGATGGCTAGCTGAGGGGACCTGCTCATTCTCTCTCTTGTAGCCCTTTGCACCGTGTTATGTTTAGCCTGAAGGCTTAAAGTCACTGCATAAACATGTTTTGCAAAAATAACCTGCAAGCTGCCTCTGTATTGCAGGGTCTGGGCCAAGCACACTATTCCTGTCAAGTCAGATACGTTTATCTCGTTCCCCTTACATGCTGTAACTTAATTTAATGATAAACAATTAGTTTTTAATGTGCGGTGTTTCCCAGGAAAGATGGACTGGTTTGGAGTATTTTAAAAGTCTTCTGTAGTCTGCAGAAGATGCCCCAGGGGGAAATTTGCTGTAATTATTTTACTTTCTAATTTGGTTGATAACAAGTTTAGCAATTACCCTTATTTCCACTGAGTAGGATGTATTCCACCCTGCATACCGTGAGCTGTAGGTGCAGGCTGCACCCGGTGAGTGGCACAGGCAGCGCAGATGACACAAAGAAAGGTCGGTGCCATTCTAACAAACAGGACCTACAAGTATTTTTAGAATGTGTAATGCAACTGTTTGACACGCATGTGACCTTTTTTACTGATTTCCATTAGTACTGAAGTATTGCCGTGTGCACAGATTACCAGTGCGCTGGAAGCAATAAAGGCAAGCAATAAAAAAAAGCTAGCAATAAATCGGGCTTTGGGTCACCTTCATGTAGTAATTTGTAGAAATTTCACTTCCCAGCTATATGTATTTCTCTAGTTCAACTGTGTGTGAATATACCGGCCTGTCTTGCATGCAGATTTTGTAACAGAGCTGCTTTCTTTCCTGTAGGATAAGAAAAATGCTTGAAAGCAACCTTAACAAATACATGTGGATATTTGTGTAGCCCTTATCTGAGGGTTGGTAGCAGTAACCTCACATTGTATAATGTATTTAAAGACTTAAAACTGAGTATTTTTCCCATTTGGCTAAAAATTGATCAATTAGATGGCTAACTATGGGTAAAAGTCATGTTTATTAAAGCTCTATTAATTAAAATCATCAATGCAATAGGCATTGTGGAATAAGAAAAAAATACATTTATTAGGTGTATCAAGTACATCTGTCCTAGACTTGCCTGCAGCTATAACTTATTTCTGCATTCTCAAAGTTAGCAGGGTTGAGCAGACTTTGTCTGTAGAGTTTGCAGGATTCCAAGTAGAAATTAGATCAGTGAGATGCTGGGTGAATACAAGTTCCTCTTGGGCCTTAAGAAATGATTGAAATAATACTGCTTTGTGCTACTATAGACTAGATAAATATGCCTTGTCTTCTCTTCTGTGTTCTTCTCCCTCCTATGTGACTAGCACCTGGAGTCTCCTGTCTTCCAAAAAAAAAAAAAAAAAGGGGGCAGTATTACATTACAAACGATTTTTGCTCCTTTCCCCCATGGCAAAACCATTTGACCTTTTTCTTGACTAACATTGTTCCTCTGAAGAAGGCAAATAAGACACTATTTATATCGCAATGGCAATGTCATGTTAGATGGAGTCAGCCCCATCCACTGCAGAGCTGTTTAGAAACTGGAAGAAAACCAGAGATCCTGTTCTACAAGGTGGTGAACTCTGTTCCTCCCAAACGTGATGCTCTGGCTATGTCCTGGTTGTGGTCGGGAATGGCATAAATGCAGTGTATATTCAGCAGTGTATCTCTAGCCTTGGGTTTCTGAGGTAGAAGTTATTCTCAACTGATCAGTCAATGCCCAATGGTGTTAATGTTCATCCCCACTCATGTTTGAACAAGGATCTGTAAAGATTTAAGCCCTGCTTGATTACGAAAAATGTTTTCAAGAACATTATGATTTATTTAACATGGGGAAAAAATACTAATTATGAGCAAAAATTCTTGCTTTTAGGAAGAATATAAGAAATTCTAATATGAAAATGCTGCAGGGGTGTAGGCTGTTAATGGGCTGGCTGCATTGTATGTAGAATTTCTAATTGCCATAGTCAGATTTCAAAATTTTTGTAGTTGAATTTAATTTTGCCAATGAACATTAGCCATATACTGTTGCACAGACTTAAATTAAAAAGGCTAGAAGATCTGTTATACAATGTCATATATTTCTTCACTTTCATCTTTCAGTAGTACTGTAACATAGGGCAAAATAAATTGTGCAGTGTTTCTTGCGCTTAGACACTACAGATCCTTTGCTTATTTCTGTTTTAAAAGCTTTTTAACTGCTCAGAGCAAGTCAGTATTCTAGGATCAGTTGTGGCTAAAGTGGGATCACTTTATTCTGGCCTGGCTTGAAAGGCCTTCAGTCTTGCTAAACATACTGTAGCACATGTTTGTGGACCATCTAGTCATGGATGTTGTGTATTATATCTCTAATCATTTTATTGAAAGCCTATTTTGATCGTAAATTAGCAGGTTCCAGCCATTCATGACTTATGGTAGCTATGACAAGACTGAAATCTTTTCAGTTTTATTTCAGGAGTGTGGTTTCACTGGCAAAAATGAGTGCCGATAGAGCCCCTATCAATCTTGAATTTTGCCATCGTGATGCAACTGCTGTTTTTTTTTTTTAATACCTGTAATGTTGAGTTTAGGTTTTGCCGTAACTCGAATTCATATTTTTTCAGAGAACACTCAGACTATGCCAATTAAGTATCCGAGTGGATTGTTTTGGATATGTAGTTAAACAGGACCTGAACTTTGAGCAGGCACTAGAGCAAGAGTACTGCAGGACATCAAGTCTTTCAGCAGGCTTTACTCAAGGAGTTGCAGCCATTTGCTCCAACGCTTTTTTGATTCCAGCACCTGTGTATCTGGCAACCGTTCCTGCCTGTGTAAGGTAGCCTGTCGAGATCTTAATTGGTACAGACACTTCTATGTTGTCTTTAGCTGCTCTTGCTATCTGTGCTTCAGTGGAAGAACACCAGCTGATAGCTGAGCTTTTGAAGGGATGCATTGCCATTCACCTGCAGGACCTCAGTGGAGGACTGCAACCATCAGCAGTCATTTTCTGCACTGGCAATCTCTGTCCTGCTGCCGCAGCTCTGGGAAGGAAGCTGACATTCAGAAACAAGGTTTATGTCTCCCTCCTAAGAAGTACCCCGCTTCCTTTGGCAAGACCTTGATTTGCTTGCATCTGCTAAGTCTTGGTGGGTCAGACCTTTTGTCTTCCTACCGTTATTAGCAGCCAGTAGTTTAGGTGGTCTCACTCCTTGGCTTAATGAAGAGGGTCTGCCCATGTTTTCTTATTGAAGCAGAAAAACTTTGGAGCAAAACTTTTTTTCTTTATAAAAATAAAATTAACGTGTATCCTTGGGAGTGCCAAGGTTTGCAGAAGTAGAAGGAGTAGATGTGGCAAATCTCTCAGCTTTCTGTGGAAGGACTGCAGAAGATGGCTCTTCGTCATGGCCTTCGTTCACAGGTTCACCACGCTTCAGTCTGCCATGAGCAAACCTGTGTTTCACGTCCTGCCTTTCCATGCTGTGAGTGCTATTCTCTGCACCAGCTCATCTTTTCAGCTCCCTTTGAAAAGTGTCTCTTTGGCTGCTGATGGGAATTTCTTTGGACAGGAAAGATTGGTGTGATTTCCCGCAGTTCCAAAACAGACTTTTACCACTTTTCAGTGCAGTGTCATCTGTTTCTCTACTGCTGGGGAAGACTGTCCTACAAGCAGTAGAACTGTTGCTTCTGAAATTTCTGCAGGGCAAAAGAAGGAAAGATGAGCAGGAGGTGTTAAGGGGAGGAATGCAGGTGCTGGTCAGCTGCCATTTTTGTCAGGGCTGCACAGTCAGAGTCTTCAAGCAGAAGCAACAGTTTGTGTCTCCACTTTGCCATCTGCTAGACAGAGATGGGACTTTGCGGAGTTACAGGAGCTGGAGCAAGGGCTGGGTTTGATGCTACAGATCTCTTTCCAGTAACCAGTTCTCTAGTCTGTTGCTTCCAGAGTACTCAGGCCACATCTTCCTGTCGATACTCTGTGGACTGTGGTCCTTAAAATTCACTAATTTTGAAATGAGGCATCTTTGGCTCAGAAGTGTCTGTAGACAGATTACTGTGGTCTTTGGTTTTGTTTAGAAGCTCTTGCTCCAGGCAGTGTTTCTCTTCCTTACACTGAGTCCTACCGGTGTTCCTCCTCAGAGCAGGGAGCTGCAGGAGTTGGATGGTTCACCAAGCCAGTGGGAGAAAAGAGTGAGCACTAGATAGATATTTCATACTTGTGATTGGAATTTGTTCAGATAAGAGACAAAGCAATAGCTTGCTAAACTGTGGAAGCAAAACATCAAGAAAACACTGAAATTTTAGTAACATCCAGTTCCTAAAAGTATATTCACATCTTTTGGAGTTCTTGAATTTATCTGCAATACAAGAGTTGGTATCACAGCTGCAGCCTCCTTTAAATAACTTTGAGTAACTGTATGTCCATTTATACTTACTTGATAGGAAACCATAATATTTTTTGTCTGTCTGTAAGACGCTTCTAGCGAGAGCTTTTAACAGCTACTGCTTAGATTTTTCTTTTTTACAAGTATAAGGTAAATGAAAGTGAGCCTTCATCTTACCTGAGTGGAGGTATAATTCTTCTTGAAGTAGTAAAGAAAAATATAATTTTCTGTTTAATGAGAGAATGTTTCATTATGCTGCTCTCATCTGGGATGTACTGTTTTTTAACATCCTCATTTCTATGCTTTTACTTAGCATTTTTAAACATTACACGGGAAACAAAGATTTAAAAATAAATAAGTAAAACCACTTCTGGTATCTTTATCATCAGAGAAGAAAAGTGTGTTAGTCTAATGGTGTCTTCAGCTTGTTCAGTTGGACAAATTGCTTTTGGTTTGCGGTGAAATCATGAATGTGAATCCTCTTCCTTATAGTGAGACAAATTAGTTATTGGTGTGTAGCAAAAGATTGACGTTCTTACTGAAAAGCTTATAGAAAGCTTAATTCTTTCGAAGCAAGTCAAACTGCATTAGCATCATACTGTGGTTTTGAGATTGGTGGCAGACACCAGCCCGATGGTGCCTGACGATCAGAGCCTGCTCAGGCGTATCGGGCGTGGTCGGGGCAGGGGGAGCGCCAAACCGCGGCGGGCCCGGCGTCCCAGCCGGCGCAGCGCGGTCGGTGAGTGATGCACGCTGCCGCGCTGCGTCTGCGCAGCCCGGGCATGGATCGGCAAACGCTGCGGCTGGTATCTCACAGGGCACAGGGGTATGTCTCTTGCATTGCCCTGCTGCTTCTCTTATGCCACTATAGAACGACTACAGTTAGAAATGGCTATCACTCAGCACGGTATATTTCTTCTCCCGGCTCAGGGCTGTGGTGAGGAATGGCTGCATACTGGAACCATCTGTTTCTTTCACTGGAAGTGATTTATAGGGAGGAACTGTTAGAGGGCAGGTGATTTATTGCTTATCAATAACAGTAAACACATTCTGCTTTACAATGACCAGAGTCTCTAATTTATTGTATTCTGTCTGAAGGTGTCATTTGTCTTGTGAACAGCTTGTTGTCTACCAGTACCTGGAACATTCAATGTCTTTGGTTTCTCTGAACATTCATTTGGATAGCATTTATTAGCAATCTAATATTGATGCTTTATAGCTTTGCTCCCTTTTGTCCTTCTAAAAGTTCAATCAATTAAAAACTTGGGAGTATTTTCTGTACAGTTGCAGGCTTTGAAAATGATAGCAGGCTAAATAATTGTCTCTCATTTTGTTGGAACTGGTCTTTGGGTCTTTTCTAGCAGTAGGAAGACGACATGCTGTGAGGGTACATGGATAAAACAGATGCTAGAAGAAAAGTACTTGCATTATATGGGTAAGCTGCTGTTGTGTGACTTTATATAGTTTATGATTTTATAGTGTTCCCTGACTCTACTGTGATCTTCTGAGCTCTTTTATCTTCTTTTTACTTCTGTCTTTTAAACAGTTTGGTAGAGGTATCAGATGCTGCCCTCTACACTAATCTTTCTGTTCTTGCTTTCTGCCATCCAGATTACTCAAGTGAATATTCTGAGCTGGTTACTAAGACTCCAGAAAGTCTGCCTGCTTGGACAGGAGTAAAAAAAGCTTTTATTAGAATGTTCACATTTACAGGTCATTTAAATGGAATTATTGGAGAATCAAATAATCTTAGACTTCTACTGAATTATTATGAAACTTGCAATACATTCTTAAGAGAGAAAGTTACTCTGACCCTTGTGTGATGATTGAAGATTGACTGTTCCAGAAATTCATTTGAATATGTATAGTTTTGCGTAGAAGAAGAAACTGTTTGGTTAAAATAGAGCTTTTTCAATGATGTTTTTTCTAAGACTAAACCAAACACTTAGAGTGAATCTTTAGGGATTTCTCTGTCCAAAGGTTTCTTCCCTTCATCTATCATGAACTCCCCTTTTTCCCAGTGGTGGCTGGAATAAAAATTACTTTTCAGCCACTGATTTCTTCAAATAGTCTTACTTTGATCGTAAAGTGAACTTACTTGCTAAGGCATTCATCAGTTTGAGAAAGTCAGATCTAGTATGGCAGATAGGTATCTCGGTCTAGGTCATATGGAACTAGGGCTGATTGCTCGTTGGGAAACAAGTAAACTTGAGATAGTTGTTTGTGCTGTGCTGAATCTAAAATAAAGCTTTCTTTCAGTAGGAGAGCATTAAGACCATAATTTTAGGGGGGTGGGGAAAAAACAGACTCGAATGAAAAGAGTATTTTTTTCTGACAACAGACAGAAGTCCAGAGTAGACAACTATTAATTTCCAAAACTGAAATCATACCCCAATGGAATCTCCTGCTAATTAAGGGAGATCTTGAAATGTAGTACCTAGATGTAATTTCTACTGTGAAGTATGATTTATACAACAAGACAGGGTTTTTTTGATGTTTTATTCATTGGTTTTAAATGTCACCTGCCTTGATTCATAACATTGATGTCCCTTAAATGGATTTCCTTTTTTTTTTTCTTTCAGCCATCTGCCAAGAATTTGTAAAGCTCTGCTAATTGTTTGTGTTTCTTTTAAGCATTACCTTTTCAGCATACTTAGTATGTTCTTCCCAGCAAATACTTTTAACTTGTGACATCTTTATTAAGGAGAAATGGTTCATTTTTGTCACTTTGTAATCAAACATACAATTGCTTTAAAAATAAGCCCAGGAACAGCTTGCTTATCTCTTCTATTGTTTGGTAAGTGGTCTTGAATCTTCTGTAAAATTTGCATGAAGAAGACACCCTGAACCTTACTGCAAACCTCACTGAATTCATGCCTGCTTCAAACCACCAGTGTGATTTACAAGATCTATATATGTAGATTTTATAAAACTTTCTAAATTCCCTTTATTATAATAATAATAATAAAAAAATCCAACCCAGAGGATACCACATTTGGTTTCAAAATTTGTTAGCAATATTTGAAATTGGAAAAGGTTGTTCAGTGGCTTGACTCTCACCTCTACTGTGGAAGAGAATAGATTTCTGCTGTCTTCCATTTGGTAACAGGGTCATTGTTCACCACCTGCTTTCACTTTGGTGCATACTGACATTGATTGCAAAGCACTTACTGCCACAACTTGCTGTCAAAATTTCATTTTTGCTATATTTTTGTATATAGCAGGCCTTCTGTGACATAAGGCTTTTAAATGAAACTTGCGGTGAGTGGGAAGTAAAATGAGTTGCTGCCGTTTGTGTTGAATTGCTTAGGTCATAGCCCTTAATGGAGACTGAAATAATGTAACCTGAAATCAACTTTATATGAGAGTATTCAGACTTGTAAATTCAATATCCTGGACTACCTTAGAGGCCCCTTTCCTACTGTAGCATTTAATCAGCTGAGACACTGACTGGAAGTTTTGTAGATGAACTAAGTAACTAACAGAACTTCATCCAGGGACTTGGATCATGGGATTTGTCCCACTAATGCTGAATGTTTAAGGTTAGGCTGCAGCATGCTTTGGGATAAAGGGAAGAGGAATTAGTAATTGAAGGTGTGACATTGAAAAATTCTCTGAGCATCCTGAATTCTTTAGAAAACCTCTTTGAGCCTAGTTATGCCTTGGGATCTGTTTTCAGGGCTGTGTGTGTTCTTGTCACAGCATCTCCCTTAAAGAACGAACACTGCTGCTCAAACGAGATCTATTTGAAATGCTTCTAAAATCTTGCAACTCATCTGTCAGTACAAATGTTTGTAAAGAATAATGTAGCTTAAAAAGACAAGCTTGTCTAGGTTTTTCTCCTCTGTAGCAAAAAGGGCTCCTTTTGGGGACTCTGCATCAGGAGCTTCTCTGGATTGCCTCTTGGAGGATGGAGTCTCTGGACCATAAGGGAAAAAGCCTGGGGATAAAGTCTCCATCAAGCCTCTCTAAATACATTCTAATGGGCAGGGTCTCATCTGGCCAAGTGCCTGAAATGTTGTACTGTGGAGGAGCAAAGTTATCTCAGCTCTGACTTCTGGACCTGGTGCATTTGCCTTTGTGCACCCTCTTCTTGTATTACTATAAAACCTGCAGAACAATCGAGATGTTGCTTATTGCCAGTGTTACTTGGTGAGTGTAACTACTGGGTGTCTCCCTGCTTACCTCATCAGGAGACTTTGCAGGGGGGAGTTTAATCATGTGTAAGACATGTTTGAGGTCTCTCTCATACAGATACTGGAATTTGCAGCTGGCTGTGGCTACTTTCAATGTCCAGAGTATCCTGGAGGGTTTGCCTTAGCTCTTATTTCAATAACCTCAGCAACCAGATAGCTTCAGAACCCAAGCTTTGACCTTCAAGAAAGAGGGAGAAAGAGTAGCTTAATACAGAATGACTGATCCAGTCTAAAAGGAATGTTATTCAGAAATGGAGTGCTTAATTCCTTCTTGTTTTGTGGCTTACTATCATGCAGGAGCATTATAAATAGATGCCCAAGTAATAGTGAACACTTAGGAAAACCTTATACGGCGAGGCGTGCAGGTTCGTGTGACATGGATTTTATAGAGATGGTTCATTGGGGGACTGTTCCAAAAAATATTTGTCTGTGAGATATTAAACATATGCCTCAGGTTTTAAAGACAACAGCCTCTCCCATAGTCATGCAGCTATTCATTTTTCAAAATGCCCTGGAAATCTCTGTAGTTCAGTCTTTCATCAGAAAGCTTTTAATTCTCTCTCCTGTCTTCCTTGTGGCTATTGCTTCCTTCCCTTAGTGGAGGAGGCAAGGCAGAGCAGTGTCGACTGGGGTTTTGCGACAAGCCTCACTTTCGGTACACAAAGTAAGAAACTGGTGTGTTCTTCCTGGAAACAAACCCCCTTCAGCCACTCTCCTGGAGTCAGAAATAAATTGGGAGACTATGACTCAAATTAAAAACATTTGTTGAATAAAGGTTAATACTCTTAAGTGTTAAGATAGGCCAAAGTTGTTTAAAAGTATCTATAATGCCCACTTACCATGGATTGGAAGGAAATGCCATTACAGGCCCACATACCTTTCTAGCAGAACTCAGTTAAACCCTTCAGGTTTGTAGAAAATGGTATTTGGTTTAAGGGAATCGCATTTTCTGACAGATTGTCTTCCTTAAAAATCCCCAAACCCAACAAAAAAACCCCAAACCAAAAACAAAAAACCCCCCACATTGGTCAGCTGTGTACTTTACGCTGAGTTGTGCAGCTAGCCATATCTTCAGAGCCCAATGACATGATTCATTTTTGCATGTCCAAAGGTATTTTGGTACTCTTACTTAAGAAAATTAAAGCATAATCATTTAGAGAAGGAAAAAACCTCTGCTCTGTTTTTCCTTAATCAAATCTCTGGCAAGCAAGTGTTTTTTATAAGCAAGATGTTCCTTTTGTGCTTGGTGTGTTTGTTTTTTTTCTTGTCCAGAAAAGCTGACCTTTTAGCTTGGTTTCTAATTCAGTTACTGAAAAAAAACAAACCAAAACAACAACAAAAAAAAGTGAGATTACTTTTCTTTCTAGACGCTTTCTAAGTCCCAAAAGGATTTTAAGGTTTGGTCTTCTTGAAGTTTAGTACTGCAGAGCAACACTGACACAATTTGTCATTTCCTTTGTTTAGATTAAGTGTGTACAGTACTTGGGATGATTCTGAAAGTGAATAAGGTTATTCATACTCATAATTGATACTAAGGCTAAAAAAGGAAATTTAATCTCGGAGCTCAGAAGATTAAAATGCATTGCTCTTTTTAAAAACACCTCTTTTTATGACCACTCATCAATGAGTAGAGCTTTGGATGGGTTTTATTCCTTAATATAACTTCTGTACAATGCTGAGAGTAACAACAGTATACAGAGATGATATGGTTGTGCTGGCTGTAACACCAAAAGTTTCTTGAGCCTTTTAAGGATTACAGTAAGGATGAATAAAGTGCAGTTCTTGGCTAAAAGCAACTCGGGGATGCCAACATTATTGATGCAGGCTATGGTGTTCCCACAGTTGTGCAATCTTCTCTGCTCTGTGGGTAACCGCTCTGCATAATCGCCACATAGTTATGTCTGAGTAGCCAGGGAGATCTGGATGTTTGCTAGAATCCTCTGAAATTAGTTTCTGTATTGGGAATTATCTGACATCTTGCCAATAGCAAAGCTCCCCCCTGGCTCTTACAGGCTTTTGAGAAATGGGGGAAAACTTCCGAACTGTGGGGAGAGTGAGAAAGCAAAGCAAAGGTGCCTCTTAGCTAGTGAAGGAGCAGTTGTGTGTCTAAAGCACACGTCTATGTCTCTTCCGTAGTGGTCCCAGGAATTAGCTACTGAAAGTAAGCTTGAGGACGGTCCTTCCTGAACCAACAGGATCAAACTGTTATATGGTAGCCTGAAATTAGAGATAGTTGAGTAATAAAACTATGGCAGTTCTTGCTAGAGAAGAGCAGTGGCCTCAGCAGCCACTGGTGTGTGAGACTCCATCAGTGAAGGGGTACTGATGCTGTGAGCAGCAGTGCCTCGGGTGGAGGGGCAGCTTCCCAAGAAGCCTGTCAGATCGTGATCATGTGGCAGCTTGAGAGAAGCCTTAATAAGCTGGAAAGAGAAGTCTTGGCCATAGTTCTTACTGCAGACGCGGGACAGAGAGAAGTTTCCAGTTTAGATGGGGTCTTCACAATGTGGTCTGACAGGGAGTAGGGCAGGAAAAATAGCACACATCACCTTCCAGTAATTCTGTAGGAATAAAGCAGATACAGTGGCCTGGTATCATACACCCTTATTTTAATCAGTTTAGCAGAGCTACATGGAAAATAACTAGGATCCTTACTAGCAGTAAGATATTTCACTTTCAGTAGCTGTAAAACTCCACATTTGTGAAAGTAAGGTAAAGCTAGACCAAACATGTCGTCTGTGAAGGCCTGGGTCTCGATACAACTCTCTATTAAAATACTTTTTTCCAGTTTGCCTAGAGATCAGTTGCCGAATGTGTGTTAGTGTCTGTCTTTCCTCCACAAACAGCGATGTTCTGATCATACTCATTTAATGGTTTCAGCTGTTTGACTTGCACTGATTTCAGTTGGCTTGGCCTCTAGAGCATATGCTGATCTAGTTGAAAGTTAAGTGTTATTTCTTTGTGGGAAGTCATCTGCTGTCCAGATGAGGTGGCCTGAAACGACTGTCTCCAGTTGTACACTGATCACAGATGCTGTTTGCTTCCTTTGGGAAGTTCTAGCCACAGTGCTGTTTTGACTTATGCTGGATGCTGCAGCCCGTGATGTGTTTTGCTAGCACATTGCCTAAATAATTAAGATGCATTAAAAGCAGAAGCTTGTGCTGCTGAGGCTTATTTTTCAAATCCTTTGAAAGATTAATATCTGTATTTTTAATCTTGCATGAAATCCCACAGTGAGTGCATTTCATCCACTGCTTTCATAACACTGAGACACTTCATTGACACGCTAATGCTAAAAGGGGGGAAAATCAAGACAATGTTTATGTAGGCACTGGGGTTTGTTCTGATTTAATGTAGCCCCTCTGTAGCATGGCTGCTTGACAAAATCGTGAAGTTATAGGGACCTGACAATCATGATGAAAAGTGGGTGGTAAGTGCCTATAGGTTCTTAGATTCTTGTGTCCCTTGCATTGGATAACTTACAGTGAATAAATAGTTAATACCTGCTAATATATTACATGGAGGCCTCCTTATGCTAGAAACATAAATGAGAAGGCGGCACTTAATTTTTAGATGAGTGATTGAAAGTATGCCAAATGGTATTGAGCCAGCATTTCAGGAAAAATGCTAAGGAAAAAATGGTATGCTATTCCAACACCAATTTGTATCACCCTTTTCAAGACCTGAAGTCTAGAGCACTGCTTAGCATGAGAAATCACCTTCTACATTTAATTTTGGTCAGAGGAATTGAATGCTTTTTTTGCTGGTTTAAAAAAAGTGCATACTACTATTCAGTAATCTGTTTCCTCAGAGTATATTTGATACGAGCATTTAATTGATACCGTGTTTAACCAGTCTTTCAAGTTACAGAAGGCTAATTCCAGAATAATCTCAGTTCTTACACTTGTCAGAGCTCACATTCATGAATCCTTGAGATTTGACACCTCTCCCTAGCTCGTGGTCTTCTATAGCACCCATGCACTCTCATGCTGCAGGCTGAATTACACTCTGAGGTGGTTGCTACAAATAGTCGCAGCAAGTGGCATCCAATAGATGATTGCCTCCCAAAAATAAAACCCTGTTTGAGGAGGTGATAGGAGGAAGGTTCAGAAGTTGAGCTGGATACTTATCAAAGTGATCTGCAGGATCCTGGAGGGGAATTACGAATGTGCCCTTGGTTTTATCGGAAGGGAAGCATCTTGATAGCAGTGCTGATAGCCAAGGTCAAGTGAAGCAAGAGTTTAAATAAGTAGTCTCTCCTGTAAGAGCCTCCCTTCCCAAAGGACATCTGAACACTTAATAGACTATTTGTAGGAATTCTTTTGTACTTATCTCTGGTACGTAGACACCAGGTAGCTGCTTCTGTTGTCGAGTGTGATCAGTAGCCTCCTGTGAGAGCTCAGATGTGCTGCCATACAACTGTAGTCCCCAGTTGGTTGTTTGGTTTTGTTTTTCCAAAATAGCCTGTTGCTACTATATTACACTGGTAATATTTTTTATTATCTCTAGCAGCAGATTCCTAGTTTGGCATTTAATGTTTAGCATAGCTTGGATTAAAACCCTTTTCAAGCCATGTTTAGATTTAGCCAGTCTAAATACACACAAATAAATGAAGAGTTGTGCTCCCTGCTAATATGATTCAAGATGCCTTGAGTTTCTTTGGGGGGCTTTGATCACTTGGGCATGCAGTCAAGAACTGTTAGACTGCAGCATGAAAACTAGGCAGAAAAGGAAGATATAACAATAAAAGCTGTGCTAAATAGACAATTAATTTGTTTTTTTCTGTAGTTCCCATCTAGCTCATATCTTTTCTACTAAGAATTTTATTTCCCTGTGTAGCGTGGGAAGCTGCAATTTTATTACTTCTGTATTTTAGTCTTCAAACTCCCACTGCCCCTTATGAAGTGATAATTGCTAAAGCCAGTTTTTCTAAAGGCTATTTAAAACTTAAAAGTTTGACATCAAGTTGTGTTGAGCAGTAAATGGCACCTGGAATATTTGGGTGAAAGGCAGACTGGTTGCTGGAGCCGGGTGTTTCCTTTCTAAAAAGCACAGGCTATTGGTGGTAAAGGTGGGAAGATACTCAGAAAATACTTTATGTGAGTATGTGGAAGGCAAGTGTTCAGACTGGCAAAAATTATGGTAGAGGGGTATGACGAGAAGGCTAAGGAAATAGGATTTTGCTGTAGTATCAAGACTTGAAAATATCCTCCTTCTGCAAAACTATTCAAGTATTTTCACCATGAGGAAAATAACCCCAATCTCAGCAATGTCATATGTATTCCTATTTTGTTCCAGAAGTCAGGGTCCATCCATGTGTTTAAAGATGATGGTAGAAGAACTGCATCCCCTTCCTGGTGATGGAGAGTACATGTTTGGCACAAGCTTCAGGACTTCTTAGGCAGTATTTGAAAAAACAAAGCCCAGATAGCATGAAACATTGCAAAGATGCAAAGAAAAGGCTTTGTGCTAAATCTAGGGATCACATTCAGTGTCAGCAAGTAAAAAGAAAGTGGCAAGAGGAACGTGTTTTTCACTTGCTCCAAGATAGTATTTTTTGATTCCTGTGCAGCCGGTGAGTTAGTGCTCTGCCAAAAGTCTTTGTTGGGGGAGAAATGTGTGAAAGCTGCTGGGAAACAGCTTGTTTCTATTTGATGCTTATAATTCATGCAGCAAGAGGATTTTGCTGGCAGTGGTTTCAGGTAGAGGAACAAATAAGAATAGCTGAAGTGAGTTGAGGATTACTGGACGACATCATATTTATGTCAGTAGTGCAGACTCGATCTGAGTCAGTGCTGACCTTGTGCTGGTGAAGGGCTGCTGAGGGACCAGGGGAGTATGCTAGTCCCAAACTGGTCAAGCTACAGACCCCACTGTAGGAAAAGCAGGCACGGGTGCTCTTCAGTGTAAGGACTATGGATACCAAGAGAACCGTGAGTAAATCATTTGCGTTGGCTTCTAATTTTAAAAAGTTTTTACTGTTTGGGTTTTTTGTTTGGTTTTCTTGGGGATGGCGAAGGGCCTGGGCTAATTCTCGAGGCTTTGTGTTTTACAGTGGATCTTGTGTGAAACATAAATCTGGAATGATCAGTTTAAAATACTATGGCAGGTTTTTAGACTGCCTCTTGCTCAGGACAGAATTGCATAGGTATAAATTTCAGACCATGGTGCCCTTCAATGTTGAACCTGTGGCTGTGTCTAACATGTCTACAGAAAGCTTTTATTTATTCTCCTTTTGCCGATTAGATTCATTTACATTCAGTAGAATATCGTGTTGCAGTGACACTTTACCTGACTGTAACAAATGCAAGCGGTATTTTTTTTTGCCCTATTTTTAAAATGCTGATTTGAAAGGACAGCAGCTTAGAAGCAGTTTGCTGAGGTGAACACTGTTCAGTGAGTAGTTATCTGCAAGTCTGTCTGAAATGCTGGTGAAGGGATGTCATGAATAGCTTACAAATCTTCTCCTTGAGGAAGAAATTGTATATCAAATGATCTGTTCCTGATTTGTCCATCATTACTGTGTATGCACAGAAAGGCTGTATGTCCATCTGAATTATATAGTAGGAATCATCAGCATATTAAAACAAGATGTTGCTGTCAGTGGTTTCTGCAGCCTGAAGAACAGCGAACAGCATGCATGGCCGCGGGCGAGAGGCTCTCAGGTGAACATGTGCACCTCTGACATTTGTCTTCAGTTGGGCATTTTTACAGTTAAGATCATTCTCAAAACCTTGAATAAAAATACAGCTGTTAATCAAATGGTTAAAAATTAGCTTTCTGCACATACCACTTTGAACAATTTTGCTGTACTGCTGCCTCTCCCTGTTGACAGATATGTTGGACCAACCTTAGAACAAGTATTTTACGTCAGTCTTCAGATTTGAAATGAGATGCCTTCCTTTAAAAGTTTGTTTTAGCTATTTGATCAGTGTAGACAAAAATAGATAGCTTTTACAAAGACACTTAGACTTCTTACAACAGCAGAATTGCTGAGGAGAAGTGAGGAGAGGAATGGGACTGAGCCTGTGGCTAAAACCAGCTCTAATTGCAGCTGTTCAGCACTGAGACTTTACCCTGAGTAACCATCTGTCATGAGATGCTCTGTCCTTGTCCTTCTTTTCTTATTTTGCTTCTGGCATTTCTCTAAGAGAATAATGTCAGTATCCCAGGAGTCTACCACTGCAGAGACAGATATGCTGGAGTTTAAAAACTTCATTCCTGGGAGAAAGTCCTGTCTGTGGCATTGGCTTACAGTGAAATGCCACACAGCAAAATGAAGTGGAGACCATCACGTTTTAGGCAGTTCTCTTTTTTTTTGTCTTTTAAAGATGCGTGTGCAAGTGGAAGGACAAGCTGAGTGATAGCCCAGCGCAGGTCCCAGGGCTCGTGTTGTCACGGGCCTGAAGCAGAGTGGGAGCAGGCGGCTAGACGTCCTCTGCGTCTGCGTGGGCTCTTGGCTCTCAAAGTAATTGGACACGTGTCAGTCTCGCCAGCTCATCTGCGGTGAATGGTCATGTTCTGGACCTTTTACTAGTAGTTGTCCTTTGGCTTCTCTGCCTCTTTTAGGAATAGCAGGGCATTCACAGCCACGCTGAAGTTATTCCAGATGAAATCTCTATAATTAGTTCATCCTCATCAACACACGGCATTGCACTCAGGACGTGTTTCTGTGCTCTTAGATTTTTGTGTTGCATCAGCTTGCCTCACTTCCATCTCCCACCATCCCCATTCTGTTTAACCCATGATCAGTCTCTGTAAGTAGCTACTTTGTTCTGCATCACACGTCTGCACAGGTAACCAATTTGTTCATATTAATATATATCCGTAGGCTTTTGCCTGCTGCAGACTTAGCTGTACGCTGAGCATCTTCACCATCTGTCCTGACAAACGCGCAGCCATTGCGTCCCTTGGCAAGCAGTTGCTTACAGTTAGCAGAAAGACTTTGTGTGTCGGTATCCAGGGGGGATGTCCTGTGATGCTAGATCATGTTCAAGAAAATTAATAAGGCAGGTTTTTTTCTTCTTACTGCCACGTTCTCGGGGCCTGGAGAGACCATCATTGTAAATCTGCTCTGTCCTCCGGGCTGCCTACTCTGGCAATTTGTTTTGGGCTGTAAGCAGCACCCAGCACTTTGGGAGGATGGTGGAGAAGGCTCAAAGGGCATCCACGGAAGATTGCAGCCCTTGGACAATTTCTGACATCTAATAGTTGGCTTAAGCTGTGAGCAAAGTATTTTAGATCTGTTACAAAACTCTCTTTTAGTATTCTAGCACTCGGTACTCTGGGAGAGCTGACAGCCATTTTCTCTTGATATAGCTGCTTAGTATATGTGTTCAGTACTTGAATTAATGTTTTCTTCTTGTTTGCATTTTTGACTGTTCAGTTCCCTGCACTGCAAGGAAGGGGAATGTTGACTAATTACCTGCTCCATAATAAATTAGTGTGAAAAGGCAACTGGTGCCATGCATCAACTTAAACTGCCGTCTGGTAAAGTTGCATTAATGTGTATAAATAATGTATATCTTTGCAGAGGAAGTGCTTTGTCTTTCTAATGAACAGTTGCCTGATTGGAGAGACCAAAAGACTGTATACCCTTGCGAGGAAGGTTTTGTTTCACATGTGCCTAGATTATTAAAGTGGATTTGTGATCCCATAACTGCCACTAGGAAATATCTTATTTAGCAGAATATGCTAAAGAATTTCAAAAGACCTCATGACAAATCAGCTAGTAGATGACTTTGTGGTTTGGGGACTGATATCTCATCCACCTCAGGAAAAAGGATCAAGATTCCTGTAGTTTAGTATTTACATACATTTTAAGGACTGATGCAAACTGCTATTAATATATAATATTGCCTTATAAGAGTCAGCAAGCGTTTCACTGTGTGTTTTGGTTCAGAAATGGCTTGAAGAATAACCATGATAGCTTACTAATCAACAGCTAAACCAGGACAGCAGCATCACTTGCATTTAACTGAAGATAAGTCACTCAGTTATGACATTTGTGGAAAGTCTAAAAACTGACACTTTGTTCACAAAAAAGCCCAAAACAAATTATTGCACATGTTCTCAGTATCCATAGCAGATGGTCACTGAAAGCAGGTGGTGCAAATAGTCATTCCCATTCGGCTGTGGTGGCTGTAAAACAGTGTCTCCCATGTGTTTCTGGGGGTCACTCAGTCTTGGATGAGAACAGGGCTGGTGCTTAGGTGAACATTTGAAGCATTTCCAGTGTCCATATTTTTTAGCATTATCCTAAAATCCTGTCTGTTCCACAGGTTATAGTATTATAATATTATGTAAAGGGTGTAGCTATGGACAATCTAGGCTGTCCCAGGCCACACTTGGCATCTCTAATCAGAGGATAAAACTTTTCTGTGCCAGTTCTCAGCAAATGGGCACGCACAAGAGAGCCAATTAAACAAAGGGCAGGCAGATAGGGAATTCAGTGAAAGGGAGCTTGTCCAGACTAGTCTGACATATTCACGTGTACAGTAAAATACAAATTGTACTTGCATATTATATCAGTATGAGGCTGACCCAGAGTGACCTTTTGCGTGTGTTCTGGGATTTCTTGTCTGAATCCCTCACCATGACTGAGGTTGAGCCCGATTGTACATAAATGCTTTTTACTTTCAAATGCAACTTTTGTCAATGATTTTTTTTTTCTTCCTGTTCCTTTCTGTCTCCTTTTGTCACTTAGCAGAAGGAAGTTTAGTTGCAAGGAAAGAAGAGGGGGAGAGAGCTTCGCTTCTCTTCCATCTCAGTACAGTATTTCTGTTCTAAGCCTGCAAAACAAATCATTAAAAAAACAGCTCAGTGGGGAAACATTTCACTGGTTGTTTTATACACTCATGTTGTCACTAAACAGACCATGTAATGTATCTGTAAAATGAGCAAAAGCAGCCCAGTATCCCGAGGCTCGTGCCAGCCTCGTTGAGGGCAGCAGTCTGGAGCAGAAGTCTCTCTTCTACCTGCTCCTACTGGAAGACGCATCGTGACCATCAGATGGGCAGCAAAATCCTTCTAAGTGTGGGGATGGTGACGGTACTGGTGCCAGTGTCTGTTCTTCTTTTGTCTCCCTGCTAGCTAAAGACTTGGAGTGTTGATGAACTTCAGAGGAGGCTCTCAGCCCTGGACCCCATGATGGAGCAGGAGATTGAAGAAATCCGCCAGAAGTACCAGTCAAAGCGGCAGCCGATCCTTGATGCCATTGAAGCCAAGAAGCGACGGCAGCAGAACTTCTGAGCCACTGGTAGAATATTCTTCCATCCTCAAACAATCAGCTCCTTGCTTTTATGACTACTAAACAGATTGATTTCTATTGAAATATGCTAGCAAAATAGAGGGCAATACTTCTGCTCACTTATTTTTCCATAGCACCTTTGTGAACTCAGGAATGCCATTAAGTGGAAGATCCTGATGGTATGTTTTAATGTTAGACACGTATTTAAAACATTATTCCGAAGAAGTTTTGTTACTGTTTTTAGGGGGATTGTTTTTAAATCAGAGGAACAGATAGGAATAGGGTAATGAAAGTTGGCTCACTCTCTTTTCAACCAAACTTTCAGTAGTCCATTTTATTTTAAGTTAATATGGATTGTGGTATTTAAAGGCTGCATCTTTTGTGTTGTTTTTTTTTGTTTTTGTTTGTTTGTGAATGCACAGACTCAATTCCAAGCTGTTAACTGTATCTTTCTACTGTTAAGGTACTGGTAAGTTTTAGGCCACTGAAGAGAGCAGGTGAGAACATGTGCAACTGTTCTAGCCTTTTGAAAGAAACTTAAATCTCATTTTTTAAAAAGCCTGTAATAAGCCCCATGCCTTACACTGTGTGCTTTAAGCAAGTGTGGTTTCTTCAAGACCTCAGTTTTGTCCTCTTTTCGTGTACTTTATGAATTAATACGAGTAGATAAAGCATGTTGTGCCTCCATCAGAAATTACATTCTGTAATTTAAAATCCACACCAACTTAAAACCAAAAGCCAGTCGGTGATCTGATTCCCCTTTGTCTGTTTGGAAATGTCCTTCAGGGAGATCCTGCTGATGGTGGAGTGCTGGGAAAAGGAAACAGTATTTGAATGGGTGAAAGTTGTGTGAACCTCTCTCAGGAATTAGGTACTTCTGTTGTGTCTGAGAGGAGTTAAAAATCTCCATGGTTTTTGAAATATTTTATAGGTTTCATTTCAGATTTACATCTTTCGATGCTTCACAGTCCTTCACATTTCTGCAAGGTTTAGCACATCAGAAGAATTGAAATGAAGGTAAAGACTTTGCTGAATTAACAAAGAAGCGCATTTATGGTGGTGGAGCAAAGGTGGAGTAGATCGGGATGAGAAGACAATTACTGATGTCCTACTGGAAGAGATTCAGTCTCTTCTCTTCCAGTTCCTCTGAATGCTCTTGTGTTCTTCCTTTAAATTTCCCTGCCATTCCTGCCCAGTATAGCTTAATCAATGAAAATGCCCCAGCGTGTACAATCGCTGTGAGAATGGTGCAATTAGCTCACACCAGTAGGGTGGAGAATAAAGCAGAAGCAACGAGTCTGGTTGCAAGGCAGAGACCAAGTGGTGCCTCTGCTCCATGGGCTGTAACAGCAGAGTTACGAAGTTTTAGATGTATCTAGCATACGATGAAATATTTGGACAGAACAATGTTTCTACAGATTTATTTTTATTTTGCTCTGATAGAGGGAACAGTTTCCATGTCATTCTTCTGAAATAGGCCTTGGTACATCACCTAGATAATTAAACTAAATGGCAGCCTGTCCTGAATCAAATGCTGTTAGAGAGGTGAAGTGTTCATTTCACGCCTCCGTAGGCTCTGTTTTTCTCCTTGGAGCAGACTCTTGGCTGCTGATAACAGGTATACTCCACTGCTGTGAAAGGAACCAAGCCATTTTTACCCCCTCTGCAGATCTGGTTGCATTGGCTTGTCTCGGTTTGATACACAGTGTGAACACAGCTGCTGGAGATCGGCAAAGGGGCTGTCCCCAAGGGAGAAGGCAGTAGGCAGTGTCTAGGGTACTGAAGCGTACATCCTGGGATAACCAGCTATTTGATTGCCTCAAGTATTGGGAAAGTTTTGAATTGGGAACGCCAGGTAATTAAAAGCTTCGTTGTTGTTAACAGACTAAAATACCTTAGTCTGGACTCCCTAAGGAGATCTAGTGCAGTGCTGTATGAACATCAGGGCTCATAGAGTCCTCATCTAAAATCTGTGCAATACGTTTTGCACTAAACATGTTTATTATGAGCAATATTCACAAACGTCCTTTGCATCTGGTCAAGTGTTGAATCTTGTATTGGTCACTTGAGTGAACCTGACCTGGTCCAAAACCTCTGGTGGGGTAGACATATGGATATGTGACATGGTAAATTGTGCGCTGCTTGCATGTGGCGTGGATCAAGCAGATTCTACTGGGAATAGTTTTACCTCTGCACTGTGTAGGTAACTTTCTAGTGATCAGTGGGCATTAGAAAACCCAAGTTTTAGGTGAAACACCACAGGATGGTGTCTATTTACAGAATATGCAACCTGTGACTGCTGTAACTGAATGTAAGCACTCTTGAAATACTCTGCTTTGCTGATGTGATTGTCTTAAAATACAGCAAATGAACCAAAATACGTAAAACTGGTCCAATGGCTTAACTGTCTTTGAACCTTTCTTAAATGCTTGCAGTGGCTGAGACTTGATGATTTTTTTTTTGCACTTGGAGCTCTAATGCAGAGGAATTATTTTCTTCTTCACTGATTTTCAATCTGTTAGAGAAAATAATTCCCTTTTTGGTCCTTTTGTAGAGTGTCTGGGAGCATAGTACTGCCTCACTTCTCAGAGTCCTCCAGGCTAAGACCAAGGCTCGTACCATAAGGGAAAGCTGTTCTGACAAAGTTTTTAAGCAAAAAGCTAGCTTCATTGTGAAGCTGCATTTGTGTGCTCCTTGGGTCTATCTGCATTGCTGAAAGTGTTCTGGACAAACCATTATCTTTGCTTCTAAAACCCAGAGATACTGATGATGTCAGTCATGTGAGACTTAAAAATGTGAAGTTTGTAGCTTTAACTTTTTTGTAACAAAGAAATTAGCAACACTGGCATAAAGTGCTGACTTGAAATGCTATTTTCTAAGATCTGGCTGTTTGTATATAATAGTGTTGGGTCATTAGTTTGTATATGTATGAAATGGTAACTTTTATTGCATTCCTCTGAGTTTGATACGGGAGATTTTGTTTGCTCTTTCTCAGATACCTTGCCTTATTTGTTCAAGGGGGCAAATAAACTGTCCTTACCTGAAAACATGTGTCATGACTCATATTTATGCATTAAAATACTCTGGCATATTGTTGCTTATCAGGATTAACGTGTTAACAAGTTTTAACATGACATGCATCTGGTAAACTAATGTTACGCAAAATTCTGGTGGGTCATACAAGCTTTAATAAACACAAGCAGTAAATATGTCCAACAGACCTTTTTGAACAGACAGTTCTTTAGCCTTAAAACGTTACTAATTCTGCACCTCGGGGAGAGATCTGCGGCGGTCCCAGGGCCGCTGGGTGCCCGTTTGGACGGCCGGCGGTTGGGCAGGCCCCCGGCGCGGGGGGCGCCGCCAGCCTGGGGCTGCAGCCGCAGGAGCTGCCCTTGGCCCCGGCAGTGCTCCCGCGGCCGGGGAGGCTGCGCTCTGCCCTAGATCCTCCTTATCTCTGCCGTGTTATTTCACACTGCAGCAACTTCGCAGAGCCTGCAGTCAGGTTTGGGACTAGGTATGTGTCAATGTATCCACCTTCCTACACAGCAGGTGAAGCTGGAGGCTCGCTCGCCTAATTCTGACTGACTTGCTGCACTTTCAGCTTTCTAGCTCGGAGAAAGATGAAGTTGACAGTGAGTGGGTGCTGCCTTCCAACAGTGAACTGTTGGCTTCTATGTGGTTTCCCTGAGCAGTTACTAAATCTGTCCTGAAGGGATGACTAACCGAAGCAGAGACAGAATTCATTCAGGAGTCAGCTTTGGTTAGCAATCCCGGAAGAAACAAAATAGATCTGAGCTTTTCAGTGTTAGGAAGGAGTGTGGATATCAAAGGGAGGGAGACTGGGCATTTCTAGTAACTAGGAAAGCCTGGAGCTCCTGCATTTCTCAGCAACATTCCAGGATATCGTGGAGCCCCAGCACGAAGGGAGGGTCGCACTCCCAGCACTGCAGCCGTGCCAGGGGAGGGTTCCCCTGTGCTTCCTTCAATATTAATTGCATATAACTAACAAAACCAACATTGACAAGTATCCCCAAGCTGGAGCTGCTGTTCAGCCAGGTTTTTCTCCCCCTTGCGGGAGAAGTCAACCTTCCATGAAGTCTGTAGCACCAGCAATTTTTCTCCTCCTCCCACAATAATCATCAGTACTGAGGTACAGGTACTGCTGTGCCAGTGTCCTTTATGCCCAGCTACTCTTCCCTACACCCTCATTTTGTCCCATTTCCTCCTGTGCACAGGCCAAAAGGGTCTGAGCATGTGCTTTAGATAAATGCTTTGAGTGTTGGCTGACAGCCCTGACTTGAGAGTTGACAATTTTTCATTGCATTAATCACTCTGGCAAAATTAGAGAGAGTCAAACCAGGAAACACCCATCAGCTCTTTCCAGACTGAAAGTGACTTAATTGCCCTTTAATTTAAGAGTTCAGGAAGACAGCCAACTTGTTTAAAAACTTTAAAACAATTCAATTCCATCTACGAAGCACAGTCTGTTCTGCTTCCCTCTGGATCGTCACTATTAAAATCAATACAGCGCTGGAAGCGGAGGAAGCCCAGAGTCCCTGAATCCCATCCAGAGTGCTTACAGCCTCTTGCAGACCTGCCTCTGCACAATTTGCGTGTGGCTGAGCTGCAGGGCAGCCTCTCCTCAGCCCCGAGAGGCTCGAGAGCTCTGGACCATCACTTGTTGACCGCGGAGGGGATGATCTGGAAGCAGAGGCGCAGGGCAGGTTTCCCCCCTGCTGCTCTCTCCAGGCTCAGTGGCTGGCTGTGAACATGCGTCACTGGTGCTGTGCTTCCCTGCACGCCTGACCTCTGGATTTTGTTTCCTGAAATTCTGTGACCTGTCTAGGCGTGTTTAGTTAACTTAATTCCACACCTTCAAGGCTATTCATTTAGCTAACTCCAACAGTTAGAATGAAAGCCTTCATTATGTGTTTCCTACAACTAAGTTATTAGCTATGGCCCCTGTAAAGGCTAAAGTGAACCTGCAGACCCTGGGGCTCTCTCACTACCAGGAGAAAGCATTTTAGCATAATTTTGTTAAAAAAAAAATTGAATTGCAGCACTGTTTGTCTTCGCTGGTTTCCATACGTAGTTCAGCAAATAAAGGAATTGTGAGGAACGCTGATTTAACACATACGTACTCCAGCAGTCAGCTCTGATTTTTGACTCCCTGAACTCCGCTGAGATCAGCAGGGCTGTAGGAGCCTACGAGTGGGAGAGATCCCAGAAATGCTGCTGGCGAGGAGTCTTTCCTTCTTACAGATCAAGCCCTCTTCCATCTGGAAAAGGCCATCAAGCTCAGTTTTTTCCAATAACCAGGTGAGTGCAGAGACCATGCTTAGGGTAGACATGGATCTGAAAATTGGCAAAGGAAAAGAAGTTCTAAACAAAAGTAATGAAGTTTACTTTGTCTCTTTAAGCAGAGTTATCTAATTCTCAGCTGCATGAAATAGCTTAATAAGGTCACTCCTTAATCACCATTCCCTGGAGGCAAGAGAGTCACTCTTTCATCAGTCATTTTCTGAGTGTGGAGAGCAGCTTTTGTAGAAATAACCTGATAAAGTGTTTAATTGATTTACCCACTGTACCATATGAAAATGCAGCACTCTCAGGAAAACTGATTCAGGATTAGCAAAAGAACATGCATTCCCTACTTGCCTTAGAAATAGTAAGTCAGACCAGTCCTGGCAACCCATCGCTGCACAGAAGTTCCTTCCTAACACGAACGTGGGCTGTGATCACCCACTCCTCGGGAGCTGGGTACCTTCCTGCACCCGGTTCTTCCCTGCTCTGCATGCTCGAGCTCTGCTAGATCTGCCTGCACAGCAGTGGGAGGATTTTCCCAGTGCAGTTACTCATAGCCATACAAATCCTAATGTCTTCACAGAGAGCAGAAGGCTAAAAAAAGAAAACATCTTTTGTGGCTTTCCCAAACCCGAGCCTGGAACTCTCACACACCAGCCGCCTCCGAGGGCAGCTGCCGTTTGCAGCAGGCGAGGACCACGGGGGAGGTCCTGCCTTGCTTTTAACCCCCAAGTCAGGGCAGCTTTTGCCTTGGAAAGATTAGCAGCGTGAAGATTTTTTTTTTTTTTTAATGGAAAACTCTCGAAGGAATAAAGATTAAACTCTATTTTTAACCCTCCCCTCCTATCACATCTAGCAGAAGAATGCACTTGACTCAGGGAGAGCATCTGTAAGTCTTCCCCTCCCCAGCCAGCCCCCTGCAAACAAACAGCCCAGAGACACTCCCCTCATTTCAGAGCATCAGAGAGACCACTTAGAGCATCAGGAGCTAGCTCAGTCTTTTATGCTGCCTTCGGGAGAAAGGCAGATAGAGCCCAAGCAGCATCAGAGCACAAACTAGAGCCCCAAAACACAGGAGAGCCAGCTCCCAAAGAGCAGCCACCCCTTTGAAGTAATCGACACACTGGTGGGATTTCTCTTCTCTCAAGAAAATTGGTGATGGGCTTGCTCAGCTTGCCCGGGTGCTCAGCCTCTGCTTGGGGGCTTAAAACCCTCTGCAGGTGCAAAGGTATTTCCTTAGGCAGCCTGGTGCTGTGTGGGGCTACCCCTGGGGCTCTTCTAAACCTCCCAAGGGGCTACTGAACTTCTTGAGGTCTTTAAGCAGTGTTGGCCAGAGGCAGCCTGTGGTGATAACGTAGCTTAATTAGTGATAGCTGTCATCTGCTGATGACCGCAGTCCCTGTCATGGGCAGTTTGCTGGCTGGATGCTGGAAGCTGATCTGAGTTTTGCCTTTGCAGCAAGGAGAGCAGCAGAGACTGGATGTGATTAGGGCCACTAAAGCCGAGAGGACGTTCTCTGTGCCAGGAGATGGGATTTCAACAGAGCTGAGGTACTCAGGCAGCTGTTGGCCTGCACAAGCTAGCCTGAGTTTGTCTGGGTGGGCTTCATCCCCACTGGCTTTGGTACTTGGAGCTAATGAAAACATCAGGGATGAAAAGGGAATGAAGGCAGCTGTCAGTGAGATGGACCAGCTCCCCTCGGGTCTCCAGAGCTGCGGTGGGCTGTATCCTCTCCTCATCCCAGGCAGTTGCTAACAGCCCCAGCCACGGTGAAACGACTGGCAAGCCAGCAGGGAATGTGCACACACATCCTCCAGCCTTCTGCTGGCAGAGGTGCACCTAAAACATTGTTTAACCAAGTGAAGCAATGAACGCTTGCTACTTGAACTAGATTTTCTTTTAGAATGGAGCCTTTTCTATTTTTAGTCCAAAATGTGACCCACAAGCCTGGGGTTAAAATTAGTTTCTTAAAACAAGAGTGGCTATTTGGAGGAGTAACAGCCGCCGCTGCTCCTCAGCTCCCAGCACTGGGTTTGCTCACGCCAGCTGCTCAGCTCTCATGTCCCTTGGTGTTTCTGATCACAGTGTGTGCGTTTCTGCAAATTTCTGCTCCTCCTCGCCTGCTTCTCAGCTTTCATGGGCGTATAATGAATGGGATGGAGGAACAAACTATGCTTGGATCAGGCAAGCTCTTTGCTTTGGGAAGCATCCTGCATTTTTATTGTTAATTGTGATCCTCTCATGTTAGATCCGTGCTCTGTGCTTCCTTCCCTCCCAGCCGCCGCGCCTGGCTCCCCGCGTGGCTCTTCCCGGAGCCCGCTGGCTCCTACCCATTCCATCGCACCCCGGGGACGCCCCGTTCTTTGGGCCTCCAGGGACATGGATCATCCAAAAGGCTCCAGCTCGGATGACACCAGTGGTCCAGGCACGAGGATTACCTGCTGCCCAGCACCCGGGGCAGGGCTGCGGCGGGGGCTGTGCGGGCGGGAGCCCCGCTGCGCGCCGAGGGGGTGCAGGCGCCGGCTCACGGGGACCTGCAGTCACTCGGGAGCAGCCTGGCTGCTCCCGCTCCCCGGGGGCTGCTCGCACCGACCCACGGACCCGGCCCCAGCGCAGCCCAGGCACGAGCACAGGCGCACCGAGCTGCTGCGAAACAAAACCAGCAGCCTCCAAAGCGGGTCACTTAGGTCTTTAATAAAATATACAGTATGCATCCCATGCATAGATAGAAAATTAATTTACATGCTCTTTTAATTATTTGCATAATGCTTTTTAATTAATACATGTAATTTAGTCTTCACATTTTAATACATTTTGCTACTGGAATATTTATGGACAGAAGGGGAAACTCCTTCCTTTATTCAAGTAAAAGTGCAGTGGAGCTGGTCGGAGCAGACGATGGAGCTCACCAGTCCCTGCTCGCAGTAAGAATGAGAGCAGAGTGGACCACAAACCATCAGTACTGGAAGACTCGATGATGCCAGGAGCATGAGCACCCTCCCATCCCACACCACTGCTCCCTGGGGATCCCCCCGGGTCCCAGTGGGGTTCAGGGAGGCTGAAGGTTTGTCTTTTCTTCCCCATGGCCAGCAGATCGCTACAGGCAGAGCCAGCCCTGGCAACTGGACAGCCAGTGGCAAAACACCACGATCCAGGTGCCTGGGGCCATCCTGCAGCCATCAACATATTTTGGGGCTGATTAGGTGATTGCAGGCTGCACATTTCTCCTGCTCGGAACAGGCACTGCTGGGTGTATTCCTCTGTCCACAAAGGAGCTGTATGACTTCCAAACAGAGAACTGGGGATCAAGGAAAAACTCCGTAGGGAATGAATGCTGCGCTGGGAGCAGCCCTGAACCTGCTCAGCCGGGTGGGGGTCCGGGCGGGAAGGGGACCTGGCAGTCCGGGCTGCCCAGCTGCTAGGTGCTCAGAGGTGGTGGTGACAAGGGACAGTGCAAGGTCCCCCCCCCCGCCCCAGCTACCCCACGGACATGGGGGTGCTCCCTCCCTGCAGAGGGAAGGTGAGTGCCTTGGCACTCGGGGTGCTCCTGTCGGGACAGAGGGGATGCCCGGGGCAGTGTGACCCCCCTCCTTACTGCGCTCCTGCCCCTGCCCAGCCCCAAGGCAGGGAGGGACGAGGCAGCAGAAGGAAGCCAGGCTGGGGGTTGTGGTGAGGGGGACCAGAGCACATGCTGAACTCAGCTGGCTTTGGTCGTGTCCCAACCCCATCATCTCCCACAGCCCCCGGGCTCCCTGGCAGCTCTTCCTGCAGTGGAGATCACAAGCATACGGCAACGGCAGAGGCAGCTTCTCTGTGCCCAGGAGCATCCTCCCACATCTGCTCCCTGACAGCCCTTTGCAGGGACTCTGCCTCCTCTCTGCCTCAGGGGCTGGGTGCCAGCAGCCGCAGAGAGCAGCCGCTCCTCTGAAACAAATGTCCTGCAGCATGGGAGCCCCGTGGAGTGAAGGGCTTGGGGGGGAGAGACCCACTGGGGGTGGCCCCTCTGTTCCCCCCAGCTTGATCCCCTCTGGCTGCTCCTGCCTCAGAGGACAGTGTCCCTTTTGCCTGATCATCCCTGGCTGGTGTCCCCCCATCATGGACAGTGCTCCTAGCTGTGTCACGCTCCCGGCACAGCCCCAGACCCAGTTCCCTGGGAGGTCCCAGCGGTGGCAGCACAGGAGAGCAGTTAAACCCCAATTGCAATGGAAGGAAGGTGAGGTCCAGTCGATCCCACTGCAGGGACTGGGGACAGTGGGGCTCGCCCCGAGCTGGACACCACCACTCCTCCCATACAGACTAATTTCCAACCCCCTTTCCCCCATGGCCATTGGGGCAGCTGAGCCTTTTGAGGCTGTTTCCATCTGGGGGTAGGATGAGGTTGGGACTGGAGTTGATGCTGACCTGGCACAGGACCTGCAAGGGCAGCCAGCCTGGTCCAGGGCTGCTTCACCCTCGAGCTATTTAACCTCACCCTGGACAACACAAAACCTCAGGGCTGAAGGAAATGCCCCTTCACTCAGCCAGAGAAGTGCCTGATCAGGGGTCACCTGTATTTCTTTTTTTCTCACTCCCTTTCTGGCAGGGTTACATCCAGCGCCACAGCCGTGGGAGAGCAGGGCTGTCGCTGGGTGAAGGTTGAGACACGTCCAGGCAGACTGGGGGGCTGGAAGCAGCCGGCACCCGCTTGGGCATCTCCTCCGACCCCTCCTGTCCTCTGCAGGGCAGGGGCGATGCCAGGCGCGATGCGAGATGGGGAGAGCCTGGCTCCTCCGCCGTGTCCCGGTGCCACAGCCGTGCCGTGCTCGCTGTGAGCAAGCGGGTCCCGTGCGCACCCCGGTGCCGCGGCACGGAGGGGTCAGGGTGTGGGGCGGGCACCGGGGGTCAGACCACGGCGGTCGGGGCTGCCCCTGTCCAGGGAGGTCTCGCTCAGAGCCTCCGAGTCTCCGTCGTGGCTGGAGGTGCTCTCCACATCCTCGGGGTCTTTCTTCCCGCTGTTCCTCACGGCCGCCTCCAGTGCCTTCTGCTTGCGATAGAAGTGAGAGAACTTGTTGAAGATGATGGTGATGGGCAGTGCCACAACCAGGATGCCCCCCAGGATGCAGCCCGAGGCGGCCAGCTTGCCCGCCACAGTGACGGGCACCACGTCACCGTAGCCCACGGTGGTCATGCTGACCGTGCCCCACCACCAGCATGCCGGGATGGTGTCAAAGCCAACATCTTCCTCCTTCTCGGCAGTGTAGGCCACACCAGAGAAGACGGAGACCCCCACGGCCAGGTAGAGCAGCAGGATCCCCACCTCCCGGTAGCTGTGCTGGAAGGCAAAGCAGAACGATGGTCAGTGGGTGCCAGGGCACTGGGATCCCATAGTGTAAATTCAGCCCTGCACAGACTCCCTGCACGCCTCCGGTGGGGATCTCGGTGCCTCTGTCCATCGCTGCCGTGGGATGTCCCGCTGCAGGGCCGGCCTGAGATGGGCCCGGGGGTGCGTGGGTGACCCACACCTGGAGTGAGTGGGGCAGCAGGGAAATCAGCCCTGGCACCCACAGCCGCCCCGCTGCCAGCCTGCGAGGAGCAGGCAGCGCCGGGGGGGAGAGGGGACCCGTGCTTCCCAGCCAGGCTTCCCAGGCAGAGGCTACTCACTCCGTCCCAAGCGCAGCAAACAATATTTAGACACATTTTCCTTTTATCTTGGCAGGTCCCCAGAAACCACCTAATAGTCAGCCCCTAAGGGAAGCGATTTGTATCCTCCCTTGATGCTGGCGATGCGCTCGCAGGGAGGCTGCGTGCCGCTGCTGCAGGCTCAGCTCTACCTCTTACCCGGGTCTCAGCCCCGGGCTCCGCGGCTGCTGCGGACCCCACAACCAGAGCCCCAGGGACCCGAGCTCTCCTATACCCCAACACCACCTACCTCTCAGCTTCCATTTAACCCTTTGTTACACAGATGGGGGGGGGGGGGGGGGGGGGGGGGGGGGGGGGGGGGGGCAGTTTTCTTGCAGAAACTACTGTTTCTGTGACAATTATATTTCTCTTCAGGTTTTGCTGCTGCTCCATGAGAGTCTCGAAATGAACCTCAGAGCTGACCTGAATCCAAGCAGCCCTGGTCATCAGGTCAGTCCAGGGATCCATCCAGTGTCAGCATGGGCTGGTCTCAGCACCCATCCCCACAGGATGCTGCACCCCCAGCTTGACAAGCCCCACACTGAGGGGTTTGGGAGCCCTGGTGGGAATGGGGCCACGGGACACCCAACCTCCCAGGCAGGTGTGCGGGCCTGGGGGGACAGACTGATGGCAGAGGTGTGCAACAGTCCTTAAAGAAGCCATTGTTTCTCTGATTTCAAACTAAAACATTTGTGTTGCAATCTTTCTCTGGATATTAATTTTTGAGCAAAGTATAAACCTGTGCCAAAAGCCCAGGGGGAAAAAGGCAGTGGGCAGCTGGGGGACAAGGCAGTAAGTGATGCCGGAAAGGAGATGCTGGAGGACAAGCTGGGACCAGGCAAACTGCTAGGGGCCAACACTGGGCCCAACCCAGCACCCAGCTCCTACCCCTGCCCCTGGGCTGGAGGGGTGAGAGCCAAGAGCCCCGCACACAGCGGGGACAGGGACCCCCGGCACAGCCTGCTCGTAAAGCCACGCAGACTGGGAGGGGACCGCAGAGCCCCCATTTTCTGGCAGGGTCACACTAACCATCCACCAGTGCCCAAGCCACTGCCATCCTCATAGCATGGCTAGTTCACTCATGTTTTGATTGTCACAAGAGAATTTCTTGGATGTTTCTGCCCACTGATCTGCCAGCTTGCTCTTCATCTTTTGGAGAAAGGAAAGCAGAGCTCTGATTGTGGGAGGTTTTTTCCCAGTCTCCTAACAGGCAGAGAATACTTTATTTGAGACCACATAATGACTAAACGAAACACTTGAGCAAAGCAAACAGCAGAAGACGTGGGAAAAGAGCTTCCACGGTTAAGACGAGACATAAAGGAGGTGGATTCATGGCAGGGAGCGAAAAGACTTTGCTTCGACTGCTGGCAAAAGGTGTTCAGCTCATGCCAGTAATACTGAGGGGAAATAATCTCCTCCTCCTCCTCCGCTACTGCCTGTGGTTGCAAATGCCCTACAGCAGCTCCGAGGGAGCACCTTGAGAAGGACAAACAGCTCAGAGCCACCGAGTTTCAAGGAGGGCCATGAAAGACTTGCTCCTGGCTGGAGCTTAACAGCACGTCTGTACATCCCAGCTGGGGAGCAGCAGAGCCGAATAACTTTATACATTTTTAAAGAGTATCAGTTATGGCCCTGGGATGTGTTGGAGGGTGAAGGCGAGGGGGAAGTCAGGCAGCTCAATAGCTCCTACTGCTTTAATTTACAAGCAGGGTCAGGGCTTGTGGCACAGAATCTCCCAGCTGATCCTCAGGCACAGGCTTCTACCTATTTGTAGTCATTTATCCTCAAAACATGTGGATTGCTCATTGACCCAGGGGTAAGCAGCCACAGCTGGGGTTTGGGTGGGATGCAGAGGCTTAGCCAGGATTCAGGTGGGATGCAGGTTTAGCAAGCAGCCAGCCTCAGGGGAGGCAACACTGGGTGATAAAAGGCTCTAGCACAACAGCCACCCCAACAGCAGTTTCTCTGGACTCCTGGCCTGGTCACCCGTGCATGGGCTCCTTCCCCAACCAGATGTACATCTTTCCTCCAGTACAGCCGTAGACAAATGAAATGGAAGAGCTGGGTTTGAGCCTGGCCAGAGATACCAGCGTGAGGACCGAGCACAGAGATGGCCCACGGTAGCAACAGCAGGGTGATGCATCTGCTGTCTGGGGACGTGCAGCTCCAGCTCTTCCAACCTATTTGTGTATTTAGGCCCCTAAGGGGACAGACAGCAACTCCTGTAGATCCCTGCAGATGCCTAAATTACTCAGTCCCTAACACCTATTGACTGCCAGCCGGAGACAGGCACCAAACCTGCACCCGGGAAGCTGCAATAATGGTAATGGATATCGTGCACGGCAGGGAGGAACAGCAGAGGCGTGTGGGAAGTCTCTCCTCAAATTAAATAGACCCTGGATCAGGCCCCAAGCAATGTGAAGACCGTTCAGAGTTTATGATGCGCAAATGGCAGAAATCCCTCTGCTAGCACTTTCGTGGCAGGGGAACAATTACTTGGCTTGCCAGAGCCATCGCTCCCGCTTCCTGGCTGTTAACAGCCTTTACTCCTCTGCTGCTGCTTTATGCTCTTGCAATAGGAAGTGAATTATGATTAACAAGACGTTGTAATTTATGTTCCCAGTAAATCACAGTGCCAAGCTGCTGCGTCAGATTCGTGTCTTCGCTCATCCCCATTTACAGCTGGCTCCGGAGTCCCCGGGAAGCGGCATTTTCCAGCACGTCACTCGGTGAATCAGCGGCTCAGCAGAGGCCAGAGCCGGGATGCTGACGGCTCCCCAGATCTCGTCTGCTGTTTAACAACATGCAGATGAGCCCATCAGTCCCTGCTCTGCTGCAACGTGTTGTTCATGCTTAAGTGGAGCACGGAAAGGGTTCAGGGAGCCCTTCCCACGTGTACAATTTTATTTAAATTTTGCAAGCAGTGTTACATGGGTCTGACACTTGCTAATTGCTCTTTCAAGGTGAGTGTTCAGAAGTATGTATGATGCAGGTAGGACTTCAGGCATCTTCATTTCAAATTTCATTCTTCCTAGACCCTGTTCTCAGCAGGCTTTGAGGATGACAGGAATTTTTTCCCCCCCGCTTAGTCTGATGCTCTGTGGGCTTTGCAGGATTAGTGTTGGGCTGGGGTGCTCCTGACTCACAGCAGACGTTGGCAGAAGACCTTTCCTGCTGCCCATCCTCATCCCCAGCCACACTCGTGGGTTGCTTTTCTCCATGGCTCACCCGCGGGAATGGGTCCAACCCTGGCAGTCAAGTCCTGCCGATGCTGGGACACCCCCTGCCAGACCTGCCACGGCTGCAGCAGCGTGAAACGGGGTGTCCCCAGCAGCAGCTGTGCCCACCCCATCCCTGCGACAGCCCTTCAGGGGCAACAGCACCAGGACTTGCTGCTCTGGCCCCCCCAAATGCTGAGTGCAAGAAGAGGAGGAAAGCGTCCCTTTGGGTGAATTTCAAGCTTTGTGATGACGATTGCTTCCCTTGGCCATTTGTTTGGCACACCCTCCGTTTGAAGGGGGAAAAAGCACAGGCACATTTGCATAAGCAGTGCTTGAAAGAACAGTCTTCTGGTTTGACCATGGGGACCTGAAGCAGTCCCACCAGGAGAGGAGATATTTGCCCTGGCAGCCTCCCCCCGTGCCCAGCACAAGCCCTTCATGTGGTGGGGCATCGAGAGCGTGTGCTGCTCTGCGTCTTGGCAGGCTTGAGGATCTGCTCTAGGATTTCTTTTGCTGGGATCGCCAAGAATCAGAGACGATTAAAAGCTGAGCTTAGTTGGCCTCTGCAGCAAGCTGGGTTTTCTGTGTAAGTGCAGGAGGTGAGGGGACAGTTTCACCCTCCCCAGATTCAGGCACATGGCCCTTGGCCTGAGGGGGACAGAGGAGGGAGGGACGGTGGGGGAGAGCAGAGAGCAGCACAGGGCACGGCGGCTGGTCTGTGCTGCGCAGCTGAGCTGCAGCGAGGGAGGTCTGGGCTGCAGCACCAGGCTGGTAAGAGTTTTCACGACAGCTTCATGCTTGGACTCTTTCCACAGCTGCTCTTGGTCTGTTTAAGGAGGCTGGGGGTGCTGTGGGGGGGGGATCTGGAGAAACACAGCCTTGGGGCACGTCATGGGGGATGAGGACCTCCTCTCACCAGACCTGCAGGGGTAACACCTCGCCTCACGCCTGGACCCTGGTCCTTTACTGTCTCAGCATCTCCCCATCCAGCTCTTCCTCCCTGCACGCCGTGCTTTCCCTGAGCTTTTCCAGCACGCTGAGGGGCAGCTGCTGGCAGCCCAGGCTCTGCTGGGGGGCACACACCCTGCCTTGGGCTGGTTTTCCCAGGCCCTGCAGCTTAACCCTTTGCTTTTCTGTTGCTGCTCTGTGCCACCCATGGCTAACCATGTACCAATCCCAACTTCATCATATCCTTGGGACATCCAACTCAGCTGGACCAGGATCTCTACAGCTCCCTACATGGGCAGACACCAAGGGTTGGATGCTGGCCTCTGCCCAGCTGTCAGCATGCCCTTAGGAGGCTTCCCCTTCTCCCAGACTGGGAACAGGAATGGCTCTGAGCCACATGCACTGGTGCTGGCATACCCAGCAGCTGCTGGCTGGCCCAGTCCCTGCTCAGCAGGGTGCCTGCAGCCCAGCTAGCCACTGACCCACTTCTGGTGGGACATCACCATCCACACACACATGGCTGAATCCGTTCCAACACCATGCAACGGGGCTTGCACGCCACGGTGGTGAAGGGATGGCTGAGTCCCTGGGAGCACCAGTTCTGCATGAAGCAAGGTCTGCAGGCAATGGGGTGAATTGCTGTTTGCTCTGTATGTGTGTACAAAGAGGACTCATGCAGTGTTCCTCACTCTCGGTTGCTTTAGCAGACACACAAGCCAACAACCCAGCCCACCACCCTAAGCAAGCTTGCCAGGCAGCACCCAGAGCTGGTAGCTCACTGGGAATGGGAATGGCCCCACTCCCCAGCTGTACCAGAGGTCTCCTTCTTCCCCAGCAACTCAAAGTAGACAAGGAGATAGATAGCCAGTTTACCTTCAAGGTGGCCCCCAGCGACCTCAGTCCGGTGGAGTGCCGAGCCAGCTTCAGCACCCGGAATATCCTCATGAGCCGAAACACCTGCACGACCTTGCCCAGGTTGCCCAGCTCCGAGTCACTGCCCATGGTCACGTCCACCAAGAGGGTGAAGTAGAAAGGCAACACCGAGACAATGTCAATCAGGTTCAGCGGGTGCTTGAAGAACTTCCTGGGGTTGGGGGAGAGCAGGAGGCGGGAAGAGACTTCGAAGGTGAACCAGGAGATGCAGAAATACTCCAGCTTGTGCAGGACGGGTTCATCAAGCACGTTGCCATTCTCATCCACCTCCTGGTACTCGGGCATGCTGTGGATGCACATGGTGGCTATGGAAACCAGCACCACGCTGATGGACACGAAGCTGAAGAGTTTGCTGGGGATGGAGTAGCCGGGGTTCTCCATGGTGAGCCAGAGGCGTTTGCGCATGCTGCCGCAGCGCAGCGTGCTGTAGCGCAGCAGGTCGTGGTTGATGTCGGAGATCTCATCGGGGGACGTGTCCACGCTGCTGACCTCGCTCTCCTCGTCCCAGTTGTGGTGCCGGCTCTCCAGCTTGCGCTCGTGGTAGCGGTAGCTGCAGCAGGAGTCCAGGAAGAACTCGTTGATTCCCCAGTACTCGATCTCCTGGCAGAAGGAGAAGACACACAGCTCCTCCATGACGTGCAGCTTCCCCGTCTGGTAGAAGTGGAGCACGTAGAGGAAGAAGCCAGGGTTTCGGTCAAAGTAGAACTCCCTGGCACTTACATCGTAGTCATCGCAGAGCTGCAGGATGGACTCCTCCGAGTCACAGGAGAGCAGGCGTCCCAGGCGGGTGTCGGGGAATTTGGAGAGGGCGCTGGAGCTGAGCCGCCTTCTCAGTCCCCCCACGTTGATGTTGATAACGTCCTCCTCAAAACTGGGACCCCAGTAATTTAAGGTCTTGTTGACCATGATCAGCAGAGCGGGAGCTGGTTCTACCTGCGGATGAGACACAGCAGGGCTGGAGGGGACGGAGGGCTCCCCCCAAACCGGGTGCTCCTGGGTGAGGGGGGCCAGAAGCACCCCGGGGAGTGAGGAGACACGTTTGCATTTTGAAAAGAGAGGACCAGGGATAGGGGAGCGGAGAGAAACAGCTTTGGACAGTTGTTCTTCTGTGGTAAGGAAGGGGAAAAAAAAAAAAGCAGATGATTTTTCCAGGTGAAACTTTTCCTTGCTTTTTTTACCTCTTAAAGTTTCTCCCTTTGCAGATCACTAATGGCCAAAGGAATACAGCTTACTACACCTCCAGCACCTCACCCATGGGGCTTTCCTTGTTCAAACAGGTAATTAGTCACTGAAGAGAGGAGTTATCCCCCAGAGAGCCTCCCCTGTGGAAAAAATAGGTCTTGTCAAATCGCTGCCGCAGTGATTCTGCCAAAGAGCTTTGTAGCCCAACTACCTACACCGCTAATTAGACCTGGTCAAAAAGTGCAATCTTCCCAGCAGCAAAGGCAGTTTTGCCAAAATCAAAGTGTTTTCACAGAAGGTGTCATCTTTAGGGAGAATTTTAGAGGAAGAAGTGTCAAAACAATTTGTCTGCCTGCTTTGTTTCCTCTTGTGTGTTCTGTCATGTAAAATATTAAGATTATTTTTACAATGTTGAAACATAACAAAAACATGATTCAGAATCATTGGTGACTGAATTAAAAATCTGTACATTGGTAGGGAAATAAAAACCAAAATTTTGATTTCTATTGTGTTTCATGATCTTAAAAGTTTCAGAATCCTGGGCTTTTAGGTGCAGCAGAAATCCCATTTTCTAGTGAGAAGCAGTTAAAGCACCTAACAAAGATCCCATACCTTCATATGCATTTACCCATCTTGACCAGAAGCTTAGAATAAAAAAAAACAAACAAAAAGGTTTGTGATCTTCCTGTGTCACCTTGAAATCAGACTTCTCCACCTACCTTATTCATCAAAACGCCTGGGGATGTGTGGAGCAGCCCCGTACCCACGCGGTCCCCCCCGCTCCTGGTGCGGGAGTGTTGGGTGCGCTCAGGAGGGTCACTGCATTTGCTCTCTTGGTTGAGGAATTACATTTTTCCCCATGCATCAGCTACTTTGGAAAAATCCCACTATTAGGCACGACTTGCTCCTGAGCTCAGCTCGCGCTTCAGGGTCACTGCTGGTACCGACACGATTTCTGCAGCCGCTGATGCTTTTGCTGCAGCAGTCACTGAGGCAGCTGTGACCTCCAGACTGGCCTGTCTCCTGTCTCAAAGGCTTCCCTCCCTGGTTTTAATCAGCTGGTGGTTTATTAGAAAAATCCCTCCCCTTCTCTGTCTTGTGGCACCCACTGAAGTTTTCGAACTTTTAGGTGACGCAGGCACAGAGGCCTCAGACAGGCAGCAAGAGCCGAGGGAAAAGGCTGCAGCAGCTCCCGTGGTGATGCCGAGGAGCCACCAGACCCCGCACAGGACAGTCCGGCCCGGCAGCGGCCACCGAGGGCCAGGTCAGTGACACGAGGAGGGATCCCCCCCTGCCAAAGGGCGTCCCAGTTCCCCTGCAGACCCCATTGCACCCCAGCCCTGCTTTGCTCATCTCATGGGGTTTATGGGGCAAACGCAAAAGCAGGGGAAGGGCTCTGCAAGTTTTTCAGCGTTTGAAAAACATGGTGTAAAAGGTTTGTCAGACTGGGAGGGACGTGGGGGACATTTTCACATATAAATCTGGAGGTCAGAGCAGAGCTGGAGAGAAACAGGTACCAAAGTAATGGTTAAAAACAAACCCAAGGTATGTTTTTTAAGCTGAGCAGGGCAGTGGGTGCAGCAAATGCCAGATTTGTGCGAAATAGCCTGGCAAAGGCATCTGCTAACTCCACTGCATCTCCCAGCCAGGGCTCCTTAAAAACACAGGCTTTGCACCACAAAGCCAGCGCTTCGCATTACACCATGTCTGGAGGAGGCAACCGGCTTGTGATAAGCCTCAGAGCTTAATGGACTCATTGTCTTGCCTTTCAAAGGGGAGGAAAAAAAGAGAAGGATCAACTTTTTTAATGCTTAAGACAAAGGCAAGGAAAAGGGTGTAAACACTCCTTTACAGGGATAAATTGGAATTTGTGACAGATTAGCTTTTCCAGGGAAGACATCACACAGCCCATCTGTGGGGCGGGGATGACTAATCCAGGTTCCTTCCAGAATGATGCTCATGTATTCAGGCTACAAACACACACACAGGGGCCGTGAGGGTGGCTCTGTGGGATCCAGTTTATCCCACACCCACCCTCATCCTCTCTCCACACCCCCCCCATACAGCAGCCGTGCCAGGAGACCAGGCCAAATGTCACCAAAATCAGCGGAAATATCATTTGGGAGCTGGGCTGGGGCACGGGGCAGCCCGGGTGGCTACCGGGGGCTGCACTGGGACGGCAGGACAAGCCTAAAGCGATGCTCCAGTCCAGCAGGACCGTCCCCAGCGCCCGGCTGTGCTGCGCGGCTGCAGCAATGGGTGAGACGTGCCAAACCCCGAGAGCCAGGACAGAGCCAGCTCCCACCTCCAGAAAAAAAAAAAGCAGGTGTCAGTACCCTGCAAGCCTTTGTACCCCAGGGAAATCCCTCCCTCCCTCCCGCGCAGGAAGCAGAGCGAGGAGAAGGGTCGCGAACTGTCTGAGATGCTCCTTTCTGATGTTGGCTTCTGAATAAGAGCAAATTATTTCTGCCCACATACAGCTTTCATCTAGGAATCTAAAGCAGCAATTAATAGTTTTATAACTCTTTTCCCTACTCGCTTCACGACTAGCTAAGCTCAGCTTTAGAACAAAACTGAGATTTGAACTAAGACTTGGTGTGATTTCCCCAGCTGGATCATCAAAGCATGAGCCCGTCTCGCATTTGCAGGGGTATCTATCTGCTGGGAAACAGAAGCTTACTTCAGGAAGGTTGGGTGATTTTTTATTTTAAAGTGCAATGGACAGAGAATACAAATGTGCCTGTCTGGAATAATGTGAATTTGCAAAATTTTCCTTTAGTTAAAGCAAAATTTCCATAAATGATTGGTAGAATAGAACAGATAAATTCAGTCTCTTTCTGGTAAATTTTGAAATATATTGTAAGCTATTTTAAGGAGACAACCATCAGAATTACACAAGCCCAGTGTGAGCTGGGTGTTGGGCATTCAAATGAATATGTATCTTCTGGAGGAAAAAAATCTCTTATATATGCATTTATGACAGTAAAAAATATAAAAACAGATCAAGCATATCTGTAAGAAATGCTAGAAGAGTTTCCCTTGACAACATATTTTTTTCTTAAAGGCTTTCAAATGGAAGTTATGTATATTTATTCTAACTGGCAGAGGGGACCCAAGGGAGTGGGAAGGAAGATGCTAATAGACATTCAAGCGAGGATGCAGCAAGTGCAGGGAGTATTGCACAGAGGGGCTTTTCCAACCAGGTACAACGGATTTAGATTAACAGTCCAAATAAAAAGCCCTGTACTTACAGCTCAGTGAGGCTTCCCAGCGGGGAGTCCTGTGGCTTGTCTCAAAGGAGCCATTAGAAACGCGTAGAGAAGGAGGAAACCCTTCATCTTTTGCCTGTAGCCCAGTCCTAACCGCCCTGTCACCCCGGGCTTGCGACCCTGCACGTCCCAGGTGCGCAGAGGTGGTGGCTGCAAACCGGTGGGGAAGTCCTGTGCGGGATGCTCATGGGGCTGGGGTAGGGCTGGGGGGGCCCCGCTGGGTACCTGGTGGGGGGGAGTGGGGCAGGCTGACCTCCCAGCTCCTGCGGGATGGTGTCCCCATCAGCCAAGAGCTGGGGCAGGGCTGGGGAGACGCCTGCTTTCTGGTCATCCAAAAGTGCCCCTGCAGAGCCCCGACCCCCTCGCTGAGCGTCCCTGCGCTCATCGGCCTGAAGATGCTCAGCACCAAGCGCTTCCTTTGGCGGTGGGGCGGTTTGCCAGGCGGGCAGGGGGGAGCGTGGAAGGGGGATTCCCACTCCTGGCTGCTCCCTCCAGGCAGAGCATAACCTGCTGCTGTACGCTGAGAGGCCACCAAAATGCCCAGGGCTGGGAATGCAGATAACGGGGGGGACACGACATGACTCCCCCCTCGCTTCAGGGTGCAGGAGGGGGTGATTACCAATAGCTCGGCTTCCTACTGTGAGCCGGCAGCCCAGCGCCTGCTGCAGATGATGCCCTGCCCTGTGCCAGCCTCTGCTCCCGGGTCCCACGCAGCGGGTGCACAGCTCTCCAGAGGGGACCCCCGCACCTCTGCCCTGTTCCCTGGGGATGAGGAGGTGCAGCCCCCGTGGGGCTTCGGGGAGAGGGACTCTCCTACACCCGCCTGCAGAGGGACGGGGAGGAGAGTCCCTGTGCCCCAGGTGCCAGCAGCATCCCGGGGTGCATGGCGGCTCCCTGCTCATGCCGGGATGCCGGTGACTCGCTTCCCCTCTCATCCCGCTGCGCCCATTCCTGCTCACCCCCCTCATCCCGCTGCTCCGGTTGCCCTCTCACCCCGGGATGCCGGTGCCCCGGGTGCCTGCCGCGCCCCAGGGTGCAGATCCCTGCAACGCCCGGGGATGCCGGTACCCCGAGTTCCAGGGATGCCGGTACCCTGGTCCCTGCTGTTCCCTGGGTTGCCGATCTCACGGTCCTCGCCGCGCCCCGGGATGCCGGTGCCCCCGGTCCCCGGTGCCTGCCGCACCCCGGGATGCCGGTGCCCCCGGTCCCCGGTGCCTGCCGCACCCCGGGATGCCGGTGCCCCGGGTCCCCGGTGCCTGCCGCACCCCGGGATGCCGGTGCCCCCGGTCCCCGTTGCCTGCCGCACCCCGGGATGCCGGTGCCCCGGGTCCCCGGTGCCTGCCGCACCCCGGGATGCCGGTGCCCCCGGTCCCCGCGATGCCGGTGCCTGCCGCACCCCGGGATGCCGGAGCCCGGCTCTCCACCCCGCCTCGGGATACCGCTCCCTGCCAGCACCCCGGGACGCCGGTGCCCCGGGTCCCCGGTGCCTGCCGCACCCCGGGATGCCGGAGCCCGGCCCGGCGCCGCCGCTCACCTGCCTCGGCGCCGCCCCCGCCGCAGCGTGCGCGGAGCCGCGGAGCCCTGCGGGGCCGGCGGCGGCAGCTCGGCGGGGCCGGCCGGGGGGGTCCCGCCCGCCGCCCCTCCCGGGGGTGCCGCCCCCCGGCCCGCCCACCCGCAGCCGCGGGGTGGGAGCGGGGAGGCGAGGCCGGGTCCCCGGTCCCCGGTTGCCGCCTCCTGCCGCGGGCGCCTCGGCGGCACGGTGGGACCCCGCGGCACGGTGGGACCCCGCGGCCCGGTGGGACCCCGCGGCCCGGGCAGAGGAGAGGGCTGGGGATGCTCGGAGGGGAGCCCACTCCGTCCCTCGGGGAAGCAAGCGCTAAACGGGGGACCCGATTTGGGTTAAAACCGGTTGGCGGGCGGGCACAGCTCCGGTGCGAGGCAGGAGGTTTCCCCTGCGAAGGCAGCGCTGCGGCGGCCGTGTGGGGCTGAGCCAGGGCTGGCAGCGGGACGAGAAACGTGGGCCGGGTGTGGGTACACCTGCCCCCATCGCCTTACCTGCTGGAAGCGCCTTTCAGCAGCCGGGAGAGACTGTGGGATGGCCAGTGGGAGCTGCGGTGGGGCTACGGCCGGCCCTGGCCTACCCCAGCTCTTTGCAAAGCTGCCCAAGCGGGAGGCTCTGCCTTTGGGGGGGCTGAGCCCCCGGAGTGATGTGGAGCGCAGCGTTCAGGCCGAGCAGGGCCCCTGCAGTGGTGCTTCCCGGCAGACGTTGAGCCTCTGCCCTCGCAGTCGCCCTCCATGAGATCCGGCTCCTTCTTCCTTCTTGGGATGAGGGGTGTGTAGGGCACAGGGACAGCCCCCCCCCCCCCCCCCCCCCCCCCCCCCGGCTCACTGAGCTCCCTGTTGTCTCTTTAAAGGCTCACTGGGAGGTGGGTGAAGGCAGCAAGTCCCAGGCACGGCACACCCTGGGTTTCAGGTCAGCGAGCTGCTCCCGCCACCCCGGGGCCATTCCCACACGGCCCAGCGACCGCTGCGAGCACACCAACTCCCCCAGAAATCAGCTGCTGGAGCAGAGAGACGGGAAAAAGAGGGTGGGAAATCTTCCCCAGGGTGAGAGCCGGGGCTGCGTGGCCGCGCAGCGATGGCTCATTGCGCCGGCAGCCAGCGCAGAGCGGCTGTGTCAGACAGGCAGCTTGCGCGGGGCGAGACTTCACACCAACCCCCACATCAGATCTGTTGGCTTGCTGATTCCAGCCCAAGGGGCCGGAGCCTGTGGGTGCTCACCTTTGGGCTTGCACGTGGCCGGCCGAGAGCTCTTTTTGGTGGCGAGCATCCTTCCCCCTGCCTGCACGGCCGCCTCCCTCGGCCGCGTGTGCTGCCAGCCCCATCCCTGTGCCAGGCAGTGCTCGCCGCTGCGGGGCCATCAGCGGGTTTCCATGTGTGTGATGTGTCAGACTGTGTGTGCCGTGTGCTTGTTTACATGGGAAGGAGGCAGCGGAGAAAGGGGGGAAGGGCTGACTTTGAGGGACGCCTCAGAAAAGAAAGGAAAAACAAACCGAGGAGAAAAAAAAAAAAAAAAAACAAAAAACAAAACAAACAAAAAAACCTGATGGAAATTCCTCTGTTCTGTGATATCAAGCAAAAAGCATTTATTTTTATGGCAATTAGGGATGGCTGAGCATCCCTGGAAGCTGAAAGATAAACATGCCCAGTTTTGTCTGCTCTGGGCACTTGCAAGCCCAGCTCAGAGTGGGTGCTGAGGTGCAGCCCACTGGGTGGGAGGAGGGCTGGCTCCCGTGTGGGGCTTTGTCCACCTGTCACTGACATACAGTGATCAGGGTGATTTTTCTTTCCTTTTCTGAAAAATATTTATCAGCCAGCCATTTTTCAGGGAAGGAGCTGTGCCACACGCTGCAAGGGCACCCACTCCATCCAGCACTTTGCCTCTGCACCAGAGCCTCATTTAGGTACTACCACAGGGCAGACCTGAGCCCTGTCCCCCCGAAAACCAGCTCTCCCAGCACCATCAAGTTTGCTGAGTGTCCCCTGGACCGTGCAGAGGAGCTGAGTCATGAGTGGGAAGCAAGGCAGGGAGCGGCCAGGGCTCTACCTGTAATGGAGGGATCACCCTGGGAAGGGGCTGGGGAGACACTTCTGTGTCTCCTGTTGTGGCCCAAAGCCTGGAAGCGGCTGCAGCAGAGCAGAGTTCACCTCCCAGGCTGCAGCGGCCCTGCATAGGCTTGCGCTGCCGTCACAGCATCCTTCAGAGGGGACTTGGCTGCAGGATCAGTAGTACCTGCGGTGAATTTTCCCTTTGCTGCACCAACTCGGAAGCGAAAGGCCTGACTCTCCCGTTAGCTGACCAGAGCTCGTTGGCTTGCCTTCGCGTTGACACTGGCAAGCTGTGGAAGGAAAGGGAGACTCCCATTTTAAGGCTCTTTCGCAGCAAATTAAGGTGCGAGGGCCCTTCCTTGGCACGGCTGGGTTTGCAGCTGCACTGGAAGGGTGCAGCTCCCCGCGGCACGGGCCAGCCCCGTGCCTCCACTGCCACTCCTGAGCTAACTGGCAGTGATGTGGAGATGGGGACAGGCAGAAAATCAGGTCAGCTGGAAACGCCTCACCACCTCTTCATTTCATGTCTCCCCCCATCTTCCTCTCCTGGGGAAGGCAGGTCTCCTTCTGCCGAAGCCCAGGGTGGGGGTTATGTCAATAACCCCATGGCAAATCCTCTACGCAGGGATGGGGGGCAAAACCTCTTGCCATGGTTTCTTCTGCAGTCTGGAAGCAAATGTAGAGGCAGGGTGAGTCTGAAGCCAGCAGCCATTTCAGTACTGCAGTGAGTCATCCCGAAAGGCGCTCAGCTTGTGGCAGCTTCCTTTCTTTCTTCTTTCTGCCTTTTTTTTTTTTTAAATAGCTGATGTAGCAACAAATTAAAAAATAGGGGAAAATATATATATGAATATAACATGTCTGCAGAGCTCCTTTAATTAAAAGAAAAATCTTCAAGCCCTTTTCAGGCCCTCGGACATCCATTATGAAAGGCTGGAGCTGCTGGGTACCTGCCACGTGGGAGGGTGGGATGGAGCGGGGCGAGCGCAGGGGGATCTGTGGAGCCAGCTGCCGCCGGGGGCCGATTAATGCTGGGGACATGAATACAAAGCATTTCACAGATAGTCCTTTCCAGAGGGAAAGATCTAAATTAGGGCAGATGCAAAAGCCTGCTCTTGTGTTTCTCAGTGGCAAAGAAGTTTGGGCTTTCCTTAATATTATTTTTTCCCGGTGGTTTCTGCTTTCACTGGTGTGTTTGTCCCCCTGGCCTCCAGCAAGCTCTGGGAGGGGGTTGCTCCAGATGGAGGGGTTTGGGCTTCTCCTTCCCGTGCCATCAGCTGTCCCTGTTCCCGTGCCATCAGCTGTCCCCACGCAGCCTTGCCTCTTCTTGGAGCCATCCCAAGGGGTGGCGGGAGGGAAAGCCGAGCTGTGATGGCAGCATCCTGAGAGGAGGAGAGGAGTGCGGACCACCAGCTCTGGGCTCCCATCCCTACAAGCCCCGTCTTCCTCCCAGAGCCACAGGGTGTCTACAGGCACGGCTGACAGTGGGTATTAGCCTGCTCCATGCTGGAAATTATTTAACCAACCTCCTTCAGACTCTGGAGCCCTTGGGTGGACCCGTGGCATCCAGTCTGCTGCAGTATGGTGACTGTGCTGCCTTCCGTCTGCGGCGGGCATGGGACAGGCCCTTGGTGTATTGCCTGGCAACAACCCACGGCTCTAACAGCCTGAAACTTCTCTGTCTTCGAGTTTTACTGAGTCCACTGGGTGCCTAAGCCAGGAAAGATTAATGAACATTTGCTGAACTTGCTGGAGACCTTGGCTTGCTGTTGGGCTCCAAAGCAGTAACCAGAAACATGAGAAAATTTGGAGAGTTGTAACACAGCAGTAGCTATTTTTTATATAGATGGGGAACCTCCAGAGAGGGAGAAGGGAGATGCTGCAGTGGAAGGTCAGGCATTTCAGAGCAATGTTTTACTATCTGCAGGGCTTCCACATGCCCCGAAAACATGCACTGCCTCCATCTTATAGCAACTTGCAACGTGCCATGTGCTGCATCCCCTCCCTCCTCTCTGTATCTGCCCCAGGTTGTGTCACTGCCCTCCAAGGCCAAGGGCACATCCCCAGAATCTAATTCAACAAAACCAAGGGCCATTCCCAGGTTCATCATTAACGTGTTGGAGCATCTTGGGGGCAGGGCTTCCCGTGGCCAGGCAGCTCTCTCCAGACCATTCCCAGCAGGGTTAGGAGCCGCTGCAGGCAGGGATGCTGGCAGAAGGGCAGGCAGCGTGGTGTTAGAGGGGAGGTTAATAGTGAGGACTTGGACTGTTCCTTGCCACCTTGTTTTGGTGCCAGAGTCAGCACAGGTACATTTCATTTACTAGTACAAATGAAGACATAGCAACTAATCATCATACCCAAGCTTGCACAGGCAATGCAGGCTCACTGCTTGCTTTCTCCACTGGGAGAGAAACAGGTGAAGGTGGAAGTAAAAATTTCACTGTAATTAAATCTTACAATATTGCAGGTCAAATCATGCGAGTAACCATGAGTGCAGCCCAGCCTTTGGCTCTCCAGAGGCTCGTGCAGTGCAGACGCCTGCCCTGCGCCTCACTTTTGATAACTGTGCACAGCCACGGCCACGGCCACAGCCACGGAGGGAGTGCGTGGTGGCCCCTGGCCCCCACCAGGCACGGCCAGGCAGGATGGAGCAGGGAGGTCCGTCCCCTGCCCCTGTGCTGCCCCGGACATGATGCTGCCTTATAAATTACTATTTAGTGATGATATGAGGAGATAAGTGGGAAATCAGTCTCTTTATGCAATAAGTGGGTCGGGATAAAGGGAGATGCTGTTTCCTTGAGACAGTTGATCCTGCAGGTACTTCCATCCCGTAGCAAACACAGGTGAGTGGCTGGCATCGGTGGGAGCAGGGGCAGCAAACCTGCCCCTTCAGTCCCTGCCCAGCTGTGATGACACAGCTAGAATTTTCAAGCCAAAACTATAAATTGCTGGTGAATTGTCACTATTGTTATTTTGCAGGTGGAAGTGCCCCAGTGGTTTGAGGCTCTCAGTGAGCACCCGTCTCCTCTTGCAGCTCTGCCTCCAGCTGCCCCTGTGCTGGCAGGGCTGTGAGTGCAGAAGCAATTACAGCTGGAGATTAACGGGGCATGGGCTGGGGGGGAAGCAGCCCACCTGCCTCTGCAAGGGTGCTGCCTTTCAGGCTCCCTGCAGGAGGTTTTGGCAGTGCTGGGGGTGATGAGAGGGGATCCAGTGGCAGAGGGTCTTCAGGTCTCGAGGCTCTGAAGGATGCCAGGGGACTTGCTGGCTTCATCCATCCCATCTCTGCCTCTCCCTCCTGCAGACGTCACCCCTGCCTGGGCAGGACACCTCGGCCCATGGACAAGAGCGGGGTGGTGTGTCACCTCAGAGCTGCTCTCGCTCCCCCCAGGGAGCCCTTGACGGCGGATCAGCCCGGCCACGGTTCAGGGCTGGTGACTCAGTGCTGGCCCCAGGAAGGCTGCAGAGCCATGGTGGGGGGAGGGAGGGTGGCTGATGGCTCCTCAGCCTCCTAATAGATATTCCTCTGCTGCTGCATGGGGAGTCACCACTGCCTTCATATCAGAGTCCCAATTTTGCAACTCCAGCTATGGATTTTTTCCCCGCTGCACAGCTAGCCTGGCGTCTTGTCACCGTATTTTTGTAGTTTTGAGGTTTTTTACTGGGAATCTTTGAGTAAGTGGCAGAGGAGCAGCCAGGGATGCAGGGGAAGACCCAAGGGTGAGAGCTCGCTGGCTGAGCCTGGCTGGTTGGGAGAGACATGGGCACTTGTCCTGTGCTTCATCTCCTCCTTCCACCAGCACTGGCATGTCAAAGGGCACCCTTCACTCTTTCATTGATTTACAGAGTTCAGGGCTTGCCTTTTTCAGTAGATTCAGGTACCAAGAGAGGACACATCTACCTTCTTTCCAAAGTCTTGAAGAAGTAGAAGAAGCAATTGCATCTCAAGAAAACACCTGTTGGTAGACAGCCCGCGCTGGGATGCAGCATGGCAACCAGGCAGAAGCCCCGTTTGCCTGGGCCCTAGAAGGAACTTGCCAGTAACATTTCAGAAAAACATTTTTTCTATTTTTAGTGGCCGTAATGCACAGAGCCAAGGAGTCAGCATGTGAGTTCGGAGCACTGGCCCAGTCCATGCTGGAGACTGAGGCTAATGTGAAAAGCAGTCATGCATCTTCGAGGATGCTCGGAGCAGCAGCAGGCTGCCCTGGGCTCATTAACCTGATCGAGTCACAGTTGCTCCTGAAGCAGAAAGGTATTTGGGCAACAGCCTGCTGCCTGATTTTGGTCTCCGCTCAGTCAGGCTCCAGTCATGTCGAGACCAGGGTGTTTCTCTGATTTGCACCATATCTCTGATTTGTGCCTTGAGGGTCCAAACCTCTCCATTTGCTTGCCTGTGCAAGAACACGGCACAGCAGTCCGCGATGCTTTGCTGCTTTTGCCCATCTCTCCCTGATTAATGTGAAACTCAGCTTCATGAATCATTCATGAAGCTTTATTTAGTATAATGATTTCTGACATCCAGTGCCTGGGAATAGCATTTGGGACAGACCGTTTGCGACCAGCAAACTCCAGAAATAATGAGCTGACGTTTATCCCATCTGAACCGGGAACATACAGAAGGGGAGGGAGAGGGGCGAAGCAGCCGTGCCTCCTTCGGAGGGAATCACAGGTTGCTCTCTAATTAGCCAAGTGTGTAAAAGCTAAATATTGACAGAGCTTTGCGGTTCCCTGTGTCTTGCAATCACATTGCATGTTATTAACCTACATAGTTGTCGGGGAAAGGAGCAGCTGTGTGCGCCTTGGCACAGGCAGGGCTGAAGAGGCAGGAATTCCCTCATGCAATGCTGCTGGCGCTAACGGGGAGCCGGTGCCGGGACCTGGAGGAGCCGGGAAACAGCTTCCCCTCCACAGCTGGAGCTGTGGAATGGCAGGAGCTCCTCTGTGCTGCCCTCCAGCACAAATAGCCCAGCCTCCTCTTCCACAGTCCTCTTCCACAGGCCTCTGCTACGGGGAGGCACCAGTTTCAGCTGGGAGGGTCTCTCATCAGGTGAGTGGCCCCATTTGGGAGGGGTGTGCAGGTGCTCTGGTGCCTGCGCTGGTGGGTTTGGGGGTGATGGTGAATTTATGACCTTGACCTTGCCTGGAGCGTGTGTGTGGGCTGTGAGTTGGAATCTGTGTTGCAGTTTGGTGTGCGAGCAGGGGTTGTTGCAGGGCAGGTGCCTATGGGAGGTGCGTTCCTCTCTGCAAGCTGCTTCGTGTGAGTCTTCAAGTGCTCTGCCAGCCCTTGCCAGAGCTGTTACTTGGATAACATCCCAGCTGCCTGGCTGAATGCAGACATCAGCCTGTCTGAGGGACTGCGGGTCCGGCCCTGGAGTCAAGAGCCGGGGATGTGCAGAGAGGGCATGGGAGAAGAGGGAGCCCAGCACCCCCAGCCCTGCCCGCAGCGCTGCCCAGCCTCCTGCCCAGCTCTCACACATGGTTCAGGCACCGTGGCTTCCTGCAGAGGAAAGAGGTTTTGTCCCTTCCCTTCTCTTTCTGCATGGGGACAAGGGACTGTTGGCACGCAGGGATCTCCCCAAGCTACAGGGTGCTGCCAGTGCCTCTTTTTTTTTTTTTTTTTTTTTTTTTTTTTCATTTGGTCTTCTTTTCCTTTTGCTTCCCTGGCTCAGGGAAGTCCTGCCAGCATCTGACAGGCTTCCTGGCTGTGCAAGCCTGTGTGTCTGCAGCAGGGAGCAGCCTGGTGAGGATTCCTGCTGGGATGAAGGGGGGGATGGAGCCCGGCGGCTCGGCACAGCTCTGCTGCCTCTCGGCTGTCTTGGGGCACACAGAGCCGTTTCCGCACCAGATCGAAGGGCTTTGTCACAAGCAGCTTGTGAGGCTTGGCAGCACTTTAGGCAGGAGAGAAATCACAGCAGGCTGCTCTGGCATCATTCAGTCATGGTCCCATCCCCTGCCAGACCCCGCTGCTCTGGGGCTCCCCACCACGCAGGGGGAGTGCGCAGCCGGGGCGGTGTGCCGGCACCAGGCAGAAGGGACAGCTTCCACCCCAGCTGTCTCAAAGGCTTCCCAGTGGCAGACACAGCCTCCCCCCCACCGTGCAGTCCCGGGATGAGGCTTCTGCCCCCCTCTCTTCCTCTGCTCCCCCAGCACTGTGTTTGGGGACGGTGAGAGGGCACTGTGAAGTGTTACTGGTGCATCCTGCCCAGGCAAGCCAAGGCGTGTTCATGGTAAGACTCCAGAGCAGGAAAAAGGCATCCCTGTGTCTTCAGAAAGAAAATGCTGGAGGGTATCAGCTGGTGTGGGACAGCTCTGGCCCTGACCACCCTCTCCCTGCAGCTGGAGGGTGACTCAGTCCAGGTGAGGAGCTGAGTTTATGTAAATCATCCCACAGAAGAAAGCAGAGTAAAGTCATACATCTGTTGACCTTCAGCAATGTGAAGATGGTTTATTTTTCTGCAGAGGTGTGTATATATATTTATTTTATGGTGGCAACCAGAACAGTATTGACTCCTTTTCCCACCCGAAATACTGCTGTTTCTCTGCAGAGGAGATGAGGGCTGTGCATAGCACCCGGCCACAGGCAGAGTCGCTGTCAAGTGGGTCTGCTCAGCCCAGGGTATTTTCTCCTCTGGATTTGATGCAATTGCTGCATCCTGTTGGGACTACAGCTTCCCACTTCTGGGCCAGGCTAGCTAAATAACCCTCCCTTTTCAAAGGTTTTCAAAGCTGTAGTAATTCTTATTAGGCTGGTTTGAATCATCTCTTGAAAAGGTCTCACATCACTCTTGAGCACCAAACTGTTCTGTATTCAAACCCTGACCACCCAGTCTTCTGAGCCAGAGTGTAAAATGTGCATGGAGAAGGCTCCAAGAAAATATTTAAAACATGTTTGGGTGTGCTGTGGGTGAGATCTTGCTTCTCCATTGTCTGCCTTGTCTCCATCTCGGAGTGGACCAAAGTGTGAGCAAGGCTGCCTTCAGGATGCCAATGGCTCCCTGGGGAGCGCCTCTGGATCCCATCCCCTGGGATGTCAGGGAGTGTTGGAAATTTTCTTTGGGATTGGTCCAAGAGTGACTGGCCCCAAAACCCCTGTTTTAAGGGAAGATGGAGTAAGCCAGACCTGCCACGTGCAAAAGAAGCTGAACGGCTCCCTGCCCTGCAGCAGTGCTGCTGCTGTGACGTGCCACGATGGATGTTTCTAACCCAAGCTGGGTCCTGCAGTGCAGCCTTTGCCCACGTTCCCAGCACCACACCTGGTGGGCTCGTCCCAGGAGAAGGTCCCACTGCAGTGAGTCCTGAGCTGTGGTAAGGCCTCGGGCAGAGAAAACAAACCTCTCCATCTCCAGGCTGCTCTAGTGCTGGGGAAGCAGACGACATGGAAAGAAGCACGGAAACATCTCCTCTCTGGCACAGGACTCACTGCTTTTCCTGTTGTCTTGCTGGCACGTACCTAGCATGCAGAGAGGAATTCCCTTCCTCCCCAGAGACCTGGATCCAAAGGAATTTCAGCCAAAGCACATTGCCAGGAGCTTACCACAACCAGTGATCCTGTTCTGGTGCATTGCCCAGCTTCTCCCAGGCGGGTGCTGACTGCAGGGTGGGTACAGGTGAGTCTAATCCATGGTGATGGGAGCTCCCCAGTACAGCTGGGTGTTGCTGGAAATGCTGTGCACAGTGGTAGGGACCTGTGCCTGGGGAGAGGGGGCAGAGGATTTGTTGATGCAACTGCAGGTGGATGTACACGGTGCATTGCCTCAGGGGTTTTTACTTTGCAGTGTCCCCAGACAGAAAGCAGCAGGACCAAGGCAGACCAAATGTCCCCCATAGCATCCCCTGGCCCCAAAGCCACCTCCTCCTGCCTGCCTGGGCCAGCAGCTTGGTGACAGTGGTGACACGGGCAACGGTGGCTCTGATTCAGGGTAGAAGGAGGGACATCACATGGAGAGCTGGAGGCCCCAGGCAGCAGTTTTGGGGAGGATGAAGCCCTCCTGGGCTGCTGCCTTGCCCCTGTCTCTGCAGAAGGGCTGCTGTGCTGGGCATGGCAGCAGTCGGGCTGTGCGGGGCCATGAGCGCTGCCAGCCGAGAGGCACTCCATGCCTGGAGCTCTGTGTTTAGTCAAACCAATTAGCAATTTAATCTTGTTAACAAACCAAGATAATTGCAGCATTATCAAATTAGCCAGCTGTATGGAAATGCCTGCTTAATAGCTGATAATAGCTGGTCCTGATGGAGGAGAGAGGGCTGTGATCTGTGACTAATGACCGGCGGGAGGTGTAATCAGGCTTCTCTGCCCTCGGTCGCTGTGCCAGCCCCGGCTGCCTGGGTAAGGGGATGTCTGGGGGAGTGCTGGGGCTCTGTCCCTGCCACCCCACAGCTAATGTGGCATGGTGCTTCTTGCTCAGAGGGATGGGTTGGTGTAAGGGTGGCAGAAATTATTTTTTTTCTCCAGGCTGGACACTGCACTAGTCAGAAGCAATGTCTGATTTTACACTGAATTTGGCTGACAAGCTCCCAGCCCTCCCTTGGCACTGCATGAGCTCTCCAGTTATCTCTGCCTTCCCTCAGCTGAGCAAAGCAGAAAGGTTGTCTTTCACTATAGGACTTTTTCTTTCTCAGTCACTGAGTAATTTCGGCGTCTTTGCCTCCCTCCCTCCAGTTCCTCCATGGGGGTGACCATGGGTGGACTCGCTCCATCAGATTCTCTCCCAAACCTTGGCCAGGGAGCTTGGGCCAGATATTGATCCCACAGCCAGGGGTTTCAGCCTGCTGTATTTGTGGGTGGCTTAAATATCTGGCCAGTTCCTGCTGCTCTCCAGATTGACTTGCTCGTGCCTGGCAGCAGGGATCAGTAGCTCAGCCCTCGCGCAGCACCAGCTCCCACCCCAGGCACCTTTCAGGCAATGCCTGCAGGTCAAAGGAGATGGAAGCAAAGTGCCTCCCCAGCCAGCCACCCAAATGCTCTTTTCCCCCAGTTGTCCAGCACCCACACACTTTTCTCTCTGTTCTCTCTAGTGTACGCAGACAGACAAGGCTCCTCTCTCAGTCTGGGCTGGGTCCGCTCGTTCAGAGTATGATAATGGCACGTGCAAGCCTGGTGTCAGCGGTGGGGCCGGGCAGGGGCTGGCAGGCCCTGTTTGGTGGGCATCGGTGCGGGCTGGGCGATGCTCTGCCCCTGCAGCACACGGCGGCAGCGCCCGGCTCTGCGGTTGCACCGGGCAGGTCCCTCAGGCTGCACACGCTCTCTTCTGCTGAAGTTTCTCAGCAGAATTGGCCCTGGCACTCTGCTGTACAAAAGTTACAAGGACACCTTAGAGCTGTGGGGTTTTTTTGCCCTGTCTTGAAGCTTTCCCAGGCAATTTTCTTCATCTGAATTTTCCCCACTAGCTCAGGTTCAGTGAGGGACTCATCACCTTTTGGGGTTTGGGTCTATGTAACCCCCCTTCTCTGCCCTCCAGATGTGCCCCAAGTGGGGTACCCACAGGGAGGCTCTACATCCTGCATCACCCCCAGGCAGGCAGGGTCATTCCCCTTCCACAGCCCCATCCAGCTTGGGGCATGCCTGGGGGATGTGCTGCTTTCCTGGGCCTCTTGCAGCCTGCCAGGAGAATCCCCTAAAGCATACACTCCAGCCCCTTCCCACTGCCCTCTCCTCCTGGGTCTGTATGCCTCTGGATGGATTTGCTCCACCAAGCCAGCCCCTAACCACACTCCGGGTGCGCAGCCGGACTGTTTTCTTCCTCCTTCCCAGGAAGAAATTCTGGGATGAAAGCAGCAGTGGGAGCATGTGCCAGGATGGGCCTGGAGAGCGGTGGGGAAAGAAGTCACGCATCAGGAGCATCCCTGGGACAAAATCTTTTATTTGTTAAAACAGCAGCAGGGAAGCGGAGGGAGAGGATGAGCAGGCAGCATGTCAGTGGGGTGGTCCTGGAGCTGAGGTGGCCTCTGAGCGTGGGCTGGTGGCTGTCGCTGTCCTCCCAGGAGCTGGTGCCGGGCAGGACAAGCCTTAGCAGAGGCGTGGGCAGCTGGCTGGTGCCAGGGTGGCATGGGGATGCTGAGAAGGCCCTCAGTCTGTCCTGGGAGCAGAAACTCACACTGGAGAAAAGGAGAGAAAGCAACAGGTTGGGTCTGGTGCTCAAAGTAACCCCCAGCCCACGTGTTTGGTCATTAATCACCCCACCAAGCTGACAGCAGAGGGCTCTGGCAGCTGGACACAGCTCCCTGCCCAGAGCCACCGTCGCTGTGTCCCCCCCCCGCTCCCTGGGGAGGTGGGCGCGGGAGGGTCTCCTGAGACCCTACCGTATGAAATGGCAGGGGAAGGGAAGCGCGAGATGCATTTCCTCCCGCAGAAGGTCTGACAGCACTTCTTGTTCCGCGGACAGTGCCAGTCGCTGGAGCACCTGTTCGGTGGGTTGGCCATCGCGCAGGTGAAGCGGACGGGTGGGCAGGACCAGGCGCTGCCTGCAAGAGGAGGGAGTTGTTTGCTCCAGGCTGCCGGCAGCTGAGGGGTCCTGGGGAGACGCTCCCCAGCAAGCACCCCCCTCCTCTCCCCTCCCCTTCCATCCCCCAGGATCCCTGCAAACACGGCTCCTTCCCAGCCCCTGTACTTTTCCTCGCTGTACCTTGTCCTAGGACATCTCATACCTGTTGGCAGCTCTGTCCAGAGGATGAGCATCCCCACCAGGAGAAGGGCGGCCACCGACTTCATGCTGCCGTGTCCCTGAGAGATGGGAGTGTGGAGAGCTGGAGGACACCAACATTTAAACCCTTGGGGAGGATGGGGGTGGGGAACGGGGCTGGGCACGTGGCTGATGTTTGCACCTTTTTCCTCTGTCATTGCGTTGTGTTTTCTGTAAGCCTTTTGCACAAGATACAAACAAGATTGTTCAGTTGCTCAAAAAGCAGTTATTTCATTGCTCAACTGTCCCCTGCAGCCACACCTGGGGCTGAGGAACAAGCCAAAGGGAGATGGTCCAAGGCATCATTCCCAAGCAGGCTGGAGGTGGTGGAGCTGCTATCTCCTGGGCAGGTATGCTTCTTCAGGAGAAACAATCATGGTGACCATGCTGTGTTTCCTTCTGGGGGTCCATTATGTGGGTTCCCCTCTGTACCTTGCTTCCACATCAACCTGCAAACCAAACGTTACAGCAAGATCCAGATCAGTGTGGGGCTGCCTGTGCTTCCCAGGGGTGATCCTTCATGGTTTTCCCAGAGGAAACCTCCTCCAGCCCCAAACCCTGCTGGTTCCTGTCCCACTGGTGGCATAAGCTAGTTTGGGGAAAGCACCTTTGGATTAGCCAAGGGTGAGTCTTTCCCAAGCTCCATGAGGGTCACCTGAAGCGCAGCATCTTCTCTGGGTGGCTGCTGCCATACAGGAAGCAGGTTGGTGCTGGAAGAAAGTGTCTGGCCTCACCAGGGTACGATCATTAGCTCCATACAGCCCTGTCATCAGCCAAACATCCCCGGTGTGACTGAGCTCTAACTCTGCTCTAACTCTGGATGGCTGTGGGGCTAAGGGGCTGTAGTCCTTGCTCAGAAGGCAAAGGTCTCACCAGCCTTCAGGCCTCCATCTTCTTCCTCACAAGGAGATTATACCCTGCCTCTGGGCAAACCTGTTTTCTTTAGGTGCTCTTGGGCAATGGGAAATTGCTCCATTTCCCACCAGTGGGTCAATGTCCTCCTCACCTTGTGTAACAGGTTCCTGGAGCCTTTTCTTGAGATTTCTGGGGCTGACAGGAATCCAAGCTGTGCTGGAAACAGGCGCTGGGAATGCCCCAGGAAGGGAAAGCACCCCATAGCAAAACACCCAGTTCTTCTGCAAAAGGCAGGCGGGGACAGCCCCTGATTTCGCAACTGGCCGGGGCAAGGAGCAGCAAACCCCCAGGCAATGCCAGTGTGTGCTCCACGCAGCCCCCAACCCCCCCCACACTGCTCTGCCCCAGCCTCTGGAGCCCCCACTTTCCATCCAGGGCATGGGGGGCATCTCACTGTGCCCTTTCCTGCTCAGATTTCCCTTCTCATGTCTTGATGTGCCACACTAACTGGACCTTAACTTGCTGGATATCTGTTAGTTACTGTTCGGTTTCCCTAATGGTTCTGTGGCTGCATTTATCTCTTTGTAAAGTCATTTATTAAATAGCTGGGAGAGTATTTAGCCAACTCAAACAGACTTTCTTGGCCGTGCACCAACAATTTAGCACTTTTAATGAGAAATACAAGCATTGGATTAATTCTTAATCAATCCCTTGGTGTTCAGCTGCTGCTGGAGCTGGAGAGGACAGTGCTGTGCTCCCAGCTGATGCCAAGATCTGGCCAAGGTGGTGCTTGGAGCTGCACCTCCAAGAGAGGAGAAAACACCAAGGAGCAAGGCTTGGATTCAGCTGCAGGGAAGCTGGAGGGAAAGAAGTACATCTAGAGGACTTTAGATAGTGCTTTATCCATAGCAAATCCATTGCTTCTGTTGCAAATTCCCATGGAATAACCCAGACCACGGCATTTCTGTGCACAGGACTGCCTGCCGTCCTCGTGTTGTGCTCTGCCACATGCGCAGCACCAACCGTCCCCATCCCACACTGCTCAAACTCTCCTCCATGAAAAGCACTTTGTGAGCCTCATCCCGAGGCAGCAAGGCCTGAGCTCTGCGATGCCAAGGATGCTGCCAGCTGACACTGCAATTTCCCAGCCAGGCCAGTGCTCTCCAGTTTGTATTTCCTGGAGATGGCAAGGAGGGAGGCCAGCAGCCCTTGGTCCCTCAGCTGAGGGCTTTACCACGGCCAAGCCCCAGCCTTAGCAGAGTGCACAAAACACTTGAGGAACAGTTTTCACCCGCAAAGCAGCCCTTGTGCCCTACAAGGTGATGCAATGGTTTCAGCCTGACTCCCAGCTCCATCCATCCATCCCCAGCTCATGGCTGAGGATGCTCTGCTTGCCCCCCGCCAGGTCCACCGCCTTGGGGTGCCCAGGAGGAGAGGGTGCCCCCAGCCCAGCACACCCTCATTAGCACTGGTGTCTGGTGCCATCTAGTGAAAATCCATTAATGAGGCTCTTCAGGACCACACAGACACAGCCCTGCTCCCAGATGTGATCCCACAGCCTGTCCTGGGGATGCTTTCCCAAAAATCCACCTCAGCTGATGCCCAGTTCCTGCTGCTCTTCCCCAATCCTCCCACCTGCCCACCGACGCTTTGCCATGCCTGAGGTCAGGCCGTGCTGCCAGCCCAGCTCCACTTTGTCTACAAATTCCCTTAGGATTTGCCAAAATCACATTGGGCCAACTGAGGCTTAAACATGTCCTCAGGGCATGCCATTATCTGCTTTAATCAAGCCTGTTATTAAATGCCAAACTCAGCTAATTGCTTCCTTTTGTCCCCCACCCCTCCCTTTTTTTTTTTTTTTTTTTTTTTTTTTTTATTTTTCTTGCAGTTACTGTGTGGTTTTTAGGGAGCTGCATACAAAGCAGGGCAGCCCCAGCCCTACACACACACACACACATACTCTCCCCCCTCCTCCCCGGGCTGTCTGCTGGGCTGTGGGGTAGGTGAGAGGGATAGGGAGACTGGGGAGGGGTGTACATGGATGGGATATAGGGCTGAAGGGTGGGATATGGGGCTGACAGGAGGGCGATGGGCCTGCCAGCTGGGATATGCACAGAGCAAATCAGCGCTGCTTGGTTTGCTGACCCAGCAAACAGCTATAATGAGGCTACAAATGCCCCAGTCCACATCAACGGGATGAGAGCCCTGCTCACAAGCCATCAAGCCCTGACAGCAAACTAGGGAACCCCTGCTTTTGATAGCATGTGGAAAAAGCTGCTCCTTGCCTCGTGAAGCAAATACCTGAGCACTTCCCATAGCCATCCTGGCAAACCCCCACACCCCAGGACCTGCTTTCAGCCTCCTCCTCGCTGGCTCCAAATCCCAGCCTCAAGCACACAAAACATCACCGCATCCCAGCTCCAACCCCCTAGGACACGAGTCCCATGGAGCAGAGCACTCCTGGAAGTGGGGCCAGCAGGCTGTGTCCCCCAGCCACCCCTGAAAGTGTCCTGTAAACCCACCAGGAATATTCATGGTAGTGGAAACACCCAGGCTCTGCAAGCAAAGCAAATTGGTCAAGGTGGGTGCTGGAGCCACTAACAGTGTCCCTGGAGAGAAGGAGCTGTGCCGAAACGCTGTGAGCCCAGGGCTGTAACCCTCTTCCTCCCACCAGCACCCTGCACAGCTCCACGAGTCCCCTGGGCGCACAAATCCCCCCTGCGCAAACTGCTAGTTGAGAAACACTTCGCTCTCACCTCCTGGGTACAGGACCAGCAAGCAAGGTGGGTACATGAAGGGCACTCCAAAAACCTGTCTTTGTGCCTATCCAGCAGATTCTACCTGCATGCAAGAGGCAAGACTAAGTGGAGACCTCCTTTTGCCCAAGCGTGGGGCACGGAGGCTACACCGAAGTGGGCTTCTGTGATCAAAAAGCCACCTCTGCCCCATGCACCTGCAGGAGGTGGGTCCCCAGATGCCTCAGCATCCCTCCCCTGCAGCCAGCCAGGGAGCTCAGTGACCCTCCTGCCCTGAGCAGACATGTCCCAGCACTAGGGCCATGTCCCCCATGGGTGTAAGTGGCCCTGCACCACTGACTTGGCACGTTTACATCCCACTAAAGCAGGCACCGAGCTCCCAGTGCTCTAACAAGCACAGGCTTCAAAGCAAACCCTGGGAATGGTGACACAGCGTCCATGCCACGCTGGCTCCTGCCAGCTGAGACCAGGTCTGCAGCAGTCTGGGGTGGCCACAGAGCAAAGGTTTTCCCAAAGGACGTTTGGAGCCTAAGGACAGGCAGCCTTTGCAAAGGCCAAAGGCCCTGTTCTGATGCAGAGATGCCCAGCCAAAAGGAGAGAGACATGTCATACAAATCCTCAGAGTGTTTATTGTCAGGATAGAAATTTCTTTATATAAAGAAGTGTTTAAAAATAGCACTACCCTGCTCTCAAAATGAAATATATATATATATATACACACACACACACGCATAGATATTTATAGAAAGAATTATTACCATTTTTCTATGTGATAAAAAAACCGAACAAGATAATGACCGATTCCCAAACAATTCTGCCAAAACGAGGGCAAAGAGGTCTGCCGGTTCCTGCCACCCCTCTCCCGTGGGCGCACCCCCGTGCACTGCCCACGGCGCCCGGTCTCCTTGCCCCTCCACTCAGCAGCAGATGCTGGGATGGCAGAAGCTCTCAGGGTGCAATCACTGTAGGCTTTTTTTCTCTTGCAAAGCAGCTTGCTGGGCGCTGGGGGCCAGGGAGGCTGCGCAGGGCTGGTTCATCCCAGTTGCTCTGGGAAAAGGCCGGGTGTCACATCTCCTTGTCCAAAGCCCAGCCTGCCCTCACAGTCATCCCACCTCATCCCAGACCTGCCAGTTCAGAGGAATGAGGCAACAGCAACAGCTGAACCCCTTGGCTGCGCAGCAGGGGTTTTGCTCAAGTTCTTTTTTGTTTTTTTTTTTTTTTTTAGGATTTTGTTTTTTAAATACACTCCACGTTCCCCTGGGGATTTTGCGATACAAGAACAAACACTGATGCTTTACAATAACCTAGCAATAACAATGCCACGTAGCTACTGTAGTCCCCATGCCCCGTTGGAGCGCTGCAGCCCTCTGCAAGGATCACTTCTTCTTGGCAATCTGCTTTTCCAAGTCTTCCAGTCTGACTGTCATCTGAGCAAGTAAATGTGCTAAGGAAACAGTTTGAGCCAGATGATCTGGTGGGCAAAGGGCTTTTTCCCCTTGAAGGAGACTAAAATTTTCCCTAACCCCACATACCCATCCCTCCCTTCCCAGTGTGTGGTCTCTCCTCAGGCTGCCCTGCACCCCGGCAAGACCAGGCATCACCCCAAAGGATATTTTTCTCAGTCAGGCTCTGCAGGATGGCCACGGTGTTCGTCTGGAACTGCACCAGTGCCTCGCACTCACACGGGCTGCGGATCTCCGTCTCCCCTTTGCCCTCCTCTGTGACCGTGGGGGTTTGGGTGCAGTCAGAGCCACGGCCCCGTGGTGCCCGGCTCTCCCCTGCTCCCACACAGCACAAGTCCCTTGTCCCTACAGTCACCCACTGGGGCCGAACTTGAGCCTTGGGGCTCTTCCCCCACCCACTTTCCCCTCTTTATCCAGCCTCATTCCTTTTTGCCAGGCTGCCTCCCCATTAGCCCAGCAAGCTAGCAGACAGGCATCCCATGGAGCTGCCACGCTCGTGGTCACAGTGTGCCAAGGACAGCCAAGGCTGAGCTTTACTTTGCCTTCAAGCCAGTGTGGCAGGGGGCATGCTGACCCCACATCTGCAGCCCCTGGGGGGGTCCCAAGGGCACTGGGGACCTGCAGCCTGCCCCAGGGCAGGGAGACCCTCACAGTACCCCATCGTGGTCCTCCTGCACAGCAGCAGTACAGGTCTGGATGAGACAGGCCATCTTCGGAGCTGGGGCAGCATCCCTCCAGGCAGGGTGCAACCCCAGTCTCTGCCCATGTAGTGGCGCTGGGATGCCTGGTCACATTAATACTTTTATATTAAACCCCCCAGCTCCACCTTCTCCTCTTCCAAATCCCTCCCTGCGACCCACCTCTTTACCCCCAACAGCCTGGTGAGATCCAGAGACAGCCTGAGCTCACCCCAGCCCAGCTCAGCCCTGGGGTACATGACAGGGTGACAGACACACAAACTACCCCCCTGGCTCTGGGGTGAGTGCAGGGCTGCCCCCAGATTGGGGCTGAGCCCCCTGGTGTGGCCAGGGGCACCCACCTGGGCAGATGTTCAGCTTGAAGTTCTCCACGAGGTGAGTCATGGTGGTGAAGTCTGCCGAGTAGGAGAAGTGCTGCTCCACTGGCTCGGAGGCGATGGCTCTCAGCTCCTCTTCCACGGCCTTGCCGACACCCACGGCAAACATGACAATCCCTGCGTGGCACAGACAGATCCTGAGCACTGCGCTGGCCACCCTGCAACAGGCAGCCCCAAGCCCAGAGGGAGCAAAGCCAAGGATGCAGGATTTCCCCTGGGCTTCCCAAATACACAGCAGGAATTTGGGAAGGATGGGCAGGAGCGTGGGCATGGCTGTGGTGCAAGCTGCCGCGCGAAGGATGCTGCTCGGAGCACCCTGCGATCACAGCAGAGGCAGATCTGCCTCTGCAGACACAGGCGATGCAGCACCTCAAGGCTGGATGCTGCAGCCTCCCCCAGAGCCAGCCACACCAAAGAACCATCCCAGGACGCCCAAAGCGCTGCAATTTGGGGTTCCCCGGCCCCCCCGCACCTGAGTCCTTTGCTCTCTTGGCCCATTCGGAGATGTCGTCCTGGGAGCGCCCATCTGTGAAGACAAGCCCAATTCTGGGCACGTTGTGAGAGAGAGGCCTGGCACCTTCCAGCTCAGAGAAGCTGTGCTCCACCATGTGCTTGAGGGCAAGGCCCGTCATGGTGCCTTTCTCCATGTACTCCACCTCCATCACCGCCTTCTTGATCTCGTCCGCGCTGTGGTACTTGTTGAGGGGGAACTCGGTGCGGACGCGGCTGGAGTACTGCACCAGCCCCACCCGCGTGCCGTGCGGGGACACCTCCAGCAGGTCCACGATGCGGTTCACAAACTGCTTCACCAGCTCAAAGTTTTGGGGCCGGACGCTCTTGGAGCCATCGATCACCATCACCAGGTCAACGTGCCCAGCCCCGCACTCTGTGGGCACAGGGGGAAGGTGAGAAGGGACCAGCCTGGCTGGGGACACCGCTGGGGTGAAAATGCCCAGAGCTGGGGCAGAGCTGCTGGGCTTCAGGACATCTCGTGGACCCCCTGGATCTGCAGCCAGGGTGATGCCAGGAAGGGGGGCAAAGTATGCCCTGGGGTCTCAGCTCAAAAACATCCACTGCCACCCCAGTGTCTCCTGAAAGTCTTTTCTAGGTCTCCCTTCTCCTGGACCTTTCCTCAAAGGTTGTTGCATCTTCTGGGACATTTCTCTCAGGATGTGAGCCCTCATCCATCCCTAGAGCAGCCAAGGTGCACCCCGAAGCCCAGCCAACTCTCCACCCTCTTCCAACCCGGCTCAGACAAAGTCCTGGTTAGACCCCCAGCCTAGTTTCAGGTAAGCCCTTGCCAGGAGCATGGAGCCCAGACGAGGAGGATGCCAAGAGCCGTGTCCTGGTACTCACTGCTGCACGCCTTGCCGTCAGCCTGGAGCTGCTGGCCCTCGGGGCACACACAGCGGTAGGAGCCCTCCGTGCTCACACACTTGAACTCACAGCCGTGATCCACCCCGTTGCAGAGGTCAGTGGCTAGAAGACAAGCCAAGGGCACAGGGTTACCCCCATCCAGGCGGGGTGACCTGGGAACAGCCCTTCCCCTGGGGACCGGGCAGGACATAAAGGCATCTGCTGTACAGGGCAGCAGCCTGTGCCATGGCAGGACGTACCCCTGCAAGACCTGCTGTCGGGCTGCAGCGTGAACCCGCTGCGGCAGCGGCAGTAGTGCCCGTTGGGGATGCTCACACACTCGTGCTGGCAGCTGTGGTTTCCGAAGCCGCAGTAATCGATCACTGGTGAGAGAAGGAGAGGGGTGTGCAGAAAGGTAAAGGCAAGAGAAAAGAGGGAGAGTGAGAAGCAAATGGAGAAGGGACAGGGAGGGAGACGGCTACTTACTAGAGCAGCTCCTCTTGTCCTGGTTGAGGTAGTAACCCACGCGGCAGTGGCACGAGTACGACCCACGAGCGCTGACGCACTGGTGCTGACAGCCGTGTCTCCCGTCTGCACATGCATCGATGGCTGCGGGGCAACAGGGCACCCGTCACCCCCCGTCCTGGCCTCCCCAGGGCAGCTGAGCAGGGACTGCTCCAGGGCTTCAGAACAGCTCCCAGCACCATAAGACAACCTCCCGGGGTGGAAGCCAGACCAGCTAATACAGATTTACACTCAACCTACCAGGCCAAAACACCATGCACTTTGGCGGCTGGGACATGCACGCTCTGGTACCCACTGCCCGGAGCCCCTCAGGTGACAGGCAGCCGGTTGTGCCCACGTGAGCCCCAAGTGTCCCAGCCCAGAGAGGTGACCAGGATTTAGCAATGCTGAATGTCTAAAGTCATTACGGACCCGGGAGGCAGCAGGCCCAGTGAACAGAGCACCCAGGCTGCTGCTGGCCTCGCTGGCCTCTGCTGCGTTTCAGCTTCCCTCCATGAGACCTCTGACTGCAAGCCCTCTGAGAGTTAGGATAAAGAAAGGGTTTTTACGGGAACAGGTCTTCTTGTCCATGTTGAGTCTGTAGCCTGGGTTGCATTCGCAGTAGAAGGAGCCGGGGGTGCTGACACAACTGTGCTGGCAGCCGTGCTCCTGCTCCATGCACGTGTCCACCCCTGCAAGACAGAAAGGGCATTGGAGAGACCCAGAGGCATGCCAGATGCATGGGGACCTCGGCTCCAGCATGTGCCCTGTCCCTGCAGCCAAAGCCACTGGGACAACCCACACAGCCCCAGCCCTTCCAGCCCCAGCACTCGCCCACCAATTTCCAGTGCACAGACACGGACGCTGCGTGGGGCAGGTTTCTGATCCGCCACAGCTTTCCGATCTACCTCAGCGCTAAATCAACACTCACTCATGATTAATTGATCCTGTTGATAGCTTGAGCTGAGTAAGCAAACGCTTGAGCTCAGTTGGAACGTGCTGAAGGGACCAGGTCTGCATGTCCATGCGGCCAGGAGCCTGCAGAGCTGGCCGGGAAGCGGGCACCGAGGCAGGCAGGGGACGGGCAGGGCATTGTAAGCAAAGGCATCAGGCACAGCAGCACATCAGGGCCCCGGGGGCAATATCTGGTCAGGCCTGGACCCCCGTCCCAGCAAACAGGGCCTCCCCACGACACTAACGCAGCCCTGCAGGCACGCACGAGCCCCTGACTTGGAAACGCTTCCTGAAAGATGCTGGCAGCTCCCTTCTGCCCTTCTACAGATGCTGAAGCATGTGAGCAAGGTCTGGCCAGCCCACTGCAGTCCCAGGTCTCCAGCAAAGCCTGCCAGCATGGGAGGGGACAGACAGGTCCCAGTCTGCGAGCTCCTGACCCACGCCAGCACAGCCACGGTGCGAACCAGCCTCCCGGCTCCCAGCCCAGACTGGCCGGACACTCCAGAGCAGCACCACGCAGCCAGGGTTTTATTAAACACAAATGTGCCTGCAGCAGATGCCATGCACATGTCTGCGTAGGAAGAGACCCTGCTAGAGCCACGTCTGAATGTATACGGGGCTCTGGGACGTGTCACTTGTCCCCGTCACACCCAGGGAAACCAGCTCCACACGTCCTGCTCTCTACTATTCCCATCGCTGCCACTACCACATCCTCACTTGGGGCAGAGCTACCAGGCACAGGGGAAGAAAAGCACTTGCTTGCAATGCTTTCAAAGCTTTCCTTATCTCACCCAGCAGAGGAAAGGCGAGCAAGAGGAAAAGCCACCTGTCCCAGCACCCCATCGGGGAGGTTGCTTCCCTGTCCACGCTGCTCCTAGCAAGGGCAGCCACCTCAAACATCCATCGGAAGGTGATCTAGCCTGGATGAGGAGCAGGCACCAGGGGCAACCCCTGCCACTCCACCCCCGCAGCTCTCACCCACCGCAGAGCTTGTCCTGGAACTGCTTCCCAAACTGCTGGATGAGCTCGAAGGACTCCACCAGAAAGACGTGCTCCTCCAGCGGCGGCGAGGCCATGGCCCGCAGCGAGTTCATGTCTGCCCGCTGGATGCCCACGGCGTAGATCTCGATGCCAGCGTTGCGGGCCTGGGTGGCCACCTCGGTGACACGGTCCTGGGGCCGTCCATCCGTCACGATGATAGCAATGCGGGGGATCTTCTTGTGCAGAGGGCGCGCGCCCTCCTGCGTGGTGAAGGCCACGTTCATGGCGTACTGGATGGCCAGCCCCGTCATGGTGCCCTGGGCCAGCGGGACGATGCTGTTGATGGCCTTCTCCATGTCCGCTCGCGTGAAGAAGGTCTTGAGGGAGAAGATGTTCTGCACCTGGCTGGAGTACTGGATCACCCCCACCCGTGTAGCGTTGGGGCCCACGTCCAGGCTGCCGATGATGTCCATCATGAACCGCCGCATGGTCTCGAACTCGAAGGGGCGCACGCTGCGGGAGCTGTCGATCACAAACACGATGTCCAGGGGGCCCGTCCTGCACTTCAGGGCTGGAAGGGGGAAAAGAGACAGTTCAGCCTTGCGGCCACCTGTGGGGAGCTGGGCTGGGAACAGAGACACCCCCATGGGGTGGCTTGAGGGGTGCTCAGTGGGGGATGGAGAGGGTAGGTCTGGGCAGCCCCCACAGACCAGCACCTTCCCACTGCCAAAGAAGACAATGGAGGGTGCTGGCAGAGCAGGGCAGGGATGCCAGGCTGGGGAGACGTGCCCTGGCCATGGGGCTGTGGGGAAATGGCAGTGTCTCCTCCTCCCTGACACCATCCCCACAGCCAGACCTGTTCCCTGTATTTCCAAAGCCGATGGCCCCAGAGGCTGCAGAAACACCCGTCTGTTGGCATCTACCCTGGCAAGGTTTAGGCACAGGTTTAGGCAGCGGTGTCTTCATCTCCGTAGGAAATCAGAGCATTAAAGGATAAAACAGCCCAGTGCCTCGTGCTATCCTCCACAAGCCGCAGCTCCTGCTCCAGACCTCTGTGCCACACCGGCTCCCACTGCTGTGGTACCAAGCAGAAAAATACTTCTTTGGGCAATTCTTCTGTCTCCCCCGCACCTCCAGCCTCCCCTGGTTTTTACAGCGTTTTGCTAGTTTCTGCCTAAAATGAGGGCTTGCTTTGTTGCTTTTGGTGTTTGGGTTTGTGTTTTTTTTTTTAAGGGCAGAAAATGAGACAGTGAAAAGCACAGCTAAGGGCACACACATGGCAGGGATTGAGCCAGAGAGCCTCGCTTGGACATATGGGTGCTACTTCTAGTGCAAAGCAGGAGAGTGTTTATCAAGTTAAATGCCAATGAACATATTTTGCTTGGCTTGCATGTATCCAAGCCTGGGAGAATTTGGCCCTAATGGTAAGCAAACACTTTGAGTCCCCTTGGGCTGATGCCCAGCCCGGGGCTGTCATCTCAACTGCTCTGAGCGTCTCTGAGACATACCTGCAACTCTCTCTGTCCGGTGCCTTCACTGTTTTAAAACTGGAACTGACTTATCCCCCTCTGCCCTGAGAGGAGAGAGGCTGGTACCCCTGGGTTTGCTTTGTCCCCCTCATCAGGAAACCCACGTGCAGGGAGGGGGTTCCCCCCGATGCCTGTGCCTCCTGCCAAGGTTGGAGCCTGTGGACAGGAGGGTGACAAGCCCAGAGCTGGGCTCTGCCAAGGCTGAGGACATGCCCAGAGCAAGTGGCACCAGATCCACCATACCGGTGCCAGGCTTGGGTTCCCACTCCCCTGGGCAGCACTGGGAAGTTCGGACTCCATGCCTGGGGGGGATCCTCTGTCTTCCTGGGGATGCCTCCAAAGAAGTGGCATCAGATCCCCCCACCTCAAGCAGCAAGCTGTCCCCCACGGGCTTCGCTGCCCTGACATGCTCACTTCTCTCTCCTCCAGACAATTCCCACCGGCCGGGGCTCACCTGCAGGCTTTGGTCTGGCTTCCAGCGCTGTCAGGAGAAGCAGGAGAGGGACAACGGGCAGGAGCTTCATCATGGCTCTGTGAGACCACACGACTCGGGGGCTGGGGGACTTGCTGCGGAGAGAAGATGACATGCAATCAGTGCTGGGGGTGGGCTGAGCTGCGGGGCCACGCTCGCCTGCGGTGGGTGTCCCCAGGCAGTGCCAAAAACCCTGTAGAGCAGCAGTTTCGACAGATCCGTCCCCAAACTTCTCTGAACCCACGTGGGACTTTTCCCATTCAAGGACTGGCAGTCTCAGCACAGCTAAATTTCATTACAGTAGCAACAATCTGCCAAAGGGTCTGATTTTCTGCTCTGGGTGGAGCTGGCCATCGGACAAGCCTTATTTTCACTTGCAAACCAGGCGGATGGGATGTTCAGCCAAATGCTTTTTCACTGGCGGTGCAGCTGCTCTCCGCAGCCAGCCGGAGGGTGGGAAAGCTGCACCCGGGGACGCGCAGCACCGGCCCGCCTGCCACCCCCTCCACACGGGAAGAGAAGCCCCAGACGAAACACCAGCACAGACAAAACCTGCTCAGAAGTCTCTCAAAGTCACTGGCAAAGACTGTTTTTCCAAGAAGCTCCATAAATTCATTCTCTGCCTTTTTCCAAACTACTTCTGGAAAGCGGAAAGCAGAAGCCTCTGCAGGCACAAGGCTTAACGGTGCCTGTGTGGATGGGCTTGCACCCGCTCTGTCACCAGCACTTTGCAGCTCTCCCCATCCTGCCAGCTTTTCCGAGGGATGCTCTTCACCCTGACAGTTTTTTCATACATTTGAGGTGGGATACTTGAGGGAAAAGATATTTAGACTGGTTACCCAAAACCTCAGTTTGTCACTTGTCTCCCTCCCTGCCCACCTCTGTGTTGTCTTGCCTTGCCTTTCCCTGCCCTTGCCTGGCTCCTGCAGGGACATGGATTTATTTGGTTTCTTTTTCTTTCAGCTCTGGTTGGAAAACCAAGGTGGGGGGAGGGATAAATGCCACAGTTAATGTGGCTTCCCCCAGGAGACATGCAGTGCCACGACTGGGCACAGATACTGGAAAGGTGCTTTTAAAAAAAGTACATGGAAATTCATTTTATCAGTAGTTATCAGCCAATATTTATTTAGCCCCAGGAGGTCTCAGCTGTAATTCATCACCAGGGCTGCCATTTAATTGCTCGGTGGTTACGTGCAGCCCTGAACCTCATGTATTTGATAGGGACGCTGATAATAGGTTTCACAGCTGCATCTTAAAATTGTCTCCAGACTCAGTGTTCACACCTGAAAAATGATATTGAGGAATTAGAAGGACAGAAAGGGGCTACAAGAGGAAACTGGGATCCAGAACAGCAGTCACAAAGTGAGAGACACTGCCTTTTCCCAGGGAGCGTGAGCAGCTCAGCCAGGCTGGGACGGGGGAGCTCTGCAGCGGGACCGGGAGCCCTGGCAGAGCTGTGCTGCGGAGGGGCCGGCGGGATCGCTCGGGGTTGCAGAGGGGAGGGGAGGCTGCAGCCCAGCAGGCATTTTCTAGGAAGCCGCAGGGCCGAGGAGAGCAATGTTTTAAGGCCAGGAGGTCTGGGCTGCCTGTGCCCCCTCACAAAAGCTCCATGTGCAAGCGGAGGAGCAAACAGCCCCTCCTATACCAGCTTCATTTCCCCATTTATTTAACAGATTATTTTTTTGGTGGGGAGAAAGCATTCACTAACTGCTAAATATTTTGGGGACTGTTCTGCCACCTATAACGTTTCTGCAGCTCTCTGCTCTCCAAGCCTCCCTGCAATGGCAGGCTGGCACGCAGCCTGTGTCTCGCAGCATCCAGATAGCTTCAAAGCCAGCCCAGAGAGAGGAATGAGCTCTCGGGCCAGGAACCAAGGAGGAGAAAACCAGTTCGTGACTGATCTATTTTTAACAGCATCTGAGCTTTGGATGAAGTCTTGGCACTCCCCACGGCTGGAGGGGCTGATGCTGCCTGGACAGGGCAGGGCACGGCGGCTCAGCCACGCATCCAGCACCGGTCCCAGGTGCAGAGACCCAGGCTGAGACAGTGCCCTGGTCCCCGATTCAATATAATGCCCAGCCCTGCCCCAGCAGCACGGCTGATGGGGACAGGGGAGCAAAGGTGAGGGGACAGATGCCCCCCCGAGTGTCTCTCGCACCAACTTCCCAGCTGCCCACTGTCCTCACTCGCCCAGGGCTGGCAGCACTGGGGCTGACTTGCAGCCCTGTGGAGGAGTCCCCCCTCCTCCAAAGGCTCCCACACCCCCCTCCCCAAGCCCCCTGCTACCACGCAGGAGCAGGAGGGAGATGGGTGGGAAGCGACCGGCTGGCAGGCAGGTGCTGTGAGGCAAGGCAAACACCGCGCCGGCTGTAACGCCAGAGACCTTGAGATAACACAGAGCTATAAAGGAAAAAAGGTCCAGGCAGGGCAATTGCTGCTGGTTGGACTGGCTCATCCAAACCCCACAGTGACCGAGCCGAGAGGGACACTTGGACCATCTCCTGACCTTCCTGAGCAACGCACGGGGAAAACCAGCCACTGCTTGTCCCTGCTGAAGGAGATGCTCAGTACATGGTGCAAAGAGGGTGACCAAGGGAAGAGCCACATGTAAGGACAGAAGGGTCGGCAATGACCCCAGCCTCTTCCTGACTCTCCTCGAGATCTTGGACAAGGAGGACATGGAGATGAATCCCCAGAGGCAAACAGGTAAGCCAGCACGCCTTCCCCAGGCACCTCCACCGGCACTGCTGCCCCCCAGGGCTCTTGCATCCCTCCCCGCTCCACCACTTGTCTGTCAGCTCTCCCTGCCAAGTGCTGAGTCTCGGGAAAAACAGCCGCTTCGGGTTTCAGCGTGGCCTCCTTGGCAGCTCTCTCCTGGCTACAGGTTAACAAAAATGCTCTGAATATTCCCCTTCTAGTTCATCTGCTCAGCTCGGACCTGGGCACATCCTCCCTTGGGCAAGCCCAAAGGACAGGGCATGGCAGGGAGCAGGGTGAGGGATGCAGCCAGCTCCCTACCCTCCTTGTTACAAAGGTGGGGACCTTATATACTGAATTTTAGAGGGGATGAAGCAGGTAGATTGAGAAAGGGGTGAAAGGCTCAGGAGGTGGCAGTGCATTCACAGCCCAGGAAAAGCCCTGACCATAGTGTCACGAGGAAGAAAACAGGTTGGGGACTGTGGCTATGGAGTCATGAGCCAGGTCTCAGGTACAACCACATGCAAGACTTCATACATCTGGGCACATCAGCCTTTAGCTGAGATTTCCGTTTACGGCAAAAAACACACCACTCCAGCCACCTGCCTGGGCTTGGCAGCCATTTGGCACGCTGTGGGAGCAGCAGCAGCAGCTCTGCCCTGGCTCCGGACGCCACGAGAAGCCAGGACGAGGGATTGCCATGCATTGCAAGGAGTGGGGAACAGCCGGGAGCCCCTGACCGGGCACGCTATTACCCAACACGAGCAAAGCCAGAGGGCTGCCCCATGCAGCGTGCCCACGCACAGGAGGAGGCACTCAGAGCGTGCCTGGGCAGGCATGGCCCTGATGCCACACGTGCTACCAGCTACCAGCACGTATTTCTGTGCTGGAAACCCTGGCCGATGGTAGAGCAGCCCTAGGTGTGATATTCCTGAGACTCACTTGCCTCACCTGCCTCTCCATGTACCCTGTTTCGTTCTGCAGGGCTTTTCTTTGTGGAGACCCAACCAGGCAGTTTTGGCAGGCCATAATTCAACTCCCACATCAGTGTTATTTGATTAAAATGTCCAAAAAAACCCTAACGAAATAAGCTCAGGAGCCTAGATAAAGACTTCTTGTGCTTAGAACGCCAGAGTCCTACCAGGAAAACAGCAGAAAACCAGCAAAAGCTGGCCTCAGGCTGGAGGATGGGGAGAGAAATTTTCACATCCTCAGCAGGACAGCAAGTCCTTCAGATCCATGCCCGAGAGAAAGGCTGCCCAAAAAGCACAAATGGGACTAAGAGGATGGCCAAATTGCGTCTTGCCCCAGGCATAGGGGACAATGAAGCAACCAGAGCTACATGGAGAGATGCAGACAAATCAACCCGGAGGCACCTCGATGTCAGATTTTGCCGTGGAAACCCCAATGGACCGCTGGCATGCTGTCCATGTATTTGCAAGACCCTCACGACATGTGGATGCATAAAGCCTGGGACAGCCCTGGAGCTGGATCCACGCTCTCCTGGAGGGCTGCTCAAAGGTTGGTTTCTCCCAGCACAATCCACAGTCTCAAGGTACTCCATGCCTGCAGGTGCATGCCTCTCAGGGGTGCCTCTGCTGCCCACGAGCACTGCGCCCACCCTCAGGACCATTTTACAGGCAGCATTGACCTTGTGTGCAGCTCCAGCATCTCACTACTCATCCTCCACAGCAGGTGGGTAACGAGTTGCAAATCCCACAAGAGAGGACAGCAATACAGTTTTCAGAGCAAGAAAAAGTCAGGGAGCACAAGCGTGTTGAGACTAGGGAAATGGCATGAATTTCCAGCCAAAAATGGGGGCTTCCCCCCTTTTTAAGGACTGATGTGTCCTTGGTTCTTCCCAAACACACGTGTGGGAGAACAAGAGCAGACTCTTTCCAGGACATCACAGTACTCTGGTTACAACTTTACTGGGCCAAGTGCCACCTGGAAGTACATGTTTGAAAAACAAGGCTGTATTTCTCCAACAGCACATCATGGCTCCAAACCCAACAGGAGCGAATCGGCAGGAGTGCTGTAACAGGAAAACCTTGCTGGATGCATAAAGGACTTCTACTCTCCCCTTGTTCGCCCAAAGAGCCAATTCCCTGCTTTATGGGGCCCACTCCTACACCCACTAGGATTAGCATGTTGACAGGGAGGGCAGGAGGAAGACAGGTTCCTTGTCCAGGTCTGTTTGCAGGCTGAGTGACAGACATCTTTGTCTCACAGCTCATGGACTTAATACCATACAAGTCCCAACAGGCTTGTACTCTGAGATGACATTTGTCGTCCCCTCAGGAGGTAGATGCTGGATGCAGCAGTGGACAGAGCATCCCTTTCTAGATGTTCTCCACAACAGCATGTGCAGTCTTTCTCTGCCACCGACCGATTCCTAAAAGACCTCTCAGTGCTCTGCAACGCAGCTAGGAGGAAAGCCGCTTGCCTTGCCAGCCTCTTCACTGAAACGTGTTGTACCTGGGCTGCTGTGGCAACATCTGGCAAGAATAAATGCCATATTCACTTGTGAATTAAACATGGCCTTTCGAAGCCTGTGTTAAAGATCTAGCCAAGAGGAAAACATCAGATGGTCAGCCAGTCCTTGCTCAACTCATGATGTCAGGATAACTCCTATTTCAAAACTGCTAGTGGCATTTCTCTGTTCCTCAGGCTGCACTTGTCCCCTGAGCTGCATGACAGGCAAACTCAGCATCACTCCTAACTGGTATTTTAAGCAAAACTGGAGGGACCTTGGAACACTTTTAGATTTTGACGAAGAGTGATCAACAGGGGAAAGACCCACCTTACTGACTTTCTTTAAAAAGTAAATGCTCTTCTGCAAATGGGCCCCTGGAGGACAGCCAAACTGGGCCAAGAGACTTCAAACTTTGGAGGAAAGGATATCTGGGCCATTCAGAAGCTGAGGCAGCAATCCACTGCCCAAGTTCTGGGAGGAAGGTGTTACAGTGCATTTTTTTCCGCCAGAAATATACATGTTCAACCACAAAGGAAAGAGAAGTGACCCAGAGCAGCTCTTGGGCTGGGGCAGCGTTTGTCAGCAGAGCTCCTGATGCAGCAGAGGCGGCATCTCTAAGCAATGAGACTGAGAGTTACCAGCAGGATGTCTGTCTCCTGAATCTGCTGGGACCAATATCCCCAGCTGACCTCCAGCAAGTTTACACAGCACAGACAACCACAGAGAGCGCCTGCTATTTCATCCCCGCAATCATACATTCATTGCCTGACCTCCTTCTCTAAATCTTTATATCATATTTCTCACTCTGGAGACGTGACTCAATGTGTTGGCATAAGGAAATACACCAGCAAAATATTCTTGTGCCTCTCCCCTTTATCCTACCCATCCTGCTGTGTGTTTAATTGAAATAGCAGAAAGCGAGGAGTGTTTGGCGGCGGCAGAAAAGCACGTGGAGACTTTTTGGCCCTCCTCAAGACAGAAAAGCAAGCTGGTCGAATTCTTTGTCTAGATACTTTTCACAGGGAGAACCCCAAAGGTAGCACGGGAAACTGCTCTCACCTAACTTCACGGCTGCCACGTCCCTCTGACAGCAGGACAACTGCTGTTCCAGGCCCAGGATGCTGTCAAGCCACACGAGATGCACCAGAGCAGAACTTCCACCAGCGTTGCAGTGGCCCGTGGCCTCACTTCTGCCCACACTGATGAGCAGGTGCCTTGGGGACCCTTGTGCCTCAGCATCATCCTGTTGTCAGCACACATGGATGCCGTGTGGAAACCTCCTGCGAGACCTCCCCGGAGACTCAAAGCAGCATTTGAGGCCATGGCTGAGGACCACTTGACCTCAACCTCACCCCATGTGAGATTAGCCCTTTCTGGCCAACCTGTGAATAACGAGTTAAAATCATCTCATTCTGTTGCATTTACCAAGTTCTTGCCAAAGGTGCCTACAAGGTCTTTGCTTCCAGGACAGATTAGGGAACAGTCCGAGGTTGCTTCACTGAGGCTCTCGGGTCTCATGAGGCTCTCCAAGGAGAGTCCTACAGCATGGCATGAGGAACCAGGGACCAGGAGTGTCAAAGCCACTTGCCCAAGTCTGTGGGAAGCCTGTGGCAGAGCCAGGGCCTGGGCTGGCTCTCCCACCTGCATCCCGGGATGAGGGTGCAGACCCAGCCAGGGTGAAACAAGGGCACTTTAGACAGTTGAGGGAACGTCCAGATGTGCTTTAGGGAACCTGGGCACAGGGCAGCCGCTCTCATCCCCTCATCTGCCTCAACAACTTGACACGAGAGGTTCAGCAGATGAGAGGGAGAGCGAAATGGAGGAGCGGTAGTGAGATTGCTGCCTGGCATCTGAGCACAGACTGAAATGGTTTTTTGGGTCACTCTCATCCTGGCTGGTACCATTAAAGCCAAAGTAAGACGTGAAAAGAGAAAAAGAATGAGGGAGATGTCTAATGTGACACTTTGGGGAAGCCACCCAAGTCCAGCTGCAAGTGTAGGAGCTGTGAATACCCAAAGGCAGGGGTTTTCCATCTTTTTCACCTTGTGAACCCTGTTAATTTTCCAGCCAAGACAGACTCTCGTATAGTGGGTTATCTCTGCTGTCAATAGATCTGCTCCTACTGAGTCCTGCCGCAGACCAGGGACTCCTACGGGTCCACAGACTAAAATTCAAAGACTCCTGAACTTATATGTTGGCAATCAACCAGCAAAGCAGCATGACACAGCCCAGAGATGGGAAGGCTGAAGTCTGGAGAGAAACCAAGTTACTACCACCTCTCTGCAAGGGACCACAGCTGATCCTTACAGAAATCCCTGATGGGCACCAGAGGGACCAGGTTAGTGACGGGGTCGTGCGTGCAGCCGAAGGCTTGCAAGGAGAGAGATCAGAAGTTTGCAGACAAACGCACAGGCAAAGGCAGAAAGTTGCTAGGGAAGACGGATCCAGCCTCCAGTAAAAAACACCAGGAAGGACAAGCTGCCCGAGAATCAGAAAAGCTTCAGACACAGGATCAGGCACAGCAGCTCAGGGACAGCCTGCATGGAAGCGCTGCCATAGCTGTGCACCAGTCTCTGGAGTCTCCCAAGCACACACCTATACCCTCCCCTGCTTTAACAGAGCTGGTTTTAAACCCTTTACCTTTAGCCAGGACAGGAGAGGGAACCAAAGCCTTTTAAGTGCTATAAAAATGTTACTTGATACCTAAAGGTACAGCTGTGCTGCAAGTATCTACCTTGCTAGCCCACAGCAGGTAACAGAAAGTGCAAAGTCCGGGTCCCCACGCCGGGCTGCTCAAGGGAGCCCTTCGGCAGCTGTGTGAGCTCCCCTCCAGCCAGCGGAGCCCAAGCGATCAATCTGCTACTGTTTGGGCCCAAAGTGGAGAAAACACGATTACTGAGAGGTAATGACAAGCGGCAGGAGCCGCTCAGCCTCCTGGCACAGCTGGAGGAGACACGTGTGACATCTGGCACAAGAGGGACTGACTGGTTCTGGGGGACTAGCTGATTTTTATAAGTTTCTTTATAAGCACCACTCAATTTTTTACTTTTTTTTTTGCTGTGTTTTTTCTAGGTCCCATTTATTCACTCACAGGAGAGCTTGTCTGTAATTCCCATGTGCGTGTAGATACAAACACTACTTATCTGCCTCTCCATGTTTCAGCCCTATTCATCAAGCATTTGTAAATGGCATTTTATGAGCGCTGAGTTTTTAACAAGGCAGGCACACTGCTCCAAAGTGAACAAAGGGGCCCCTATTGGAAACTTTAAAGATGTTTAAACAAAGGCTTCTCTTGAAAACCTTTAACCCCTAATGCCAACCTCAAGGGAAATGCTATGTTATGAGCAATTGGAGCACAAACATCTTCTGTGACCGCAGATTGCCTACAACGGGCTGCCTTGTTGGCTACGTCTTTTCTGTTTGCTGCCATTGCCAACAAGGGCAGCTCCCGAGCCCATCTTGCACTGATCACATAAAATTTCTTTAGTTCTTCAAGAAAAAAGAAAGTTACAACTTCCACATAAATCAACAACAGCTTTTTCCAGTTGGATGCAGCAATACCCCTCCTGCTTCAATGGCAAGTGGCATTTTACTACAAACACCAAGATCTCTTCCATGCTCTCCAGACGGGAATTTGTATTTCGGATGAGGCCAAATTTATCCATATCCTGGTGGCAAATACCAAGGATGAGATCCGAGAACAGGTTTCCCCACACACACTTTTTGCTGATATCAAATGCCAATCTAATGAATCCCTGAAGAGATCACAAGAATACGCTTATGAAATGCAGCTTCTACTTGTTACTGAGAACCTGTACACTCACTGCCTGTGATTAATTGCTCCTGTTCTTGGAAAAAGAAAAAAAAAAAAAATTATCTTTACCGTCCAGAGACGCTACAGAGGGTCCCACAGGGACGACTTCACAGGAACTTTATAAATAATCTGGGCTTGACTGAAGCAAAAATCCTATGGGTTTAAGAAGAAGACATAAAGTTGTGTGCCTCATCTCAGAGTCTGGGCTTGGGACAGGCTCCTGTCTCGGATCCCTCTGTCCCCCCAGTCCCACTGCACACACGTGGGGGCTTCCTTGGAAGGGAGACAGTCCCAAATCCCTACCAGCCTTCTCACCGACACCGGTTCCCTGCGTCCCGGCGGGACTCGGCACCTCTCTGACCCGCAGCAGAGGCTGTCCTCACAGAATGGGGGCAAAACGCCAGCGGAGCACGTACCACCACACCGTGTAGCTGCTCAGCCCCACTTATCTCAGATGGCTGCGTGTTAGCACAAATACAATGAGTGCAGAATAATCTGATTTTCCAAACAAGTTTTCCCACATAATTGCTTGGAACAAAAGTGCCCAAAGCTAATTTTTCCCCATGAAATGACTGGAATTATACGCCACAGGCGGTTGATTGCTTGTGCAAACATATTTATGAGTATGCACAGGCTCAATTTTCCAGTCGTGCAGAAACAGCACATAAAAAACTTAGGGCACACTTTTAAGCTTATCGTTTTGCAGGATCTCGATCTCCTACTGCTCAGTACACCCTGCCCAGGTGTACCAGACCTTATTATTCTCTGCGAAAAGAGATCCTGGCTTGTATAAGCAGGAACCTGCCCGATCGCTAAGCAAAAGGTGAGCGGAGCAGGCAGACTGCGAACTGCACCATCCCGGCCGGGGGAAGAGTTCACATCCTCCGCACCGGCGCTGACAGACAGAGCGGGGTACCCTGCCCCCCCCCCACCCCACCGAAAGGTGCCCCCCCCGCCCCGCAGCGCTCGGGAGGGCAACGGCTGCCCCAACAGCACCCAGGCGGGGGGCTCCAGCCCACAGCTTTGGGGGTAAAACCCCCTGTTAAAGGCTCTGCTCTTTCCCACCTCCCCGCCACGGCTTTGGCTTTTTGCTCTTCATCGCTGCCCCCGCTCCCTGCCAGACCCACTCCAAGGAAAAGCCCCCTCCGGAGGCTGCCGACCCCCCCCCCCCGCGGCAGCGCTGGGCGCAGCCCCGCGGAGCCGGGCTCACCCTCACCCCCCTCCTCTCCTCTCCCTTCCCGCAGGGGCGGCGGCCGCGGAGCCCCCCACTCACCCGTGCCGGCCGCGGAGCCGCTCCCCGCCGCGCTACTGGGGCAGGTACGGCGGGCGCGGGGATGCGCGGGGCGCGGAGCGGTGCGCGGCTCGGGGCGCGGCAGCGGCAGCGCTGGGAGGCGGCGGGGCCCCACGGCGCATTTAACGGGGCGGGGGGGGGGGGGGGGGGGCGGCGGGGCGGGCACGGCCGATCCGCCCCGGCCCGGCCCCGGGGCAGCGGTGGGGGGGTTTGGGGTGGGGGGGAGGGGGGGGGGCGGGGAGGTGTCGAGCCGCCCGTCCCGGCGTGGGGGTGTCCGCGGGCTCCCGCCTCCCGCCCGCCCCGCGCGTCGTGTCCGTGCAGGTGCCCACGGGCGGCGGGAGCTGCGCGCAGGTGGGCGCGGCGGGGAGCGGAGCTGCGCGGGGCAGCGGCGCCGAGGTGGGGGCAGCGCCGGGGCCTGCGAGGGACCCCGCGGCCCGCGAGAGGCTCGCGCGTTTATTTTACTTTTCCTTTAAAAAAAAAAAAAAAATAAATTTTTTTTCCTTTTTTTTTCTTTTTTCTCTTTTTTCCCTTTTTTATTTTTTCTTTTTAAAATGTTTTTTTCTTTTTTCTTTTTTGTCTTAAAATTTTTCTCTTTATTTTTTCTCTTTAAAATGTTTAATTTTTTTCCTTTTTTCTTTTTTATTTTAAAAAGTTTTTCTTTAATTTTCTTCTTTCTTTCTTTCTTTCTTTCTTTCTTTCTTTCTTTCTTTCTTTCTTTCTTTCTTTCTTTCTTTCTTTCTTTCTTTCTTTCTTTCTTTCTTTCTTTCTTTCTTTCTTTCTTTCTTTCTTTCTTTCTTTCTTTCTCTCTTTCTCTTTCTTTCTTTCTTTCTTTCTCTCTTTCTCTCTTTCTTTCTTTCTCTCTTTCTTTCTTTCTTTCTTTCTTTCTCTCTTTCTCTCTTTCTCTCTCTCTTTCTCTCTTTCTCTCTTTCTCTCTTTCTCTCTTTCTTTCTCTCTTTCTCTCTTTCTCTCTTTCTTTCTCTCTTTCTTTCTTTCTCTCTCTCTTTCTCTCTCTCTTTCTTTCTTCCTCCCTCCCTTTCTCTCTCTCTTTCTCTCTCTCTTTCTTTCTTCCTCCCTCCCTTTCTCTCTCTCTTTCTTTCTTCCTCCCTCCCTCCCTCCCTCCCTCCCTCCCTCCCTCCCTCCCTCCCTCCCTCCCTCCCTTCCTCCCTTCCTCCCTTCCTTCCTTCCTTCCTTCCTTCCTTCCTTCCTTCCTTCCTTCCTCCCTTCCTCCCTTCCTCCCTTCCTCCCTTCCTCCCTTCCTCCCTTCCTCCCTTCCTCCCTTCCTCCCTTCCTCCCTTCCTCCCTTCCTCCCTTCCTCCCTTCCTCCCTTCCTTCCTTCCTTCCTTCCTTCCTTCCTTCCTTCCTTCCTTCCTTCCTTCCTTCCTTCCTTCCTTCCTTCCTTCCTTCCTTCCTTCCTTCCTTCCTTCCTTCCTTCCTTCCTTCCTTCCTTCCTTCCTTCCTTCCTTCCTTCCTTCCTTCCTTCCTTCCTTCCTTCCTTCCTTCCTTCCTTCCTTCCTTCCTTCCTTCCTTCCTTCCTTCCTTCCTTCCTTCCTTCCTTCCTTCCTTCCTTCCTTTTTTTTTTTTCCCCTTTCATCTTCCCCTGCTGTGGGAGTACACCTGGGAGCCCCATAAACTCAGAACATCCTAGAAAAAGGAAAATCCAAACTTAATATCCATTTGATCTACAGTGCCCCGGGAGTTTATGAACCTCTGCAGGTAGTGACTGCAGTGTGGGGAGGTGGGTTTGAACCAGGGAGCTCTGAGGGCTGTAGAGCCTCAGGTTGATCTTCCAGTAAAAAGGTCAACTGATGTGCCCACCTGTAGTGATGGAGATCATCAGCAGAGGCTTCTCAGACATCCTGGAATTGCCTTTCCCAGCCTTCCACCACTTCTCAGCAGTTAGATCAATCTAGTGGTGGTAGGAACTACCTTTAGTGCTTTATAGGACTGCATTTCAGTGCTTTAACAGCACTTTCCTTCCTCTTTGCATCAACATCAATGGCTACATGAGGTCAGAGAAAGGAGACCAGTAAAGCACCCACATTAGCTAAATTTTCTAGCAGACAAGCCAATACTGGATTATCCAGCTCGGGCATTTTGAGGGTGCTGGTGCTGCTGGGGCAGGCGCAGGGCAGCCGGGAACATGCCCGGGGTGACCACCCCGGCTGGCTCCCGGTCCCCCGCAGAGCTCACCGCCGCAGGGCTTTCGTGCTTCCTCTTCTCGGCTGGTGTTTGCCGTTGGTGTGGTCAATAAATCCCCCAAGCCCAGAAAAGGCTGAATTTCACTTGTGTGTGCAGTGAGGAAAATATAGGATTTATAAATACCCATGCATATACAAGGGCTTGTGGGTTGGATTGGTCTGGATTAAAGAAGGTATTGAAAAATGAGGGGAGCCAGAAACTGCAGGCTTCTCATTTCTGTGATTTCTAATGGCTTTTCCTTTTGCATAAACATTGCATTGACTCCATACCCAAGAGCACTGCAGGCATTTTCTCCCCTGCTCTGTACAAAATATAACCCAGACCTCTAAAATGGATATTTTTTTTTATTAGTATGTTTGGTTTCCCCAAGCTGAGGAAAGAACAATTGCCCTCTGTGGCAGCAAGTCCCCAGCAAGCTGCAGGGCAGCCATCTCCTCTGTGAGGGAAAAGCAGCAAATTCAATCTTGATGCTTGAATTCAGTGTTACCTGCACTTGAGGACACTATTACCATGAGTTAAACTTCTTGCATAAAGAGTCAATTTGAAGACCCGGTTGCTAGTAGCTGCTGGGATTGTATTTTGTTCTCCTGAGTTGGGCACTTTCATTACCAGGGGACCAAAAAAATCAGATGCCTTCCTCTGCAGTCTGAGCTGGTGAACGGGGGTGAACTGGAAGGCAGCAGTGCGGAAAGTGATTTGCTTCTCCTGGTGCCTGTAAAGTGCTTTTTCTGCTCCTGCGGTTGCCCAAAGGTGCCCACACGGGGTGTTTTGGGACTCCCCGGCCTGACCTGCCCTCGCAGAGCAGGAGGTGATGTGGGGACTGGGATACGTCCCGCACCGTGAGCTCTCACTGTCTCGGCGGGGACGTGCGACCCGGCGGCGGGGGAAGCTGAGCTGGGAAGGCCCCTGGGTTGGGCTCTGCCCGGTTTGTGGCAGGGCGGCAGCCGGAGCGGGATGCCAGGATGCACCCGGCCGCGGCGCACAGCCCTGCCCAACCCACCGGGACCAGAAAGGAGAAAATGCATTTCCCAGCTGGAGGCAGGACAAAGAGCTGAGTGATGCCCCCCACATTCACTGCTGGGAAGGCGAGGGCTAATTTTCAGCTGTGGTGTTAAACATCAGCTCTCCTAAAATCGGCGATGTGGCTGCAGGGTCTGGCCCTACCAAAGCCTCTCGGCGCCTGCCTGCGTTCCCTGCCTGCCCACATAAAACAGCCCTTCACGAGATGGTCCAGCTGTGTGGCTCCTGGGAAAAGCACACAGGGCACTCCACCTTTTCTGCTTCGTTTCCCATGGAAGTGGGCACAGCAACACGGCCAGGGCTTGCAAATACCCACGGGTGCTCTGGGTGTCTCCCACCTCCAACATCAGGGCAGAGCCACCCCTGAGATGCACCTCAAAGTGCGCTCGCACCCGCTCCTGAGGCACAGCCTGACCTAAAGAGAGGGAAAAGCCTTGGTGGTAAGTGATGCCAGGTTGAGCAGGGAGGGGGAAAGGCTTACAAAAATCAATGTAGGAGAAAGGTGATGGCTCCCCCCTTGCTCCCCCCCTGCTTCCACATAATGCCTAACTGTGTGCGAGAGCAGTCAAGTCCCAGCTGAGACCTCAGGCTCTGAAAAGAAGGCTTTTAGCATGAGCTCTAAGAGCCCGGCCCATGCAGTGCTGCTAACATGACACTGAACTAACACTGCACTACAATCAAAGCATTTTAATAATTTAATATAATAAATGTCAGAAGGAGTGAATAATTCCCTGTAACCCTGAGGAGGCTGTAGGTGCCAGAAGGAGCCAAGTGGGTATACTGAGCTGCTTTAGCAATAGCCCTTTGACTCTCCAAAGGTAAATTTAAACCAGATGATGGATGTTGGGTGGTCGCCTCCACGGGCAGAATGGCGAGCACTGTTCAGAAGTGCGTCACTGAAACAATTTAGCCCCAAAATTTGGAAGCCAATGGCTGCAGAGAACAGACAAAGAAAAGAAAACCAAGTTCCTCCAGCTACACATCAAATCGGAAGAACTACGGTCTGTTTACCTGCCTTTGGCATGCACGTTCCCACTTTAAGCAGTAAATAGCATCTGGATAATTATTCCAGAAGGCTCTTTAATAAGCTCCGGGCAGTAACCCACGTGCCTCTGGCATTACATACGGATGGCAGGGAGCAGTGATACCTGCACAAGCCTGGCCCTGCCCCGAGCCGGTGCGGTAGGAGGCTCTGCGGAGCAGGCGTTGCTGCTGGCCACGCTGTCAGCACATGTCTTAATCCAGAGATTTTGGCAATTTGCTCCTGAACACTCCCTGCCGCTGCCTGGCCTCGGTACCAGGCTGTTCCTTACTGCTCTGATGGGTTAATGGGAGAGGATCCCTCCAGTAGCTCCCAGCCCAGCATGGATGGGCACTGGTGAGCGTGTCGGTGCTGGTGGGTGACACTAACAGGATGGAGCATCTGTCCCCAGAGCTGAGACACGAGCAAGGACCCAAATCTATGCTCCTTGTTTTGCACTGAGGACTGAATGGTGAGACTCACCAAGAAAGAATTCACACACCCAGCCTGGTTCTCCCCTGCTCTGTGCCCATTGTCTCTGACAAACTAAGGACAAAATGCTACCGAACAGATCCAGCGAGGTTTAGCACTCATTTTTCACTGTGTTACATTAGTGTAAAAGAATATCCAGCGTCAGGCCAATGGACAGACTTTTCCTTGATCCATTTCCACATTTATCCCAATCACAATCAGTAGTTCTGTAAAAAGGAAAAAAAAAAAAAAAAAAAAAAAAACTTTTGCGGAGAGATTCCCAAATGGTTCTTTTAGATGAAGGGAAAAATTGCAAAGGCAGATCAAAGCTGAAATCACACTATTGCTTGGCAGCACAGGAGTCAGACAGCTGCAGATTGCCATTATGGAAAATGATAAATAACTTTCTTATGGGATCTCTTGGGCTTTGCAAAGATATAAACCATTCAGTAGATAGAAAGGTTGGAGTGAAGCTTTTCAGCAAGACTAAGTAACCCACCCTGGAGTGGGCACTGGTGGGATACTGGTTGGTAAAGCTCGACTGCAGCATGCTGGAGCGGGCGTCTCCCAGCCCTGCGACGGAGGGTCGGAGGGAACAGATCCAGCCCTGGCACAGGAGCTGTTACAGGCGAGCGGAGGTTCTATCTGGAGCTCCTTCTGCCTTGACCTGGTGCCAGCCGGGGTGAGCCGTGGCTGAGCCCAGAGCCATGTGCTGGCAGCAGCGCTGGGGCTGCCGCGGGGAGAGGGGCTCGGTTACAGCGCAGTCAGCAACGGGCTCGCCATGGCCATAAAACATTCATTTCCCAGACACAGAGCAGCAGCTAATGCTGTGGGTGACACTGGCACCGGCTGTAAATCTGATTTTGGCAGAGCTCTGTTGATCTCTGCTTGCTGGTGATCCGGCTAACACATCTAGGATAGAGAATGGAGAACAAGGAGGGCAGGAGATTATGTTGACCATCTAGTAGCCAAACAGAGCAGTGATGGGAAAATCTGTGGAGCGGAGAGCCTCAGTCCCTGTGGGACTACCCAGAGGAGACGCTGGGTAAATATTTGCTTGTATGGAAGATGTGTTTGTCTTCCACACACAAACAGGACAGCATCTGCTCCATCCACAACATGGGAAGGCTGGAAGTGAAGGGATATACGTTTAAAGTGAATTGTAACATGGGTCCTAGAAACTGTGAAGGGCACAGCCTTTTTAGAACACACGTGTTGCACTGGGAAGAACAGAATTGGCAGGTGAACTCTTCTAAAAGGCTGCTTGGGATGACTGCTTGCTGCTTCTCTCCCTGGGAGCTTGCTCTGGCCTCTGAGCCCAGCAAGAGCTCACCACAGCCTGCCTTGGGTGCTTGGCAGGATGAGATTTACCTCTCTTCACGCATCTGATCATTTATGCCCTCAGTTACTCTCCATTTCTAGACCATTTAAGAGGAAGAAAGACTGTTTTTATAGGGATGCTCCACTCTGTACCTCCTGGAAGACTTTCCCTCGGTGGCCATGGCTGATAGCCCCCATCCTCACCGCTTCTCCTCCAAGTGATCCCCCGGCACTGCCCGCTGTCCCTGACTGCTTCCTCCCCGTGGCTCAGCAATGTGTTTGCAGCTGTGCCTGGGGCTTCACAGCCTTCTCTGGCCACTGCTGTTTCTCTCTGTCTCTGATGTGAGGCCATCACTGTGTGGGGAGGTCATGAGTGACCCCCAGCAGCTTTGGGAACCAGAGCCTGAAGCCAGTTTCCATACAGCTTTCTCTCTCTTGAGGAAACTGGATCTGGTTTGGGTCTGATGCTCATCCAGGTGGGTCCAAAACCATCCCCTGGGCACGCAGAGCAGAAACACAGAGCTGCTGTCCAAATACCAGCAGGCACAAACACCCCTTTGGAGCAAGGCAAGTGAGCTCAGCACACAGAAGTGAGCTCGGGTTTAAGTCAAGACCTTTTCATAACCAGCCAGGCCGGGTCCCCTTGGTAGGAGCAATTTCTTGAGTGTGCCCAGCTGCCACAACCCAAACATGGGCAGATGTGCCAAGGAGGGGCTCCTGCCCAGGCAGCACCCCTTCCCTCTCCTCTGGTTTCGCCTTATCCAGCTGAGGGTGCTCAGGGGGGTTAGGGGCTTTCAGTAGGTCAGGAGCTAGTGTTCTTCGGAAGGGTGGTCTCGCCTCCTCTGAAAGCCAGTTGGCACCGCAGAAGGTCTCCTCAGCAGACACCCCATAATGCTCCCCCTCTCATCCCCCAGTTCTTGCACATGTGTCCCAGGTGGCAGGGCAGGGCACCTCAAGCTTGGACCCAACTCATCTCTCCCTAGCCAGTTAACGCCCAACCTACTAAGTTAGGAGAGTTAAATGCCGGCTGCATGGGAACTCCTTCCAGTTAATAGAACAGAAGGAATCAGAAAAAACACCCACTTCTTAGGTCTCAGAGAAAAATGCAGCTATTTTCACCCAACAGCCCTTGCAGAAGCTAACGAGCAGCTCCTCCTTGCATGACAGCTCCCCAGCTGCACTCACGGCTCAGCAGCATCATTTTCCTTCTCACCAAAAAGCCATACAGCAAGAAGCACATCAGGTGAAAAAACAAATTAATAATCAATTAGAGCACTGCTACCATCGTGTGGGACTGGAGGTCTTAGAAATCCATGTTTCAGAGCTATAAACTACATATAGGGCCCTCTGTGTGTTTGATCAAAAACTGATGAAGCAGTTATTCAGTTATCCAAACTTTGTATTTTTCAGTACCAGCCCTGGTGTTGCAGCAGCTGAGATGCTCTCTGCGCTCCAGTGCTTTCCGACAGGAAAGCCTTTGCACCTTCCCCACCCCGTCAGGCTGGGCACGGCGGGAGCCCCAGGCTCCCTGCTCGGCGTGGGGCTGGCAGGGCAAGGCGAGGAGCCCGGTTCTGGTGTTACAGTGCCGGGGACCGCTGTCTTGTAGATCCAACCTGTACCAAACCAACCTGCTTCGAGACGGCGTGCGGAGGTACCTGCAGCTGCCAGCAGACCAGACTGTACTGATACTGCATGCCAAAGTCGCACAGAAGTCGTACGGCAACGAAAAAAGGTAGGCGATCACTCCAGCTTCTCTGATAGCTGCTTCCAAACCCAGCTACCTAAAGCTCAGTTTCAGCCTTGCTAGATTTCTCTGATCTAAACTGATGAAGCAGATGATTTAACATATTCCCTCTCCATCCACTCATGACCTCTTTGCATCCAAACCCATTGTTTAGTTTTCATGAACTGAATAACACAAGAAGACTATTAACCCCCACCCACATCCATCCCAGTTAGACATTCCTAGTGGTTAGGTTCCTCCTGTGAAATACTGGAGAGCAGAAAGATGAAGTAAAAGAAGGAAAGTTACTATTCAAATCTTATCGCCCAAGAATTAAATTAGAAATATGAAGAAGAGGAAATGTTAATGTTTTAAGTGCTCTGGAAACCTTATCTTAAAATCTGAACAGCCACGGCAGGGACTGGGGTGTTTCCATCAATGCCCAGGGTCTCCAAAAGCTGCTATTTTTGAAAATCCTTCCCGCACTGCAAAAACACCTTGAGGTTCTGGCTTGAATCTCCAAAATTGCTGTTCCTGGGCAGTGATGTCAGACCGTGGCACTGTAATATAATTAATCCTCCATTAATCCTTGTGATATAAATAATTCTCTGTTATTATTGAGTGTGGAGGTAGCTATGAGGCGACGAGCTCTACCTCTAAGGCATAACCCACCCAGACCCCAGCAACCCCAGGAGACAGCTCTAGGCTGCGCTGGCTGTGCCTACAAAGTCCTCATCACATCCCACCTCCTGCCAGGGGCTGCTGGTCCACAGTTAAAGGTTTTATTTCAGGACTGGGTCTCCCAGCCAGGAGGGAAGCCCTCGTATCACTGAGCCTCTTTCCCCTGCTCCAGACCCTGTGTAAGGGATGAGTGTGAAAATCAGATCCCAGGTCTGGAGAGGCAGAGAAAACCAGCACAGAGCTCCCAGGTTAAAGTTTAAAGGTGCTGGTGCCATTTTTCTTCATGGTGGGAGTCAGTGGCCCGTGCTGTGGATGACTTCTTTAAATAAACCTGTACCCAGGACTTTAGGGCTCTGAAATATCCAACCCCCTGCACTGGTGTTTTCTTTGCTAGCGCCTTACCCGGTATCAAGAGAAGATGAATTTGCACCATTCACACAAGTACAAAGACAGTGGAAACCCAAATAAAACACAGGAAAATAGGTTTCTAAAACCCTGGCTATAGATTTATTTGCGTTGGGCTCTGAATCTGGCTGTGAATGCAAACTCTGTTCCCGACCTGCCGAAACTCCCACATGGCAGGCGGGCAGAGGCAGGGGGCCCAATCCCCGCTCAGCTTGGGGCGGAGGGAGGCCAAGGCACCCTGTCCTCCCCTCCTGGGCCCATCCCAGGGCCAGCGGGCTCATGGCCACCTCCGGCCAGCCCTGCCTGCGCCCCCCAGCCGGGGGTCCCCAGACCCTCTCAGGTTGCTCCCAGTGTTGGTGAGCCCCGGCGAAGGTCTCTGCTCTCAGCGCAGCCATCCCATCACCCCTGAACACCTTTTCTGCACGCTGAAGTACAGTAAGAAAATGCCTTCTTGTCTCTGCAGGTTTTTCTGCCCCCCACCTTGCGTTTACCTGAGTGGGCCTGGATGGAAGTTAAAACAGGAGCAGATAAAAGGTAAGCACTGGGAAGCATCCCTGGACCTTGCCTCCCTCCCTTCCCGTGCCACAGAGAATTGCCCTCTGCCTCCATAAAGGGGAGAGTGACCCAGTTTATTTTATCTTTGTCCCCCAAACTCCTCTTTCCCCCTTGAGGCTGAGCCCTCTACGGTCCAGACCCGGGGAGGGCTGGAGCCTGGGCCACCCACCACGCCTGGAGGAGCCGAGCCCATGCCTGTGCCTGTGCAGGGGCTGGAGTGTGCTTCTCCCCATCTCTTCCAGCCAGGGACCTGGGAGATGCAGATTTTCGGGTGCGTGGGTACATGGGGCTGGACAGCATGGGCAGCACCCTGATGGAGACTCAGAAGCTCAGCTTTGAGGAGCAGCCGGATGCGAAGGTAAAACCTGCTGCTCTCTGGGGCTGTGGGGACCCCTCTCACGCAGGGACCGGGCTGTCCCTGGTGTCACCCCACACCCTGGGATGTCACATCATCCCCTTCCTCAGGATGGCACAGTCCTTCCTTCCCAGCCGTCGCTCTTGCTCTGTTGCCGTGTTGTGGCACGCGTGGAAGCCCGAGCAGCCAGGCAGGCTCCCCTGCCTTGCAAAGAGCCCTGTCTTTCTTTGGCACCATCTTTTCAGGTCGACAGCCCTGTGGCAGGCGAGCTGCCAAAATCTGCACAGCTCCCTCAGCCCTGGTACCTTCTCCCGATGAGCAGCACTGCTGCTTATCGCAGAATGAAAGCCTGCTCTTTCATTTGCAGACAAACAGCTAAAAAAAAAAAAAAAACCCAATCGATCCCAAAGTTCAAGAGCTTCAGCAGAGCTCTGGCATCTTTTGATAGGGGGAAAAAAAGAAGAAAAAGCATTATCTGGGGTCCCTGAAGAGTGCGGGGTCTGAATCAGGCCAGAAACCTTACAAAAAGAGCCTTTGTCTGCAGTGCTTGCGTTGCTGCTAAGGCACGGCGTATCGGCCAGGACGGCAGGGAAACCATAAACCCAGGGTGATTTCTCATGTTATGTGGGATAAATCACACGTGAACATTCATTTCCATGAGGAATTCTCTGCCCCCAGTGTAAATAAAGCTTCTGCCGATCCCTAGCTCTTCATTCCACCTGTAATAACATCTCCGGTCGTTTCCCCCTTTAAATGAACGCAGGGCTCTTTGAAAGGGCACTATTATGTCCTTGCGGGGTGGTGAGGAGGGTGAGGAGGGCGAGGAAGGCTGGCAAGGCTGGGCTGGAGCTGCCAGCAGCCCCTCTCGGCCCTCGGCAGGGCTTCAGCTGTGCCAAGGCGCTGTACATCTCGGACGCGGACAAGCGCAAGCATTTCCGCCTGGTCCTGAAGCTCTTCTTCAGCAACGGGCAGGAGATCGGCACCTTCCACAGCAAGCTGATCAAGGTCATCTCTAAGCCCTCACAGAAGAAGCAGTCACTGAAGAACACGGACCGTGCGTACGGGGATGGCTTTGCAGGGAGGAAAGTGGGTGCGAGCCCAGGGTGGGATGTTGTCTGAGGGCTCACGGCTTGGCTCCAGAGCGGTCCAGGCTGGTCCCGAAGCCCATGGGCATCCCCAAAAGAGGAAGTATCTGGATATGTTGATGTCTCATTTCCAAATGGTTCACCCTCATGCCAGTGTGCTCCCCACGCCATGGGATTCACCTACACCTCTGAAAAGCCCAGCTGGGCTGGCACTCACATACAAAGGCAGACGGGGGGGGGGGGCAGTGCTGGCTCCTGCCAGGCTGGTTACACTGGTAACCAGGACTTGTCCTCCCTTGGCTTGACAAAGCCATAGTTCAAGCCATGCATAGACCTGTCAAGCACTAACCCAGCCACTTCTCCTTGCAGTCTGCATCTCCTCAGGCTCCAAAGTCTCTCTCTTCAACCGTCTGCGCTCCCAGACTGTCAGCACCCGCTACCTCTCTGTCGAAGGGGGAGCCTTCATCGCCAGCGCCAGGCAGTGGGCAGCCTTCACCCTCCACCTGGGTAAGGACCCGCACGGGGCCGCTGGCACTGGCCATGCCCAGGGCTGCCTGCCTCCAGCCCTGGCTCTCCCCTCCGGCAAAGCCAGTTCCTGGGGGCAAAAGGGGTGGGAATTAGCCTGGGGATGCAGGAACCTGACTCAGGTCTCACCTCTGCCTGGTGTTCCTGGTGTGTCTCTGGAGCCAACAGCTGTTTCCCACTGGTTTTGAGGGTTGGTGTCATGCTCTGAGGGCATGTGGGCTGTGACTGGGGCAGCAAGAGCTGTGTCGGTCTGGAGGCTCACAAATCCAAGTGAGTCATTTGCCTGGAAGAGGCCTGAGCCCAGCAGCATCCCTGCCCATGCTGCCTCCTCCAGTGGTGTCCCTGCAAGGTACCGCATCCCAGTCCTGCTCTCCTGTGCTGGGCTCCCAGGGAGCAGTGGTTTCTCCAAGCAGCAAGTACCTGCAGAGCAGAGAAAGCAATAAGCAAGCACCGGGAGCATGCCCAGACCTGTGCATAGCAAGGTTGACCTGCTCCCCAGCTGCTCGGGCTGGTGACTCTGCCTCTCTCTTTCCCGGCAAGCCGATGAGCACTGCGCCCGGAGCGAGTTCCCGCTGCGGGAAGGCTATATCCGCTACGGCTCCGTGGTCCAGCTCGTCTGCACGGCCACCGGCGTCACCCTGCCTCCCCTGGTAAGTCTCCATCCCATCCCTGCGGTGTCGGGCACATGGAACTGGCTGCTCCGTGGCTCCGACCGCAGGGTACCGTCCCTGGGATGCTGCTGCCACCCCGCAGATCATCCGGAAGGTGACGAAGCAGTATGCCATGCTGGATGTGGACGAGCCCATCTCCCAGCTCCACAAATGCGCCTTCCAGTTCCAGGGCAGTGACCACATGTACCTGTGTCTCTCCACGGAGAAAGTGATCCAGTTCCAGGTACAGCAGCGTGCGGAAGGGGTGGGGGCCCCCAGGGTGCTCCCTGTCCTCTCTCCAAGCTCCTCTGTGTTGCTGCTGTCTGGGGAACGTGTCACTGGGAAGGGTCTTCCAGCAAAGGCGGTTTGCATACAAATCAAGGTCAGAACTGCTGCAAAGTCATCTGCCTTCAGCTTGCCTGCTTTGGTGGGGACACTGTCACTGGGGTCTTTGCAAAGGCATCATGATCCCTGTTTCCCAGTGAGCAAAACAGTCACTTGCTGAAACTGAGGCACTGGGGACAGAAGCCAGGCATCCTGGCCTCCGTCCCCTGCCATCCCCACTGCAGTGTGTTTGGAGCTGTGACACTCTCTGCAGGCATCTCCCTGCCCGAAGGAAGCCAACCGGGAGCTGCTGAACGATGGCTCTTGCTGGACCATCATCGGCACCGAGACAGTGGAGTACACCTTCAGCGAGAGCCTGGCCTGCGTCCGCGAGCCTGTCAGCCCCGTGCCGCTCATCGCTGCCCTGCAGGTAGGCACAGAGCTGTCCACAGCCCACCCCCTCCTCTCTGTCACCTGCCTCCATCGTGGCTCCTGCTCCTGAGCCCTCGCGCCCACGCTTGGCACCTCCCAGTGTTGGGATGCTGCGGGAATGGGATGTGCAGGGAGAGCATCGTGCGGGAGAAGGAGTCTGGCTCGTTCCACCACGTAACACCCTGCCACCCGTCACAGCTCACAGGCGGTGGGGACGTGGCCATGCTGGAGGTGCAGGGGGAGTATTTCCACGCACACCTCAAGGTCTGGTTTGGAGATGTGGAAGCAGAGACGATGTACAGGTAACGTGGCCGAGGGGGCTGGGGAGCAGGCAGGGAACAGCAGCCGGGTTTGGGCTGTGCTGGGCAGCTCTGGGAGGGACGTGGCTGCCACCCTGGGGGACAGGGGCACTTACACTGCCCGTTCTGTGGGAGCAAGCGTGAGCACTGCAAGGAGAGGCAGGGACAAGTCTGGCTGGTGCCTGCTCTCTGCCCTGGCTGTAGTCTGGGGATAGCGGTGGGTGGGGGACAACAGGGACCTCAGGGGACTGCAAACGACCAAACAGCTCTGACAGAGAGGAATGAAACACCAGGGAGGAGAGGGGAAACTGGCTGGAGGCTTCACACTGAGCTCCAGGCTGGAGAAGATGTGCTGGCACTCACTGCCAGCTGCTCCTGCATGGGACCCTCCTTGGCTAATGCACGTCTTCCTCTCCCGCTGTTCCCAGGAGCCCCAAGTCCCTTGTGTGCGTCGTTCCCGACGTCTCTGCCTTTGGCAGTGACTGGAGGTGGCTGCGCTACCCCATCACAGTCCCACTCCTGCTGATCAGGGATGATGGCCTCATCTACTCCAGCTCGTTCACATTCACCTACACTCCAGAGCAGAGCTTCATCCCAGGGCAGCAGATCCTCTCAGATGTCCCCCAGGACTCAGACAAATTACTTGACAGCATCCATCAGGAGTTCACCAGGACCAACTTCCACCTCTTCATGCAGAGCTAGCGAGCTGGGCAGGCAGAGTCTTGGCCTCGCCACTGCCCCGGGGCAGGGGAGCAGCCCTGAGCCCTGCCAGGGTTCCCCAGCTGGGGCTTGGGGTGGCCCTGCCGAAGGCTCCTCTCCACATATCGACTGCCCACCATGTTATTGTGAGTTGCTGACTTGTCTCTTTTTCATGGCAGCATCTCACCTTGCTGAGATCTCACATGAGAGCATCAATAAATCAGGCTTGAAGGACTCTTTACTGGTTCAATTGCTTCTTTACTAACGTTCATGATTTACATTCCGTGCTGGCGCAGAGCATCACAGCTCCCTTGATGTCCTCAGTCCATATATTCAAAGGCCAGGAGGGACAGGGATGATGCATGAATGAAACCTTGAGTGTTATTGATCTGTACCGGGAATCCCTGCATCACTCCTGTGCTTTTCAGTAATGAGGAGCTGATTTTCAGCAGCCAAATACCTGGCACAAGATGTTTTGTTTTGATTTGTTTGTTGTTTGTTGTTTTTTGTTTTTTTATTGGAGGCCAAAATGGGGTTATTTCAAAAGGAAAAGGGAAAAAAAGAGAGGAAAAAACTTCTGTGTGAAACCCAGCCCCTTCCCAGCTTGCGTGGCTGTGCCGAGCTCCATTGTTTTACACTCCTCTACACACACAGAAATTGCAGTGCTGGCATCAGCAGGAAACTGCTGATATAAATGCCATAAAAAGAAGCCAAGTTTCTTGGAACTGGACCCAAGCGTTATGCAGAGTGGGTCATACAGCTTTATTTAGTCTTCAGATCTCCGTGGCATCAAAAGGCCCATGGCGTACCTGGAAACCTGCTGGTTTGGCAATCCTGAGCTGGGTTTTGAAACAACCCAACTGTCAAACCCACTGAGGTGTTTAACCCCCACTGAGCTGGGTGGCAGTGGGCGGGGGAGCAGGGGAAGCAGGGTGCCCCATGACCCGCAGGACCCCAGGGGTGCGGGGTGCCCGGCCCCACACACGGGCATCCCTGGCTCATCACCCACCTTACCTGCATGCGTGTTTCGTGCGATCCAGCCCGTTTCGGACACCAGCACTGCACAGCCCGACAGCCCCAGCAGGCAGCCCGGCCTTGGCCTTGCTGTCGGCATCCCCTGCCACGCTGCAGCTCCGGATGCTGAATTTGGAGCTGCAGGGGACCCACGGCCTTACACCCTGGGCGGCAGCTGCTCGGGGCACCCCATCAGCCCATGCTTACCATCCCCTCCGCTCACCTCCCCAGCAAATCCACCCCAGCCCTAATGTAGCTGAGGATGGGAAGCAAGAAAGTCCTTTCACCGACTTGAACAGAGGATCCCTCCTATCTCCCCCAAAAGCATTTCCTCCCTCATTTCCTCGGGGAGGAGCTGGAGGGCAGCGAAAGGATGGGGCCAGACCTTTTGGGTTTTGTCTGTATCCCATGCAGGAGTGTCTGGAGCCCATGGGCCCCTCGACCCGCTCCCCTCCCTCGGGGGCCAGGGCATCATTCACATTTTATGAATGGAAAGCACCTTCAGCTGTATTTAGCAGCAGCCCAGTCCCAAAGGGCAGGAGGAGCACTGCCTGTTGACTTCAAGGGCTTGGAACAAACCTGCCTTGTTATGTTTACGGTGCAGCACTTTGCTGGAGAGGACAAGAAAGCACTGAGCAGCTCATTCTTGAAGCTTGATAGATTAAGCAAATGGCCACAGTAATTCAAGCCACATTGGGGAAAGAGGAGAGGCAACGGCGGGCAGGCTGGGGGGGCCTTGAGGGGCTCCAGCCTTCCCCCGACCAGCCACAGGCTGCATTTTAAACTGCTTTTCACAGCAGGTCCCTCACATGGAAACGAGGAGCTTCGCAGTTCCTGGAGGAGACACTTCCCTGCCACAGGGAACATATGCTCGGTGTCTCGGCGGAGGAGCTGGTAGCATCGGCAGGGCTGTTTATTTGCATAATCATCGATGAACACAAATGTCTCGGGCAGGCGCCAGCCTTCCAGTTGTATGTTCTCGCTCGCCCACCAGTCAGCAGCGCCTGTCTCCATCGGATCCTACAATAACCCAGCATGAGTTGGGAAAACATGCCCGGAGCATCCCACAGGCTCCGGTGAGCTGGGCTGCCTGCTCGGAGCTGGGCTGCTCAGCAGAGCCCGTCCGGCAGCTCTTTTCTGTGCTCCTGAATTGTACGTGGAGCTTTTCCCCATCCCCAAGGCATCCAGAAATGTGGGTATAAAATGAAGCATGAAAAAATCTTCACGTCATTCCAAGAACTGAGGATTTAGGAAAAGCATCAAATGCTTTAGGGATGCTCAGGATAATTTATGGTGCGTGCAGCCGTGGTTGCATGAGCATCTCCAGGCGATGGCGTGGCTCAGAGGCAACAGGGATCCCCTGCTCCCTCTGAGCTAGGGTGCAGCCAGGGCTGCCCGGAGCCCCACCACATCAAGGAGCCATTTCAGGTCCTGGAGGTGGGAGTACCTCTGAAAACATCAAGAAGAAAATAAAATCCTGGCTTTCCCTCCATGAAACAAAATCCCAGAGGAACGTGAAATCTGGTCTTGGTCTGTCTCCTGTTCCGCCTGGGCTGTGCGGCTCTGTCCTGGCTGTTTGGAAAAAGAGTTGCTGCCATCTAGTGAGCCCAGCCACCAGCACCCTGCCCGCTGAGCACCGCCGCACTCATCACACTGCCTGCACCCATGCTGCCCAGAGGCTCAGGCCAGCCCGCGAGCTGCACTGGGTGCTGGGCATCACCTGGGCATCCCTGCCCATTCCCGGGGGATATTTTCTGCCCAACTCAGAGAGTTTGGCTGTTTTTTTTTTTTTAAACAGCCATTACACTGCATTTTGCCCCAAACCATGCAGCAGGTTTCCTGATAGGTTGGTTGAGTGTTTTTTGGAGAGCAGGGGGCAGCCGTGGATCACGGGGGGGTGTGGGGAATGTCCCTTCCCTGCTTACCCAGACCAAATCCAATTTGGTGACACCATTCTTAGCACCAAAGGGGCTGGCGGGCTGGCTTGCTTGTAGGGCAATTTGCAACCACACCTGCAGAGAGGCCAGAAAAATTCCTGTTAAAGGGGATATTTGCACCTCTCTGAGAGCGAGGGGTGGGCAGAGAGGGGAAGCTGGCCAGGGGCTGCAAGGAACGGGGCTATTCTGTACCAGTGAGGCATCTGCCATAGCAAGGGCAGCCCAGGGCAGGTCCCTCTGCTGTGCTGTGGCTTCGTCACCTCCCCGACACGAGCATGGTCAGGGCGGTGGCAGCGCTCCCAGGTCCCTGCCCATCCCCTGCAGAGGTGCACGGGGCTGCGGGTGAGCACCAGCGGGGACCCCGTGTCAGGGGCGAGCCACTGCAGCCAGTGCTGGAAACGTGGGGCAAGCGGGGTTACCCCTCCCCCAGAGCAGCTGGCCTCCCCCTGCCCTAAGCCCTTCCCTGCCCCACACCCCTGGGCAGAGCCTCGGGGTGGTCCAGCGGGCCCACGGCCCACGCTGCTTGGTGTAAATGCCCGCATCACCAGCCCTCAAGAATGGGGGATGCGGGGATGCTGCCCTGCCCGCCAGTCAGGGGAAAGGAGCAGAGAAAAAAGCCCCTTTCTTGGAAACGTGGTGCCCCTGGGGCTGATGCCCAGGGCTGGTGCAGTGCACAAACAGGCCTCAGCCAACAAGACTGAACCACGGGGATGGTTACTGCATCGTGAGCCAGAAAACCCCCTCCCTACCAAGCCCCTGTACTGGTCCCAGCCCTACCTGCAGACCCCAGTGGGTTCCCATCACCCCGAATATCCCTCCAAGGGCACCCCTGGCCCCAGCCCAGTGCAGCCCTGCATACGTGGCCATAGGTTTGGGCAGTGCCCAGCAAACCTGTGCTGACTTTATCCTTTTTCTGACAGAGCTATAAATAACCCAGCTGGGCAGCGGGATGCAAAACTATACCGGGGCCAAAATAAGCTGAGTTGGGTCACTGAGGAATTACAATTACCTGCTCAAGAGACTCCAAGTGTATCGGGAACTGCCCAGGCGTGCAGCCCCACTGGCCAGACTCTAAAAAAAATACCAAATAGCATTAAGGACAGAGTGAGCCAGAGACACCCGTGGGTGCCCACATCACCAGCGAGGGCATGAGTGGGTATTATTAGCCCTGAGATGGACTGTTCAGGGGCAGAGACTGCCGCATTTATTTGCCCACAGTTCCAGGCACTCAGCCCTGCCCATGCAGCCAAAAAGCCTGTGGAAAATTTGGTTTCTTTTTTTTTTTTTTTTTTTTTTTTTTTCCCCTTAAAACAAGAAAAACAAGTTGAAAATAAGCTCACTCCTGGCAAGATCTGGACTCCCTGCAGCCCAGGAAAGGACTGAGCCCAGGGGCCAGCAGCATCCTGCCGGGACACAGGGCTGGACCACTGGCCCAGAGCTGCAGCCAGGGCTCGGTGGCTGGATTAAGGGTGCAGGGTCAGCATGGGACACGACTCCTCATGGCCAGCCCCACGCTGCTGCGCTGCCCGGGGGTTCCAGGGGGCACAGCTAGTGGGGGCAGGATGGAGGGAGCTGGTAATCTACTTTCATCCTGCTCTCAGAAGAAACACTCAGTTTTCTCAGGGTTCACTGGGGAGGAAAAGCAGATTTTTAAAAAGCTTAAATAAACAACTGAGCTTGAAAAGCACAGGCCTGATTTCCATGCATTGCTGCTGTAATTAGGCATGGAAATCAGTCAGACGGTTACAGACCAGCACCAAGAATTAAATGAGTGGGTGCAGCTCCCTCCCCGTGAGCCCAGTGAGGACTCGGCATCCGTGGAGCTGCCAGCAGAGGAGCTGAGCTGCACCCCCGGGTGCTCGTCCGCAGCCCCAGGGCTGCCGGGCTCGGTGCTCCCCTGGTGTGGCTTTGCCCGGAGCACGGCGGGGAGCAGGCAGCACTGTGCAGCGCCGTGCACGGAGCGTGCTGGCAACCCGGCTGCACAGTCACGCTGGCTGCAAGCATCCCCGTGCCCCCTGCACTGTTAAACCTGGCCTCCTGCCCTGCCTGCTTTGGGCTGGGACAGCTTGGGGATTGAAGCCCCAAACTCCCCCATCAGTGCCCCAGTACCTTTTGATCAGGACCTGGCCAGGACAGCCCACTCCAGCTGGTCTCTGTGAAGGGACTGGGATGTTGGGATGGGCACCAGGCTCTGCCAGGACAGCGGCTGGAAGGAGAAGCAGCATCTGGAGGACTTTGACCCCACAGCGATGTGTCCTTGCTCCCTGCCACCAGAACAGGGTCCTGGCCCTAGTCGTGGCCCCAGCATTTCAGGATGTGGGTTGAACAGCGGGCACAGGCTGGAAAAAAAAAAAAAAAAAAAAAAAAAAAAAAGGGAATGAATTGCTGCAGCTTTGATGTGTGAGCACAACTCAGTCCAGTGAACACCTATTCCCAGAGGGGCGCTGGGAACCTCCCGGGGTTGCAGAGCTGGGAGTGAGCAGAACTACCTGCCCCATCCAGACCCTGACTGCCTGTCCCGCCCTGAGACCCGTGTGGGGCGGATGACAGGCCCCCAGCACACTGGTTTTGGGCGGGGATGTCCATCCCAGCCCTGCATAGAGATGCTGCCAGGAGCTGCCTGCCTGACTGGGAGCAAAGGGGTCAGTCCCCCCCACTCCCCCCCGCACTGAGCCCTAAACCAGAACCCAGCAAGGGAGCTCGCAGGGTCCCCCACGCACAGGATGAGGCACCACAGGGCAGAAGAAAAGGCACTTTCTCAGCATATGGCTAAATTAACAAGAGCAGGATCAGTGCTGGGAGGCGGGGCAAGATTTGCTTTGCTTTCTGTCCTGGGGTGCACAGCCAGGAGCGTGGCTACAGGAGAGGAGCCCCCCCGGCCCTGGCTGTGGCTCCCAGGGAAGCTGGGGATGCTCCCAGGGTTTGTCCCCACACCACTGCCCAGCGTCACTGGCCCCACCGGGCTGCCTTTGCTCGTGTGCGTGGCCACCAGCCCCTCACACCCCACCGAGAGCTGACACGTGTGCGTGCACACAGCCCCCCGGGGCTGCACTGAGGGAGTGGGCGGTTTTGAAGGGCTCTTTGTTCCCCTGTGTAATTATACCCGAGCGGGGGAATAGAAATGTGCTGAAAACCCCTCGCTGGACCTTTCTGACAGGAGACGGGGCGTTCGACTGCACAGTGGCCCCATTGTTCCCTCCCGCGCGCCTGGGGCAGCCAGTCCGCCTCCCACCTCCTGCACCCCCCACTTCCCCAAAATAACCAGCCTGTGATCAAAAAATGGGTCTTTTCCCTCCACAGCGTCAATACTGGGCAAAACGCCCCAAGCCTGCTCAGGGCCGGCAGCACAATGCTGCGGCAGCAAGAGCAGTGCCCGCAGGTGTCCCGGTGCCTTTTGGCACTGGGAGCACCCCCAGCACCCCAGTCCCTCACACCAGCCTGTCTGGGCAGAGCCACGGGGACATCTGCACTTGTGTCCCTCCCTGCCTGTGCCAAACCCCACGGAGATCTGGAGACACCCAGTCCTTACCCTGTCCCATGCAGAAACGCTCCTGTCCTCAGGATGCAGAGCAGCAATGGACTTGCGGCTGCAGCAGACTGGTTTCCAACAGCGAACTGGTCACTGGTGGTATGGCTGCTCACCGGGGCAGCAGCAGGGGACAGCGTGCCAGCCTGGCCCCTCATGCTAGTCCTGGCAGGTTGCCTTCAAGATTAGGCAGGCCCAAACTCTGGCTCTGCTTTCAGACTGTGCTTCTTCCCGAGCCTGCTGCAAGGAGACGTGTGAGAAGGGGCCCCAGCCATCATCTTCCCAGTAGCCCCAGGAAAGGCTCAATGGGAGGATCGGGGTTTTGGATCACCTTTGTCAAAGATGAACCTGCAAAACAAAGCTGCAATGAGCCCAACAGCCTCACTATCCTTGGTGGCCGGATCCTGCACAAGGCAGGGACTGGCTGCTGGCAGATGCTCAGCATCTTCCACACCTGGCTGTCCTGGTCACGAGGAGAACACTGGGGACGGGGGACCACGAGTCCTAGGAGAGCATCCCATCCCTGCAGCTGAACAGAGATGCACCCACAGGGCTCAGGATGGCCCCAGTTGGGTTCCCTCCCGTGGCAAAGCACGCAACGGGGAGGCTGAGCCGAGCCAGCATCCCCAGTTTGGGCTCCGCACCGAGCCACCACCGCCCCCCGCCCCGAGGCTGGGGGTGCCGCTGGGAGCCAGGCTGGCTCCACCACACCCTCCACAATGCTCGGCGCAGCCCTCGCAGGTCCAGGCTTGCCAGTGGCTCTGGGGACGCAGCTCCCAGTGCCGCGAACGCGGCAGCTCACTGCAGCATGCTGGTCCCAGGCCAGGCCCAGGGGAACCCCCGGGGCTGCCAGTGCCCACCGTCCCCACAGCCCGGCAGGACCCCTGTCTGGGGTGGGGCATTCGTCCTCCTCCAGCACCCCCAAGCCCCTCTCCAAGCTGCCCCACGCTCAGCACAACTGTGGGTGGATTTTCTCGGGTGAGCTCCCAGCACCGTGGGGTCACAGCAGACACACAGGAGCTGCTCCCCCGTCCCCCCACCACTGAGCTCTGCCTCATCTCGCTGCATCAGCCAGACACACCTTTGCCTCAATGACCCCATATTATTAAGTTTAATCTGTTCCCAAGACAAATGCATCGTTACACCTCTTCCCACCCACACTTTTCCCAAGCCACCAGCATTTTAGGATAGCGGGAGAAATCCCTGCCCCTTCTGCTTTCCATACCGGGACAGAGGATCTGCATCTCCACCTGCTCTGCTGGGGAAAGGGAGAGGGGAAGGGCCCATCCCCGTGGTGCTGGGGCAGGAGGCGGGTGCTGGTGAGCCGGAGGGCTCCCCCTGCGTGGGCTGCGGCATGAGGCACAGTACAGCTTGATCATCTCCTTACATCGGGGTGCAAGGCGGGTGCTGTTGGCCACTGTAGGGGTCCCCCTTGCTCCCAGGCTCACACCACATACCCCCCACCCTCCCCAGCTAACCAGCCACTATGGGTGATCGTCCTTGGTCAGCTGGGGTGTCTGGCCACATGCTGCTCCTCCCCAAAACAAAGCCCCACAAAGCCTCTTTTAATGCCTTTTGCAGGGAAATGGTATTTCCGTGTGGGTCCCAGATGCCTTTCAGAGCCCAAGCCACCTCTGTAAAGCTGCCCCTGAGCTTCAGCTGCAATAGCTGCAACAAAAAGCAACATAACTAATGCCTTGATTTCTCTGAATCCTCCCCAAAAGAAGCACAAACCTGGGCTGGGCAGCACCCTGGGAAGTGCTTGCTCCTGTCTGAGGATTCAGGAGCTGGTTGTACCTCCAAGTGAGAAGCTGTTTCTGTCCCTCCACCCCATTCCTGCTAAGAGCTCGGGGCTGGGGGGGGGCTCGCCCAGGAGGTGGCAGCAAACACAAGGCGAAGATGTCACGCGTGGGCCCGTGGTGCTCGGCTGCGGGGGCAAGCAGAGGGGCACGGGCAGGGCAAGCAGGCAGCTGATACCCAGAGTAACGCTGCTACACCCTAAAGTGCAACCGCCGGGGCGAAACCCCCACCCTCCTCGTCCACGGGGTGCTGCTCGTTAGCCTGCGTGGGCAACGCGGCTTCATCGCACAACATCGAGCATCCCAGCCCTCTGAGTCTGTCTAAAACCCAACCCCGGGGGGGGGGGGGGGGGGCACCTTGGGTACATGTGACTCAGCCCCCCAAAGACACCAGAGCTTTGGGCAGCACCGCCTGTGCTGGAGCTGGCACGGAGCAGGATGGGACAGAGGGTGAAGGAGGAGCCGAGAGGTTTTAGCCCCAACGACAGGAACACCCTGCAGCAAAGGGTCAGCTGCACCCATTAACAGCGAGGAATGTCTGCACCCAGCAGGCCCCAGCCCCACAGACAACCTGCCCTGTCACCGCCTGCACAGCCCCAGTTCATCTGATCAACTGGGAGCCCAGGGACCCCCCCCCCCCCCACGCTGGTGCCCTCCATCCCCTGTGGGCAGGATAGAGCCGTACTGGGATCCCCACCCCCTGGGCTCTCCTTGTCCCCTGTCTGCAGCCACAGGGAGCCAGCTCAGCACCCAGGGGGCTGGGGGATGCTTGTGGGAAACCGTGCCTCCAAGGTGTAGGAATTGTTCCCTCCCAGACTCCACCGTCTCTCTGGGCAGCCTGCGTGTCCTGCCCAGAGAAGTGGGTGCCCTGTACCCCTCCGGAGGTTAGAGGTGGTGGGGACAGGCACCGCCAGCACCAACACTAGTGCACAGCACCCCTGTGACCCATTTGGGCACCTCTCTGGCACGCAGCACAGCACCCACCCCAGCACCACAGCTCACCCTGCACAACAAGGGACCTAAACACCCATGAACTCCACCTCAAAATCCCCCTGGAAGACATAAAGAGGAACAGCAAGGTTACCCTTCATCTTCCAGCCCTTCCACTCATTCCCCAGAGCCCCTCCTGCCAGGGTATGTTTGGGAAGGACAGACCTGCCCCTGGCCCCTTGGACAGCCTGGGAGGGTTCCAGCTATTTTCAAGCCAGGTGAAACAGATCCTCAGGGTTTTGGTTTTAAAACCAGAGCAGCACTGGGAAGAAAAACAACCAAGTGTCATCCCTGGGGTCAGAGCTGAAAACCAAGAATTCACAAGGCATTAGTGCAAGTCACCCCTCAGCTAATGCCAGATAGAGACAGGCTGGCCAGGGAGGGAAGAGGCAGACAGAGGGAATGGTGACAAATCCATCCCAGGCACCACGGCTCTGCAAGGACGGGCAGGCAGCCAGGCTTGTGCTCTAGGGATTTGCAGAGTACATTTGCAAAAACAAGGCGCTTTTACGCTGAGGGCAGTTTTGGAAAGTACACGGGATTCTTGCAACTGAGATGAAACCCAGGAGAGAAAGAAGGGGGAAAAAAAAAAGAAAAAAGACAAACATACGTTGTTCCAAGAAGCACATCCAAAACCTGTCACAGCTGCATGAGGCACGAGAACATGAAGATCACAGGCATACGTCACCAATTTACTGACAAACAGCAGCTCCCACAGAGGGAAGGTCAGGCCTGGGAACACGTGGCTCTGCTTTACTTGGTACTAGAAGCAGATTCTCAGAGGAGTGACAGACCAGGCAACAAGAAGCAGAGCAAGTATTTGCTACTCCCTCACCCTCAACGAAGGAGCCTGTGTACTAGTCCAAATTTGTTTCCTCCATCCCTGCTAATCCTAACCACTCCAAGTAGGAGTTCCCACCAGGGAAAAAGGAATTAGATTTTCTCAAGGATGATAATCCGTTTAAAGGCAGTGCTTCTTAAGACTCGGCACTTTTCCCAGCAAGCAGCCCTGCTCTCTGCACAGCCCACCCTCTCCCACATGCCCAGGGAGAGAAGAGACTGGTTCTGTCCCCCAAGAGCACCAAGCTGTTAGAGCAGAGGGGCTTGAAGAAGCTGCAGCTTCCTCCATGTCTTGCTTAAGAGCTGCTTTAGCACAAAATGGCACGAAGTCACCTGTGGACTTGCTCCCCAGAGCAGCTGATCCTAGGGAAGCTGAAACAGCTCTACCCCCACTTGAAGGCCCACATTAGTTAAACAGGTTGGCTCAAAACTTGGTTGAGTAAGACTCTCTACACTTTGCACTCCTGCGTTTGAGGGCACACAAATGTGCCGCTGTCATCAGGGGACACACAGAAGCCTCCTTGTGTCCCTTCAGGCTGCAAGAGGGCAGCCCTCTCCAAGTGCCATCACAAAACTGATCACCAGAGAAGCGATGGACTCGCCTCCTTGTGCCATGCTGCATCTGTTTTACTTGCCTGAAGTAGCTTCAGTAGCTCCAGAAGCCCAGTAACACTGGTCCTACAGGAGCCGCTTGTGGGTCAGATGCTGAAGACAGCTCAGGAGCAGCTGACAAAGCCCCTTTGAGCTGCAGGCCACTGCCAAGCCAGATCCCAGCGTGCCTCCCCTTTGGTAAACCAAGAAGTTACACAAACACAAGCTCCCTGTTATCCAGCTCTCAGAAGTAATTTCAGATCAGAATCAGTCCAAAAGCCAATTTTAGAAAGTACCAGTTTATTTGAGGAAAAAAAAAAAAAAAAATCAGTAACAGTGGAAAATCCCCAAGAGCAATTACACAAGAGAATCTAAATATCGCAAGAAGCAGACACTGCTCCTGCCTTCCTGGTAGTGCTGTCTGCAGGCAGTGAAGTCCTCCCTCTCTTTCCCACTCTACAGTGAACTCTGTGCAGTTTAGAGCCTGCAGTTTCCTCAAACACACTTATACTGGGACAAAATGAGCAAGTCAACCTGGAGGAGGACCCTTGGGAAGAATCCTCTCACACTGATGTCTCAATACACGGCTGCCCTGCGTCCCCCCCTTCGCCTCCCTAGCTCCGAGAAGCAGCTGCCACTGGCCGAAGCCAAACTTTGTTCTATCGCCTCTATGAATCTGGCCTCAAGCCTACAACAAAGCCTCTGTAAGGAAGCTTCAGGAGTCGATGAGATTTCTGAACAGCCTTCACAACCATCTGGTTTTGTGCAGTCTACCCAGTTACTCAGACTGGGGACCCACACTGTGTGAAACAGAGGCATCGGACACACACCTTACCCTCCGCTCTAGGAGCCCTGGGGGAATTGGTCTAAGTCTCAGTAGAGGTAGGAGCTATGTACACGATATATTAAGAAAGACCCACCGCAGGAGGGTCAGAGCTAGCCATCTATGAAAGCTCAGCGCTCCCAGCTGGGAGGCACCCAGCACAGCGCCGCAGCGGACCCCGCGCCGCAGCCAGACCCCAAACCAAAAAGTTATTTCCTCCCTCCTGCGAGCTTCCAACACCCCCTTCGGAGAGCAGCCCCAGACGGGGATCTCTGCTCCAACTCAGAGGCTCAAACCCAGCGCATCGCCGGGACACGGCCGGAGCCCACGGCGGCTCCCAGCCGCCTGCCCTCGCCCACGCCCGCTGCTGCTCCGGGCACGGCCCTGGACAAACAGCCGTGCCAACGACACCAAGCCTCTCACACACAGTAATGCTGCTGGAGAATTAACTCCAGCCCTCTCACCTTAACTGTATATTTCTCAGTAAAATATATAATATATAGCTCTATAGGACTGATTATAATATATTACAGAGAATATATTATAATATATTACAGGCTAGAAATACTCTCATCTTTTACCTACTTCAATCATATTATGAATCCAATTTTGCATACAGATTAATCCTAGAAGTTATTGCCTGGAATTTTTAATTAAAATTCACATAATAAAGCTTAAATAGTTTTCACAGAGACTCATTATATTAGTGTTTTACCATAAAAAGGATAAAAGATACCAAATAAGAGAGCAGCCATTTCAGAAACTATAAATAATTCTATTAAAAAAAAAATCCTAAAAAAGTTATGGGAAAATCATAAACATCTTTACCCTCTACAGTAGCTGCTATACAACTAGAAGAAACCTGTAACACACTGTAGCTAAGTCTGCTTCAGTTCAGAATATGAATCATATAAAACAAACATCTCTAGAGAAATGCCCGGCCAAAGGAAACACAAAGGGATTGAAAAAATAAATCTGAGGAAATTAAAAAAGTAGATTTTTTTTTTATTATTTCAAAACAATTTCTACAAACTTTATATAAACATTAAGCTATTTTCTTTAAAATTTTGTTATAAAAAAATTCCAACAAGCAATCCTTAAAAAAAGGTAGAAGACCGAAGGCAAGGAAAGGGTGTCATCATAGCCAAACAAAACTGGCTGTCCTGATTTCATGGACTAATGACCCTTGCCTGGGGCAACAGGAACAGACAGAAGTCTCCTGGGGAAGACATTCCCATAGGCCCTTTATGGCATTCAGGGATTTTGAGCCTCTATGGGCCTTTTACTCCCTGATAAGGCAACATTATCTGTAGTGTAAGAGATTCATAAATAGTTCTCTACAAAAATGCTTCACATCAACAGCCTGCTGCAAGACATCTATCAGCAAGGTTTATAAAAAAAGCCATCTTCTATAGAAGCAGCCAATCTGAACACAGCACACTGGATACAAACACATGGTGTTTGCTTCCATACAGTCTGTTTTGTGTTTATATACCCTCTATGAAACCAAGCAGATAATTTGGCATCTTTATTCTTTTTATACTAGCTTTGGAAAAAAATACACTGAGGGGTTTTTTTTCAGACTCTTTGTATTTCATTGGGCCCTTGTTAGCTGAGCAGGATGGGAAGGGTCACATAGGAAGTTTTTTTTCTTTTCTAAGTCGTTTTGAAATTCAATCCAAAAAGAGCATTTGTTCAGCGCATCTCATCTGAGGGCACAGTGTTTCCATACAGTCTGTTTGTCCCTTGATGGGCACAAGGTGCTGCTGAGCTTTAAGCATAGAACTCATTTGTAGGGGCTTTCTTGTAGATTGGTTTCTTCCCAAGATCGTAACTGCCTTCGTCCTTTTTCTTCATGCGATAGACTAAGAGGAGGATCAGGAAGACAGCAAACAGGAGGCCCACTGCCCCTCCTGCAATGAGAGCTGGGGAGGAAAAAAAGAGCATGGAATAAGTCTAAATTCCTGGACAACTCCAAACCATCTGCCACATCTCAAAACTTGCTTCAAAATTACCACCCCCAGCACTGCTCCGAGTCAGCGCTGTCCGTGCGCCTGTCACCATGCATGCTGGCATTTCCAGTGACAGCTGATGTTACTGGAAAAGGCCAGAAACTGCTTTCAGTTCAACCACAGAACAATCACATGTTCCACATTAACCAGTTTGTGTTAATATTCCAGTTTATTGAGAGAAAGAAATTTTGACAGAAAGACATCCTCCCTGTGTGGAGACAACAAAAAACCCACCCAAAAAGCCCCACCCACAACCCACAAACACCACCAACTCCAGGAAAATGGTATAGTTCCGATCTGAATGCTTTAGATGTTAGCTACTTGTATGAGCACACTCTGGGGACTCTGTATTTCAAATTAAACAGCAACACCCCACTACCACCACCACTTCCCTCCAAAAAACACTCCAACAACCAAAAACCACAAACCCACAAAAACACACCAAGATTTTCTCTCTCCTCACACCAAGGGTGGCCACAAGACTTTAATGAAGTTTATCCTTTGCTGTGACACCTACTCACTGCCCTAGATCAGCTTCTTTGTTAGGTGGCTTTGCAAGTCACTCTCCCAGTCCCTCCTCCGACAGGGAGACGGCTGCAGATCGGCACGATGTGCCGAGGTTTGTACTCGGACTGTCAGGCCAAGTGCTTGATGGAGCACGCCTTGAGACAGAACTGTCCCACGTGCTGAGGGGAAGCCAGTCGCTTGGCTTTGCTCGAGACAGAGGTACTTAGATTTGTAGCAGTTGACTAAGTGTTCAAATCCCTGAGAGGGGTTGTTTGGTTCCTGGCAAGGCTCAAAAAAGGCAGGACTTGGGCAGAGGTTAGAAGGAAAACACCTGCATTTGATATGAAAGTCTATGATGTCACTGATTTATGGCTAGATATGCCTCTTGTTGAGGTAGTATCTGGGTGCAGAGCAGCTGCCACATGACTTGTGTGGCCTTTAAGCCAACAGTCAGCTGGCAGGCTCAAAAACAAGCTGTTTATTACCCCAGCAAGGCAAGCAGTAGGCTCTTTGGCTTCTGCAATAGGCAGAAGTGACCCTGCTCAGGCAGTCACAGAGGTAATGCATTTCACTCCCCTTGTCAGTAGGGAACTGCTCCCCAGAGAAACAGGGAACAATAGAAGCCATTTTTATTTACAGTATTAATGATTTATCAGGGCAAGGTGGAGTATTACCTGTAAGAACCTCTGTTCTTTCAAAGATGCTGCTGTTGGCTGTGCTTGCCATGGAGATCTTGTTGGACAGGTTCTCTTCAACAGGTACAGCTTTGTCTGGAATGATTTCATTGTCCACCACTGTGTTTTTCTTCTCACCTTCTATCTTTCTCTCAGTATCTCCAGGGATATAGTTGTCAGATATCTACAGAATATAGACAAACCACACCCATCAGTAAGTAGCACCCAGCCTACTTACAATTGAAAGTAGGAGGGCGTGCAGGAAAAGAAGTTTGCTTAGTGCATTACGAGCACACTGTTCCTGCTCATGCAGTTAAGATTCATCTTGATGCCATGTCTTGCAGGGGGAAGGGTATTCAGAAAGTTTCACAGACAGACCAGTGTAGCTATGTGTTGCTTAAAACATGCAGATGCAATACCTACCACAGGAGTATCCATGGTGGTCAGATATATGGCATCTTCAGAGTCTGAGTAGTCTGCAGGGCAAGGGCGGAAAATAAGTTAAAAAAAGTACACTAAGTTTTCCTCTTATATGACATTTTCCCCGAATTCAGACACTTCCGGCAATACCAGTGACTGCTGACAAACTAGAACTCTAGTTCTCTGCTGACTACAGTTCCCTCTTATCTACTGGTATTTTCACCATTAATGGCTTTGATTGCACAAGACCATGAGATGTAATCATAAAACCAACACCTCTCACATGGGAGGGGTCTTCAGCTGGATCCATTGGCCCCTGCTGCAAATTATCAGGAGTTGCCCTGCAAAGCAGGTCTGCTATAGCTTGCTAAACTAATGCCAATGGAGGGCAATGCTCTCACCACCCATCCCTAAAGGATGGTTCCACAACCCTCTAGTTACCAGATCTGCCCAAACATGTCAGGCACCGATTTCAGCACTTGTTCTTTCCCTTTCAGAGAACGAATGTTCACATAAAGGGGACACTGAGCTACAGAAACTGGTTTGGCCAGAGAGCTTTGCATGTCACAGTTCACTTGAACACAAGTTAGGCCTTTACCTTATTTGGCCTCAGCTGAGATACTAAATTTTAAACACTGCCCCAACAATAGACTTTTTTTTAATTATTATTTTTATTTAAGTTTCTCAGGTCTTTGGAGTTCAACAGGAAAGAGATCCAGCAAATACAATGCCTTTTCACTTGCAGTAAGACAAACTTGGATGGACTCCATCCGTCCTCCCCGAGTGATTCAACATCACAGTACAACCACTTTCACCATTCTCATCTGTGAGTAACTACAATTCACACAGCTTTCTCATCTCCACCTGACACTGTAGTTCCCTCTGGAGCTCTGGCTGTGCACTTAGCCCACTGCTCATGGGCTAGTGCTAGAAGAAATTTCACAGCATCAACTGAGGGAGACCCATTTTCCCCCCTGTCCCCACTTACCTCCAGACCCAGATGCCTCATCTATATCTAACCCATCAGAAGTTACATGAGGCCTGAATTCACCAATGTCTTCATCATCTGGCAAGTCTCCAGAGGCAGGGTAGTCAAGCCATCGGGCATCCATGGTCTCGGTTTCTCTTACCTGTAAAGAAGGGTGGAGAAGCATTAAGTATCAGGCAAGTCCTCAGAAGCATTTCATAGTGTTAGGAGTTCAGAGATTGTGCTGAGCACATCACTTCCATCAGAAGAACATTAAATTCTCTCTACCAAAAGCATTATCTTCATCAGCCAGGAAACAGCTGAATTCCCCTAGAATTTCTCAGAACAGAAGTGAGAGCCAGCCTGGGAGGGGAATTTCCTGAGGGCTACAGATTCAGGAGGTTCACTTGAACCCACAGGGTGAAAATAACACAACAGGATCTTGATCAGGACTTTGTAGCAAAAGCATTCAGAAAATCAGTACCTTCAGTCTGTGATAAGGGGAGATTTGGATTGACATGCTATTCCCAGAGAAAAAGCCTGGCACCTATAGATCAGTTTTTTGCATAGCACCAAAGCCTCACACTAAGGCAATTTGTTGTTTCCTGTATTGAGAACAAGCTTATTTTATCACTCAAGGGTTAAAAACTAGTATGTCAGTTCAGCTGAATTGCAGTGCAATATGGCATGATGTTCAAGAGCACTTGCTATCAATAATGACTTGCCTGAAGGAAGAGCTTCCCCTGCCTCACCTCTTAAAACACACATAAACAAGTTTGTAAAATTAAGGTCAGGCATCCTACAGCCTGATGACTGCACTTACAGACACATGTTAGCAAAATGGCAAGAGAGCCTCCCCGAGAATCAGCTGTTTGGTCACAGTGGCAATTCACACACCAGAGCTCATATGCACTTGGAACTTCAAGGAGTCAAAAGCCCAAACCTTCTGCCCTTACCAAGGTTTTGCCATTTCCCCAGAAGGATTTCTCCTCCCCCCCACAGCCCTGGGGCCAGCCCCACTGAGGGTACCACAGGTATGAGCAATTTGTTTGCTCAACACCAGCCCACAGATTCCAATAGCTCCGGATGCTTCCACAGCCATGAAGTCATTGCCACGGTGGGGGCCTTGACCCCCTCCCCTGCAGCTAGAAGCACAATGCAGATGGATGGGTCCCTTAGCCAGAGGCTAAACTGACAATATTTTTTCATGCTGTCCCCACAGAAAGACTGGGAAGTCTTTCTGAAGGTTTATCCCCCTGGGGGGAGCATTTTTAAAGCATCTTTTACTCCACAGTCCTGTACATCCAAGGGCTCTTAATGCAGAGGTTTACCACGAGTTACATCCTCACAGGGGATGAAGATCAGAGTCTTGTAGGGACAGGAAGAGCTGGGTGGCATCACCTGAGCCCCAGCACTTGCTGCTTCATCAGGGCAGCAGCAAGAGCCTGAGCAGCTGGGATCAGCCTCCCTGCTCACCCAGGTGTGGCCCATCCTGCAGCCCAGCAGTGACACCAACTGATGAATTACATCCACTATTGATCTCACAAGTAAAGGCCAACCATCAGCCACAAGCCATGTGTCAGCTTCCTCTGCCCACAGCCACAGCCCTGCTTCCAGCCCAGGCTTCCCGGCCCATTAGCATACTGGTTTTGCCACAAACAAGGCCTTGTGGTCAGGACAAGATGTTTCTTGTTTTGCATAAGGAGCAGTGGCTACCAGTTGCACTTTTCATTAGCTTATTGAAGCATCTTTGGTTACCCCAGCAACTTTGCTGGAGGATAACCAAATGAACAGCCTAGCATGAAGCGCTGAGGCCAGCTCTCTTCCAAGACACCCCCCCCCCCCCCATCTCTGCTCTGCCCAAACCTGGCACTAGGTGAGGGGAAGGGGGCTGGGGAGGAAGGCCGGCTGGGAAGAAATCCTGGAACCAGGCATTCCTAACGATAGGGATCACTCCCTCCAAGGCAAATTCATTTCAAGATACATGAAACCCAGCCAAAGCCAGACCAGCAGTGGAAACTGCTGCCAGCATTGCAGTAGCTGTTCCCAGGACAGCTTCTGGCCATTTCATCAAGGGGCAGGAAGAGCCCAATTCCCGTCTGCCTGAGCTGGGGCACTCGGACCAGGGGGCACGTTTGCTGCAGATCCGTGTAACCCGCCTGCTGCACCAGGGCAGATCCACTTTGGCAAGAGCCCTGTGCTGAGCCACACCCCTGTGCCAGCTCATGCCGTACTTCATTATGAATCATGGCCAGCTAATGTCCTAATGAGGGCAGCTCAAGAAAACCCGCATTTAAGCCACCGAGTGGCTGGACAGCAGGTCAGCCTTATCAGATCAGCCGTGAGCAAAGCAGTGGCAGCCAGCCACGGTGATTAGTACATACAGTGGAACACACCAGGTTAGGCTATCAGAAAACCCTATTTAAATCAGGACAGACAGTGTTTACACGCCAGAGGACATAACAAGGAAATTACTGACTCATAAGCGTAAATAAGATTATATGGGAGCGTTCCCCGAACTCACTCTTCATCATCCTCTTGTGCAAGGACAGGGAAGTTCCTGGAAGCCACGAGAGTTTCTCAAAACTCTGGGAAACTTCGGTGGGCAATGAGACTCATTTTACAGATTCATCTGCCAGGGAAGTTGCAGGGCTGCTGGGCACCCCTGTACTTACCCTCCAGGTTCAGGACATGCTCTCCTAGGGAGCAGGCTCCTACTGGGAGCTGGGGCATGGGCAGCCCAGGAAGAGTTAACACTGGAGTGCTCACAGGGCAGGTCTGGAGCAGGCACATTCCTCACATGCACACCTGTGAGAGGGCACACAGGCACTTTCACAGACTTAAAAGCAAGGGCTTAGGGCTTCCCAAGTGCCACATGAAGAGCTCCCTGGAGTATTACTTAAAGAGTGAATCCCTTTCCAAGGGGATTCAGTCCTCCCTGCAGCTTCAGTGCCAGGTGAAGAAGCACCACAGAAGGTGCCTGTGCTTCCTCTCAGCTGGCAGGCTGCAGCCAAGAGGAAAAAGCCAGGATAGTGCCGCAGGACAAGTCAGCCCTTGCCAAGTTGTCTCTGGCCACATTAAGCCTAACACCTTCTGCAACTGCCAACTGGAGGAGGGCCCCGGCACTGCCCGGAGTCTGCTTTCCACCACCTGTTATCCCAGAACTGGAGCCAGGCCAGGGACTTGCTGGGAAGAGTCGGACTGGGTGGCTGCACAGCCCCACCTCACCTCGGCAGCTGAAGGCAAGCCCTACTATTAATATGCTCCTCTCTAGGAGAGGTCTGTACAGAAATCAACCTTTCCTGCGGGAGTCTAGTTCCAGGGTTTCCTCCTCATGTTAAGCAGCTTTATCCCCAGTAAGCACCAAGGGAGATTAACCAACACATGGGGAGCAGAAGCTTTTCCTGCCTGCCAGTGGCAAAAACATGAGTTTATTCCCTGCCAGACAGCCAGCACGTCAGGCACGTGAACTATGAGCGTCATTCCTGGAAAAGCTGGGCACAGAGGTCTCATGTTTGAGCCCGAGACAGGCTGCACTGCTGGATGAAGCCAGACACGGCTTGATCAGCTCTGACACAGGAATCGCAGCCCTACTGTGCTCCGTCCCTAGCCCACCCCACTCCATTTTGTGCTCCTGGGCCTTCACTTACAGCCCAGCATACCATGAGCCTCCTCTCAAAGTAAGAGCACCTATTTCTTGAGGCACCAAGCAAAGTTTCTGTCCAATGTGTGAATTTCCCCAGCCACTAGCTAGTTCTGGGAAATAACAAACCCAGGCAGCTCACTTGCCCCAGCCCACACGTCCTCACCACAGTCTTTGCAAACCCTTTAAAAAAAAAAAAAAAAACAAACTCAAATGATGTTTTGGGGCAGAGACAAAGTTTTCCAGACATGGAACTAGCTTTTACAGCTGGCCTTTGTCTCTGATCAAACACACAAGGGTTCATTAAAAGCTTCTCTGAAGGGTCACAGCCAGCAAGCTGCAAAGGGAGCCAAACCTGCAGAGACTCAGGCATCCAAAGCACTGGGAGCTCTTTATCAAGTTTATAACTTTGGCGTGGAGACCCAGCACTTGCTCCTGCATCTCCCTCCCCAGCACTGTGTACACAAGTCTAGGAGTAAACAGGAGCAAGGTGAAAGTCAATCTTTCCTAGACAAAAGCACATGGAGCTGGGCCAGCCTGGGAGGCAGCAGCAGAGGGGGCAGAGGTGTAGAGCTGTTAACTCTTTTTAGCCTGCACAGACATAAATTTAAGGAGCTCCCAGGGATTTTCTCAGGTGCTCTGTACTGGGGGACAGTTCTACACATGACCTCGTTTCACTTCAAGCAGCATGACAAAAATACCATTCCCATACCTGTGCTGTCACGGACAGGTGTCATCTCACACCACCACAATGCACATCTAGATCAGATTAACAAGAAAGGGCTCCTGGCCTCAGAGCCTGGTTATTAAGAGATTCTTCTCACAAAGCCTCCACCCCGGCTCTCATGCTGTCCTGCATTATAAACCAAAGAGAACCAGATCCACCGGGGCATTTCCACTGCAAGGATGCAAAGGTCTGTAAACCACCAAGCCCAAGAGAGGGGATTTACATACAGTTCACTTCCACCAAGCTTTTGCACGAACACACAAACCAGAAAGGTTTTAAAGCTCATGCAAAGCACAAAAAGGAGCAGGGGTTAGGAGCTGAGCTCACCTCCTCAGAGCGTGCCAGCCCCGAAAAAGGAGGAAAGTAGAAGAGCCAGGCAGCGCTGGAAACGGGGCAGCTTAGATTGGTACCAGTCAGCCAAATCGATCTGACCTCCAAGGGAGGGAGGAGTGCAGCAAGGCAATAGGCAGAGACAGCTCTATCATCCCATCTTAATAAGCATTAAAAGAAAGTTATTAGAAGCACCATGAGCTTCTGGCAGAGGCAGGTCCTGACAGACTAGTAAGGGAAGGGTCTGTATTTCCCCCTCAAAGCACCCTTTAGTCTCTCCCATTCCTTCATGCTCTAGTGTAAGGGGGGGAAGTCACTTTTGTCCCAAGAGAAAAGCAAATACCAATATTTCAATCTGCATCACACCTAACTCCTTCAACATATGAGCTGCAGTAAAAAATAATTAAAAAAAAAAAAATCACTTGTGCCAACTCCTTGTGCCCATGCTTGGAGTGTACCATCTTACCTCTCGCTCCTGGTCAGTCTGTCCCACAGAATTTGCAGCACACGTGGCCTGCACTGGCCTCTGTGCCAGGAGACAGAAGTTAAGCAGCTCCTATCCAGGCACATGTGTGCATGAGAGGCTCACCCCAAGGCTTCCAGACATGCTTAAACACTACTGTACCTTTGCTCAACACTTTTCAAGCAGTCCTAGAGCAGCAGCACAGGCACTGTAGCTTTGGACAAAGCCAGCCTTGCACATCTACTCTCTGGCAGCTGCTGTGCAAGTGCACTCCCATCACAGTGAGCCGTAAAGGTAAATCCCTAACCTCTGAGGACTAAGTGGGAAATCAGAGACAGAACTACAGGCCAGGGCTTACAAGCAACTCCTGGCTAGCAACAGGGGATAGCACTGCATCTCCAGTACCCCAGAGCAGTAACTGCATGCTAGCTCTTTATGCCTCTTATCAAAAAGGGAAGAAAATATATTTATTCTTTGAATTGTGCTCAGTAAAACAGCCAAGGAGCAGGGTCTTGCTTAATAAGCTAGAGCAAGAGCAACATGTAGGCTGATGAATTGCTGGGCTGGTAAAAGCATCACTTATTCAAGGTGACTTGAGAAGCATCCCCTGGCCAACCAGGTATCTGTCTCCCTGCAGCCACATAGCCAGTCCTGGGTGCTCACACTCAGCAGCCCACGTCCTGCGTGGGGGGCAAGCACAGGAATGCACGTCCAGCACTAACAGCCTCAGCGTGGGTCACTCCCCCACTTGCCCCCACTCCCCGTGTGACTCTTTAAGCTGTGTCACCACAAGCAGCTCTCCTGGGGGCTCATGCGGCAGCGGAGGCGTCATCCCCGTGACAATGACACCGTAATCCCGGGCTCTGCAGAGCGACCTGCTGTCACTGTGCCTCCCCTGCAGCAGGGATGAATCCTCCCGGGCTCTGCTTGCTCGGAATAGGCTTCCCTGCACTTACAAAGCCAAACCTCAGTTACCTTTTAACTCGCACACGTTTGCTTACACACAGCCTGCTCTCTCCAGACCACACCATTCACACGTGCCTTTCAGGCCATGCCTTAGGAGCAAGGAGGAGGAGGACAGAGAGATTACAAAGGAATGAATTCTTGTTTAACTGCTCCTGCCTGATTATCAACCAAGAGAAAAGCCATAAAGATTGAGTCCTCTGCCAGGCAGGCACATGCTGGGATCTGTTCACTGCAACAGTGGCAAAATAGCTGCTCCAAATACTCAGTGCCCAGCTCCAGAGCCCGATGGAAGGAGAGGACTGCTTCCCCCTCCAGCTAGAGGAGATAAAGCTCAGCAGGCCGTTGCAGATGGCTGTGTGTCAATCACTTGCCCTGAAGCAAATAAAGATAAGGTTCAGAGGAAAACTGCAGGAGGGGAAAGCAGGAGCTCTCATGTGACTCAGGAGGAAAACAACTGTGGTAGAGACATTTCACACCCCTGAGAGGCTCTCCCGGACACGGAGAGCGATACACACCTTGTTCATAAAAATGTTATCTTTTTTATGGTATTTATAAACCTGATCCTAGTCATTTCATACACTTCACTGCCCAGGGCTCAGTTCAGAAGTTGAAGTCTATTCAAGGTTAAAAAAAGGAATTCAGTTTTTCCAGCTCACGCTGATTTGCCCTACTCTGTACCAGAAGGCTCCTACTGCATCATCATCTGTGGAAGGAAAAAAAGGCTATAAAGGCCCCAGCAAAGCAGCTTTTCTATCAAGGACAATTTCTCATGCTGATACTTCAGGCTTGGGATATTTCATATATCATATTTCCCCCCACACGCCAGGGAGAGGCCTGCCCTCACTGTCCTTTCCTAGAATACAGCTACACCCCAATACTTCCCTGGACATGCACACAAACAGAATTTCCACTTGGCAAGAAACACGTGACATGCATTTTCAGGACCTTTATGCTCCCTCATGCCTGAGTGTTAGCAAAATTAAGCCAGGCAGACACCCAACTTCAAAGGGTGCCTTTCCTAGCTGGCTCACCATGCAGCTAATCTCAGCTTGTTTGTACAGTCAAGATTCCCAATGCTGCGCCCTACAAATGCTTCCCTTCCCACAATCCAATTTAATCTAATCAGAAGTAGCAGCCCAAAGATTTAGGTTTAGCCCAGGTGGTTAAGCTCCACCGGCACAGTTCTGCTATTTAAAGTTTTGCTCTGCTGGCAAAGCTAACAGCAAAAAATCATAGAAGAGGAAGTTATCAGCACAAAAGCACTTGAGAGAGCATAGCCGTACCACTCTGCTATCAGGCTATACCCATGTAAGTATTTATACAAACAAACATTTCAACAGCACGGATTCTCCTACTTAGCTACAGCAGCAGAGGCTGGGTTTTCAGTGTGGGGGGGTTGTTTTGTTTTGTTTTAAACAGAGACATTCCTGACTTGTGCAGAGGTTGCCTTGCCTTGGGCCCAGAAAGCAGCAGACACGGCATGTGCTGCTGGGGATAACACAGCTGTACTTCAGGAACCTGTCACTCCCAGGACTTTTTCCCCACCTGGAGAGCTCTGGACTCCCAGCCAGGCTTCCTCCCCTCTCCAAGCACGGGCTGAGCCACTGGCAGCAGTTTCCCAGCTCTCCCTGATCACGTCTCTACACCCACACTGTCACAGCCAGGAGCGGAGGGACCCAGCTATTGTTTTGGTCACTCCTCCCTTGGCTCTGCAAAGCCTGCACTCAGCTGGACTAGCAAGTCCTTTAGTAACCAACATGCAGGACCAGCTCCTCGTACGCAGCCTCGGGAAATTTAGAATTAGCGCCAAGAACAGCCCGCATATAAACAGTCTCCTGAAAGATCCTGGCTCCAGAGTCTGCTCCACTGCACGCTGTGGATTTGCAATAAATATTTATCTTGCCAGGGAACAGAGTCTTCCAAGTAAAAGCTCCTGACATCGGTAAAGACTGTATTTCCATCTGGGGGAAGAGTAGAAGTTTCTCTGTTTTTAAGAGGGGGGCACTAGCCCAACAAAACAAACTTCTGCCACCCTCCTAGCACCACACTGGCCAGGATCTGTCCCTCCACCCATGGGTCCCATTCCTCCCCAGGCCAGCGTGGCAGCACCCCATCACACCAGGCACCCTCCTCAGTAACACGGCAGCCGCGCTGCCCTCAGCCCCCTCGCCTTCTGCACCGAGATTTCTGGCTACTGTACCATGCAGGCCATTGCGGTGCAAGGACAAGGCAGGCACTTTCACAGTCATTAACGAACGTTAACATTTCTTTTTATTGCTATAGTCTGACTGCAATGGCAGCTAAAGGGCAGGAGGCAGGGTTAGCCTCACAGCAAGGTAAACGGGGCAAGGTCACACCGCTTTGTGTTCAAGTTTTACAGCAGACAGCATCACAGTTTTAGTTGAACTGTGGTGGAGATGCTTTTTCCCCTTCAGCAGCTGAGGCAGAACAACATCAGAAGAGAGAAATCCTTCCCATGGCAGGCTTTGCTTTCCCTGACAGAACACTATTTGTTTAAGCAAGAAGAAACCTTGTTTTTGCTTGACAGAACACTAGCTGCTGGGGTAACGGTGCTACAGGTCTCCCAGTCTCCTTCCCACCCCAAGGAGTGTCTCTCTGAGATTTTAATTAACTACTTCAATTTTGAAGTTGTCCTAATAATTTGTCTAACAACATCATCTTGGAATTTTATAAGCAGTCTCAGCCTCAAAGGATTTAAGGATAAAACTGACAAGAGTGCATATTTCCAGCAAAAATAAAACTTTTACAAGTATATTTTTGAAGTCAGGCAGCCTTTAGAAATTGAGAGGGATGCAGCTATATCTTATGTGTTTTCCCCTCCTACACTGACATTTTCTCCAAATTCAAGATTAAGTATTTAACCCTGTCTTGTGAGACTTTCCACTCCTTTTGTTTACTTCAAACACTTTCAGTCATTTCAGACAGGAAAACAGCAGTATTTTCTCCCCACTATGCAACTAATTTTCAACTGTATCTGTCTGAAAATGCAGCAGCCGCAGAGCAAGCCAGTGGCTGCTCAAGACAAAGTCATTTTCTGATCTGCCTTTGACAACACCTATTCCACTAGTGGTAGCAGTCAGGTATCAGAGCCTGGTAGCTTTTTTGCCCACCACAGCCACAACCCGAAGCAGATGAGACAAGAGGCTGCAGCGAAGGTGCTCAGTGCCGAGGCCAGCACAGACCATCTACCACGCAACACTAGTTTTGTCACCCCTTCCCTAACTCCGTGAGATCCCCCCCGTGCTGCAGTGCCTCAGCAGTCCGAGTCATTGCTTTGTGTAAGGGCTGGGGCCGTTACTCAGAGGGTGACAGCAGAGTCTGCAGGATCTGCAGGGCCAGGCAAGTGCCAGAAACCTTGAGTCAGGGTGTGAGTACTGGCAGTCATGGCTGGTGGCCATACACAGCAGAGCTGGTCAGAGGCAGCAGCATTTACTGGACAACCATTCAGGCAAATGCTTAAAGACAAAAAAAAAACAGAAGTCTGAACTAGTCTAGAAGTGCAGCCCTAACAGCTCATTAATGTAGGAGCTTTTGTAGGATCTTTTATAGCCCCTCTGAGGAGTAGCTTATTACAAGTTAAGCTCTGTAAGTAGGCTGCCCTGTCTATCTAGAGTCACCAAGCCCTGTCTCATCACAAGAGTCCCATTCTAGTGCAAATCATTGGAATCCTTAATCTAAAGCATTTGCATTCCACCACGTCTCAAACAAACAGCCACACATGCTCTTCAACAGCAGCCCGGAGGTCAGGCATGCGCAGGGTTTGTCCCCACCAGTTTTGTAGTGCTTCAACTGCATTATCTTCCAGTTTGAGGCTGCAAAAGCAGCACAGCCCTGCTGTTGTTACAGAGCATAAAGAAACAAGCTGTACTGAGTGGAGAGGAAGAATGCAGCTGCAAGGATCTATGAGCAGGCTGAAGAGGGTAAATGTTAACTCAAGAGCAAGGAAGTGTTTTGAAGGATGGACACTCGGTTTTGTCTAGACGAAATGATAGCTGGGGAGTTCTGAGGGATCAGTGAGCCACAGTAACTTAAGTAATCTTACAAGTCAACTTAAGCTATTTACATTGCAGACTGTAGAACCACAGTTATGTCTCCTTTATTGGTAAAGTTACTATCAGTGAATTACAAAAATCAATCTGTCCTACTTAATACACACAAAAGGCAACACAACCTAGTCTTAACTTATAGCCAAGTGGATCCAAGCAGCCAGCACCTTTTAAACAGAGCCTTTACCAGCACCAGGAGTCGGATGGAAGGAAAAGTGGCTGCAGGAGCTGTGCTGAAGTTTGCACGCCAAGCAGCCGAAGTCCCTCCTCTCCATCTTCACTCACTCAAGTTAGCTGCTTCCAGCTTGTGGTGGAAGTGGGACACAGGTGTATCAAGAAGGCAGTAACACACCACGGGAAAACCACTGCAAAGTCACATTAGGCTCCACTTCAGGCATTTTAGAGCAGCAAATGGCCTCCCCACCCCAATCATTCAAACAGCTCAAGGCAATAGTAAATCTATTAACAGATGCTTGGAGGGGAGGACTAAGAAAAAACATTTTCGCTGGTGTTGGACTGGATACAGGCATTTGCAGGATCTCAGAGCTCTAAGGCTTTAGGAGACAACAACACAAGGGGCAAGAAAGAGAGCAATTGTGCTGGCTAACAGCCTGAGCTTCCTAGAGTGAATGAGACTGGTGTCATGAGTCTGAAGAGTACCAAGTTCAGCCCCAATTTGCCTCTTGCATAAGCTGTTTGGAAAACTGAACCACAAGGAAGTGCTCTCCAGCATGGGAGCTGGCAGGCACTTAGGACAGATGAGAACTGGGCAGCAGCTCTGTTTCCCTGACTGAGCCCCAAGCGCTGCGGGGGTGACTGCACCCACCCGTGTGGGTACCTTCACATCTACTATGGACAAGGTGCTGGGCTTCAGAGGGACTGTGCACGCCTGAGCTCCCACCCCAGGGGTTGTGCATGCAGTTCAACAATGTACAAGGTGCTAGAGAGGCTATTTCTTTCTACACGTTACAGGCATTTCATCCCAACAGCCAGCTCTGGGTTTAGATACCAGAGGTCAAGGGCTCCTTCCCTTCAGGACCAGGGGACATTGCCTTAGACACTAATTTTGCTGCTCTGTTTCAGGGAGGCTGAAGCAAAGCAAGGATTTGCTCTACGTGTTCAGCTGCCCCATGAGTTTGCCAAGTCAGAAGGTAAAGTAAAACGTGCAGATAGCAATGTCTTGATTTGATTGGGAGGGACAGATGAGAAACTGGGCAAAGAGCAGAAAGAACAGGCCTCGGGGATCAATGGCAGCAGGACAAGCCAAACCGGTTTTAACATTAATAATGCTGCACTACTTTCCAAACACAGCTATCATCAACAAGACACCAGCTTTGCCAATCAGGAGGCCTCCAAGCATGATTGCTTTAAACCAGCAAACAGAGCCTACAAACAGCACGAAGCCTCCTCCTCTCCCTGAGCCAGCAGCTTCTGGGTTGGATTTCTGCTTGTCCACACTGCTAGGGACACACAAAAAAAGATGCGGTGCTGCACAGAGACTTTTTCTGCCTACCTCAAGGCAGGAAAGTAGGACAGGGGCAACAAACTTGAGGTCCATTAGCACCACTAAGGACCTGCTGAGCTCAGGGCTCTGAGCCCTCTTGCAGCTCAAATAGAGGAGCAGCCCAAACAGCACCTCTGCTGCGAAAGAACACCCCTTGCTTCCCCACTGTGCTGCCAGGGGCACTTTTAGATGCTAAAAGCGCAGGGAGAACTTAACAATGCCACTCCGCCCAAGCAAGGCAGACCTCAAATCCTTTATCAACTCCACTGATCCCATGTCTTGGCTGCACTGGTGGCTTTCTGCCCGTCTCCAGCTGCAGGCCCCTAAAGCATCTTCTGCAGGAACCCCATCCCTGCACAGCACAAGCAGAGAGGAGCACCCTGCCCACAGAGACTTTGCTTTCTGGAGCACCCAACTAGCAAGGGCCGGGGACCACCAGGAGACATCAGGCTTCAGCTCCAACCTCCCCCCACCCCATGGGAACCAGGCGATGCTCTCACACAAAGCTGCTGTAACACAACCCACCCACAGCCCGAGCACCAACGTCACACTTCGGCACTGCAGTAAAATTCCCCACCCTCTTACACATCCAAGATTGCTTCACACAGAGAAATCCCATCTACACCAGAAAGCCATGCAAGGGGAAAGGAGCCAAGGCATTTTTGTTTGTACAGGCTTGGGGAAATATTCAAGTACCAAATCACTCTCAAAAGCCATGATCTTACATAAGCACAAGAAATACAATCCCCGTCTTGTTAAGAAACAGCTACCTGTCTTCACCCTGCCCGCACAGAAAAACCAAGCACCACATGCTGTGCAGCCCTGCACGTTTTGGCAGTGCTATTACAAAAAAAAAATAATATAGGAAGAACGCCAACAGAACTTTCCCAAACAGTGTGTCATCCTCGTCTCCTCCCCAGCATCCTGTAACCCAAACAATTTGTTTGGATAAGGCTTTATAGTAGGCCAGCATTACTTCTCAAGCATACACTCCATCTTAGGTAGCTTAAGAGATACAAATACTCCATACAAATTCTATATAAGGATTTACAGAATATATCTGTGCAAAATTTGTTGCCTTTGCAGAAATCCGATGCTTGCAGACCACTCAGTTCCCCAGGGACACCAAGCTGCATTTCATACCAAACATGGTCAATGCAACTTCCAGATGATGTCTGCCCCAAAGGTTTGCCCCTACTAGTTTGGGCCAGCTCTCAAACGAGCTATTCAGGTGCTTAACAGCAGGGATAAAGACACCAGATTAAAGTGGATTTGGGCTGATTTGGTTTTAGCAGAGAGTAGCTGCCAATTACTACAGATGCTCTCCGTGGGAGTTTCCTACTCTACAACCAGCAACCCCCCAACTCCATGCTCCTATTAGAGAGCAACAGAGCAGCACAACCTTATCAGTTCCGATCTGCCCACCTGCCTTCAATCTAGAACGAAGCAGTGTGGATGATTAAACCTAGTTTTGAGAACCCCTGATCCCCTGCAGTTATCTTAATCTCAGCAGTTTTCAGACTAGCAGAGGAATCTGCCCTGACTGCACTATTAGCAAAAGGGACATACACACAAAAACAAACAACAGGGAAGGCAGAACCCTGAAATCTGCTTCACACTGAAGATCCCACATGCATCTCGCTTGAAACATCCAAACTCTTTATATATTTAAGAGACTCTTTAACCTTTCGTGGTAACGCAACGGTTTTCATTCCCCTGTGGGAGCAAGGAAGGTTTGATACACATAGAAAAACACAGGTACTGGCACAATCAAACTCAGGTAAGACTGGAAAGCTTACCCAGCTGCTGTAATGCACTGCACCTATCTAACCCATCACACAGTCACAATAAAAGAGGGATTAAATGACTGAAATCCATGACCAGCAGTTGGAGATCAAAGCTGTAACGGAGAGCAGTTCGTTTCCATCGTGTACCCTTGTACCCTGTACTGCTCTCATTTCCCTTGCCCTGATTCCAGAAGAGTAAGACAAGGCTCACCAGAGCACGGGGTGGGGGGGGAAAAGAGAACGGGAGAGGTGAGGAGCGTTACAGCCGCCCGACAGCTCCGGACAGGGCAAGAGCTCTGCTCGGGCACGACTGGGCCGGGACCGCGCTGCTTTGGCACCAACCGGAGGAAGCAGCGTGCAAGCCTGGAAGGCGGCAGGGGAACCCAAGGAAGGAGCGGGAACTGCCCTATTGCCATTAACCCGTTTTGTACCCCCCGCCCCCCCCCCGCCTTCCCCGGAGGAGAGCAAAGGGGTGGGGGCAGGTGGCCGGGCGAGCGGCCGAGACCCGCGGCCCGGCGAGGAGCAGCCGGGGCACCCCCCACCCCCCGGAGCACCGGGCCGGGGGGGACGGACGACACGGAGCACCCTCTCCCGGGTCCCGGCGGGACTCACCGACTCGGCGGCGGCGGTTTGCAGGAGGAGGAGGCCGAGCAGCAGAGCGGCGCGGAGCACCGGCGGGGCGCGGGGCTGCGGCATGGCTGCGCGGGGCTGCACGCGCCGACCTGCGGACCGGGCTCTGGCCGCCTCCCGCCGCCGCCGCCGCACTTATAGGGACGGCGCGGCCCCCGGGGGGGGCGGAGCGCGGCCGCCGCCGCCCGCCCCCTCCCCGGGAATGCCCGCGGCCCCCGCCCCGCCACGGGCACCCCCGGGGCCGCTGCCCGGCCGGTTTCCGAAGCGGTTCGGCCCTGCTGCGAAACGCGGGAGGGGGGGGCCCTGCGGGGCTCGGGGCCGGCTCTGCTGGGCGTGTGGGTCGTGGCGTGTGTGTCCCCCCACCCCCGTACAGCCGGCGTGGCCGCAGTCACCAACTTATGGGAAGAGGGGGAAAGGGGGGAAAAGGGGGAAAGAGGGGGAAGGGGGAGCGGAAGAAAAAGAGAGAAAAAGTGAGGGGAAGGTGGAAGGGGGGGTAAAGGGGGAAAGGGGGGAAGAAGGGGAAGGGGGGGGAGAAGGAAGAAAGGGAAAGGGGGTGAGAAGGGAAAAGGGAAAGGGGGGGGAGAAGGGGAAAAGGGAAAGGGGGGCAAAAAGGGAAAAGGGAAAGGGGGGCAAAAAGGGAAAAGGGAAAGGCGGGGAGAAGGGAAAAGGGAAAGGGGAGCGAGAAGGGAAAAGGGAAAGGGGGGGGAAGGGGAAAAGGGAAAGGGAGGGAGAAGGGAAAAGGGAAAGTGGGGGGAGAAGGCATACAGCATCTGCTTTTGCAGCATTTCACAAGTGACAGTCTCACATTTACAGAAAACCAAGAAGGACTTTCTGTGACTCGCAGCGTGTCATCACTGTGGTTATCAGACAGGGTGTTGCATCACACGCTTCTTGTTGGAGATGGAAAATGAAACCGCTCCATCTGTTTTCTCTGTAAGTGGCAAGTGCAAAAAACCCACACAGATAAAAAAGGGGAAAACCCCAACAGCACAGTTTAACTATTTCAGTTTTTATTCCCTCATTCACAACATTGCCTGACCATGAGAATTCCATTTCAGCCCCTTAACAACCCGAGGTGCACCTGAACTACCATACTGGTACACCCTCTGCATCAGTTCCTCGTTCATGCTGCAGTCACATCCGTTTGCACTTCGGCTTTAGTTTGTAGAGAGCAAAATATTTTCTTAACAGGGAAGCAATGCACAGACTACAAAGCGTGTGTGCCATGATCCCCTCTGCCAGGTACAGATGCAAACTCTGCAGGATCAGAACCATCTCATCCCGCTCCAGCACTACAAAGCTACCCCGAGAGAACTTGTAGCCTTCCCCCATCCCATCTTTAGCATGCTAACGCTCAAAACAAAAAGATCCCTAAGGTAAAGCAGCCTTCCTAACTGCCCATTCCTTTGGGAATAAATAGGTACAGAGGGTGTGAGCTGAGGTCAAGAGGTCTCCTCAGTGTTTGTTAGAACCATGCCTGCACACATGACTGCTGGCAGGAGAATCTCCTGGCAACACCATGCTGAACTGGCTGTGGAGCTGGTTGGCATCATATGAAGTGACAAGGAGTGATGCTCAGGGTCTAAAAAAAAATAATATCTGAAGGCAGCATACATCCAGGTAAGGGTAGGAACCAGGCTGGAGGAGGCTGTGGTGGAGTTTCCTGTAGCACGCGACCCTCTGTGCTCAGGACAGTTGACGTATCACTAACCCTCTAGTTTACCTCAGCATCCAAAGCCACCAAGGACGCAAGGGAGGGATCTGTGCTGTGGGATGGGTTACTACCCTTCCTCATTACCCTCACTTCATCACACAGAGGAGCTGATGAAAGTCACTCCTGGTGTGGCCGAGGAGCCCAGCTCCAGTGAGTCTCCAGCTCTGGACACCCAGCAGAGGCGGGCAGCAGAAGATGGAGAGGAACAAGAGTGCATGGGCTGGGTCAAATGTGCAAAAACTCATCCATATCATGACAACATCTGCCAGCCAGGAGACAGCCTCAGCGGCACAATGTGTCCAGAAGCACTGCAGTCCTCCCTGACCATCTAAACGGCACCTGCATTTGTGTGTGTGTAGCCATGACCCCTCTACACCTCCTTCCAGGTAAAGCAGCCACCACAAAGACACTTTCAAAGCCAGCTGCCTGTAATGTGGCTACAAACACTGATAACTTGTCTGTTAACTTCCTCTTGAAACAAGCACAATACACCATACTCCTCCTGGTTGTCATACCCTTCAAAACATCCCCCCCTCCACCAAAAAGTCACCATTTGCCATCCTCGGGAAGTTCTGCTTTGACAGAACAGAGAGGAGCAGGTCTGCCTACCTGGCCCTGGGACCACACACACTGTCCATCAAAGTCACACCTGGACGCACAATCCTTCAAGCAAACTGATAAAACCCTTGGGCTTCTAGAAACAGAAGAGAAAATTAAACTCGACCCTAATGTATTTTTCAACCTTGAGAACAAATTTATGTAACTTGACCAATGATATTTTCAGAGTGCATTGTGTAGATCTGCCTCCCTCACACATACAAGCTTTCTGTGACTGTATCTCAAGAGAATTCATATAAGAGGAAATGCAGCCACAAAAATCGTAATATGGTTCTGTAAACCCATGACGTAAAATATCCTGCTTCATTTTGCTCTTCAAAGGTCCCCCCTCAAAATGTTGACATTCTCCTCTCTCTGGAATAATGAACAAAAAACGTGGGTATGTGACCCTCACCGAGAACAACAGGATAAATGGGCCCAGAGAGGAAAAAAAGCACAACTGAAATGTACTTTCCTGAAACCTCACTACAAGTGAGAGAAGCAGGAGAAAAATAAAACGCATGTTGAGCCACACATTTGTTCTGGGCGATGAATTCTCACATTCAACGTGCGTCGGTTCCCTTCTCCATATAAAAATTACAGTTGGCAAAGAAATAATATAGGCTGGCCACCATTGTTCCTAACTCAGTGTTCAAGAGTGAACTGTTACTTAACTCTTGCATTGAAAATAAAAATAAACACCTGCCAGTTCCCAATACACAACACAAACATGCTGGCAGTAGAATGGAGCGTCCAAATACAATGCATTTGGAGGCTGGGGGGAATCACATTTTTATATGACACATCAATAAATGTCTAGATAATCTTGAGAACGCCACACACAGAGCCCTTTAGACAATTCTAGATGATAAATGCTACTTCATTGGCCAGGAAAAGAGATTATTTAGCCAACCTCAGCACAGTTCCTACAGGCAGGTTTGAAAACGAGTTTGGAGCAGCATTCTCAAGCACAAAAAAAAAGCCTTAAGTAGAGTTTTACAAAAATCTCAACTGCCAAAGTCCATTCAGTACACTGAGCTCTTTGGAAAAAACACACCTGCACATTGCGTAGAAGAAAAAGAGCGACAGAAAACTCTCATCCCACATTTTGAGCTACTTAATGCTGAGTTATTCTGGAAATGTATAATCTTAGCATTACTGTCTCTTTAGCAAAGGTCACCTTAGCATAAATCCTACCTGTCTGGCAAGAGGGAAACAAACCCCAGCAAAGGTCAGCTCAGATAGCACTACCCTTTGTACACCAGCTGGTAAAATATGGATCACCTAAATAAACAGCTTAATGTTTTAGGCAATGATTCCCGAGGAGGAAAAACAATTCCATCCTATGTAGCTATTTCTTATGGAAAGAATCCCTGGCTACATAGGGCATTCTTTTTCCGCACTCTTGATAAAGGAATGACCACGATAGTTGCATGTGAGCTGGGCACATTCTCAGGGTGTCTGCTATGTCCTGGGCATATCGCCACATCTTCTTCCACCTGCTGTTCTTCATGACATGGCAGGTGTCATGAACAAAACAGTCAGTGGTTAAAAAAGGACATTCTAACCAGAAGCCAGGCGAGCAGCACCTACTATGGCACCCTAGAAAGCATGATCTCTGTTGTTTCGACATCCTTTTCCCCTTTAACACATCTTTCCTTCACAGCCATCTCTGACTTTTGTTTGAACTAAAGAGGAAGAAAAGGCAAAATGAGAATGCCACTTAATTCCCCAATAATGTTTGCTTTCCAGGTCTACTTGAAACCCTTCACACAGAGCAGGTGTGTAGGGTGAGGCTCCCCACGGGGAGAACACCCTCTCTACCAGAAGGACACAGTCCCCTAAGCTGGAGCAGCCTGGAGAGGAGGGAGAGCCGAATTTAGGAGTGCAGACAAACAGACGTGGCCATCGTGAAGTCAGCCAGGAAATTAATTCATGAACTGGACTGCAGCTGACCCGCAGCACAAATGTCTTTGTGCCACAGCACTTCACTGCGTCCGTACTGGTACGCTGTCCGCTCGAGGCGGGAGGAAGCCTCAGCTCACACGTCTGACACGCTGCTGCCATGCCGATGCCTTCAATTATGAGGCAGCAACCAAGTAGGGAGGCGTCTCAAATTCCGAAGGAATTCAAGTCGGCACCTCCCAAAACACCAGCTCGTATCTTGTGATCCCTGGGACTATTGGATAAATCAGAAATATTGTTGCTGATGACTTTGGCAGTGGAAAGATACCCAGAAATTATACCAATGGTCCTACCTTACACTAGCTTGGAGTTTTAGTCAGCTATGACTAAATGACCACAATTTTTGCTGGCAAAGGAAAATCAGTCCTATAAAGCTTGAAAAGGAAAGAGGGAAGTGAAAATAAAATCTAAGCTGTGGCTTGCATGTCTCCGAGAGCTAAGCTCAGCAGATCTCAGGAACGGAAACCAATTTCTACGAAGAGTTAAGAAAGGAAGTGTTGAGTCTTGCAATTTATGCTCAGCAATGTGATGGCAGCAGGCAGCCCTGATAGTGCTGGGACTTTCCCATATTCATTTCTGCACTAAGGCTGGTAAGCTTCTGCAATGATAAATTCTGTGAAGGCCCAAGTCAGAACTCAGCAGCGGGTGGCCCACAATCCTTTCTAGGGGCAGCAGGCCCAGGAAAAGGGAGGAAAATGTGTCAAACCTGCCTTGGCACAGTGACATCCACAGAACGAGGAAGGGAAAACACACAGCAGAGCTGCATAGGGAACTTCCCGTATGGGGACATGATAAAAACGTCATGAGAATGTCAGAGATCATTATCTGAGTTCCCATAGCCAGAAATATTCTACAACCATGGCTGACATGAGTCTACCACCTCCCATAAAAGCAGGGTTCCCCTTTTGTCCTCCTCCTCTCTCTTCCAGATGACAAGAGCTCTGTGGCAACTCCCCCATCCACCGGAGCAGCCGCAGGGGTGCCTCCTCTCCTTCTTCCAGCAGGGAACTTATCTCCAAAATGCTGCATTGTCCTATGCAGCCTTGGGGATTTTAGTATTCAGATAGCAACAATTCTCACATCTGAAGCCAAGCAAGCCGGACAGGTTATTGAGGCCACTAAAATGAGCTCCAGCAGCCAAGAGCAGATCACAGAGGAAGTACGGCTGAGCACGAGGGACTCTGGCACCTAGACATTTCATAAGGCATAACAAGAAATGACCATGTACCAGAAAAAACCTCCCAAAAGAAGACGAGCCCTACACACGGCCAGCCTTTTAACGGAAAGGTGCTGCCAGAGCACACCAGGGCTCAAAACATCTTGGTGCTCTATTGCCTAAAGCTAAAATGAGTGCAGCCGGCGAGCAGCTACCAACAGTCTCAGCGCCTACGGGAGTTGGCCTAGCGATGAAATAAAATATCCCAGGACAATCATTTCTTGCATGTTTGGTATCTGTGTCTTTCTAGCAAGGGCTGCTCAGCCAAGTTATCGAATCCACTGAAACCAAGCCTAGATCAGCAGTGCGCAGGAGAGGGGGAAAGCCCAAAGCACACCAGCAGGTGAAGGAGCCGGGTGCTGGCCCCCGGGCAGACAAAACGCAGTCCAAACCCGCTGCCGAAAAACTTCTCCCGTGTAATAAATCAAATACGTGCAGAGGCCTCCCGGGGCTTCCCTGCCGCAGGCCACCCTGCCTGTGCTCCGGGTGCTGAAGGGCGATCCCTCAGCCCTTGCCCACGGCCTAGGAGCTCAGGGCGAGGCCGGGCAGGCACTACCACCGGCCCTGCGCGGAGCCGGGCCCTGTCCACCGGCGGGGCCGGCTTCCCCGCACCGGCAGCGGGGCCGGGAAGCGCCCCCCCCCCCCCGCCTGCCATGTCGCTGCCGGCGGGTCAGCCCCGCGCGCTCCGCCCCGCTAGGGGGCGCTGCCGCGGCGGCGGCGGCCGCCACTTCCGGCGCGCTGCGGCGGGCGGGCGGGCGATGGCGGCGCAGTTCCGCAGCTACGTGTGGGACCCGGCGCTGATCGTGGCGCAGATGGTGCTGCTGCAGGCGGGCTACTACAGCTCGCTCGGGCTCTGGCTCGCCCTCCTCGGCACCCTGGGCAGGACCGGGCCCTCCCTCCACCAGGTCTTCAGCGACGAGGTGAGGGCGCGGGCCCGCCCGGGCCCTGGGAACCGCTGTGTGCACAGGCCCCTGAGGCGGCGGTGGGGGGGGCTCCCGTGGGGGAGACGGACCCCGCTCCCTGTGTTGGCATTCCCCAATATTAGAGGCAGCTCCCCCGCCCCTCGGTATAGCGACAGACCCACTGTCGGTGCCCTTGGTGTGGCGGCAGACCCTTCTCTTGGAATAGTACCCCCGGTATAGAGACAGCACCTCACTATATAGGTGGTACCCCCCATATAGAGACAGACACCCTGTATAGAAACCCCTGGTATAAAGACAACTCCCCCCCTCCCTCCGTGCAGGTAACCCCAGCATGGAAACACACACACACTCCACACCCTGTTTAGGTCGTACCCCTCAGTATGGAAACAGACCTGTCCCTCTTCTATAGGTACCCCCAGTCAGAGAGACAGACCTCTTGGAAGGACTGCCATAACTGCTCAGGCTCCTCTTATAGATTATAATCAGCACAGGGCCGTGCTGATGATTATGTGCTGTGGGCTGTGATTTGTGCCGTGGTTTCCTACTAATAGTCCCATGTAGATTTTAGGCTTCTCAACCCCACCGGGGAGGCTCTCCATGATGGCTTTCATCCTCAATGCGCTCACCTGGTAAGTCAGCAACTAGCTGGAGCACCTGTGTCTTGTTCTTTCTTAACATTAAACTTTAAGAGAATTCAGCGTGATGTACTGCCTCTCTTAAAACATCTCCCGAGAACCTTGTGCTTGGCTGAGTATGTCTGCTGAGGACAGTTGGCAGCTTGAGACTCCTGACTTTCTAGAGCCTGGATCAGTCATTTCACTGCCTCATTCTCCCAGCTGGGAATGAGATTTGCTTCTGTGAGAGATTTTACTGAAAGTTAGAATTAATGGATCTCAGCAAACACTGACCTATAAACAAGAATGTATTTTGCCCTTGCCACTGGGCAAAGATTACCAGGGGAGATATTTTAAAAATTCCTACCTGGCTCCCTGCAGTGAAAACTCATTTCCTTGTCATCATATAATTAAAAAGCTGTAAGCATGTAAGGGTTGCTGCAGCATCCGGGAGAGAGGTCAAAAACAACCTGTCCTGAAAACATTTAAAGTTTTAAAACTGCTAAATAATAAGCACTGACAACTGCTAATAGCTCTTGCTGTATCCCTTTTTCTATAGACATGGCACAGTTTATTAATCTCTGTCTTTGTTTCACAGTGCTCTGGGCTTGCTGTACTTCATCCGCCGAGGAAAGCAGTGCCTGGATTTCACAGTCACGGTTCACTTCTTCCACCTTCTGGGCTGCTGGATTTATAACTCGCACTTTCCCTCGACCCTGACGTGGTGGCTGGTGCACATCGTGTGTACCGCGCTGATGGCTGCCATTGGGGAGTACCTCTGCATGAGGATAGAACTCAGAGAAATCCCCCTCAATTCTGCCCCCAAATCCAACGTATAGACTCACTCTGGCAACAACATGCTACATTGTGTCATCGTTTCCAGCACAAGTGCATCTAATGCCTGAGAATCATCACTGAAGAAGCACAGCAGGTCTGTTCAGACTTTTTTTTTTTTTTTTGGACCTTGGTGACTGCATGAGTGTGAGTATCTCCTCTGGCATCATCTGACAACAGGGGAGGAGCAGATGCTTATTTTGTTAACACAAAACATTTAATATGACTGTATGGCGAGTGTGCTCTTAAACTCTTCACTCACGAGACTGTTAAAAGCCAGGTAGCAAAACTTGATGCCTGAGGAGCATCTGGAATTTAACAAATGTGAGAGTGCCCTGTATGGGTAATGCAACGGTCAGCTCTTCTTGCAGGAGCTGGCACAGTGAGCAGCGGGGCTGGGAGCTGCTGCTTCTAATCTGTAACTTGTTTGGGATTTGGTTGGAAGAGTCAAGGAACTGAATGGATGGGGACAAAGAAAATAGCTGTACTTATCTGAATCACCAGCTGAGACCCTAAGTAACTTATAATGTTAGATGGGTTTGTTTGCTGTTTCCATGTTTAATACATAGAGATGTCAGACAGCAGTTTGCTGAAGAACTCTTTTGTAATAATAAAAATGTTATGTTGCTGTGAGCGTGTTACGGTTCTCCTGGGAAACAGAGTGCTTCAAGAAATACCACAAGTGTCTGTATCATGGCAACAGAAAGATACAGCCAGAGAACACGTGGCTGTAAGACTCCTGCTGTCTAGGGCGCATAAAATTTCCTACAATAAATATTTCATACCTCTGCTCTGAAAAGAAGGCATTGGTGAGTGCTGTTTTAGGCAGTCAGCCAGCATAATCCTTGCTTCAGGAGGAGTGTCAGCAGCCCAGGGTCTCCACGTGTTCAACCCAAGGGTGGAGCTGTCCTGAAGCCTGCAAAGCCATCCTGGAGCCATGCTGCTCTTCCCACTTGTCTGGGTCTTCCTGTCGGGCTTCAGAAGTCTAGCAACAGGTCTGGTCTGGTCGAGGGGATGTTTAGTTAAGTGAGAGACTCCTGTTTGTTTCTCAAACTAACAGGATGTGCCTTTATTTAGAGGTGCTTCGAATAAACATCACCTGGGGGCAAGCAGGGACACCACCTTACTGCTAAGGCGCCAAAGCTGGGTGGTTCCTCCAGATGCCACAGCCCAAGCAAGCAGACCTGCATCCTGCCTGGCTTCTACTGAGGGATGGCAAGTTTTTGTGAGCCCAAATGAGGGCAAACCTAGTTCTAAAGACAGATTTTTCTCCTGTGCAGCATCTTGCTGTAGTAACTTTCCTTTGTATGTTAATATCTATGTTAATTTGCATAAATTATTTGCTAATTCAGCTTGTTGAAAAGTGATGGGATGATCTGAAATGCAATAGTTGATAAACTTTTTGAAGCTGCTCTTTTGACTTTTGTTACTGGGGAAGCTGTATTTCAATTCCTGCTCTCATATTCAGATACTATAAATTAAATCAGGATAACATCCTGATGTTTTAAATACTTGGCAGGTCTGCCACAGAGGAGGCTTGCTGGTTACATTTGTTTAGCCAGAACTTTTTATAACTCTGTTATTTTGCCAGGACCTCTTCCTGACCAGAAACCCCTTTAAGCAGTTTTAAACAGCAGCAGTCTTTCAGAGGGAAGAGTTTACACAAGTTTTTTTCTGGGCAGGAGCCAATGCTTGCTAGAGGGCCACCCAGAGGTCACTTCCAAGGGCTTCCCCTGCAACTCTGCTGTGCAGTCAGCAGGACAGTTCATTCCTTCTCAAAATCTGCTAGTTTCACATATAATAAGGATACTTGCCTTTCTTCCAGTCACCTTCAGCCTGGATATAAACTGGTCTTCCAGTAGGTGCCAGTAGCTCCTTCAGAAACGAGCAGTGAGTGTGCTGCAGTTAGGATCAGGGCACACAGCAGAAGGCGCACTCTGCCTTGGGGCTGACAAACACTGGCTTAGGGTCAGTTGTATTTTAAGACTTCCAGGGTTATTTTGTCCTCTCCAGCTTTTTGTTGCTGTTATTGAGAAAGAGCATCCAATCCCGCAAAGGGCAAGTTTGCAGGTTTAATTCAAGGCTTAACACCACACCAAAGTACAGTGTGAACTCCTGTGTTCTTCAGGGGTGGTCTTAAGACAAATGTGAGATAGAAGACTAATTACAGTGAATATGAGAAAGCGGAGGGAAAGCCACATTCATCCCATTTCTTAAAGGAGAATGGGCAGCTGGTGCCAGAGTTGCTGTGAGAACATATTAAAGAGGTGCTATCTTTGTTCCCCTGTAAGAACAGAGATTAAAACTTTGGATCGAGGAACACTTACCTCCTTACTTTCTGAATACTTGAGACATGCTGCAACTGCTTCAGCAGCCTCCCTTGTGTGTGTGTGTCTGTGTAATCTGGGTACAGCTTTGTATCTGGAGACAATCGGAGCAAGGCCATGAGAAAAATCATTGACAAATGTGGATTTAACACTCTGTGGGACATCCAAGAAGCTGCACTGCATCGGGATGAAGTGTGCTGTAGGATTAGAAGTTGTTTCTGAATGTCTGCTGACTTTGCCTTTGAGGACTGAATCTGTATATTAGTTTTTTTCTTTTTTTAAAGGAAATCTACAGGAAATCTATGGTAATTGTCCTAGTCATAGGGGAAGTTCTGCTAAAAATTAAATTGACTGAGGAGGGAACCTCTGAAACTCATCACTCCCATACTGTGAGACCTAATTTTCACTCACATGCTTTCAGTCAGATGTAGGAGCACCTTTGGCTTTAAAAAAAAAAAATCTGCTGCTCCACACCAGAATGATGGCAGATGGTCTTTGTTTCTTAATGAATCTTTGTTTTCTGTGTGCAGTAGAGTTGAGGTATTTTCTCCCAGGCAAGGTATGCCTCAACACCTGTTCTTCTTAGAGACAGTGGTAGTGTCAGCTGGCCATTTGCATCCATGGTTTTGCAAAAAGAAGACTTCTTGGAGATCTCTGCTGACACTTTAACATTCCTCTTCCCCAAAGCTGTTTAAAAGTAGAAAATTTTAACAGAGGAAGATGCCAAGTCCAAAGAGAAGCTAAGGATTGGGGGGGATTGTGCTTATTTATTTTCATAAAAGGCACTGAACACCTACTCTAAACAAAGAGCAGGTACAGGATTTGGATCCAGAAGACTACAGCCTTGGTTGTACGTGATACCCACCCACTTCAGCTTTCCCCAGATACAAACCACAGACAGGAGAAGAAACAACAGGAGGAAGTGGAATAGGATCAAACAGCATATGCTGCTGTTGGAGAATAAAAGAAGAAAAACTGAAGCAGCCAAGTGGTTTACTCCAGGTTCTCCAAGTGCTCGTTTGCCCTTTCTCCACAACTTACCTTAAGGCTTTGTGTGCCTAAGATGCCAACTATGTAAGTCACAACTCTGCAGAAAGCCTAGATGCCTCACACTGAAGTGCTGTCTGAACCGCAGCTGCTTCTCCCCAACTTATTTCCCGGAATTTGCCTCAATTTATTTGTTCCCTCCTGCACTGTATTAAGTGAAGGGGGAGGGAAGAGGAAGAACATGTGAATGCCAAAGGAGAGCAACATGACTCATCATTAAAAAACCCAACACCGACATTGGTAAAAAAATCCTTTGCAGTAGGAGAAGCTTGCCCACATGCCTGTAATGCATCCAGTGGGATCTCTGGAGCTAGCAGGGTACATTTCCAGGTTTGGGGACACTGTTTCAGAGCCTCCCACTCCATTTATGGCTGGCGGTATCCACTGCTGTGCCTACCCCTATGGCAGGCAGCGCTCAAACCATCAGTGCAAGGCCCTTGTTCAGTGTTTCTCAGGACCATGAGGAGCCATGAGCTTCCCCAGGCTCCGCACAGGGCTGTCCTTTGCTGTTAGCAGCTGCCCACCCCCACTGAAGGCAAAGCAAGTGCCCTGAGAAAGGGTCAACAACCTGCGGAAACAGCCAAAGTGATGTGTGACAGATCTAGGAAAGTCGGGCTGAAATACCTCATTTGTTTAACGTGGAAATTTCAGGTCTGATGAAAGACAGGTGAGTCCCATTATCAGAACATGGAGTTTACCACCACATCCAGCTGTTGAGCCCTAGTTTAGAGCATGATGAAGACGAGCTCCTTCCCCATTCCTGAGTGGCATCACTGCACGGGGAACACATTGAAGCAGCAGAAAGTCCCATCAGGACTCAGTGTGCTGCCTCTTCGTGAGGAGCTGCCCTGAGACCCTCGCAGGAACAGGTTACAGACCCGCTGGGTCACCACGGCTCCTGAGGCCTGTGTGGCCAGGCAGGGCACAGAGCTTCCTTAGCATCCTTAAAACACAGAATTGCATCATAGTGCCCAAAAATACTGATGAGGTTTTTCTAACATACACAGAAATCACTTGCAAATACCTCTCTATTGCAAATACTTTCATGCTTATACCGAAGCTGCAAAAATAACAATGCTCTGAGCCACAAAGGAGGCAAGAAGAGACTGTGCTATCAAACAGGAGGCAGGACAAATAAAATTTATCATGTTGTAGGCTCTACAACAAATTTTAATACTCTGGAATTACACACTGCTGCCCACAGAGCTGCTTACAAGTACCTTTGGAGAAAGCTTTAATGCAAAAGAGTTGCTATAAATCCTTTTTGTTGTGCTGGCTGGACAGTCCCTCTTCCTCCAAATATTTCTGCCTTTGATTTCCTTAGAAAGGGGATTTACACATAACAGGTGAATTATGTGGGGATCCAGATGCGTGCAAGAGAAGAGGTCATGCACCTGTGATTATTCTTCAGCAGGGGTTTCACCATGTCTTCAAAGAAAAAGGGCCAGTACAGGGCAATAAGGTCTCCTTTCTGCCTTTGACAGGATATACAACATCACCTGTACCTCACAAATCAGTGGTAAAAATGCCCATCTTCTTTTCGGTGCCCAAATTAAAAATTTGAAGAGTTGATCTGGTGGAAAGAGTCAGCAAAGTAAACAGGTTTCCTTACAGTAGCCATAGAAGAGTAGAAAAGAATCCAGCGTTCATGATTAATTTATTATTTTTCCTCAAATCCTCTGCCCCATATCTACAAGTTCCTAAATTCTGCAGTCAGCCAGACCTGTGTCTGTGCCTTGAGGCAGAAGGGGACAGGCGTTATTCCAAATTACGGAGAAAAGGCAAAACCCAGGAGATGCTGCCAAGCTCTTCCGTGTCTCACACAGGCATAGGTCAGAGCCAAGTGTTTGCTGAGCACCACACAGTGGATTCCTCAAAGGTCTGGAAAAATTATCAGAAGGATGCCACAACACATGCTGCCACCACCTTTGTTGTGATACTTACAGATCTGCAGTTTATAAGTTCAGCCAAGTGATGATGAGGGGGATGCCGAGGATGGAAACATTGGGAACGGGGGTCCAGGCAAAGCTTTGGGCTGCACTGGGGCTGCAGAGGTCGAACAAGCTGCCTTGAAATTTGATTTTTTGAGACTCCCTTCTCAGCATCTCCCAGATGGCTGCTGCTTCCTTCTGGCACTCCCAGAGCACTGTCAGGGCGCACGTGTGAAATTCATCCCAGTACCTGCAGCCAGGGGAGACACTGCACCATCAGACCGTTTGCAGTAGCACAGCACCAAGGAGCTGGGCAGAACCTTGCTGCCCTGAGCCAGCCCTTTGAGCAGCCTCAGTGTTTTGTCATCAGTCCCCAGAGCATCCTGGCTAAAACTCGAAACATCAAAACACACTGAAATTATTTCATGCTTATTTTTTTATCCCGCCGTTTCTCTGAAAGTCAATAAAATTCACTATTTTCTACCAACTAATGTTTCCTTTCAGCACCGAGCACCCAGAGTATCTAAAACAGGCTGCAATCAAAGGCCCAGATCATTCCACTCATAGCTTTCTCCAAGCTGAGTCAAGGGCCAAATGTGAGCACAAAGCAAGAAGGACAACAGCTCCCACAGACCGTTGCAGCTTTATAATTAAGGTATGGGCAGGGTCAGGAGGAGTTATTCACTGTGTTCTCATTAGACATTTCTCTATTTATCTGCTGGGTATTACCTTCCGCGAGTAGAAACCATTCAGTGGAAAGCGGCTGTTGGGGAGCACCAGGGAAAAACAAGATGGGCAAAGATAACTCACAGTCCTGTGGGAACAAACCCGGAGCTGCTCACTGAAGACACCCTTGGCTGCCCCCCTGGGGACAGCAACTTGGATTTTTTTTTTTTTTTTCAGATCCAGAGCTAGAACCAGGCAGGGAAAAACCCTGGCAGAAACAGAGCTGAAATCCACAGCGCCCGAGGAGACTCTCCCAGGAGGGGTGCGGTGGACACCACCTCGCTGATCTGGCACACTGGGGCCAGCACCACGCAGGGTAACCCCACACTGCATTTACTGAGAGCAGTATCCAGCCTGCCAAGGCTTCATCCCCTCCCGGAGCTCCCTCCTTGCCTCTGGTGAAGGAGCATGGTGGCTCTGAAGAAGCTGATTTTGAGCCATTTCCAAGGAGCTCCCTCCCACAGGAGTCACGCTGAGCAGGGAGGGGTAGGCTCCAGCTCTCCAGGGACCAGCACAGCAGGTACCTGGCTGGGCCATGGCCCCCCACCCAGCATAGGGAAGACAAGAATGGGCATCTCTGCCTGATCTTTTTTCTTGGCTACTGGGCATCTGAGGATAGTAGGGCATTAAACTCTGTATCAGACTCCCGAAAGGCTGCTGTGGGTGCTGCGATGGGGAGGGTACCCACAGCCTGGCAAGTTGCTGCATGCACACTAGTCCCAGAAACCCGAATTCAGAGGGGAGGTCTCTGTTTTGTAGGTACAAACCCACAAAATAAAACAGCAGGAGCTCAAAAGTCTCAGCAAATGCCATGAGCCTTCCTCTCCTCTCCTCTGGAAGTGGCTCCTCTCCAAAACAAAAACCTCCCCAAGGGACAGGTAAGGCTCTACACCACACTTGCCACTAACCTTCCCACCATGGCTTCTTCCAAAGAGAGCTTCTTTTACCTGAAAAGAGCTTCACAAAAGCATTTCATATTGCAGCTTCTTTGGACCAATGCATGTCCTGGCACCTGATGCTGGGGCAAGGCAGGGACGAGCCACAGGCAGCACCCCTGGGTCCCAGCCGGCTCCCCGGCCTCTGCCAGCCCCCAGCACGCCGAGGCGCCCTCCTTCCCCCCACCACCACCTCAGCTTTGCTGTCCCACATTATCTGGGGCTGGGCACCACCTCTAGGCCATAATTCACTGCAAGCTGGACAGGAGGAATCACTCTGCCACCTTCCCCATCCCACCAGGGACATGTGCCACCCCTCAGGAAGGAGGTGCAGCCTGGCTGGCCGAGCCGGGACCCTGCACTTGGGAAAGGGGCAGCTTGATTTTGTCCAAGTGCCCCGTGCTGGAGATGACACCTCGTGCAGACAAGCAGACTCAAGCACTCTGTTTTCCTACCAGAGCTTACATCAGAACACCAGCTGGGAGGGAGTTCATTAAACCGAGTCACTGTGGCAGAATAAATGTCCCCAGATAATGAGAAAAGCCGGTGCCAACCCAAGTAACCTCCCACACTCGCTCCTGAGCTGCGGCAGCAGCAGCAGGCAGCTCTGCCAGGTGAGAGTTAAACCTGGCCCGTGTCTTCAGGCAAAGAGTGGCTGGGGGAAGGTGGGAAGGGTATGGCAGCTCCTGCCTGGTTCTGCTTTCAGTTGGGATGGCAATTCCCAAGATTTCACCAGGTCCCAGCTCCATGTCCGTCCCTCACCCAGGCTCCTGGAGAGGGGACTACAGCACCAGGAACGTAGATGGCAGCAGAGAAGGTTGAGGGTTAAAGGCCAACAATGCAAAAATATTTCCTGGCAGAAATCTGGGACATCATCAACTTTTTCCTCCAGCTCTGCCTTCAGCCAGCACTGCCCCTCTGCAGCCTCCTCCCGGGGCTGCTTCCCTGCAAGGGAAGCGCGAGGAGAAGCCGCCTGCCAACACAAGGGACGTCCCCACGATGCCCTCAGCCGTCCCTCCTCACCTCTCCACCCCCATGGCTCTGTCTCCCACGGGACCAGCCTACACGTTGGTCTATTCCTGGCCGCTCTACCCCGTGGTTGTGTACTGGCAGCGCTGAGCCCCGGCCGGTGCCACTGGGCTCTGGTCCCGCTGCCTGGGGGCCAGCAGAAGAGGGTGGAGGAGCTGCAGGCAGAGGATTTCCTGGGGTACATGGCAAGTGGGAAGCTGCACCTCAGCCCCGCACCTTACGGCCCTGCCTGTCCTGGTCCCTGAGGTAGATCTGCAGGCAGGCGAAGCCAGTGCACGGGCTCCTCCGGCTGCCCTGCACCAGACAGGGGCTGAGGTGCAGCTCCCCACTTGCCATGCACCCACAGCTCTTGTTACCCAAAGCAACTCCATGGGCTCTGCAAATATTATTGCAGAGCGGGACTGGCCAGCTCTAGGCAGCTCCTGGCCTCCTGATGAGTGATCAGTACCATTCCTCAAGGCCAGGCTGGCCCTGTCCCTTCAGCAGAGGGGGCCAGTGGCCAGGGAGGGCTGGAGCAGGTGAACCTCAGCTCTGCCACTGACATGCTGCATGGCCTCAGTCTCCTCTCTTCATGCAGGAGGATAAAAAGGAGCTGCAGGGCCCAGCGAGGTTGGTGGGTTTACTGGAGGCAAACACACCATGGCTGCACATGGTTGCCAGCATGGCTGGGAAGGAGCCAGCCTGCCCAAACTGCGGGGCAAGCAGGCAAGAGCAGACGGCAGGAGGGCTGCCCCCACCCCAGCCTGACACAGGACCCCTCCTTGCTCTGCTCGGGTGTCTGCTGAGGTGCTCCAGGAACGGTCCTTCTTTGCCCAGGGCCAGGGCTGGGTGTCCTCCTGCCCACACACCACCTCCCAGCTCTACCAGCTCCCGTGCCAGCTGCTGGCTGTCGGGGAAACCTGCATGGTGTGGAGCCTGAGGACACGGGGACATGACACCCCCGAAGCCTGGCAGGAGCCTCCCCCAGCACAGCACAAGGACCACTAGCCTTGGGACTGGGCTCCCCTCCCTCGGAGCAGGGCATGGCCAAGGATCCGGCAGACTCCTGGCATGGAGTGGTGCTGTGAACCCCGGCCAGGCGGCACCTCGGCACAGCCCGGGTGCCCCCGCCTTGCCTGGCCTCCCCAGCCCTGCGGAGATGCTCGTTCCTCAGCAGCCACATTCCTTCGAGGGTGTTTATGGCTGTTCTGTCTCTCTGCTGTCCCAGGCTAAAATCGCCCCTTTTAAGGGAGCCGCAGGACCACGGGTTGCTGGAGCCTTGCCTGCTGTGGGCTGCAGGCTGCTCTCTTGCAATGTATTGCCTCGTTTACTGGGAAAGCAGCTTTGCCTTGTTTTTCTCTTGACTTCACAATTTACTGATCAAGTCAAGCTGCAGCTCACTCCCAGCCCCATCCATGCACGCCTCCTAGAGAATAAGATCTATTTTCACCAGCAAGTGATTCACCTGCCTGGCACTGGTTCACCTTTCCCTTAGTAGCCAACTCCTCCCCAGTTCCATCCTCCCCCCCACAGCTCCCTGACTCACCTCCCAAGCCTCCAATAGATGGGAGAAACCTGAGCGGGAAAGGCAAGAGGAACAGGTCACATTACATTTTCTCCTGATGACGGGTGCACTTTGATGCTGGCTCCCCTGGGGACTTTTGGCAGGAGCTGAACTCTGTGTCGTGGAGAGAAGTGGCATCATTCCTATCCGGGCTTGTGACCCGGATCTCCAGCGGACACCTCCCAGGGACCTGGGCATTTGCGGTTAGGGCGAGGGCTGTTGACACAAGACAGTGCCATCAGCCTGTGCTGGAGGCACAAGGGAGGCAGGGATGCAGCAGCCGGGGCAGACCCTGCAGGTATCTGGCAAGGCTTATTCTTAGGACTCCCTACCAGAAGTGGAGACTCTCCACCGACTTCAGTGTCACCTCTGTCCCCTCTCACCTTTTGGCCAGGGGCAGGCACGCTTGGCTGCGAGCAAAAAAATCATTATGTGTAACCGACTTGCATGTGTTGGTTTAATTGGAACAAAATGGGTGCCCCGCTGAGCAGCACAGCTTGTGCTGAAGAGCCGGGATGAGTCAGGCTCCGTGCCGATGATATCACTGCTTTTCCATCCCCCTCCCAGCAAGGCAGGATGGAGAGGCCACAGCAGCAGTGGCCTGGGTGCATGTCACTCTGTGTGGGCAGCACCCACATGCGCCATCCCTGCAGCGGGGACTTGGTGAGCCCTAGGGAACTCGGGGTGCTCCGGGGCACTCGTGTGTGCAGAAACAGTCTCCACGCCTCGCAGTAGTAGCCTGTGACAATTGACACAGGCGCATCACATAGCAGAGACCTGAGCTAATTCTCCAGCCCTGCCTCCTCGCCTTCCCCCCAGCAGGGTAGGGGGGTCAGCGGGGACAGCAGCAAACAGTCGAGGCTGCCCGGAGGCCACGCCAGACCACACAGAGCTGTGAGCAAACCAGAGCTGGCAGGTACCCAGCAAAGATTTGCTCCTGCGGCTCCTCAGACCGTGAGACCCCCCATCTTGCTACACCAGCCTGCCCCCCTCAGCCCTCCAGGGCTGAGCTACAGTGCTGGCATCCCACGCTCAGGTGGAAACCAACAGGCAGGACTGGGGGTGTTTTTTGGATACGGTTAAACATTCATGTGGACAAAGTTCATCTCTCGTAACCACCGTGTGAGCTGAAGCCAGCAGCTGCAGGCAAGTGCGCAAGGTGCAGGCACTGGGTCTCCAGCACAAAGTTGTTTTTTGGCAGCAGGAGCTCCCAGGAGGCATGGAGGGGACAGCAAAGCAACAGTAGCCAAAACCAGAGCTGGGACACAAACAATACCCAGTTATCTTTAGTCATCCAGACAGTGAGAGAAATACACTGAGAATGGAGCAGGCGGGACACACCACAGACTCTGGAAACTCCCTTTCAGCCAGAGGAAAGGGCAGAGTGGATGTCCCTTCCCCCCGTCCCGGCTTGTCAGGGACCAGGCTGCGGGCAGAGCTGGCGCTGGGCACGGCGAGGCACTGACTCACCCTGCTGAGATACAGGAAGGGGGCGGGCAGCCAAGTCTGCTTCTCTGCCAAGGAGCAGCCCTGATGTGCAGGGCTGAACGTGGGAGAGAACACTCCAGAGTGGGATCTGTTGGGGGATGAGGGTCTCCGAAGGTCAGGGATGAGCTGGTGAGGGAGCCCACGGCCCATCCACGCAGCGTGCTGTCGTCTCTCCTGTGTGATTGTGTGAGAGAAGAGGGGAAAAAAAACCAAAGGCAAGCACGGATGGATGGTAACTGTGGTCCCTGCCCAGGCACAGAGCCCCCTGCCTCCAGGCCTGCCCACCCACTGCCACGTGTGGCACAGCTCCTGCTGGAGCAGAGCCCCTGCAGCCGGGCACTGCGGGGCACGCAGCTCTGCCTGGGGTGGCTGTGGATGGGGGACGACCCTCTGCAGGGACCCTCCCTGGGGACCAGGGACTCCGCATGGGGACTCTCAGTGGGTCCCGGGAAGGCAGAGCCCCTCCGTGAGGACCGGCCACTGTGCACGGCGACCCTGCTCCCCACGGGAACCGGAGACACCCCCCCACCCCACGCCGCAGCAGCGGCCAGCAGCTTTGCGCCAGGACCCCGGCAGGGCGGGAGCCGGGAGGCGCCGCCGCGATGCCGCGGGGATGGGCGCGCTGGCACCGCCCCGCGCAGCGCCGAGCACCGCCCCGCAGCGCGCAGCATGGGCGAGCGGCGGCCGGCGGCGGGGGGGGGGGCGGCCGCCCCACGCTGAGCCCAACCGCCCCCGGCCCCGGCCCCGGCCCCGGCCCGGTCGCAGCAGCCGCTCCGCCGCATGTCGGGGCCCGGGGCGCAGAGCCGCAGCCGGCGGCTGCCCGGTAAGTACCGGCCGCGGAGTGCGCTTGGCGGGAGGGGAGCGGGGCACCGCACCGGGAGGGCGGGCAGGGTTCGGGGTGCCCGAACACCCCCACCCCACCCCCCCCCAACACTCCCCCCTCGATGCCCCTTGCAAAAGCAGCCGTGAGCCCCGCTTCTTTCCAACCTGCTGCGCCGGCACCGCTCCCCGGGCTGCTTTGGGCAGGGGCTGCCCGGGAAGCTCCGTGCTTGGGATGGGGATGCTCGGGGAGCGGCGTGGGGGGGGGGGGGGGAAACGCACCTGCCTGGGAAATGGTTGAGCTCGGGGACCTGTTGGGCCACGGGCATGTTGTGGAGCGGCGTGGGTAACCCTGGGAACCCCGAACCCCCGGGAGGAGCGGATCTTCAACCCCCCCCCCCCCCCCCCCAGCACCCTCAGGGTTTTGGGGAAGAGGAGGCTGAGCAGAGCAAACACATCAGCGAGCGCGGCCAGGCGAGCGGCAGCCGGGGTGACAGAGGGGTCGCAGGGGGACAGCCTGCCCCGGATCCGTGCCCCGGGTTTGCACACCCGCTCCCCAGGCACCCGTGCTGCCCGCTCGGCTTTCTCGTCCTCACGCTTCTTTCTGCGTGAACCGAAGCAGGGCCCCGTAAATAGCAGGGTCTTATGACACAGCCTCTGCCCGGGAAGGAGCTCTGGGCGGCAGGGATATTTTTAGTGCTGAGACGCAGGGGATTTGGAGATCGCTCGGAGGAGCGCAGGCGATGAAACCGCTGCACAGACAGGGGTTACGAGGTGCCATGTCCTCCCTCTCTAGTTCCAACCCCCCCCCCCCGCTGCTTTTCCCAGCAAGCGGCTCTACCAAAATCATTGCCTCCCTCGCACTCGCCTGGTGCATTTCCTCTCACTGGGGCTACAGTTATTTTTTGCTGTGCTGCAACATGAGGTCAGACGTGCCGATCGAGAAAAGACCGTGCAGGGAATTGACACTCAGGCAGCCGGTGTGTCCAGGCATCCCATCTCCCCACGGCCTGGCCCTGCATGATTCTACAGGGACATTCCCAGCTCTCCACGCCAGCTGCTTCTCCCAAGGCTAAAGGAACCAAAAGCCCTTGGGATTTACCCTTGTCCCACAGCAGTTTTGCTGGGACAGGGTGATAGGGAAAGGCTTGCGATTGCTGCAGAGCCTCCCGGAAGATGCTGTGGCAGCCGAGGAGCTGCATCTTTCCCCCACGCCATCTCCTCGCAGCGCTGCACGCAGGGGTGGGGAGCACAAGGCGCAGTCCAGCAAGCCGGGCAGCAGTGGGGTGCCCCAGGCCCCTCTGGAGGAGCAGGGTCAGAGGATCAGGCTCTGGGAAAGTGCAGGAAGAGGGGCAAAACAGGGCTGGGCCAGCCCGCCCCAGCACTTTCATTCACCACAGAACTGGGCCATGCGTGGAGTGCTTGCTTAAACTCTGCTCACCGCCCCATCACCCCCTGTCCCTTTCCACAGGCCAGATTATTTTTCATGACTTTAAATGCCTCAATACCTCTGTAAGGTAGTGCAGAGGCACAGCCTCAAGAAACGGCTGTCCCCATCCTCTCTTGGCCTTGTGTCTGCGCTAACAAGCCTTCTCCCACCCCCGAATACACCTTTCCTATTCACTGGCACTGAGCGGGGGTTGTACCTGGATCCTGTGGGCCAAGGAAGAATGAAAAACGTGTCCCCTCCCAGTGGAAACACAGCCAGATAACTGAACTGTGCTCCGCTCCCCGACCAGATGCTGGGTTGGAGAACACCCTTAGCTGGTGCTCCCAGAACCCTCAAGCCCTGCCTGGCCCTCACCCCATGCTGACTGCACCCCAGGACTTGCTTCTCTCCCAGCCCGCTTCGGCAAGGGTGCAGATGGGAGAGCTCGCAGCGGTTTGCTTCGCAGCCCGCCCTCCTGTGCCTTTCCCCCCACGCCATGCGAGGGCTGGCTCCCCAGCGTGCCCTGGCAGGGCAGAGGGACCCGCGGGGCCAGCGTCCTCGCCCGTAGCCCTCCCTGTGGGCAGCTGCCTGGGAGCAGGTGAGAAGGAAATCCCTGCCTGCACCTCCCAGGGGGGAGGGGGTGGGGGGGGTGGGGATCCTGCCCTGCCCTGCCCTGCCCACCCAACTTCTGCACCAGCACCTGGCTCCAGCTCCTTTCCGAGCGGCGCTGGCTGATACGCCGTGAGAGCCGGAAGGATTTGAAGGCAGCGGGGTGCTTGGTGCTGTTGCAGCCGCGCTGGGCGGTTCAGCCAGCGAAGAAGAGCCTGGCTCTGAATGCTGATCAGCCTCTGGCCCCTCGGCTGAGTGGGCTGTAGTAATAACCATGACAATAGTAATAAAAGCCAGGCCACCAGCAGGTACCGACAGATCCCCCACGGTGCACAGGGGCCGCATTGTGTGTGCGAACGTGTCCCGCGGTGGGAACATGCCAGCCGGATGAGACAATCCCCACGACTGACAGCCAGGGAGTGTGACCGGCCGTCACATGGGGAAGGGCCGCGGCAGGGAATGCCGCTCTCCTTTATTTCCCCAGCAAGGGTTGCTGAGGAGCAGCTACACTAGCAGGGCTGTTGGCTCCCCCCAGGCCCGGAAGAGCCGCGGGAGGGGGGAAGGCTCCATCCCCGACTCTCACCGCGGTCACGGGTCAGGCAGGGCCAAGCACAGCCCAGCTGCTGTCTCCCACTGTCGGCGTTCCTTACATAATGGGATCTCAGTGCTCGCGCCTAACTCCCCGGCAAGAGCTCGAAAACAAGTTCATAAACAGGTCCTGCTAATTTCTCCCGCAAGAGAAATCCCGGCGCCCACAGGAATGCTGCCACCAGCACTCGTCCTGACTCTCCCCAAGCACCCTTACCCCGAGTATCGGTCACGCGCTGGGGAGAGATGGGCAGGGAGAACATTAATGGCACGGATCAGCCACGCTCACAGCACTTGGGACAGCACCTGCTAGCACTTTGGTTTATTTTGTATTTGTACTGCAGGAGGGTTTAGAGACTTACCTCCACACTGGGGTCCCTTTGGCAGGATGCCGTACGGAGAGCCGGTCTGTTGCCCTCAATCTGCGAGCTGGCGCAGCCCCTGCCCCGAGCCCAGCCTCCCTACAGCTGGAGCCCGATGGGCTTCCCTCGGTGCGGTGAACCGCAGCTGTTTGTCACGGATTCGGCACAGCTGGGCTGGCGGGCAGAGCTCTGCCTGGGACAGACAGGACAGGGCTGGCTCCAGCTGCCGAAGGGAGCCAGCTCCATCATCAGTGCCCCGGTCACCCCCTTCCTTGTCCCTGGCTCCAATTCTCGTTTGCAGATAGAACAGAGGAGGCAGGAGGTTTTTTTGCCTTGCCCCAGTGGCACCAGGCTGCAGCCACCCGTCAGCCTTGTGAGGAAAGCTGCACCGGCACGGCACATCCACCACCGTGGCCGTCAGCCTGGGCGCTGCACAGCACGCTGAGCCTCTGCACCGGGGCAGGCACCCCGTGCTTAGGGCAGACTTCCGAAGGCAAAGGCCCCTCCGGGCAGCCAGGATCGCTGCCGTGGGCATCACGGGAAGACGCTGAGCAGCAGAAGAGGACCAGAGCCTCTTCCAGAAAGCACATGGTGACTGGCCCTGAGTCACGGTGCGTCCCTGCGCAGCGCTGCAGGCACAACCCGGCTCCTGGGGCAGGTGGCTGCAGATGATGGGGCTTTGCTGAAGGATGCCCCAGAAACAGGGTGCAGAGGAGCCCTGGAAGGGCTCTCAGGAAGATGTACCGTTGATCTCCAGGACATCTCACCAGGCCCACCACCTCTCCCATTTGGGTCCTATGCTGCTACATCTTGCTGACAGCCAGCCCCCCTGCACTCCTCGCCACTACTTCTGCCAGACAGGGTGGGGATGCTGCTCGCCCTGTTCCCTCCTCCCCAGCCTGGAGGAACAGAGGGTTTGGGCCGTGCTCAGGATGTTTGTTTGGTTTCCTTGGTTACTGCACTGCCTGCTCCAGTAATCAGATTTTCCTTGTGCCGGCTGGGCCAAGAGCAGCAGAGAGGAAATCTGGGATGACTGAGGTCAAACACCAGCCTGGGAACAGCCGGGGCCACCAGTCACAGCCCCTCTGTGCCATTTGGGTCCTTGCTGTTGTGGGTACCCAACCCAAAAGGGAAGTACCAGGCCCAGGGATGCAGCAACAAGCTCCTTCAGCAACAGCCCAAGGGCTCCCATCACTCCCTCCCGTGCGAGCCAGGGACACAGGCACTGGCATTGAACTGCGGGAGGAATTACAGGAATGAAAATGTTTGTGCAGGCAGAAGCCAAGCTGGCTGTGCTAGCGGGGGATGTGAACGGGGGAGCCTGCGAGCGTGGGTGCGGCTGTATTTATAGCGACGGTGGTGGCAGGGGTGCACGTGTGCAGGGGTGACAGCATTGCTGCTGCCTTTTATTCTTTACGCGTCCCTCAGCCCAGAAAGCCTGAAGCACTAACACCAGATCTTGTCTCTGGGAGTTTCCCTTGCTCGTTAGCGTTCACGGACAACCCTCTGTTTTATAGCAAGGAAACTGAAACTTAAACGTGTGCAAACCATGGCTGATCTCATAACAACACCCTTTCCCCTCTCAATAATTTTCAGCAGTCATGAACACAGCATATGAGCTCCCTGCTCCTGGCTGCCCTGCCTCTTGGAAGTGAGATCTGAGGCTCCAGCACAGCTAGTGCTGGTGACGCTGCCATTCCGGTGTGTAACATCTATTCACAGTGACTAAATCAACGTGCGCTGGTAAAGCAGAGCAGAAGGGAATCACGTACCCTCCAGCACGGCTGTACCCTGTGAGCTGGGACAGGCAGAGGGCTCAGCCAGCCCTGCCTGGTCCGACCCTCCTCACCTTTCTCCCTAGCCGACATGGAGCAGGCGCAGCGGAGCCTGGATGCCGAGCAGATGCAGCAGCAGCAGCTGAAACTACGGGACCGGCAGAAGTTCTTTGAGGAGGTTTTCCAGCATGAGGTGGATTTCTTCTTCCCTATGTCTCACCTGCAGATAGAGCATCGGAGACGTAAGTGCTACAGACACCAGCACAGGGCTGGGGGTGTTTCAGGGAACAATGACACAGGCGTTAGAGATTGGTGGGACATTCCCAGTCTGAAGACGGCCAGGGACATGCATGTCCTGCACTGAGACGGGACCACACAGGCTGCGTGTGGGTGTGCTGTGGATTACTCACACCACTTAAGTCACTGCACACGGGTACCCAGGCTGGCACCCTGCATAGTCACTGGCCTCAGACAGGCTCCTCCAGACACTCTGGGGCAGGGACAAGGTCTGCAGGGAGACAGCAGGGGCTTCCAGAGGGATGTTTTAAGGAAACATGATTTTCCTAGGGGCCTTTTACCAGCAAGTAGAATTCAGTTCCCCACAGCAAGGCTAACCTCCGCCCTCAGGGTCCTGCCTGCACAGGGCTGATGGTGCCCTTTGCCTGGCACTAGCACTCACCTTTTCGCTGGCCTCTGTCTCTGCAGCCCCCTTAGGCAGCATTTCCTCCATGGAGGTGAATGTGGACATGTTGGAGCAGATGGACATGATGGATCTGTCAGACCAGGACACTGTGGACGTGTTTCTGGGCTGTGGGACAGAGGAGAGCAGCGTTGCTGGGCCCCTGCCAGGTACGTGCAGTCCCTTTTGTGAGCCAGGCTGGGAGCCCTTCCTGCCCCCAGTGCCCACATTGGCTTGTTCCTCAGCTCTGGCCACCCTGCATGCAGATCCACACGCACCCATACAAAGACAAGACACTTGGTGCTGGGGTCTGTGAGGTTGGAGGGACCTCATCCTGGACTGGTCCACATCAGTATCCATCTCTGCAGCCCAGATGTACAGACCCTGTAAAAGCCTTATGCTGCAGAAGATAGGAGAGCCCAGGCACTTTCCAGAGTCCATGGGGCAAATTCTCTTGTCCTGAAGCTCCTCTGCAGCAGCCACTGTCTTGTCACAATTTCCCAGGTTCCCACCATGCTGCAGAGCTTGCTGTGCTGAGCAAGAAGGCTGCAGGACCCCTCCACCTCCCAGCCAGATCCCAGGGAACTGGGCCTGGGTCCCTCAGCTAAAATTCAGGGTGCCAGCACCTTCCTCCCCATGCACACACACCGTAGAGATTCACCAAAGCCAAGCCAAACATCTCCTTGTCTGCTGCAGCCAACGGCCTCACACAGTGTGGCTCCAAACTGTGTTTCATGTGAGATGGAAAAGACTCCCCTGGTGAAAATGGGGAAGGGATGTGTGGCACTGCCCAGAGCCAAGCTGGGGGTGTAAGGTGGGGAGCAGCCACAGTAGCCAGATGGGGAGCACCCAGAAAAGCATAGCCTGCCGAGGAATAAGACACGTGCGTTGGAGGGGCTATCCATGAATCTTAGGGAGCAATAAATCTCCAGAAGCCCTTTCCTTTCTCTTACCACTCTCTCCTCCAGGGGCAGATACCAGCCAGTGCCCAGGGGAAATCACCCTGCAAGTGCCCAACTCAGCCGAGAGCAAGTCACGCATTTCCTCCACGTCCTCTGTCTCCACGGATCTCAATAGCCTGGACACCAGTGAGGACGGGGCCGAGACCCCCGTGGTGCAGTCAGATGAGGAGGACCTGCAGGAGGACAGTCCCAAAGAGCAGGTGGCAAGAAGCTAGCAGCCAGCTCTGCCCTGCTCCCAGCCTCCTCCCTACAGACTTGCCAGCCCAGAGGAAGCAAAGCTGCTGGCACTCAGTAAACCCCATCCTGGACTGCTGCCCTGCAGAGGGGAGAGATGGTTTTCCCCTCCTCTCCCTCCGCAGGTTCTCCTGGCAGCCAAAGAAGGAAAGGGGTATTGTAGGCTCCCAAAATTAACTCTTCAGGCTTTGCTGCTAACACTCCCTGCTTCACTCCCCTGAAACGCTGACCATCCCACAGCCCCACCATTCCCAGAAAGCCATCCCTTGGGATCCCAGCTCCCCTTCCCCTACTGACAAAGGTCTTGTCCAGACAAGCATTTAACGATGGCATACAGAGAAATAACACTCAGATCTAAACAAGCAGTGTGGGTGTGTGCATTATTGAGAGAAAACAGCCCTGGGGGGTGAGGGTTAGGTGGGGACTGCAGGAGGGAGAGTGGTGTAAAGCTGGTGTGCTGAGGGTGTCACGCAGGAGAAAATGAAGCCTCCTGACGCACAGCCCAGCTCCAGCATAGGGATGGTTCCTGCGCCCGGGGCGGGAGCAGAGAGCACAGATCACAGCACAGAAGGGCGGCTGTTTATGGAGCAGGTCACGATACTGAGCAACACGGGTGCTGCCGTATGGACGCGGCTGACTCGAGCAGGGCTGCTGGTGACCTGTAACTACTGGCCAGGAGTACACCCCGGGGATTTCCCATGCAAATCAGCTGCATTGGGAACATCAGCACACGCCGCACCAGCAGCCGCTGCTCCCCCAGCACAGCGTGATGGCAGCAGCCCTGGCTGGAGGCTGCTTTAGAGGAACGAGGGAAGAGCCATCAAAATGAAGCCACTTTGCAGCCTGCTACACTGCTGAGGAGTGGGGCAGAAAGCCAGCCAGAGCCCCGCGGCCGCTATCAGCGGCTGCAGAACAGGAAAGCGTTGTCCCTGCTCGGCCTGCCTCAGCACAACCGCAGTCACCCCTGCGAGGAAAGGGGCCTGGGAGATAAGCGTCAGGAGCCAGGGAACGCTCTTCATCCCGCCTGCTTCCCAGGGACGTTCAGACCTTACCGCACCGCCTCCCGCCTCAGCCAACCCGGAGCGCCCCGGTTATCCGGGGGTGATGGCCAGAGCTCCATCGGGCTGCCACCCCCAGGGCCTTCCTCCCGGGGCGGCCGCAGGCTGGCAGCCGGTGGGAGCAGGGTGCTTCCAGGCGGCTCTGCACCCGCAGATAGACGCTGCCCTCCGGAAAGGGGACGTCAAGGCGAGAGGGAGAGCTGAGAAGTCACAGCGGGGACAGGCGCGCTCCTTGCGGAGTCCTCCTGCACGGCGAAGCCCGGCGACGAGCCTCCCCAGTTTCCAAAGCCGGAGGGAGGGCGCCTTCGGCGAGCGTCCCACAAAACGGACGCCCTCGCTCCTAGGCTGGGGGCAGCCGGTGCTGGGGGTGTGTGCCCCCCCCCCCCCGCCCAACACACGCACCGGGGCAGGCTCCAGGCTCCGGTCCCAGCGGGAGCCTGAGAGGCCCCGGGCGCTCGGCGAGAGCGCAGAGGCGAGCCCGGGCTACCGCTCCCGCTCCTCGTCTCCATGGCGACCCCGGAAGCGGCCGCCATGGGGCGGGCGGGCGGAAGCGGAAGCGGGCGGCGATGGTGAGGATGGTGACGCTGGGGATGAAGATGATGGCGGCGGCGCTGGCGCTGCTGCTGCTGGCGGTGGGGCCCGGGCGGGCGCGGCGGGACGCGCTGCGGGAGGAGCTGCTGCTGAGCCCGCTGCCCGCCGGCGACGTGGCCGCCACCTTCCAGTTCCGCACGCGGTGGGACGCCGACCTGCCGCGGGGCGCGGGTAGGGCGGCGCCGGGGGGGGGGCGGAGCTATTCGCGGGTCATGACGTTGCCGCGTCGAGGGGAGCGAGGCCGGGGCGGGGGGGGGGGGGGTGTGAAGGATGCGGTGATGCAAGCGGGCTGCGCAGCGCCCGGGGATGACGTCGTGTTCGGCCAGGCGTGACGTCAAGGGAAGGGGCCAGGAGCTAACGCTGCCCGCAGTCTCTCACTACAGGCTCTTCCCGAAGGCGCTGGGGCGGCTGGTGGCGGCGCTGGGCGTGCGGGAGCTGCACCTCGCCCTCACCCAGGGCTTCTGGCGCACCCGCGCCTGGGGGCAGCCGCCCCTCCAGGCACCCGCCGGCGCCGAGCTCTGGGTCTGGTTCCAGCCCACCGTCACCGAGTAGGTACCGCAGCCAGGGGTCCGGCCCTCCGGGCCCCCTCGGTCGGCCACCGCGCCCGGGAGCTGCCACCCCTCTCGCACCAGGCGCTCCTGGGTTGGGAAGCATCCGCTGGAATAAAGAGCCCACAACCTCGGGAGCAGCTCTGAGGAAAAGCAGAATGTAGCCCTGCTCAGCGCATGAGGCAGGATGTGGTGCTGAGGGCAAACCCTTGTTCACTGCAGGAACGAGTAACTCCCTTATGGGCTCTGTGATGGCAAACCCCTCGCTGTGCTAAGACAGAGGGCTTAGATCTTGACCTCCCACCCCTGACTCGCTTCCTTTGACTCCCATCTGATACCTGACATCGTCTCCCCCAGCACACAAGCCCCTGTTTGAGCCACAGCAGCTCTGTGTGGACTCCCAGAGCTCTCACCTACAGGTGGCCCATTCTGGGTCCGCTGGTCAGATTGGCTTTCAGTGCTGCAGCCAAGGTGTTGCTTTAGGTCTCACAGCCTCTTCCCCATACACTGCATGTCACCTCCCGCATGTTCCCTGCTCCCCCAGCCTCTCTCCTCACATACCAGCTTGCACACACCACTGGGTCCCTGGCTGTGTGAAGCCTTGCCAGCCCAGGGGTTGCCCCCGTGGTGAATGTCCCCCAGACCTCCTGCCTTAAAATAAAATACCAGAGAGCTGGAGAGTGTGTGTCCATCAGCCTCTGCCTGCCCGTTCCTTGCAGCTTCTAAAAGCCAGCATAGTCATCCCGGTGTATTTATTGAATGTTACTGACTTAATGCTTGTTGTTCCAAGGATTCGAGCTGCTGCGTAATCTCTAGTATCTGTTTTCACACAGTGTTGACAAAGCCTGGAAGGAACTGAGTAACATCCTCTCAGGAATATTCTGTGCTTCTCTTAACTTCATTGACTCAACCAACACAGTCACTCCAACGGCATCCTTCAAACCCCTGGGCTTAGCCAACGGTGAGCCCGGCCGGCACTTGGCTGCCTGGCTCTGCCCTCTCACTCTTGCCTCTAGCTTTAGTTCTGCCCCATGCCACTGTGGGGAGTCCAGGCACAGGTCTTGCAACAACTGTGGGTTTGGGTGTGTACAATAGGGTCTGTAACCTCTTCTGGAAGCATTTCCTCTCCCTACAAATGAGGCTTGGATTTGAACATGGGAAGCCCACAAGCAGTACCTGGCAGATGCTCCCAGGTCCTCGGCTGTCTCTCTGAAAAGCATTTTACAAAACAGTGAGGACTGGAGGATTTCAGGCACTCGTGAAAAAAATCTGCTAGAATATACCCTTACCTATTTCCAAATCACTCTGAACAGAGTGTGATCTATTGCTGATTGAGCTTGTGGCATTTCAGGGATCTTGAGAGTATGGTGGGTTGTGGGGTACACTGAGGGGTGGAACAGGTCTGCTTCTGCTCTCATGCCTGTAGCAGTACCAACCTGTTGACCCTCTACCTCCCTGCCCAGGGACAGATCACCATCTCCTGCGATATGCCGTCCTGCCCCGGGAGGTCGTTTGCACAGAGAACCTCACGCCTTGGAAGAAGCTGCTCCCATGTGGTTCCAAGGTAACTGGCAAGTCCTGCTGCCTTGTTGGGCTGCTCCCGAGGGAGCCGGGCCCCCGACAGCAGCGTAGGACCTTGCACTGGGAGGTCTCAGCAGGGCCTTTCTCTCAGTGGGAGCAGAGAACAGACCTGGGGCTGAGTGTCTCCTTTTCTCCCTGCAGGCTGGGCTTGCTGTGCTGCTGAAGGCCGAGCGCTTGTTCCACAGCAGCTACCACTCGCAGGCAGTGCACATCCGCCCCGTCTGCAGGGTAAGCGGGAGGCTCAGGGCTCCCTCCTTTAACACCCCCAAGAGAAACTCCAAAGCCTTCATTGTGACACTGCAAAGTGACCCACCAGTTTGCCAGCTCCCCTGTGGTGGCTTCACTGTGTCTAACACAGCTGTCGTCCTGCTTTTCTGGTTTCATCTGCGTCCCGAAGGGATTCGCACAGTCCTGGTGGACTTCCAGCTCTGTCCTGGTGTCCTGCCCCTCCAGAAGGTGTGATCAGAGCCACTTGTCTCTCTCTTGTCCAGGATTCCTCCTGCCTGGCAGTGTCCTGGGAGCTCAGACAGACCCTCACTGTGGTCTTTGACACCTTTTCCAGTGGCCAAGGAAAGAAAGGTAAGGTCTGCAGTGCGGCAGTGCACTGTGATCCTTGAGTGCCCTCAGCCTGCAGCATTTCACTCTGCCTGCCACTGACTTTGCTCCCCGCAGACTGGTCCCTCTTTAAGATGTTCTCTCGCACACTTACTGACGCGTGTCCTCTGGCATCACAGAGCAAAGTCTACGTTGACATCTCCCCTAAGAACAAGGTAATGCTCACAGACCAGAGAGCACCCCCTGCTCCCTCAAGTTCAGCCAATTTCATGTGGTTCTGAAACATCCTCGCCTCCACCCCTTGCATGGCCGGCCCCCCCAGGAGCCCTCTGGTGCTAACGAAGGCTGGTGGTTTCCCTCCTCTGAGCAGCACTGTGGGGATGAACGTGGTGGTGTTAGTAAGAGCGCTGAGCTGGCCATTGGCCAGGAAAGCTCAGGGCCAGCCAGAGGGGCTTTGCCCAGCGCTGCCAGTTACTTCAAGGCACTTTTCCTTTCATGGTCCGTTTGCTTTCTCAGGAAAAGGAGTTACTGGAAGTGACCCCTGCTCCAACATCTGTACATGAAGCTATCGTCCAGGGAGAAAAGAGAACCTATGCTGTCTATGACCTGCTGAGCCCTTCGCTCTTCAATACATCTCGCAGCCTCAATGTGCAGCTGAAGTGGAAGCGGCCCCAAGACAGCTGTGAGTGACCAGAACTTCACTCCACCCGCCGTGCTGCTCAGGGCTCCAGGCCGAAAATTCAATTGGCATGGCCCCCCCAACTCCTGTGTCTTTTTCTCTTTTGCAGCAGAACTGCCGACACCTGTGCTCCATGCTCAACGCTACGTGAGTGGATACGGGCTGCAGACTGGAGAGATCAGCACTCTCATCCACAACACTCACCCGTACCGGGCCTTCCCCGTCATCCTGCTGGAGACTGTGCCGTGGTATCTCCGGCTCTATGTGCACACTCTGACTATCATCACGAAGGGGAAGGAAAACAAGCCAAGTAAGTAAACCCTCCCAGGAGCATGTGCCACCCGATTCCTTTGGCAGAGGTGGCTCATTCCAGAGATGATTTAGTCCCTCCCGTGGGCCCCAGTGATCACTGGGAAAGCAGACTGGGAAACAAAACATCTTAGGATGTTTTCCTAGCCTTCAGTTCAGTGCTTACAGCAGATGAGACTTTATTAAGTCTGTTTTATAAGAGGCACATAGGTGGTATTTCATAATCCAACAAGGGTCTAAACCAGAGTGAATGGATTTTTATAGTAAAGGGGGCTCAATTTGAAACTGATGACTGGGTCTTATTTTGCATTTGTACCTTTCCTTATGAACACTTGACTTTCATGGGTCATCAGCTCTAAAGACCAGCTAGATTTAGCTTTAACACATGCTTTTTGCTACCTGTGCATCTTCATTTGCTCAGAAAACCTCTCCCAGGACAGTGGAAGCAGGAGCACCCACCCCATGGGAGATGTCCAGGCAATGTGAGATTGGACAAGGTCCTCCCGGTGCCACTGACGTGTCTCTCTGGGGTTAGGTTATATCCACTACCAGCCAGCCCAGGACCGCAGACGGCCTCACCTCCTGGAAATGCTGATCCAGCTGCCAGCCAACTCCATCACCAAGATCACAATCCAGTTTGAGAGGGCCCTACTGAAGTGGACAGAGTACCCGCCTGACCCCAATCATGGCTTTTATGTTGGGTAATGACATACCTCAGCTCCTTCATTCCCTTCTGGGCCTTGTGTAGGACTTGCTGCCCAGATCTCTGGGGACGGGAAAAACTCTTGCTGTCTCTTTCCTGGCAGGACTGACACTAGCATGTCCTTTTCTTCCTTAGTTCATCTGTGCTTAGTGCCCTGGTGCCCAGCATCATTGCGATGAAGGACGTGGATGTGGAGCAGAGCCCGCTCTTCACCTCGCTGTGAGTGTGCCCGTGTTGGGCAGCGGGGCCGCACCGGGCCGTTGGCCACTGTCATCCTGTCTGCTGAGCATGGAGCAGGGGTCCTGTATGGGCTGACACTTCCTTTCCTGCTTCCCCACTCCAGGTTTCCTTCCTCTGATGGCTCCAGCTATTTTGTGCGCCTCTACACAGAGCCACTGCTGGTGAACTTGCCGACACCAGACTTCAGCATGCCCTATAACGTCATCTGCCTGACCTGCACCGTGGTGGCAGTGTGCTACGGCTCCTTCTACAACCTGCTGACCAGAACATTTCACGTGGAAGAGCCGAGCCGGGGTGGGCTGGCCAAGCGGCTGGCCAACATCATCCGAAAATTCAGGGGGGTGCCCCTGCTCTGAGAGAAACCAGGGCAGCTGGTGCTGGCCGCAGGGCTCCGTGGGGAGACCCAGGGAGCAGAGCGCTGCTGCCTCTTGTCTTTGCTGGAAGCAGCCTGCTCTGTTTTGCTGCATGGATCTCTCTTCAGGGTCCAACAAACTGAGAGATTGCTTCCATCATTAAAATGGGAAATGTCTCTAAGCCCAATGACTGCTGAACTGCACTGCTACGGGACTGGGAAAAGTCTAAGACTTGTGTTTGGGAGTGGGGTAACTTATATACTGGGAATGATGCTGGAAGTAAACTTGAGCTATTTTGTACATTTGTGCTCCTCCTGGTTGGTTTTGCTTTCTCAGCCCCACAGGCAGAGCTGACCCTGTGAGAATCTGTGAGCTGCTAAGCCTGTAGCACGCTACCCGAGTCAGCTGGGAGGAGATGAAGACATGGGAAGGGGTGTGATCTGCAGCGAAGAGATGGGTTGATCTCCTCTACCATCTCACCTTCCACAACTGCCACGTTTCACAGCTCCCTCCTGCCACACTTCACCACATTTGAGCCAGTTTGCCAATAAATTGTTGGCCATGCTGTGTGTATGTATGTCTGTCCCCTCAGCCAGGGCAAGGGTTCATTTTCTTTTCTCAGGAAAAAAGCTTCTCTTGCTCCCAGCTTTTAATTGCAGCATATTGAAACCCCTCCACCTGCAGCACAAGATCCTCCTCTGCCTCCTCGGGATCATTTCTGCACATCTGCCCAACGGCTTCCCTGCACCCACGATGTCCCAGCTTTGGGGAGCCTCTGGGCTCGGCAGACCCCACGTGCTGAGCTGCGGCCAGCTGGGCTCTGCTGGTAGGTGGCAGCCTCAGCTCTGCCAGAGCCCTGAGCCGGGAATGCAGGAACACCAGCACCCCTATGCTCTTATTTTCATAAAATACAAGGTACTGCCTTGCTGTGGTTCACACAGAGCGGTGAGAGGCCGCTGGTGGTGCTGCTCAGCCTCTGAGGGTGCTGTGTTCAGGGGTTCATCGTTTGCATCTTGGATGCAACTTTTGTGATAGGAACAGACAACTACCTACAAGCAGCTAAAGAGAGCACAAGGAATCTTTAGAAGAATCATTAGAAGAAATATTCCCCAGAATCAAAGCAAAGCGCAGCCAGAGGTCCTTTAAAAGCTTCCACTTGACCAGAAAGACCATAAAACCCCCGTTGCCTCCTGTCCTGCACAGGGCAGTCTGTTCCAGCTGGCCTGGGATTACCTTTCCATTCCCCACCAGAGATGCCCTTCTCTCTGCAGCTCCTTACGGACCCACTCCACTTGATGGCTCCATGCAGCCTGCAGAGCTGCCAAAATAAGTGAGTGTGGGACAATTTGTCTCTGCTTGGTGAGAGGGACACTACGGGGCTGGCAGCCCATGCTGCTTCCAGCCACAAGGCTGCTGCTACAGAAGTCCTCCAGCCAGGCTTCAAGTGCAGAGCAGAACTTCTTTATAGAAAGCTAGAACTACAACCAAACAAAACCCAAGCCAGTGTGCAGCTCCTGCAGCAGCGCAGGGGGATGCGGCCAGGAGTCTCTGGCACGAAGGGTCCATGTTGCAGTTTGCAGGATTTGGAGACCTCAAGTTGCTTTAGGTTGGGACCAGGATAAATCCCACAGGCTGCAACCATCTGCAGGTGTTGGGAGCAGCTCAGAGCAGCCAAAGTGCCCCCAGCTCATCTCCCCTTAGCCCAGGGTTTGCTGCCAGCGTGGTGATACTTGGCCGATGTCAAAAATAGAAGTGGGAGAGGCCACAGAGCTGTGTCTGATCTACTCCGAGACAGAGCACCATGAAGGGTGCAGGTGCCCACTCTACCCCAGCACGGAAAACTGGGGCCCCTTGGGGCTCCAGTGGGTTAAATCAGCAACAAAAGCACACTGCCATGTGTGTCAAGGAGGCAGCATGCAAGCGAGCCTGAAAATAGCATGCAATGGAACGCCACACAGTGCAAACCATGCGAGCATGTGACAGCGTGCATCGGTGCGCAAGGACACACTCCGACTGCACGCAAAGAGAAGCCTGCGAACAGCACGCAACCGCGCGTAAGAAAGCACGCAAAAAGCAACACCCCCCCTCGCAGAGAATCATGCAAGCCTGCATGCAAAAATGCAGTGACCCGCAGGACGCAAGAAAGCGGGCAGACGGCGCGCCGCACGGTGCAAAGCGGCGTGCAAAAAACCCTGTGGGCGCGGCAAAGCGTGCACGCCACGCGGCGCGAACGGTACTTTAAATTTAAATAAATAAAAAAAAATATTAATGCATAAACACCGGGCGCGGGACCCGCCCAGCGCCGCCCGAGCCCGTGCGCAGGCGCGCTGCCCCCACCACACCGCCCGCCGCGCAGGCGCACTGCCCGCCCTATGGGGCTGCCCGCGGCGCTGCCTGACGGCGCGGAGCCCCCCCCCCCACCGCGGCCGCAGCGGAGTCGGGCCGGGCGCGGGGACAGGCGGACGGCGGGCAGACGCGGCGGGGTCCTGCCGGGGGGCCCGTCCCCCGGCGGCAGCGAGGGCGGGCGCTCCCTGCGCTCTCCGGGACGGCGGCGTGAGGCGGCGGCACCGCGCCGTGAGTACGGGCTGGGGTGGGGAAGGAATGGGAAGGGAGGACACCCCGACACCCTCCCCGCACACACACCCCCTAAAGCGATCCGCGCCGCGCCTGGCTCTGGCGCCGATCGCCGACATTGGGGACCGGGAGGAAACGCTCGGGGGGGGGGGGGGGGGTGTCCCGGTGCTGTGAGGGCGAGCCGAGCGTTGGCGGGTTATACAAGAGCTGGTTCAGCCCCGCCGTGAGCTTGATTCCATTATTGCCAACCTCGCGTGGAAACAGCGCCCTGTGCCTCCCTCTGCACCGCTGTTCTCACTCGGGAACATCTCCCAGCTGGCTCTAGCACCTTCCAAAAGCAAACGCAGGCCCGTTTCTCCCCAGCGCAAGGCAACTCCGGCATCCTTCTGTCGAGCAGAGAGCGCGGCGGTGCGCAGTGCTGCTGTGCCCGGCAGGGCAGCCTCCCTGCGACCCCGCCGACACTTCGAGCCACTGGCAAAGCGAGTTTACAAGCTGAACAGTCGCTCGTTACATCCCAAACTTGCGAGTGCAAGAGAAGATGAAAAACGAAGCTCTTAAATGCAGCCCACAGCACACTGGACTCTCCCGTACTTCATTATCCCTGTAGTGAAATATTACAGTTGACCTTGCAAATACTGTTGTAGTGGAGTAACCTTTGCCTTTTATATGTCAGAACTCCCCAGAGCCCCTTGCCAATACTGCATTTTTGCTTCTCTTTACCTGAGGTGCAGAAAACTGGCCTTTATCAGGCTGTATTCAGACTTCTGAAGCCTGTTGGCTGCACAAAAGGTAGAGAAGGGATCCCAATTAAAAATAGTTATGTTTTTCAGGGAACTTTGAAGGGGCCTGGAATTCATGATTTTTGGCAGTCAAGCAAATGCAGAGGGTGGGAATGAGGACCACTGAGAATTAATAAATTAGTGCAAATGAAAGTAGCGATACTTCAGATGACAACTGTTGATGTTGACATCTCTTCCCACCACAGAGCTGGCTGACTTAAAGTTCTGCTCTTGTGATTTACTATGCAGAGACAGACTGGTCATACAGCTGCTTTCCTGCTCACAGGTGGAGGTTTATTCACCCTGGTGCTGCAAATGCATTGCAGTCCAAGGGGAGTGGACACTGCGCTGGCTCTGGACACAGGCTAATCAATCCCCAATCAGTAACGAAGCTCAGAGAGCAGCTGTGGAAGTGATGAAAAGAGTGGCTCAACAGAGAGCTCCCACTTGTCGTGAAATGAGTTGCTTTGGCTTGTCTCTAGCTTGAGAAATCAGAACACTTTGTAACCCCAAGGCTTAGTTAGTCAAGGATTTGTTGCTTTTTTGGAAACTGTTTGCAATTATATTGCACCGTTTCTGAGTCTACATCAAGTGTGGAAGGCATGAACTTATCAAAGACTGGGATAAGGCCTTTGCCAAAAATTAAAGACTCACTTTTTCCAGCTGAGTCATACCAGTAGATAAAGCTTTAAAAAAAAAAATTGAAAAAATAGCAGCAAGGCCAAAAAAAACCCTGAAGAAGTTATATCCCTGATACTACAAATAAGTCTTAAAGTTTGAACAGTTATGGTTCTTGGGCTTATTTAAGAGAGGGTTGGCATCTAGAAAGCTGGCTTGCTGTTGCTTTTCTTAGCTGAACTCCCCAAACTCACCACTTAATAGCGCTTTCACCTATTTCCCCACCCCCAAGTGCTTTGGATAGTGTGTATTTTTTAGCAGCTGTTTTGGGTGCTACATGGTATTTGAGAGTTGGTTTTGAACACATGCTGGCAGGTTGAAGCACCACCCACACATATCAGTTCAAGTTACATGCCTGTGACAGGGGTTTTGATGTAAACAGTTTTAAGCAAACGGTACTACAGGTGAGTCTTATAGGTAAGAAACTCAGTGTAAGTCCCTGAGGCCTATTCTTGACTTCATGTGCACTGCAACTTGAGAGATTTTTATCTAGACAATGTGACTTTTCACTCCCAAGCAGAAACTTTGGCTTCTGGGAAAGGGGGAGATTGGCACCACCACCCCCCAATAAAAAGGTTACTCAGTCTTTTATTGCAGATGTTTCAGCTGCCAGCCTAGATGACTGTTTCTGTAGCATCTGCTGGGAAGTTCCCTGCGGACAGTACTGGCTTAATAGCTGCAGTAGTAAGGTCTGAACAAGCTTACTGTTTTAAGTGCTTAGTGAAAACCAGCTGATTATTGTACCCTGTCAGGGTAAATGGACCGTTAAGGAATTAAAACATTCTTGAGAAGGGTACAGGCTTGGTGTTGGCATACTGGTGTATAAAACCTATGGTGTAAGAACACCTCTCAGCCTCTTAATTGCTGAGTTACCTTGTAGAATATCAAGGAACAGCTTGCTAGCTCCTCAGATGGATTTATTCTAAAATGTGCCCGATTCATTGCAAAGTACTAAAGACTTGTGCTGTGCTACTCACTTTTGACTTGTCATAATTAAAGTTTTGTTTCTGTGTGGGAAAGGCGTGCCACTACCCTTGCACTGGAATTTGAAAATCCTTCCCACAAACATATACCAGTAGGACCTGCTGGTTTTGAATGATCTTGGGAGGGAGGATGACAGAAGGGCGGGCTGTGAACACTAGGGAAGCCTATTAATAAGCATGTGGAAAAGTATTGGTGTTTGCTTACTAATGAGGTGCGCGGGGAACCTCCCCAGGCTGCTACTCTGCCTGCAGGAACCGGCAGGGACGAGGCTGTGGCAGCACATAGAGATCAGACGGAGCCACTGAGCGCTGACTTCAGGGGGAGCAGCAAGAGCATCACCTGCTCTCTGCTGCCGAGGGCTCTGAAGCAAGTTCAGGGGGCTCCAAGAGCTACAGAGGAGCAAGAGGAGGCAGTGGTGGTGTGATGAAAAGGAGCCATCTGCTAAACATGAGTGGCTGCCAAGTCAGATGACTTGAGCAGGAGCATGAGAGCGGTCTTGAGGATAGCAGGACACCAGGCTGGCTAAGGAAAGATGAGTCAGACTGGGGAGAACAAGAGCAACTGGTTGAGGAAAAGCAGGATGTGGTTGTGAAACAGGGAGCTGGTAGAAATACTGTTGGGTGACAGGTTCCTATTTGCTCCGGGACATGGTAATCTTTAGCTTGGATCACCAGGAGGGGACAAAAACAAGGTAGGAATTCTTCATTTGCAAGTTTCACCCTATGTGAGAATCTAGACAAAACTGACTATTGTTAGCCAATCCAAAAGTTCCAAAAGGGACTGCTGATCCTGGGCACCAAGGAGAGGGATGGTTCCCTGCTCAGTAAAGAGCTGATAGCAGGAGATGCTATTTCTCTTTGATTGATAGTGTGGAAAGAGAACTGGTTCTCATTGCCAGCTGTATAAAGGAATCTCCAGTGAAGAGCTAGGAAGAGCAGGTATCGTACTACTGGAAAGTCCCTTGAGAAAGGTGGAGCTGGAAAAGTCTCTAGTAGTAGGTACCTTATATAGGATCAGCTGTAAGATACAGCAGACTGAGTTTTCAACCTTTGCTGGTGGATAGTGAAGGGGCATATGACAATACAAGCAAACTGACTACAGATAAGAGACTGTTTGAACATCTGCATTTGTTAGAAGTCCAAGAGGTTTGCAGATTGAAGGGCATTGACATTGAAATGTCATAGTAAACATAACCACTATTAGATGGTTCTTTATTCTGCAGAGTGGTTGCACTGATTGGTATTAACAACTTGCAGGAAATACTAATATTTAAAAATGTGTACCTTGTTCTGAGATTGATCTGTGTTTGTAGGAAGTGTTTGGGTAACGCTTACATGCTTAGAATCAACTTGCTGTTTAGAGCATTATCACTTACATCTTTGCTGTGGTGAGGAGACCAGACATGGAGTGAAATGCAGCTACATCACAAATTATAGTTATGCTCTTGAAACTGTAGTCAGTTGTAAATTTGGGGGGCTAAAGGCTCAATCGTGGCATGTGGCCTTATTAAAGCTGAGAGATTTGTAACATTAGTCCTGGGAGATTCTAGAGTTCTGTTCCAGTCTTGTGCTCTTCTGACAGAAACATTGTCTTTGGTTGGTTTTTATCCATTTCTTTTCTCTAGAGACAGAAAGCCCAAAGCAATTATCTGTAGGCACTTATCTAAGCTTCACAAACAGGTGACCCAAAGACTGCTGCACATGTCCAGCTACAGAAGTCAAGCTGATGTGATTTAAGGCTGGATCTAGCAAAATTGCAACAATGTTCATGCAGAGATTTGTAACACTCAGAGTTTGGAGCACTTGGGAGAGAAAGACTAGAAACGTCAGGGAAGGGACATTTCCAGAGGATTGAGGCAGGTGCAGATCATTGATTTTGTACAACTGTGTTCTATTCAGTACAATCTGAAGTAAAAGGTTGGGTGGTAGTGTTTAATTACCTTTCTGTTCAAATATTTGTTGTTAAATCTTTTATCTCCATTCTTCTCCTTGGAAAAAAAAAAGTTACCTAATACTTCTGCATACTTTTACTCCAGAAACATCTAAGCAATCACAAAGGCTAACAGACAGCATGTTTTGTTATGAAATAAGTAATCCTTATTTCCAGTTTATAGGTGGGGGAAACAGGCTTGAGACTAGACTTGCCCTTAAAGATACGAATGACTGACCTGCATAAAACAGGACTAACATTGGTAGTTCTATTCCTTTGACTTGACTTTATATGTATTGCAACATAAAATAACTTATTCTTTGGCTGCCTAACTGCAGCTTAGTTTTACTAATTGGACCCCAGCTGCCCTCTCTCTGCTGGAGAACAGTCTCTTGCAAGAGCACCAGCACAACATACTTTCCCCAGATACTCTTAATCTGTTTGCCCTGGTGGTGCTTTTGACCTGCATTCTCTCTCACTAACATTAAAATAAATCCTGCTGCTAAGATCACAGTGGATGGCAGCATGCTTCCTGCTTCTGACAACAAAGCCAGTTGGTACCTACAAGCTTACAGAGCTGTAAAACAAGTCTGACCTCAGTGTTTTTTTGGAAGAGAACCATGTGTGGTTTTCTTTTGGCTTTTCTGTGCAATCCCTTATTCTCCTTCCCTTCGCCAGGAAATCCCTTCTCCTGCCAACAGGAGCCAGTGGAATGTGCTGTTTGTTTACTTTCTCACTCCTTCATCCTACTAATCTTCCCACCTCCCAGTTGTAATCTTAACAGGCTCAGCTCAGCCCTTCATCCTTCTGACAGAGCACTACTCAGTTGAGTATTTTCAGATAAAAGGATTGCTGCAAGACACCGTTCTGACCAGGCTCTGCTTAGCAAGGGTGAGGCCGTGGCATTCTGCAAGGCTGGGGCTGTCCTTTCACCTCTCTGTGCCCTGGCTGGCAGCTGCTTTGTTTGGCGTTGCTGCATATCTTCACAATGTGCTACAGGATAGCAGGGAAGAGCACACTTCCTAAGCTTTTCACTTTTCCAACATTCCCCTGTGTGGTTTTGCCTTTTTGGGGTAATAATCTAGGAACACCCCTGTCTCATGGTTTCCATACTGCATGAACTGAAGGAAAGTTTCCAGTTACTCCCAACAATACTGGTATCTTCTAGCCTGACCTGCTGTTGCTATCCCAGACTGCTAAACTCCCCTCTTCTGCCCCCTTTCAACAGTTCTGGCTCTGTAAAAACATCTGTAAGGCATTTATTATTTTTAAAGCCATCTGAAATTCTTGGATGAAGATGTCTGTACAGCTTAGAAAGAAAAAAGCACCCACACGCTTAGTGTAGTTGATATGCTTGCTAAAGGTAGAAGTGTGGGTTTGGGGCTTACAGTATGCTGCCATCCCTAGTTAGAGAAGCCCTTAAAGCTCACTGCTTCCCCAGGGTTTTATAATAATCCATATGAGGAAATCCTGTGTTTACAGCACTTACGAAAATTGCCATTTTGAGACTGTCCCCTCTTTGATCCGTTCACATACGGTGTCTTATCTGACTTTAGCTGATTGGCAAGGATTATAAATCCCTTAAGCAGGGACTGTCCTGCCCTTTGTTTTGCAGCCTGGACACTGTCAGAGCTTTCTTGGGTAGCTACATGGATAGCTTGAATTTTATGCTGTCCTACTGGAAGACTTTATAACGTGCCCATGTCTGGGGAGGAAGCAGTTTATGCTCTTAACACTTCCTAGACACTTCTTACGTTAATGCTTCCTTAACACTTTTCTGTGGCACATAATAGTTTACCCCTCAATTGCATTTCTTTATACCATCACTCAAGTCTTTGAATGGTCTTGGATAAATACACGTGTAGGGAAGGCTGTAGCAGCTTGGTTTCCTCTCTGTTTCCCCCTCTCCCTTTCTGTTCCTGCACTATGCTGAAGAAAAGGGTCTCACAACTCTCAGCCTGGGTAAAGGCCTGAGAAACAGAGGACACAAGGGATACACTTCTACACCAGCAACATATGTCCCCAGCTGAGTGGTTCAGAAAGCAAGAAACTTTCCACCAGCTCTGAGACACACCAGAGTTTAGTACTGGAAGTTCAAGCATCAGTAGACAATGCTTGGGAGTAAATGAAATTGTAGAAGAATGTCTGTTGATTTTTCTGTTTCTCTGACAATCTGATATTTTACCCCTCTCTACAGAACAGCTGGCCTGCCGAAGGAGTTGCTGGAGACTGTTCTGGCTCACATCTGATTGCTGCTGCTGCAAAGCCCCAGCCAGCCAGCCGCAATGTACTGCCTTCAGTGGTTGCTCCCTGTCCTGCTCATACCCAAGCCCCTCAACCCAGCGTTGTGGTTCAGTCACTCAATGTTCATGGGCTTCTACCTGCTCAGTTTCCTCCTGGAACGGAAACCTTGCACGATTTGTGCCTTGGTCTTCCTGGCAGCTCTATTCCTCATCTGCTACAGCTGCTGGGGGAACTGCTTCTTGTATCACTGCACAGGATCCCAGTTGCCGGAATCAGCTCATGATCCTAGCATAGTGGGCACCTAGAAAACAATAAACTTCCAGTCTGCTGAGGGCTTTTGTTTTGCTTTTAAAAAGGGGGTGGGCTAGGGAGGAGGGAGGGGGTGTTAGGCATGTGACTGGAGTAAAAACCGCCTGTTTCCTGTAACTCTGTGTGGACTAGAGTGGCAAATTCCTCCACTCTGCCTGTGAAATTCAACTTGTTTACTGTGTGAACTCTGGCAGCGCCACCTGCTTTTTTAGAAGCAGAAATCTTTTTTCCTTTCCGTATCACCGGGAACGGACACCAGCCCTCCTGAGAACTGGTGGAGGACCGAGCTGCTGGCCTCTGTCCAGGTGTTGCACAGCAGTGGAGTTGTGTGTCACTCGTCTGCATTAGGCCGAGGTGGTCTAACTCGGGGCTCTCAGCCCACTGATTTTGCTCGAGTAGCTACAAGATTCTCTCCCTCTTCCTCTTTGTGGGGAGCCAGCCTTCCCACCTTGCTGATCAAGGGCAAGCTCGACAGCTCACAGATGCACTTGGCCAAAAGCTGCTGGAGCCAGAGGCGGTTGAGTCATCTCCTCCTGCTCAGCCTGCCAAAGAGATGCGTGCACTGCCGAAGTGCTTTCTGAACTACTTATGCTCCGAGATCATAGCCTGAAAGCCACAGTTATGCTGCTGCTTTTATAAAGCCTCACAGATAGTAGAGACTTTCTCTTCCCCTCCTCCTAGATTTCCAGGTTTATCAAGGTATTGACTGTTGGATTAAAGAACCAGTATGCTGCAAGATTTGGGGTTTTGAAAGCCGCTGTGAACCTCACCCTATAAAACTCATGCTAGCCTAAAAGGCCAGCTGTGGGCAGGGCAGGATGTGATCCTGAGGTGGAGGCATGGCTTGAAGCAGTAAGTGCTTCAGTGACAGTGGTTTTGGGCCAGGGGTGACAGAAGGTGCTGGTGCTACTGGCCGGAGAAGGGAGGAAGCTAGAGGAGTACTTGGTATCTCCATCTCCCCTGGCAGAAGGATGTCAAGAAGCCTGGATGGTGGTGGGTCAGTCCTACACGCCACAGCTGCGCAGACCTCCACGCTGCATACATTACTCTGCAGCCATGACTCTTGGGGAGCCCCACCTGGGGCAGAGATTTGTGAGAAACCTTAGAGGTTAACACAAAATATTGTCTCTAAACTTTAAAGGGTTCTCGTAGTGGAGAGCAGCAGAAGTGGCTGTTGCTGTTCCTAGGAAGTTCATGCTATGAGGTTGTGAAACTTTCAGAGTATTGTTTGTTTATTGCACAGCTGTTCAAAATGTTTAATAAAGCTTTATAAACTTTGGTCTGTGGCCTCCTGCCCAGCATGATGCATTGGGTGTTCATCACACATGCCTCAGCCCAGAAATCATGTGTCTGTATTGTTCTGTTCCCAGCAGAGTAACCCCGGAGTCTCCAGCAAGAGGCAGAGCCTGTTTGCCCTGTAGCTCCCAGGACTGACCCTTCTCATTAACTGTTTAACCTGACTGTGGGCACACTGAGGACCATACTGGCAATTCCCAAACAGACTCATCTTGCACACAGCACAGGAGCTCGCTTCTGGTTGTATCTCTGCACTTGTGTGACAGATTCCCCCTTTCCTTACCGCTTACGAAATTAAACCAGAGCTGTGTCCTGAGAGCTGCCTGATCCCCAGCACTGGCAGTAGAAGCGTTACCTGCCAGGTGCCTCCGCAGTGTGAGCCTGTCCTAGAGCTCCACATCTTCCTGACCTGACCCCCTGCTGTGGGCAGAGACCAGGCTGCAACCCAGCTGCCATCAACCTCAGCCATCCCCAGGGAGATCGGGTTGTGTCAGCCCTTCCCCAGCTTTGGCCATGACCCCGTGTGGTACTGGGGGACACGTGCTGCAGCCAGACACGGGGCTGTGGGGTCCAACAGCACCCAGGAGCACCTTAGAGTTAACCAGTGCTGCTGGAGCTACTAACAGCTTCCTCTACCCTTGCTCCTAGCCCTGAAGACCGATTCCAAGTTGGAAAGGGTTCAGAGCATATCAGTGTTTACATGTCTAAAAAAAAAAAAAAAAAAAAAAAAAAAAAAAAGCATGTGCCACATCACCAAGAATAGATGTGACAGCTCTGTCACCTGTCAAGCAGAGGGAAGTCCCAGTAGCTGTCATACCAGCTTCAGCATAAATAACAAATAGAAAGGAGGGAGGAAGGCCTCACGTTTGCAAACTATAGCAAGACTGTTGTCTGTGCTCTGAGCAGCTTTTAAGTTTAAATTCATTTAAGCTAATGCAATCAGTTCTTTTTAAGAGTATGTATTTGCTGCTAACTAGCCAAGTTGCACTCTACAGCGATTTAAATAAATCCTAGCCACGAAGCCAGACAGTCCTTTGGATGAGAGCAAGCCCTGGCTTTGTACACGAGGCTCAAGACAAGACGCAGCTGCAGGCTTCCCCTTCTGCGAGACGCCGACTTGGAGAAAAAAACACTTCAAAAGGGGAAAGCTGCTGGTGTAGCGACAGGAGAGATCTCAGCAGACTGATGCTTAACAAACCTACTTCTTACAGCTCTCCCACCTCAACTGTAGTTAAAGAGCACTCTTTGATATGCACCCAGCCCTCACCAGCACACTGTCTTGCCCTCTCTAGGGCACGGCGATACCATCTTCATTTTAAAGATAGAAAATTAAAGCAACTTTGTCACTGTCAGAGAGAAAGCCTCAGGCAGAGTGAGGAACCCAACCAGGTCTCACATCCCATGCTAATGGCCCTGCTTGTCCTCTATAAAGAGACTGTGAAAAAACAGCCTGTGACTGCAGAACAGGTCAAACCCGATGGCTTTTAAAAGCATCATCCCGGCTTCCCTGCCTGTGCATGGCAGATTGGACTGAGCCTGGACGATTGCAGCACCTGTGCTCTCAGGCAGGCCTTGCTGGCTGCACAGAAGAAAGCTCAGAGATGTTCTGCCCTCATCTCAAGGAGCTTCTCTGCCAAAAGAGCAGTGGAGTGGCTCTGTCCCCTGGTGTCCCGGAGGCACCAAGGGTCTCTGTGTGGGGACCACAGCAGTGGGCAGGCACCCACACTAACGACTGAAAGCAGTGGGGTTTAAAACACAACCACTGTGTTGTGCCAGGTCCCATTGAGCCTGGACACTGCCCGCAAGGGCTTTGGCACAGAGCATCTCATCACCTTGCTGTATTATAGAGCGTCCATCTGCCTGGCACTCCCTGGATGCAGAGAGCAGGAGCCTTAAGCTGTGCCTTTGTCTTTCCATTGGAAAGAGAGGTCATTTTCTAGGTCACATAACAGATCAGTGACACAGCAGGGTCAAGAAAGGAAAAAACACCAAAAAAACCCCAGGCTCAGATCCCTAGAAACAGAGATGCAGCTTAGCTCAGGCAAACCTCGGGCTCCCCCCTGCAACCTCGGGGTCTGGGGGCTTCTCACTCCCCTCCTCAACACTCGTCAGGGAGAAGCAGCATCCAACAGGGACACCACGAGGCTTCCCACTGGGAAGACTTGGCCACGACTACCAGGCTGGTAGAGCTTTTTGAACCCTAGATCTGCTGGACTTCCACGTTGGTGCATCTCATCTCGGGGGCTGCTGCTTGGCAGTCGAGCTCCCCAGCGCTGCTCGGGGTGCAGGTAGGGAACCAGCTGCCCGGGGCCACCACGGCCACCAGCCCACTCTCCCAGCATCTGCCCATCCATCCCTGGATCTTGCCAGGCAAGTAGTGCCTCCTGCTCGATGCTGTCCCTGCTTACCCTGAGACAAGCCCACAATGTGACCTTATTAACTTAGCAGCAGAGGAGAGAGGTTGATCCCACTGAGGAGCTGCTTGTGCTGGAAGCACCCCTGGCCAGCTCAGGCAGCCCTGCTGCTGATCACACCGGGCTCTGATGGCCTCCAACCTCATCCCCTCGTGCTGTCACCCCCGGGGATGGTCCGGCCAAACCCCCCGAGCCAGGGAAGCCACAAACGTCACTCAGGGCCACAGAGAGCTGAGCCCTGGCCTGCCAGTGCCCTTTGGTCTTGCCTGTCTCTTGCTCCTTGCATCAGAGCGGTTTCCTAGCTTTCAGCAACCATAGGTAAGCTACACGTCGGGTAAGGACTTTAGCCTTTCCCTCCGGAGCCCAGAGATTAACCCTTGGCAAGAAGGTTTTGCTACTCCTCTGAGAAAAGGCAAATCCTCTGGTAAAAGGGCAAGGGAGGACGGATGGCTTGGGTGCCATCCAGACCTGCTGCTGGAGGGGGGTGAGATCCGAGTGGCAGAGTCTGCAGGGGACAGAGAGAGGCTTTGTCCTCTCAGTCGACGTGTGCCGGCAGCCTCCTGTTCACTCCCCAGCCACCAGCAAGCAGCCGGCACGGCGGGGGCTGGAGCAGCAGGGCCAGTGGGACCCGAGCGCCTGGCACTGGGGCACAGCCCCGCGGTGAGCCAGCCCTTTAACAAACACCCTGCTCCTCCTCACGAGCCTTTCTGCTGGGGCTGGGCTATGGGAGAGACCCCAGACCCACAGCACAGCCCAAGATTTGCTCTGGGGGATCCTCGGCACTCCGAGCAGTTCAGGGCTGGCCCCCATCTACTCACAAGCATTTATCCTTTGGGAGCCTGGGTCAAGAGCCAGGACTTGATGTGCTTTTGGGGTGCTACCACTGAGCTCTGGGAAAAGCAAAGGGGAGGTTCAGGCCAAACAACAACTCATCCTTGCCATTTTAGAAGCCCATCGCCTGCACAAGCCCAGCACAGGGCGCCCACCTCCTCACCAGACCTGCTGTGGGGACACCATGGTCCCCACCCTAACACCCAAATCCCTCTCCCGGGTTTACAGGGCACAATGTGAGTGGGAAGCAAACAGCAAGATTAAGTCCGTTAAAGGAGGCATGTGGTGTAATCCCCAGGAGCATCTGCCCTGCTCGGGCTGGGGACACCTGGCAGGGGCTCCCACTGGGCTGAGGGGAATGACTCCACGGCAAAACAACCACCGAGCACGGCTGGGGTGGGCTGCAGGTATGGGCAAGTGCCCCAACCATCTTTTTAAGACGCTTCAGCTGCCACCAAGGCCGAGAACTAGTTACAGAGCAAAGGAAGTGAGCGGTGCCATAAGCAGGGCATGGAAGTACCAAATCCAGCTCACTCCTCCCCAGGGCACGTCCCACCGCTGACACCCACGCTGCTCCAGGGCTCAGGCTGGACCGCAGCACCCCGACCTCCCCCGTACACCATCCCCATGGCCACCCTGCTCCCGAGCAGCGACGCCGAAGGGGCAAACCCAAGGGCTGCAAGAGTCTCGACCCCAGCTCCCCGCCGAGGGCGACCCCACTGGCCCACCCCCAGCCCACACGTTGCACAGACCAAGGGACTTTTTGACGAGAGATAATCCCTCAATCACTTAATTGTTTTAAAGAGAAGCAAAACATAAAGCATTAAACATTTAAGGTGCTAAGACTGAGTCACTCACCAGCCCGAGGAGGAGGGAACAGCCAGACCCGGGGGTGCTGGGGCACTAAAGCCCCCCCAGACCGTGGTGGTGGTGGTGAAGGAGCAGCAGCAGCAGCCACCCTGCTTTCAGAAGGCCTGTTCCCCCCCCAACACTGTGCTATATATCAATTACTTAATCACCAAGTGAGAGATCCCAATCAGCACCCACTAATTATCCTAACGAGGAAGGCCTACTTCTTGTAGTTGCTGATGAAGCAGATTCTGCTGAAGGGAGAGTCGCCCCCGTGCCCTGTCCCCCCCCTGCCCATGGGGGTTGGCAGCCGGCTGGCCCTGGCCCTCGGAGCAAGCGCTGGGGCTGCACTGGACCGTGAGCCCACCTGGGGACACAGGAATGGCTCCAGCAGGACAGAAGTGGCACCAGATCCCAGAAGTATTGGCCAGAAAAAGTCTCTGAAGCACCAGGAGCCATACACAGGTGTTGCACGTGTTCCAGGAACCACCGACTCCTGTAACAAGGATGCTTAGGAGTCCTCTCATACAGGAGCTACACTTTTTTTTTTTTTTTTTTTTATGAGGTCTGTTTGTATTTAATTACCAAATTGCAAAGTATTTACATCAACATTAGAGTTTCAAAGCATCTCCACCCCCCACCACCCACAAAACCGGACCTTCTAATTTTTTTTCCAAAGTTTTATTATTATCCAAAAAAAAAAAAAAAAAAAAAAAAGCTAAATATTTTACTTAGACACTGAAAAAGGCAGGTGGAGGGGGAGGGGAGCTGGGGAGAGAGACAGATCCACATGTTCTCTGCATAGTCAGTTGGAGATCTTACAAAACACTGTTTAAAAAAATTATAACAGCAGTGAAGAATAACTTGTAGGGCATTACTGACCCTGGGAAGCCAAAGAGCATCCTTAGGTGGGGGCTCCCCTCTGGAGTTTATTGGCTTAAAAAATAAATTGGCAGACGACAATGGTGATGGAGGAGAGGCTCTCGATCCCCAGGGCCTCTGCGTCATGCTGGCTGCAGCGGCGAGTCTGGAGATGCTGGGTCCCACCGAAACTGCTGCACAGAAACACGGATGGACACACGGACATGCAGACACACAGCCCCAGCCCCGTGCAGGAGAGCTCCTCGGGGATTGCTCTACCGACTTCTGCCCTGAAATGTCCCCAGCATGATTCCTTCGTCAGAGCTTGCCAAAAGCCATGGGGAATTAAGCCAGCCTGGGGTGTTCCTTATGCCAAGGCTGTGTTCCTGCCCTGCCGCTTGCCGGAAAGAGCTGGAAAATGAAACCACTGGGTCAAGCCCGTTCCTGTCCCGCTGCGCTCCTGCAAGACCCTGTATGTGCTGCAGACAACCAAAGGCCAAACCTTAGCATGGGTGCTTGCCTTCTCTCTCCCCAGCTTTCAGATCAAATCTGGCTTCCGCACGTTAGTTTAAAGAGGTTTCTCCCGAGGATGGGGATTTTGTATAATTTAGGCAGAGCTATGGCACAGGCCACCCCTCGGACCAGCTGCCGTGGGATGGGGATTCTCTCGCAGCACCGACGGGGATGTGGCAGTGCCCATCCCAGGGATGCAAATATGGAAAGACCCAGAACATCGAGTTTTGGAGAGTCCCTGCCTGAACACTGGGCACAGCAAATCTGCTAGGAAGTGGGGAGAAAAGGCTCCAAGTCCCCAAATGATTTTTAAAAAATCCATTAAACCAGTTGCTGTTCCCTAAGCCAGCAGGATCTCTCCATACTTCTGAAGAGGCTGTTCAAGCTGATTTCGAAGGTTTTACTCATTAAAAAGGAGCCACCAACCAACCAAGTGAGCACTTGGTTCATAAATAAGCAGCTGTGGAGCTGCGGGAGTGAGTGGAAGGCAGCAGCGTGCCTGTGCCCTGCTCCGGCAGAGGTTTGGGGAGGGGGTTTTGGTCACCCCTCAGCTCCCACCCGGCTTTCACAGGACACCGGCACCACAGTGGGGGCTGGCGAGAGGCGGTTTGGGTTTGCTGCCTGCAAGGAGGCTGTGCTGGAGGGAAACCCCATCCCATAAGCAACAGAGAAGCAAAGAAAGCCCACTGCCAGAGGACCGAGAGGTGGGCGAAGCTGCTGGCTCCCCACTTCGGGTCCTTCCCACCGGTGTGTACCAGCACCCCTGCCCCGCAGCACCCCCTCGAGCCCCCATCCCACCCCCGGGCCAGGAGAGCAGCTGAAGAGCCCCCAGGTCTTTCTGAGCAAGGGTCCCCCGGACCCAAGACGTGAGGGAGCGAAGTCTTGTGAGCCACCACGGTGAAGGGTTTCCAGCTGGGTACAGCCACAGGAGGGGGAAAATAAATCAACACATGCAACTAAGTCAACGTTTGGGAGGGCACGGGGACTGCTCGAGGGCTATGTACAAGCAGGTGCTGGGCAGGAGAGTGCAGGGGCTCGGTGGGGGGGCAAAGCTGGGCACAGATAGACACACACTGCCAAAACACAGCTGAGGCCTTTGGGAGGGAGCAAGGAGGGGGATGAGGGTGCAAATGTCTCCCATGCAGCACAGCGCTTCCCAGGACTCCCCTCCAGGATGGTCGCCCACGGCTGCGGTTGCTTCTGCTGCATGGGGACTGCAGCCCAGCAGTTAGACATGAGGGGTGGGGGGAAGGCAGCTAAAAATGTATCAGATGGACAAAAGCATCTGTGAAAGACGAGTATTTCCCCTAAAACACTCCTGCACCCTGAACAGCCACATATGCCATGCACCTAAGCCGCATGGTGGCACTGGATTTGGTGGCAGGGCCAGCCCGGGGGGACTCGGCCAGTGGGAGAGCTGGTGGTGGAACCGGGAAGGGCTGCGGTGCAATTCCCAGGGGCCCAGCTGGAAGACCAGGAGTGCTTGGTGGGAGAAATCGCAGCCGGGGTGATGGAGCTGGCCGCAGGCAGGGCGAGGGCTCTGCCGGCACCCCCCTGGTACCGCTCCCAGGAGAGATGAGAGGGGCCCCTTGGGGGGACAGACGCAGCTGGAAGATGCGAACCCGCGCCCAGGTGCTCCCACGGGATGGTGTCGGTTGCTGGAGCCATGAGGAGCCACATTTCACGCTGCCAGCGAGGCCGCAGTGAGGCCAGAGCGATGCCCGAGGAAGGGGGACCACCAGCATTCCGCTGCCACCACCGCCCCCTCCGAACCAGCCAGGGATTGTGCCCTCCCCGGGGCGAAACGTCTCTGCCGGCGCCCTGGGGAGAAGCGGAGCCAAGGGGGGGATGGCGGGGAGGGTGAAGGGGCAGGGAAATTTGTGCTGATTTTGAAAGGGGGTGCAGGAGACCGGGGCCGTGTGTCCGAGGTGGGGTGACACTGTACCCCAGTTCCTCCAGGCTCACCCCAGAGCTGCTGTGGGGGGAAAGGTCCCCCGAAAGCCAAGTCTCTCAGCAGGAGATGTTCTGCTCGTCCTCCCGAGCCGGCTCCACCGGTGCCTGCAGGCTCCTCTTGCCAGCGGGACACCACCGCTTCATTAAACATGGGTCAGAAGTCTTAATGAGCGATGGGGGGACCCAGCACCTCCCCTGGCCGCATCTGGAGATGATGCCCCATCCCGCTCCGGGGCTGCTCCTCAAAAAACCGGCTCCTCGGCGGGGAGGCCAGCCCTCGGCGCCCTGCGGCGAGGACGGCAACGTCCCTGGTGCCAGGACCCGAGCTCCGGGTCTATAGGTTCTCGCCGGGCTGGTACTGGGGCTCTGTCGAGGTGAAGTAGTCCTCCAGGAAAGCCTGCAGGTACTCAAAGGTGGGTCGCTCCTCCGGGTCCTTCCGCCAGCACTGGCACATGAGGTCATGCAGGGACTCGGGGCACTCGGGCGGGCAGGGCATGCGGTACCCCCGCTCCACCTGGTCCAGCACTTCTCGGTTCACCATCCCTGCGGGCGGCCAGAGGAGATGTGGCATTGATTAGACCCGGGTCAGATTTTGCACCGCACCTTTCCCGGCGGGGACACCGAGGGCACGAGGCTGGGACAAGCCCTGTGGGCAACCTCGGTGACTCAGGGAGGGAGGGACCCCTCAGCCCAACAGTGCTCATCCCTGCCAGCCCGTCACCTTGTTTGGGGACTAGAGCAAGACAGGGTGGCTGTGACCCTGCAGGCTGCCCAGGCTCTGCCCGGGACCTGGGCAGGGGCAGCTCACCCTGGAGCCCACCCTCCCTGCCCAAACTGCAGGAAAAACCTTGCATCCGTTTGCTCCTCCGCAAAGACGGCTCTGGGGAACACAGAGCACCAGGGGCAAGCGCTGGGCACAGGCAGCCGGTGTTGGGGCACCGCAGTGGGGATGGGGGTTCTGCTGGCAGCTGCCAGCCCTCACCTGGGTAGGGCACTCTGCCTTTGGTGGTCAGCTCGGTCAAGAGGATGCCGAAGGACCAGACGTCCGACTTGATGGTAAACCTGCCGTACAGAGCAGCTTCGGGAGCCGTCCACTTGATGGGGAACTTCGCGCCTGGATGGAGAGGCAGGGTAAGGGGCTGCTCCTGGCCCTGCGGTGCCCGGGGCGGGGGGGGTGTGGGGCTGTGAGTGCCTCCAGGACCCCCGTGCAACCAGGGCCATGGGTCGGCTTGAGATGCATCGCACACACCCCTGGGGACCAGCGGCATCGCGCCGGTACCGCCTGCCTGGGCATGGTGCTGGCAGCGCCGGGCACGCACCTTGCCGAGCCGTGTACTCGTTGTCCTCGATGAGGCGTGCCAAGCCAAAGTCGGCCACTTTGCACACCAGGTTCTCCCCCACGAGGATGTTGGCTGCCCGGAGGTCCCGGTGGACGTAGTTCATCCTCTCCACGTAGGCCATGCCAGACGCGATCTGTGGGGACCGGCACATGGGGCACGGAGGCTGGTGGGGTGATGTGAGGGTCCCCAAGGAGCCCACCCAGGGTGTGGGAACAGCTGGTTGCTCAAGAAAACCCACACAGATTCAGGTTTGCTGGCCGGGGAGAGCCAGCAGCAATGGGAACGGGCAAAATGATGGTCCCTGCCTGCAACCCAGCTCTGGGCTGAGCACCCAGTGGGGATGGTGGCACCCACCCCAGTGAGGCTGCGGAGCACCCCACCACCCGACAGGCGACAGCCACGACAACCCAGCGAGGTGCTCGGGCAGCCAGTGCCCTCAGAAGGGGATGTGGGAGGCCGGGGGATGCACAAACCCACCTGAGCCGCCATATCCACGAGCTGGGGCAGCCGCAGGTACTTGCCCATCTCACCCTTCAGGAAATCCAGGAGGCTCCCTGTGAGGAAGACCACGGTCACAGCAGTGCAGTGGAGAAAAGCCCCTCGGCCACCCCCCCCAGCATCCCTCCTGCGCTCACCCTTGCTCATGTACTCGGTGACGATGTAAATGGGCTCCTCCGAAACCACGGCGTAGAGCTGAACCAGCTTCTCGTGCCGGAGCTTCTTCATGACCTGGGCCTCCTGCAGGAAGGCCTCCGGGGACATGGTGCCGGGCTTCAGCGTCTTGATTGCCACCCGGGTGGTGCCGTTCCAGGTCCCTGCCGCACAGGACACGCTGCTCAGGATACATTTACAGGGCAGGGGGCCACGTCCCTCGCCTGCTCCCCCACCCCACTGCAGTCTCAGGGCACCTGCAGACGGTCGGGGAGAGGATGCAGGTGGTGACACAGTGCGGGGACAGCGGGGTGGGAATGGTCCTTACCCATCCACACCTCTCCGAAGCAGCCCTGCCCCAGCTTGACCTCCAGCCGCAGCGATTCCCGGGGGATTTCCCAGGCATCCTTGGCAAGGCCTTGGGTCTGGGGCTTGGACGTGGGACAGACGTTGGTGAGACGGTGGCACAAGCCGTCGGCGTGTTCTAGCACAGGAGGGGACAACACCGGGGTGATATTTGGGCATTTAGGCAAATGATGTCTTTACCCCACATCTCTGCAAAACACCTCGGGGACCCGTACCCAAACTCTCACCCTCTTCCCTAAAACCCAAGCAGCTTTTCACCAGGGTCCCTCCCAACTGGTTTGGGATCCCCCAACCCTGCACTGGCTTCCCAGCAGCACCCGTCCTGCAGCGGGGGCAGGCACAGCACCCAGGGTGTCACCCAGACCCCAAGGGGACCCCAAGTGGCTACCCACTGGAGTAATAGGCCACCAGTTGCTGCAGGCTGTTGAACTGGGTGCGGGAGGTGATGTAGAAGCCGCCACTGTCCAGCTTGCGGATCTTGTAGTGCTTCACGTTGAGCCCCTTGGCGTTGTCGAAGTCGGAGACGGAGAGGCAGTAGGCACCTGCGGGCAGGACCGAGGGGCTGGGGGGGAGATGTTCCACACACGGGTGCTCCCCGTGGGGTCCCACCGGGGGCGTGGGTGTGGGGGAGGAGGGTTGGGCATGCTGCTTTCACCCAAAGGCAGAGGATGGGGAGCAGCTCCTGGCTGCACGAGCTGGCACCTCGTGCCAGGGAGGGATGGCACGTACCCCTGGCTACAGCCACGCCACGTAACCACAACTTCCAGCATTGTGGGGATGGCCTGTGCCCCCAAGACGAGCACCAAGGAAGAGACTCTGCTGGGTTTGGGGGGATCCAGCGGGCAGGAGGGCAAGCAGCCCCTCCGGGCGCAGGGATGAACCCAGCTCCAGCGGCAAAGGGGGGGATGCTGAAGCAGGGGAGAGGATGGGACAGGAGGTGGCTGGGAGGAGCTGCTGACCCACAACCCCAACATCGCGGCATCTCAGAGGGGAGACAAGGGGCTGGGGGCCCAAGTCCCTGCTCCACAAATCCCACCGTGGGCACCGCTTCAGGCGTCTGCCTCTGCTCTGCCCACACGAGAGCAACACTGTCCTGCTGGGGCCACAAATAACAAAAGGGAAGGTTTATGCTGCTGCGTGAGTGAAATGTTTCCACTGGAATAAAATAAATAGTGGCAAGTTCAAAGCATCACAACAGAAAGGAACATCAAGGAGCTTTTCCCAAAGGTGCATTTGGAGCCAAACTAAACCACATTTCCAGGTAAGAAACAGCATCCTCAGGCAGCTGAACTGCAAAGATCACAACTTGCACTTTCAGGAGGCACAAAACAAGTATAAAGAGTCATTAGACTTGAAAGAAGGACCTAAAAATTCATTACTGCCTCTGCCTGGTTGCCCAGGAAGCACATGTTCAAGATTTTACCACTATATAGGGACCAGGAAAAAACAAAACACATTTATTTGGAGATGTGAAAAAAAAAAAAGACAGGGAAAAAAAAGGGTATCCTGCCGGGTGGTCCTGCCAGAGCTGGTGAGGCCCCCAGCTCCCACCCAGCCATGAACTGAACCATCTCTTTGAAGAGCGACCACTGGGTGGGCAGTGGTGGGAGAGAAGCGGCTGCATCGCTCCACGGGTGGAAGGTTTGTTGGTGTAACGGCCCATTTGGCATAGAGATGTCACCAGTGATTTAACGGGTGCGTCAGCACCTGCTCCCTGGGGACCAGCACTGGTGGGGGAGGCCCCAGGAGGCTGCTCGTGCTGGGGGGCATCGCTCAGCAACCCTGAACATTGCCTCCTGTCTGCAAGGCACCACACATTTCTCCTTCTCCCTCCCCGTGAGCCTAAGCTGGGGGAACTGAGACCACGTGGAGCGACTGAGGGGACCGGGGTCCCTGCACAGATGCCCCCCCACCTCCCCAGAGAGGGGGACCCCCAGGCTGGCCCCCCCCCCCCCCCCCCAGCCCCACTCACCTTTCGTGGTCTCGCTCTCTCGGACCAGGAAGGTCCCTCGGGGGTTTTCGGGGTTGAGCAGCAGCCGCTCGGACTCTCGGCGAGTGATCTTCCCAAAATACCACCTGCGAGAGCAAGGCAGCGGCTCAGCGCCCGCCACTCACCCAGCCCCTCTCCATCACCTTTCCAAGTGGTGGGCTCAGCCCTGGCTCTGCCCCCCCCCCACCCCCCCCCGCAGATTTCAGGGACCCCAGGCTCCATCTCCAAGCTTGGGCACCTCGGGGTGCACCGTGCCCCTGTACAGCCCAGGCTGGGCATCCTGCACCACACACTACTAAACATCTTCACTCTAAAAGCTTCCCCAAACAAGGGGCTCTGGGGACCACTGAAGCCTCCCGACCTCTTGCTGGGGGGATGCCAGGCCGCTGGCTGGGGACAGGCTTTGGGGACATGGCTGGCACCTCCTGCTCTTGGATTTATGGCCAGCTTTGCCCCTGCCTGCTCCCCCTGTGTGACGGTCGCCTCTGTGCTCAGCGTGACCTGCACAGGCAGAGCCGGCAGCATCCTCGCGCACGGATGTGTGTCCACGCAGAAGGGTAAAAACCAGACCAAAAGCATCAGGTCCAGCACGGCCCTTGCTATGCCACCACTCATCCCTCCACCATGCAAGCACGCCGCACCTCCGCGCTTTATGGGCCTTAAAGAAAAGCTGGAAAGTGTTTAAGGTGTTCGCAAATTCAAAGGGGAAAAATGACAAAAAGGAAAAACCCAGAGGCCTTGCAGGTTTTGCCCAGGAGAGGGGCAGGGGGAGTGCTCAAGGTGTGTTTGCTATCACTTGTCTTTAAACTGTCTAAAAAATGGCAATTACTCTTCAGCCTGGATGGAGTCTGAGGGCGCGACATAGTTACTGGGGATGTAGCCCGTCTGTCCTGTAGTGAGGGAATGAGCCAGCCACCAGTCACCTTCCCTGCAAGAGAACCAAAACACACTCAGTGTGAAGCCAGGAGCCCCCCGGCCAGCCCGTCTCCTGCCCGCAGGCACCGGGGCCGGGGAGGGGAAAGCCAGCGCAGAGCCCTGCCGGGAAGGGGTGCAGCCCCCGCAGCCCCCAGCCGGACCCCGGCCAGGAGGGCTCCTGCTGCCAGCCCCTGCCCGTGGCTCTGTTTTGGCAAGCTCTCGATATTAGGGCCAGCCATCCACATAGGGGATGCTTTAATCTTAAATCAGGCAGGGCAGCCAAAATACCTTTGGAGCCATCTGAGTGCAAACGGGGTCTGGCTGGAGGTTGAGAGGCATTGGGGAGCCCAGGCAGCGGGGAGCGACGAGGTGAGGCAGGGGAAACGGGCGAAAGGGACAGAACGATTGGCAGCGATTAAAAAAAAGCACCAGGAAAACCCAAGAGAGTTTGTTAAACACAGGCTGCAGAAAAGCAACAGGATAGGGCTGAGGTTTGGGCAGAGGGTGGGGGGGTGAGACCTGCCCCGCAGCGATGCCCAGCCTGGATGCCGCGGGCTCCATCCAGCTCGGGTGCCCCGCTTGCAGCCCCGGGCTGGGCACCCTGTACGGCCACTGCCCCTGACCACGAGCTCCCCCACGGCCCTGGTTGCACGACTGCTTGCACACCCACGGTCCTGAGCACAGCTCTGTCCTGCGGGAGCCCCCGTGCCATCCCCAAAAATCTGGGGCTGACCTGCTGTCCCTCTTGCCCTGGGCATGGTGGCCCCAAGCACGTCCCCAGGAGCTGGCAGGGCAAGGGAGACTTCTCACTGCTCTGCCCTCCTACCCGCAGGCTCCTGCCCAGGATGAGGCATGAAAGGACAATAAATAGAGAAGAACCGGACGGCAGGAGGCAGCTTTCCCTTCCCCACAGACAGCAGGGCTTCCTCCCACCACCTGCATCTTCTCACCCACCAAAGACAGAGTCACCTAATTTATCCTGAGCAGAAGGCAGACGAGGCTATGGGAAAACTGCAGATTTGTGGGAACAGCACTGCAAGGATACAAGAACTTGGCAGGACGACCTCCACAAACACTTTACAGAAAAACCCTAATAACCTCAATCACCACTAAAAGACCCATCAGATCACCTCCAGACCCATCCCTGGCCCCTGCAGACATGCAAACCTTTATCTTTTCTCCAGACACACCAGAAGTTTGTCACTTCTGCTTGTCCCAGCTAAACCAGTGATGCTTCGAAGGAGCTGGGAGAAGCTGGACATGGCCCCCAGCTCCCCACCCTGGTGCCAGCAGGGCCAGGGAAAGCAGGAACGCTCAGAGCATCTCCCAAACACACAGCCAGGCTCTGCTGCCCACCCGGAGCCTGGCCCCAGCTCGCAGTGGCCCTGGATGATATTTTAACTTCTCCTGGTACCAGTATGTCTCGTGGCAGGTAGCGTGGGCTCCCCAGCCTGAGCTGCTGTCCCAGTCACCTTTACTGAGATGGCTCCAAAGGGGACAGGAGGCTGGTTGGGCTCCTTTCCCACAGGACCGAAGAAAACATCTGCTTAAGAAATGCCCAGCTTTTGACTTGTGGCTTTATTCCAGCTTGGGCTGCAAGGCTGCAAACTGGGAATTCAGCAAAAACTATTCCAAAAATGTCTCAGCGGGGAAAAAAATAATCATCATCATCAAAACAAAGCATTTCAACAACTCCCTGCACAATCTTACCCAAAATACCCCACCACATCTCTGCTGGCTGCCTGGAGACCTCCTCCCACTGGAAGTGGTACCACGAGAGCCTTTCTGCACTGGCGTGGATGGATTTGGCCCATCCAGGAGGCTGAGGGTCACCTCAGACAGCCTGGGCTTTGCCGGGACGCAGGAGCAGGGAGGTGAGTGATGTGGAGGCGTCTCCTCTCGCCCTGCGCAACCCCAGCCCCGGGAGAGCAGCCAAAACCCACAGCCACCTTGCTAAGCCGCCGGTGGCCAGTCGTCCCCGTGGCCGTGGGCTCCTGCCATGCCCAGGACCTGCCAGCTCTTCCCGGGCTGACCCCAAGCACCCTCCCCACAGCCCCAAGGGCACCCACGCAGCCGCGGCAGACACCGGGAAGGTCATCAGCTCCATCCTGCACTCACCACCGATGGGCTGCATCACCAAAAAAAGCCCTTTTGCTCCCCAGAATGCTGCAGAGCCCATCACACCCTGACCCTTCCCTCTGACTGAGCCTCTGACAAGGGCAGCAGGGGAAAAAAAATATTGAAACCCCAGACATCATATAAGGTGTAAAGAAAAAACCCTCATATATGAGCCCAGTCTGGCCCCTCAATGGGCAGAGCTCACTTTGTAACAGCCCAAACCAGAACCCGAGCCTGGGGCTGGTATGCTGCTGAGGCTATGAAATCAAGAAGCACCAAACCCCTCAAATTCAGGTTTTTTCTGCAACATTGAAGCCCTGTACATCTTGGACTTCATAGATTAAATGAATCTCCATTCATAAACAGCGTTGGAATAGGAACAAGGATCAAATTGAAAACATGTTTGTGCATCACTGCCTGACGATTGCAGGAGAAATATCACCCCCGGGATGTTCCCTTGTCCTTCCACTCTTTGACTTTGCAGAGCGGTTTTGGGTGCCCGGGTTGGACAGCAGCAGCAGAGGGGCCAGTGGGTGTTGCAGACTCCAGGGACCCCATGGCTAGGGACAGAAGCTCTGCCAGTCACGCTCCAGCCTGTCTATGCCTTGTGTCAGGAGAGACCACATGTGGGTTTAGTACAGGATCATGTTTAGGAGCATTTCCCAGCTGGTCATACTGCCCTGCTCGGTGCAGCAAGCGATGGGTGTGCTGCTATGACCAGGATGGAGAGCAAACAAGTGAGAGCCAGACCCCTAAGTTAGTGATTGAGTCCCCTGAGCCGCTCACAAAAAATAAAATTAAAAAATGTACAAATAAATGCAAAAAGGGCCAGGAGGGAGCAGAGAGCCAACCGAAAAGAGACTGCAGAGTGGTGCCAGGCGCAGACAAGGAAAGCGAGCCAGGTTCAGAGCACCTGGGTGCAGACACAGCTCTGGATGGAGCAGTTCCCCGGCACGGGAAGGGGCTCCCCGCTCTAGCCTGGTCGCCCAGGGAGGACAAACCCAACTGACCACAAAACCATCAGGCAACCATCCCCTCCCAGCCCTGCTCCACCCAACCTTACCCCAAAGTGGGCAGCAGACAGGCTTTTGTCATTTAAGATCATCAACAATAACGATAGTAATAATCTGCAATACACACCTGACGTCCACTTTTCTCCTAAAGGACAGCGTGGCACAGAGGAGAGAAAAAAAGAGTCAAGAGGGAAGCTGAGATCAGAGACACCGTGCAAGCACAGGGGAAAGCTGAGGAGATGTGTCCAGGCAAACAAGAGGGAACGGAGCACTGATGGGGACAGGGGACTGGCAGGGACCTGGCCCCGCACTGGCCGGCGAGCAGAGGAGGTGACAAGGCTGAAAAGCAACGGTGACCAGCGCTGGGGCTGGGAGGACATGAGAGCAGGCAAATGATCGCCTCCAACGCTGATGTCCTCGGACCAGTCACTGCGTCCGTGCGAGTTTTGGCGCACCCCTCTGTGAGCACCCATCCCCGGGGAGAGCTGGCCCTGCCGGGGCCGGGCTCAGGGGGCTCCGCGGGAGGGACAAAGGTGGCAGCTCACCCACGCGGCCTTGGCTGCAGGGACAGGGACACTCACGTGTTGTTGACGATTTGCAGACGCTCTCCTTTCTTGAAGGACAAGTCTGTTTCGGTCCGGGACTCGTAGTCGTAGAGGGCCACGAAGGTGGTGACTCCACCTGCGACGGAGAGCACTCAGGCCGGGCACAGCCACCGGCACTGCCGCGGCACGGCGCTGGGCGACCCTCCTCTCCCACCACCCTCCCATCACCTGCTAACACACCGATCTGCTCCCCCTCCAGCTCAGAGCCCCTCAAAAGCAGGCCACCCCCTCATCACAAGAAGCAGCTGGAACAAAACCCACAGAGACCCACCGGCGACCCTCCCCGCCCCGCCGAGCCCACACTGACCAGCCAGCGCCCCGGCACGCTGCGGCGAGGTGACCGTGTCGGAGGTGTTGAAGCCTCCGAAGAGCTTGGACTCGGCAGCCATGGTCCCGAAGGAGCGGCTGGGGGTGCGGTGGGTGTCGGGAGCGGCCGCCTTGCTGGGTGTCTGCGAGGCCGGGTAGCCCCCGTGGTGGGTGTTATCGGTGGGCTCCAGGCTGCGCCGGCGCTGGCTTGGGTCTTTGGGCTTGCTCTTGCTGCTCCCCATGGTCCCAGGCTGCAGGAGACAGACACACATGCAGAGGGTTTCTATTATTTTTGTCATTATTATTATTGTTAAGCTGCCTCCCAGGGCTTGCACGACAGACGTCTGCCCACCAGGAAACGAAACAACCTCCGGAGTCTGTTCAAGCATCAGCTGCCAGAAAGTCTGGCTGTCCTGTCCTTGCCCTGGGACAGCATCGCCCCTCATTAACGCCGAGCCACCTCCCGCGTGGCCGCAGCAGCCAGCAAGACGCCGGGAGCGGAGCTGCCAGGGTGTGCCTTGGGAGCGGAGGGAAGCACACTCGGCCGCAGGATTGCGGGGTGAGGATGCTGAGCGCGGAGCCTGGACGGGTGCTGGGGAGCGTGGCTGTGGATGACCCAGGGCCAGGTGCCTGCCAAGGGATGTAGCTCAGGCCCCCAGACAGCCACGTTTCCCCCTACACGAGGGTTTCTAACAGGGCATGGAGAGGAGAAGACAAGACCCAGACAAATATTCACAAGTTCGGACTGCTCTGATGGCAGAAACTTGGAGAATCCATAGCTGCATCACTCTGCTCAGGATGGGGATTTAAATGCTGAGAGTGGTCCTGTGAAGTCTAAAACATGGAGCAAACAGGATAAAAGTTTAAATCAGGAGCAGTTTCAGGCAGTTAGCAGCTAAGGACCCAGGGATCTTGGCTTTATATATAGTCATGCCTTCCTTTCCACTCAAGATCATGCTCTATAAATACCTTCAAGGTAATGATATAAATGAAGGAAGGGAATTATTTGCAGTCTCCAAAGATGACAAGATACCCAGCAGTGTCCTGAAGCTATGGAAGGAAATATTTAGGCTAGATCACGCATGGCAGGAGGGAAAAGGGAGGTGGAGACAACCAGGGAGGAGAATATCTCTGGTAAGAAAAAACAAGCAGGGAAGCAGCAGAGGAGACAGCCGCTGCTCACGGGGTGCGGACCTGGCTGCAGCCACCCGCCAGGCGTTGCCGAGGGCTCAGCCTCACCCAACAGATGGTTTTTCTAACCCAACTTTTGAAAAAAGCTCGGGCTGAACCCCACGAGCAGGGCCAGAGCCACGGGGCAGCTCCAGCAGCCTGCACAGCCCTGGAATCAGTGGGGCAGAGCCCCCCTGGCTCCTGCCACGGGGAAGTTTAGGGGTGCAGGCACAAGCTCTGCTCCCCTCCCACCTCCTCTCCCCACAGCGAGGGCTTTGCCTGACGATCGGGGCTTATTTTCCGGAAGACTCAACTTCCATCTACTGTTTCCCAGCTCCCAAATCGCACAGAGGACCTGCAGCATCCCTCTGTCCAGCTTCCACACAAGTTTGCTTCAGCTGCAACCATACTGGGGGGATCAAACCGTGCCAGGGTTTGGGAATCAGAATAAATTGATTTTTTGAGCTGGGTATGGCTACAGCAGCTGCTCCGGCAAGGAGTGGAGCCGTCCTTCCTCCTATGCATGCAGGCGACAAGGAAGGACCGATGCCTCTATCTGCCACGGGACTCAGCCCACGCATATCTGTGCCGGGCTTGGGGGGCCTCGGAGCAAAGGAAGGTCAAACATAAGCTTTGCGTTCGCAAATCGTCACTGCCAGCAACCCAGAGGCAGATCCCACAGCGAAGGGGAGGGAGCCTGTCCCGTAAATAAATGCACTTTTCAAAGCCAAAGATACTAAAGCAGAACTGCAGGGAAAAGCAGGACCTTAGAAACGACAAGAAAAAAATCCCACTGCTAAGGAAAGAGAACCTCCCTGTCCCACGCCAGCCCTTCGCTCACCTCCGCCCGGGGCTCCGGCACTCACTGGCCCTCCCGGGATGGCAGCGGCGGCGCGGGGGGGAAAGCCGGGGCACGGCGGGGCTGTGACCGTGTGGCTTGTGACTGCCCACGCGACCGTGAGCCAGGGGCGCAGCCGCTCAGAGTTTCCCCTGGAAGCAGCACTTCCCCACGCAGGAAAACACCCCAGATGGGGAGGCGGATTTAGTAGCGTTTTGGGGACACAAATGTTCCGCAAGCACACCCCGCGGGGCTGCCAGCCTGGGCTGGCAACTGGTTTATCAGCGCACTGAGAAAAATCAGGATATAAAATAGTCAATATGCCTAGAGATTAAGCAGGAGCAGAGCACAGGAAGGGGAGAGTGGATCCCCCAGGCACTTCCCCAATGTCCCCAGAGCAGGGGGCGTCCTCGCCTTCACACCCATTAGCCTGTGGGCACAGGATGTGCATCTTCCAGGCATGTCCTGGCCAGGGACAGCGTGGGCTGTGAGTCTATCCCTCCTTGTGCAGTGGTTTTGGGGAGGGAGAGCTCTCCAGTATACATCGCAAGCTCCCAGCTTGTGCCTGGGTGCTAACCTTGGCAAGGGCTTTGCTGGTCACCGGGATGTGCTGCTCTGACGGGGCCTGATCCAGCCATCAGGGCTTTGCCTGCAGGAGCTGAAGACAGGAGTGGAGGAGGAGGAGGCACAAGCCTGAGGTCCTCTGAGGAAGGGGCTCCAGAGCAGCAAGTCCCCCTCCAAGCTCTCCTGTTGCAAAAACCTTTGCACCTAAACACCTGCACACACTTGCTTTGATTTGGCTAGTGCAAAATGTAAGCTGGTAACCCCAAAACTGGCGACCTTGCACCATCCCCACTCCGAGCCCCAGGTAACTCAGACAACATGACCATGCAGCTTTAGCTCTGTAGCCACCCTCGGGGGTCACGTTCCCCACCTGCCCCCAGGGAGAAGAGTGAGAAATCCCCTGCCACCCCACCTTGGCAGCCAGCAAGGAAAGGGTGCAAATTCCCCCACGAGGATGCAGGGGGTTGTGCAAGAGCCTTGCAGAGGAGTTATTAATGATGGCAGAAATGTGCTGTGCACTCAGGTCCCTGGGGGAAGAGAGGCCAGCAAGAGGAACCCCACCCCCCCCGCCTCTGGCAGAGAGGGCGATGAAACCATCCTGGAGCAAAGGGGCAGAGAAGGAAGAGGTGAAACCACTGCCCGGCAGCGTCACTGGGAGCTGTGGGACAGCATCACAGTGGCCAGATTGCAAAAAAATACCCACCGCCAGCAGCTACGCTGTATTTACGTCTAACGTACGGTATTTCTAGGTGTAACAGGCTGCAGGCGTGCTGCTCAGAGCCACCAGCATCCAGCCCGGGCAGCCTGGCTGCTGCCCAGCAGTGGATCTCCCTGCTCCCGTGCTTTTCGCAGCCGACAGCGCTGGGCTGGGGGGGGGGGGCTCAGCACCGCTCCCCGTCCCAGCCGGTGCCTCGGCTCTCGGCAGGGCTTCCCCGGCGGCTGGAGCGCGGCCAGCGCTGCCGGGGCTCGCCTCCGCGTGGGGCGAGGCGAGGCGGCGTGGCGGTGGGAGGCAGCTTTCCTGCGGGGGGGATCAGCGCCCCGCGCACGTCGCTGCCTGCAGGGACTCCCCTGCTTTCCGCTCCCCGGGGTCAGCGCCGGCGGCAAATCGCAAACCACCGCGGCGCTGGGCTGCGAGGCCTCAGCTCTGCCCCCCCCCGCGGGCCGGCCACGCCGCGGGGGAGCACCCGGGGGGGGTGGGCAGGATGAAGGGAGGGCTCTGCATTCTGCCCTTGCACCCTACCCACCCACGGGTGTTCAAGGGCCAGATCCAGCTGTTGCAGAGCACCTGGTACCCCACATCTGAACTTTCCCAGGGGGGTGGGAGGGTTTCCCTTTTCCCGGGTGGGTTCATTCAGCAAAGCAGCCTGGTCCCCCCTCCCTGGGGCCGTCGGAGATGCCTTACCAGTGCTTTCCGGCTACAGCCTCACTGCGGGGTGGGGAGGGACCGCGGTGAAGTCAGCTCAGCTCCCGCCGCAGCCTGCGAGACAGAGGGGGACGTCAGCACCCGCAGCAGCCACCGCCATCCCCGCGCCCCGCCACCCTCTCCCCCCGTGCCATGGTCCAGTGCCCAGGGCTGCTGCTGCCTTCCTCCTCCTCCTTCTCCTCCTCGCCATCCCCCCCCCCCCCCCCATCGTGGGGCCGGCAGCTCACAGCCTTTCGCTCTGATCTCTCATGGGTGAAGAGGGGACAATTCTCTGCTCCACTTCATCAAACCCACCCAGGGACGGGAGAGGAGGTGGCCAGAGCCACCCTGAGCGATGCTGCAGGGTGAGAGGGGAGCGCAGGCACCCACAGCCCACCGAGGGGTTTTTTTGGGGAAAAGTGGAGCCAGATCCTCTGGACACAGCAGCGTTTCCAGCTCTGATGCTCCATCTCCGGATGGCCAGGACCAGTGGCAGACGGGGTCGGCCACCAACCAGAGACCTTGTCCCCTGGGATAAGAGTCACCTTGTCCCTCCCCAACAGCACAGATGTGCTGCGGGCATGAACCATGCACAAGGACTGGGAGCACCTTGTGCTGCTCAAGCCCTGATGCAGCCAGAAAAGCATGTTTTAGCCAAATTTTCAAAAAGGACAGTTTCCTGTCATAAGTGTGCGTGATGACACTTGTCAGCAGCAGTGGCTCAGAGCACAGCTTTGGGTTGAAAACAGAGCAAGGGAGGATCCCACAGAGCCAGAACAGTCACTTGCCTGGCTCTGCCACCTGCTCCTAGCCCCTAGATCCTGCAGGAACTGCCCCTTCTCCCCTCCCTCATACTGGCAAAGAAATCTCACTCCAGCCAGCCCTGCTCACCCGGTGCTGGGCAGAAGGTTCAGTTGTCCCTGAGGCTCCTGCCTGCCCAGCACAGGGTGGATTGAGCCCCCACAGCACCCCCAGCAACATCCCAACAGGCTCCTGTCCCGGCTGGAGCCCAGGTTCCACATCTCATCCAGGGGGAACATCCCAGATGGATGGGGACAGGGTGAGCAGGTTTTTGCTGCCGCAAGCCTGGGAATGAGACCAACCGTGGTCTCCTGCCTTCACGCAAGGGCCTTCAGCCGCAAATGGGTAGGGAGGAGAGGGCTCATACAGGGACACAGGAGAGGAGAAGGAGCTGCTGCTCCCCCAGCACCGCCGGCTGCCGTCGCAGCCTCCTCTGCCCCGACCCGACCTGCTCAGCCCGTGCATCACCCGGATCACAGCACGCAGCCCCACGGCACGCACACCAGGCTTGTTATGTTGCAAATGCCACAGCGTGATGGTGGAAACCACCCAGCAAACCTCCGTGGGGTCAGCGGAACGCCGGGCGGCCGCCGTGTCCCTCTCACTGGGTGGGTGCCTGGGGCAGTGGGTGCTGCGCAGAGGGTGTGCCGCACCACAGGTTTGTTTTGATGGCCTCCCCTTCCCCCTGGTAATAAGTTTTGTCACTATTTTTAGTGCATTTGATTAGGATAATAAGCAGCAGTTGATTGACAGCTTTTTAAGACTTTGAATGGTTTGTAATTTGTACTTGACTAATACTCGCTGGCACTAATTGCACAGCGGGATGGAAGGTGGGGGAAACTGCAGTCTCAACTCCGGGCTGCAGCACATACAAATAAGGCTGCTCCGCGTACGCACGCGGTGCCCGTGTCCCCACCGCCCGTGCACGCTGTGTCACTTGGGCTCCCGTGCACACGCTGCAAGGCCCTGGCCGTGTTTATACAAAATAGGACCAAAAAAGCCATCAGGGAAACCCAAATACTCCTCAGCCTGGGGTCACCCACGTGCTGGGGTGGCAAGGTGTAAGGTCCTCCGACAGGGAAGGGACTGGTTCCCGTGCAGCTGCCAGGCAGATGGATGCACCTGCATCCCTCCCGCTCCCAGGTTTGGGTGTTTGGTGGCTGACAGCGGCTGCTCCAGCAGCAGCCTGGCACAGCCCTGCTTTCTGCTCTGTAGCAGAGCTGCGATCCCAGCCAGCACACTGCCAGCACAGCCATGGCTGGGCTTGGGCACCCTCCAGCGCTGCCATCCCCGTGTGCTGTTGGGTTCTGCATTCAAGGTCTCCCTGGCCCCCCCAGACAGCGGCTGGGCTGAGCTGCAGCCAGAGGAGAGAGTGCCAGGGCTGAGCCCAGCCACACACCCTGCCCAGGGCAGAGGGTGCTGCAAGGAGAGAGCCCCAGCAAGAGGCCACCCCCACCCTCCCCTCTCCGAAAGCAATTAAAAATGAAGCACACTCAGCTGCACAACTCAGGTCGGATCAAATCATGGCACACGGGGCAGTGGCGTCCCCATCCTTCCCCGCCGGCGCTGGAAATGCCGCTCGACCTGCCCAGCATCCCCGCTCCTCTGACCCGCGTCCCCAGGGGTTCTCCCCCCGCAAAATGAACTGGCAAGTTGGGATGCAGGAGAAGGCTCAATCCTCTGCCCTACCTCCCCGTGGCAGAGGTACTCTTGGAAAGACAACAGCGAGGGGAACTGCTGCTCTCCGACAGGTCCTGCTCTGGCTGTTTTCCACTGTGCCCAGCTCGATCAAGGATACAATGGTCGTGGTAACACCAGGCTGATAGCAGGGCTGGCGGCAAGGGAGAAGCGATCTTATCTTTTCAAAGACGCTAACAAAAGGCACTGATTGAGAGCAGACAAAACACAGCAGTACAGCTTCTGCAGGGCAGAAGCAGAAACCTTGAGAAATGCCACAACAGGCTGGGGCCCAACACCAGACACCAAGCCTTGGGGAGGGACACATCTCCGGCAAAACAGGCTCCATCCCTGCGGCTGCTCAGGAGCTGGGTGGGTGCCGAGCGGCACCTCCAGAAGATGAGATGGGCTGGGTGCTGGAGGAGAGGTGGGTGAGGGGCCGGGGCACCAGCACCCACCCACTGCTGGAGGGAGCCGAGCCGTGTCCCTGGCTCACAAAGCCCCAGCGAGATTAATAACAGCAACTGTCTCAAGCCAGACTGAAAAATGAAGCGTGCGGGACGGCGGGCGAGACAAAGCAGCCTCGCGGCACCCAGCCCCCGGCAGCAGGCACTGGGGATGGGAAGGAGCAGAGAGTGGTGGTCCCAAACCCACCCTGGCCTGCTCCATCCCGCTTTGCACACAGCCATCCCCTCCCAGCAGCATCGGGGTCCTGCGGGGCAGGACAAACAGGGTGTGCCATTAAAACCACAGATCCCGGGTTGGAGGCAGGCAGACGGCCAAAACCCAAAAGGCGTTGGGCTGTGCGTTGTGTCCCCCTGCACAGGCAGCACCCAGGTGGTACCCAAACAGCCGACACCCTGTCCCCCTGCCCGCACCAACCCCTGCTCCCTCCCTGCATTTTGGTAGGAAACGCAGCCCTGGACATGCTCTCGCACAGCAGTTTCACCCTTGATCCCAGGGGATGCTACTGAAGTTTTGTCTTTTCCCACGGCAAGCATCACGGCTGGGGGGTAAGCGAACTGCAGCACAGCCCCTGGTGCTTTGGGGAAAGCCTCACCCCACCATCCCCTCCTGCCACCCAAATACAGCAGGTCACCCTGTCCCCCATGGAAAAAATGATTCCTGTCCCCTGCCCCGCGCCATCAGGCTTTGCTCAGTAGAAGGGGGGAACACAGAGGCACGTCTCTGCCAGGCTGGGACCAGCCCCGCTGCAATGACTCCCAAGGGCTGCTGAGAAGGGGGGAACTGCTCCACCTGCCCCCCAAACCAGGGTTTGATGCTGCAGATCCTCTCTCTCCCCAGCTGACGCAGCGAGGGCACACCTGGGTCACGCCTCCAGCCCTTCTCCTCCACAAGGGCACTCGTTTCTCACTTGCACTGATTCCTCAAACAGAAGGAGATGAAGAGATGCTCACTTCATCTCCCACCTCCAATCTGGGGACCAGGGAAGGTGTGGGCAGGTGCCCCCCATGCCTGCCTGGGACCCCCACTTTGCCCAGTGACTACATGTCGAACGCACCTGAGTTAAAGCACCTCATCCCTCCCCAACTGATGGAAAACCGTCCCAGATGAAAGGAATCGCTGGCGGAGGAGAGGGGAGGGCAGCATGGCTGCTGTGTGGGGACCCGGCTACACGCTCCCCACCTATGTAAGTCCCAGCCCTTCCCATCTGACCCTGTCAACTCCCATTAAATTTAAAACCATCTTAATTAAAGCTCCACAGCCCAAACTAGCCGGGGCCAGTGGGTCACAAAAGAGGAAAGGATAATTAAACCAGCCATCCAAATTCATCCCCCGCGAGCATGGAGGAGTCACAGTCGGGAGTGAAGAAAAATGCCTCCGAAAAGACATGTCAAAACAGGGAGTTTAAAAGACCAGAATAAACCCCTGAGAAGCCCAAAAGCACATTCTGGATGTTTATCTGGCCATGAAACCGGGAAACACCAAAGACACACACAGGGAGCCATGCAGGGAGGTTGAGCTCTCCCCGCTATCGCGGGGCTGGCCCCTCGACAGGCAGATTTTGGCTTGCCGGGCCGATGGGCAGTGCCCCCTGCAGCACCCCGAGGCCGAGTGAGGGCAAGGGCAGCCCAACAGCGGGCACCCCACAAACACCATCTTGTGTAAGGCTGGCAAGAAAAAGTCACGAGCCTTATCTCCCTGAAATAACACAAGCAGCTGCTGGGAGCGAGCAGGATGTGCTGCAAGTTGTGCTTGCTGGTGCCGAGCCACTGAGCATTCCATTTTAAGCCTTTTTCTCCCCCAAGGGATGCGAGAAGGGAAGGTGGCCATTGCCATGTTATGTCACATCCCCATCCCTGCACTGCAGCAGACCTGGGTACCGATGGGGCCACGTCCTCAGATCCCCCGGCGTGGGGATGCGGGCAGCCTGGGCTGACCCACGGCGATGCTCACCCCCAGCCCCGCGCGCCCGGTCCCTGGGAGCTGGCAGAGCTTTGCACGCTCAAAGCTTCTACCGAGGCAGCAAGATTTTAATGTGCATCGCTGAGCAGTGCGGAGGGCTCCGGAGGGAGCTGGCAGCTGCCTTTCCTGACCTGCACGCCACCAAGCCGAGCTTGCGGGACCTCCTGGCACACCACTGCCCCGGCATCACGCACAGAGTCGTGCCGGGTGCTGGGAGCTGCAGCCCCTTGTGAAGCTGCATGGGGAGCTGCTGCTGCAGCAAGGAAGTGTGGGCAGCCAGTGGAGCCCCATCACCCCTTCCCACCCCTACGCAGGAACAAAGCCACCCCAAAAATCAGAGTTCCCGCAGCTCCACCAGCCCCATGCTCTGGTCCAAAGGAGATTCCCCCAGGGTTCAGGGTGCTGCTGGGAAGCATTTGTGATCAGGGAGGAAATGAAAGTCGACTGAAAGCTCCTGAAGCCCCCATAGCCTCCCATTATCCATGCATGAGTGCTTTGGGAGAGCTTTGGGACAAGGAGAGAACAAACACACAGGTCCTGCAAACCCAGCTTGAGTCTGCTGCTTGCACACACAGAGAAAAGAAGAGCCACAGGGGAGAGGGGAGCACCTTGCATCCCCCGTCCCTTTCTGCATTGCAAGGGCATCCTGGCAATTAGGGATGGGAAAACCCAAAGCCTTCTCACCATAAGAGTGGTCCAGCATAGGAACAGGGACCGGAGGGGCAGTGGGATCTCCAGCAGGAGATGCTCAAAGCCGGCTGGGCACCGTGCAGCCTGACCTGGCTGGCGCTGCTCCGGGTTGGAGCAGGGATGCCGACCAGTGCTTCCCAGCCCGACTCAGCCTGCGCTTCCAGCATCCCCACTGGGACACCAGCCAAAGCCAGGAATTGCCCAACCAGCTCCAGCAAATGCTTTCCAAAGGCACACACAGCTTTTAGCCTGCGTTAACCCGGAGCTGGCTTCTCCCAGGCAGGTGATGAGGGATCGCTCTCCTCCTGCCAAGTCCAGGAGAAGGAAACAGAAAGGAAATGCTTCCAAGGGCAGGGGTGCCCGCGGGGCCGGGGAGCACCGATATCAAGCCAGACTGGCACTAGGAGCCAGAGCTCCCGGCCACTGGGACTGCCTAGAGCCACGGGGTGATGCTTCCCTAAAACAGCCCTCTAGCTCAACACTGAGGGTTCAGTGCCCTCCCAAAGTACATCTTTAATACTAGCCCCCGGGCATGCTGGCATCCACATGCTCCCACCTAATTCCCCAGCTTCCCACAGCCCCATTGCATCAACGCTGCTCCCATCCTCTTCCAGGCGAAGCAGTGGGATGAGGGGCCGGCCCCGCTGGAGAGGGTGACAGACGCGGTGACACAAGCTGGCCTCTCGAGGAGGAAGGAAGATTTCTGTTCCCCATTTCTGCAGCGCCTCTCCCAGCATGGCCAGCGTTGGGCTCCAGGAAACAGAGTTTGCTTCTGCTTTCTGGAAGGGGACATCTGCCCCGGGTGCTCTCCGGGGACGGCTACGGCACAGCACCCATCCTGCCCAGTGCCCGGCTCCCGGGGAAGGGGCAGGCAGCAGCAAGAGGCTGATGTGACTCACGGGTGGCTCAGATCCGGCCAAAACGGTGCTGCCACCTGTGCGTGCCCCAGCTCAAGGGCTGCCGCACCCGACAGTGCCCACAGCACCTCAGCAATTTCAGCCTCCGGCGAGGACAGCAGCGCAGGCATGCGGCAAATCTCCACGGCAGGGGGAGGAAGGGGGCAAGGAACACGCAGGAGACAGAAAAGTTCCGGATCTGGGCAAGTTACAACCACCCCTGGCCATGTTGGCGTCACTGCTAAAACATTTCCACTTTCAGAGAAACCAGCCCATCCAGTCCAGGGAGGAGAGGAGCTCCCCAGGGCTCCGACGGCCCTCGGGGGCTGGAGCTGCAGCCCCACTGGCCCTGCAAAAGGGTCCTGCAGGACCCCCATGGCAGGAAACCTCCCAGCAACCCTCCTGACATGGAACAGGAACTGAAACACTCACTGGTAAACAAGGGAAAATGCAAGGAGGGTACTTGCACCCCCCACCCAAACCCCGTGGGGCCAGGCATCGCCCCACTCCTGGCCAGGAGCCACAGGGACTTGGCAGAACATGTGCTGGGGTTCACAGCAACGGGAGGGCATGAAGGAGACACCAAGCAGAGGCCAAGGGTCTTCCATCACCAATTTCCAACATTTCCCACTTTGCACATCCCTGAACAGTTTCAAAGGAGTAAGCAGGATCCCACACAGCAAATTTATGCTGATTATCGGTTTATTTTCCCAGGTTTCTTTGGGACTCTGAGGCATATTCCCAACACCAGCCATGTGCTCTGGGAAACCGTGGGGACACTAGTCTTAAGGCACACATGCTATGGGGGCAGCGGGTGGCTGCGGGCCCAGGCTGGGTGATCAGGACCAGCCTCCTGCAACGCACATTCAACTCCTGCTTTCACTTCTGTGGGTGTGGATGGGACCGGGAGCAGCTCCCGCAGCAGCGGGCACAGCCCAGGACTGTGGCTCTGGTCTCGGCACCGCCGGACCCCACGCTGAGGCATGCCCAGGGAGCCTGGACTTCGCTGGTGGCAGAGCCGTGAGAGATGCTGGTCCCCACAGCCACTCCCATCTGCACCACCAAAACAAAGCCACTCGCTCAGGATGCGTCAGAGGAAGCAACCAGGGAGGGTCTTCAGGGGCAAATGGAGATCAGCCAGCCCTGCCTGGATGGCATTTCCATACCCAAAAAGCTGAGTCAGATTCCCGGGCGGCTCCTAGGGTGTGCAGGATGCTCAGCAGCTCCACCGGAGCTGCCGGGAGAGGAGCCGGCCGGGAGGTGCAGCCCCAGACAGTGCTCGCTATAAACAGCCCGAGCAGATGAAAAACAAAGAAAAACGCTGAGCTGGTGTCTTTTATCGCTGCTGCTCCTGGAGGGGAGAGCCGGGCTCCACACCCCCCCAGCCCTGCACCGCTCGCTGCAGCGGTGCTGGGGAGCGGAGACGGGCGATGGGTGAGGCGGGTCCAGCCCTGAGCTGCCAACACCAGCCAGTGCCACGGGGTGAGCCATGCGTGGACCTCGTACCCTCCCGTGGCATCCCTCCAGCCCTTGCTCATGCTGCTCTTCCTACCCAAAATAACCCCCCGGGGCTGGTGCTTCCCCCCTCATCACCCTTGGGCAGAGCCCGTGGGGATGGGATGAAGGGACAAAGGGCTGAAGCACATCTCTGCTTTCCATCACCTGTGGCTCGTGGCGGCTTCAGCACAGCCCACCCAGACCACGGCACAAGAGCTATCGCCGTCCCCAGAGCACCAAGAAGGGCTCAGATTAGTGCATGTACACACACGCGCGTGCACACCCACCCACGGCTGCACACGCGGGCCGGCAGCCGGGGTGGGCAGGCAGCTGCCCCCGCCTGCCGCTCTCCTCGCACGGCCCCGGCACCCTGAGCCTTTCCACCCCACACACTTCCAAACTCATCTGCCCGTGATGCCGGAGCATGAAACTCATTCTGGTCGCAGAGACTTTTGCAGCTGCCTCTGCACCCTCCCTTGTCCCGCGACAGCCTCCCTGCCTGGTGCAGCAGGGTGCTCACCGGCAGCTCCCCCTCGGCCGCGCCGAGGCTTCCCCATCCCTTCCCCCAGACAGCGGGGCCCGGCCAACGCTCACCCGATGGGCAGGGGAAGGAAAGAGCCCAGCCAAGAAGGGAGCAACTCCGACAGCCTTTTTGTGTTTTGTTGTTTGTTTGGGTTTTTTTGTTTGTTTGTTTTGTTTGGCTTGTTTTGGGGTTTGGCTTTTTTTTTTTTTTTTTTTTTTTTTTTTTCTTTCCAGAAGTCACCAAGCGTACACTTCCACCCCGGGAGCATCCAGAGCCCAGGATGGCACTGCCCGACACCGCTGTCATCACAAAACCACCAAGCTGCAAGGGCTGGTTTTGGCCAGGGAAAGCAGTGCCCAGCTGGGCCACAATCTGGGGAGAAAGCCCTCAAAAACATTATCTGAGAGGCTGTAGCTGAGCAGGTGAGGAAGGTGATGGTGCTTCATGGAGATCAGATTATATTTGCCCTGCCTAAGGGAGAGCTTTGCCTGTGGGGCGCGCATGGTGCAGGGCAGTACAGCTGGGGCTAGTGAAGGAGGGGTGGGAAAGAGGGAAACTGAGGCACACGCTCGGTGTAAAGACTCACTAACCTCTGACAGCAGCTTCTCAGGTGCTCCCGGGACAAACTGAGGCACACAATGTTCCTTACCAGGTGGGGAAGCAAGATGGAACAGTGAAACACAGACACAGTGCTGCACTTCCAACCCCAAATTCCTGCTAAAGGGTGCCCCAAGGTGAGACACTTTGAGGATCAGTGCAGCACTGATCTTGACCCCATCATGCCTCCCCCAAACCCATGGCACGGGAAGGGGGCACGTGGCTCGGGATGGGCTGGACTCGTTAACCTCACCCAGGGCGGGGGGGCAATGCAGCAGTGAGCTTTTACCCTCGTTGTGCCGGTTTTTGGTGGCAGAGATTGCCAAACACAGTCGGGAAGGATGGGAGCAGCCACGTCGGGTGGAAGCTATTTCTGCAGCCCACAGTCAGGTTTTCCTCAATCCATCCAGCCTTAACAGAGCGGGCTCGGGGCCAGCCGAAACCTCACGGTCACGGGAGCAAGACCACAACAGGTCAAGCACGGGACGGGGCCAGGAAGCTCAGGGCCAGCCTGCGAGACTCGCGGCGTGGGGAAGGAAGCGCAGCACAGCCCGAGTGACAAGCGTCCCCGCGTCACGCGTGGGCAGAGGCGCTGACCCGGCAAGGCTGCTCGCCCTTGGCTGCGCACCCCAAAGCCAGCCCGGTGCCCTCCAGGCGCGGGGCCCACGCATGCCAGGCTGCACCCCTCGCCCAAACCTCCGCCGGTTCCCTGGCTGCGAGGCGAGCGCAGGCTCGCTACGCACGTGCCCCATTTTTTATATTTTTTTGCTTTAAATGCCCGGGCAGTTCTGTTCCCCAAATTCCTCCAGACCACCCCACTGATCCCACACACCAGCCTACGGCTATTTCAGATGCTGCATCTCCACTGAGGCCACCTGGAGCCAAGAGGCTCGGGCAGATTTCTTTAAGATTGGAATTAAAACCAACAACCATCCCCCCCCGTTGCCCAGCGGCCCATGCCCCGCGCAGCCCTGGCAGCCCCCAGCCCTCCCCAACGCCTCCCTGCTCCGCAGTGAGGGCAGCCAGGAGATCTGTAGCCTGCAGGGAAGTCAGTGCAAGACGCAGATTTTCAGGTCCTGGTTCCTGGCCCAGGTTCAAACCACATTTGTTCCTGAAATCTGTTTCAGGGCTTTATTTTCAAAGCATGTGTGTGCAGAGGCATGTGCAAAGCAGCACCAGTTCCTGCTGCAGCCAGGGCCAAGGTCGCATATGCCAACATGGGGCCAAGCCAGGGGTCTGGGTGCCCCCGAGCACCAACTGCAGCCCATGCTGATGGAGCCATGCTCAGCCAATTAGTTAGAATTTTTTTTTCCCTCCTAAGCACACAGCTTGCTTGTGGACTATCTCACAGCTTGCTGCCCACTTAAAAGATGAAGGACCAAAGGCATTGCTACGCTCAGAAAAGGCCCACTTTAAAATAGCCCCGCGACACACTGCACATTTTTTGCTGATGGGCGGAAACTTCAGCAAGACGCGAACCCCGGGGGGAGTCAGTCCACACCACCCGCAGCTACAGGCAGGCAAAAAGAAGAGTTTGAACTGGAAACAGCGACTGTCCCAGGAACAGCCATGCAAGGATGGTTATTTCCATCCTGAGGTCCGAGCTGCTCTCCGGGCATGGGATTAAAGGGATCTCTCCCGCACGGAGCAGCGCGGGGCCGTCTGCCGGGGCCGGTGGGACGGACACGGGACACAGCTCCGGGCTCCGGGGCAAGATGCGGAGCGCTGCAGAAGTGAGCTCCGAGGGGAAATTGTTCCGAGAGATAAAGGAATAAGTTGGAAACCGAGCTGCAAAATAGGCAGCACAGGAAACAATAGCGCTTGAGATAGGCTTTCAAATTTCCCCCAGCGATGCCAGGAGTACAGCGCTTTGTCCCAGTGATGTTCAGGGGGTTTTCCCCCCACCCTTAGACACGAGGGGAGGAGGCGCAGAATGTTTGCTCGCTCCTACCTTTTCTCTTTCAAGTTGTTACAGGCATTTGCTGGTCATTAATATGAGAGATTATGGACCAAGTCCTTCAGGTCTCATTAGATAAAAGTTTTAGCTCTGTGATGACTTCAAAGGCCAGGTGTGATCCTGGCACCAGCAGCAGGGAGAGGCAGACGGGATTTCGGAGGCACGGTAGCTCCACGGTCCATCCCCTCCTCACCTCGGTGAGCCTGGCAAAACAACGCTGCTTTGCAGGAGCTGCCCACGCTGCTAAAGGCCATCCCCACCTCAGGACTGCTGCTGTCCCCTCTCTGCCACCAAGGCAGCAAAAGACCCTCTTCCCTCTGTAGCAAAGCCTCCGCGTAGGTCGGTCATCAGAAACTGCAGCTCTCTCCATCTCATCCCCCAGCTCCCCGGCCGTGGGGCTGGAATGGCTCTTTCTGCCTCCCTGCGGTCCCTCTATGATTTTCTCTCACTCTGGCACAAAGTCATTAAAGGGCAGAGATATCATTAGGGCATCTCCATCACACAGGGAGCACTGCAAGGCCACTAACGATCGAGACAGGGAACATTGGACTTCCCTTAGCTGCTGCTGCGCCAGCCAACAACACCGTCTGCCAAAAAAAAAAAAAAAAAAAAAAAAATCCATCGGGCTGTGTTTTGGCAAAGCCATCAAGGCAAGGTGTTTGGAGTAGCCTCTGCCCTGCTGCTCCTGGGTCAAAACTGGGGAACTGACCCTCGATCTTTCAAGCAAAGGTGCCCTTCTCTGACAAACGAGCACTAACTGGCTAATGATTACAGAGACGTGGCTCCCCAGGGAGCCACATGAGCCTTGTCTCGAAGATGCCGGATCGGCCAAGGTTTTGCTATGGGCCGGATCCTGAGCCAGCATGAAGTGGTGCAGAACAGCTGGTACAGCACAGGGCAGCCCAGGATCCACCCCTCTGGCTGCAAAGGTGTCGGGAGCAGCACCGCAGAGGAAATAACAAAAACGATACTGCTTTAAAGTGCAAGATTGCTGATGTCCCCCTGCACGTCCCCAGCCTCACGGCTCTCCAGAGAGCCCCGCCAGCCCCCCACCCTTGTCTGACCAACATGTGCTGCACGGGGGCCCAGGCGCCTGTTGAGCGGGTGCTGAGGGGGGGTCACCAAGCCTGGCAGGGACAAACAGCTTCCCACCATTAACGGCTGGTCCTTGGGAGGGTTTGTCATGGCTCGGTTCCCCCCCCCCCCCGCCCGGCACACCAGTCACTGCTGGCAGCGGGTATCTCCTGGGCTGAGAGGAGTGACAAAGCCCTCCAGCTCCCTCCTGCTGTACACCTCCTCCTTGGGGGAGCACCAGCCGGGCAGGAGGAAGAAAAAAAAGAAAAAAAAAAAAATCAAGTCTTTTGTTGTCACCTTCCCGCAGCTCAGTTTGCGTGCAGCACTGCTGGGTACGTGCTGTCCTGTCCCTGTCCCCGCTGCGCAGGCAGTGCCGGCCCCAGGCAGGAGCTCCCACCAGGAACCCCCCAGGCTCTGCACCCTCCACTGCCCCCCAGCTCCTCGTGCTGTGGGGCGGTGGGTCCAGTCTTGGGGGACCCCCCCAGCTGCACTGAGCAGTCCCATCACGTCCCTTCCTTTGCGCTGCTCCCCGGGAGCCCGGACAGGCGAGCCAGTGGCACACACAGGGTAGCACAACCTGCCACCTACGACCTTTACGGCTGACCGATGGCACTGGGACCAGGACCAGGGTTGGGATCAGGACCAGAGTCACCTCCTGGCCCCAAAGCCAGGGGGCTGAGCCCGGCCCACCTCAGCAGCCGCCGGAGCGAGGAAGGGCCCCGGGGAGAAGCGCGCTGTGCCGGGCCAGCAAAACCCGGGGAGCTGGGGCAGATCCCTACTCATTTCCAGTGGGTCTCGCAGGAGGCTGCGCAGCTCCCCGAGACGATGCTCAGCACCAGACAGGATTGTGCCAGGACCAGTGCTACAAACCGCCAACCCCCCTCCAGCCCCTGTCTCCAGCGCACACAGACCGGTGCTGTGGGCCCCATCCCCGCAGGCTGCCCCCCATGCCCGTCCCAAACGGCACCAGGGTGCAGCACAGCCTGCCTGAGCTCCTGCACGTCCCCCGGGGCAGCGAGCAGGGGTAAAAGCCCATCCGGATCCCAGTGTGGTTCAGGGCAAAACCCACAATGCTCTTCCGTGGCACCCAGGGCTGTGACAGAGACGGTGGGGACACGCCAGTGCTACCGCTCGCAGCCACACGCGGGGGTCGGATCACCCAGGCTGCGATGGGGGGAACTTCCCGGCTGGATAAAGCCGTTTATCGGGCAACCGGGGGGCTCTGCAGCCCCCCAGCAGCCTGGAGCCGACCAGCCCCAGTGAGGGGCACAGCGAGGAGCCCACCGGCCACGGCTCTCCAGGCCCACCCAGACTGGACGCGAGCCCCAGAATTACCAGTGAGCAAACACGACAAGGGAAGCGGATCAGGAGACATCAAAGCAGGGGGGCGATGAATATTTCATGCCCTGGCCTACATACAGCCCCGCGCTCCCCGCCCTGCGCTCCCGGGGGTCCCCCACAGCCCCTGATCACAACAAAGGGGAGTTGCAGGCAGGCGGTGCCGCCGCGCCGGACCCTCAGTGTCCCCAGCTGGGCCCATGTCTGCCCCCCCAGACAGTGGCATCCCCAGCCGGACCCACAGCTGACCCACCAGACCACGGGCATCCCCAGCCCGACCCACAGCTGACCCACCAGACCACGGGCAATCCCCCGCTGGATCCACAGCCGCCCCACTGAAACCCATACCCAGAACGAGAGCATCCCTGTCGGGACCCATAGCCAGCTCACTGGGCTGCGGGCATCCCCCCCCCCCCCCACTGCCGGACCCACGGCTGCCCCACGGGAGCCTGGGCATCCTCGGGCTGGACCCACAGCCTCCTTGCCAAACCGCCAGCGTCCCCAGTTCGGACTCACAAGCGGTTCACCCGACTGCGAGCATCCCTCCCGCCGTCCCGGCGGACCCCGGGCAACTCCCCCCCCCCCCCAACCGGATAGTGGGCATCCCCCCCACACCCCCCTCCCTGCCCCATAGCGGGGCATCCCCCGCCAGCCCTACAACCGCCGCCCGCTCACCTCCCGCCTGCGCCGGCCCCGCCGCTCGCCTCCAGCGCTCGGCCCCGGCTTTGTCTCCGCGCCGGGGGCGCGGCCGCCGCCGCCCCCCCCTCCCGCCGCCGCCGCCGCCGCCGCCGCCGGGTGCCCGCACCGGGCCGGGCGCTCAGGGCTGCGCCGCCGGCAGCAGCATCGCGCAGCGCCGCGGAGCCTCCGCGCTGCCGCCTCGCCCGCCCCCGCTCACCCCTTCTCCAGGGCGGGAGGGGGGGGAACCCAAGGGGAGGGGGAAAAAGAGAAGGGAGGAAAAAAAAAAAAAAAAAAAAAAAAAAAAAAAAAAAAAAAAAGAGGAATATGGCAGCAAACCGGAAACGGCGGATGGGGGAAAAAAGCAGCAGCCCCTCCCCTCCGTGGGTTTTTTTTTTTAAGGGAGAAGGCTCCGGGCAGCCGGGCTCCGCGGGGCGCGCAGCGGGCGAGGGGCCGCCCCCGCCGCGGGCTCTGCCGGCGCGCCCCGGCCCGCGGCGGGGGGAAGCGCCTGGTCGCGCTGGGGACACGCGTGGGAGCGGCGGGCTCGGTCCCCTGGGCGCGTCTCTGTCTGCGCGGCCCCGCGGGTGAGGGGCTGGCAGGGTGGGGGGGGTCCCCAGCGGTGGTGGGGTTCTGAGACCCCACCCAAGCCCGGCGCTCGTCTCGCTGCGTGTTGTGTTCACCTGGAAGCCAGAGCGGGTGACAGAGGAGAAGTGATTTTCGGGAGGTTAAAACCCGCCCGGTTTGGGGTTTTTGCTTTATTAACCAGTTCTGGCACACGGCGCGTAGCAGGGAGAAACGCTCTTTTGTCAGATTCTGCACTTGAATCCGTGCATCTCTGTCCCCAGGAGGGACACCTCACCGCCCCGGGGGGCTGCAATCCAGAAAGAGGCAAAACTTCAGCGTTGTGGGAAAGCAGGGAAAGATAAAGCAGGTCCTGGGCGTCCCTGGGGAGCCCTTCCAGGCCCTTTGGAGGCATCTGCCCCGTTTTGGGGTTAACACACCCCCAGGGCTGTTAATGCACCCCCAGTTCACCCCTGCAGCCGGTGCCAGCCTCCGAAATGAGGCAAAACGGAGCTGTGGGTGTTCCTGGGGCCGGCTGGCGGCATCACCCCGTGGGGCGCGGGACCCTCGAGTCTTGCTCGGGTAAGTGGGCACACGGGGACAGTTCCAGCTGTCCCTCCTCTCGCCCCCCAGCACCTTCCCCTCCTGGTGCTGGGGAGAGGTGGGAAATGCCCCGCTCTCCCCTGGCACAGAGCAGAGCCGGGGCGCACACGCGGGCTCAGGGCTCAGCCGGACACCCCGATTCCTGCACCAAGCCCGTCGAGGCTGCCCGGCCCGCTCAGTGCCGCGGGCAGCCCTCCCACCTCCCCCATTAGCAATCCTCTAAGGTGTTCCCTGTCACTTTATCCTCCAGGAAGAAATGGGCTGAAGCAGTCCGCTCCTTAACCCCCCATTTAGCTGGTTTATGAGGCACGCTCGGCTGCTGGCCGGCACTGGTGACTCGTGGGCTGTATTCCCACAGCCAGCACCGCCTCCGTCATCCCCTGCCCACCCCTCCGACCAACCCTTGCAGCCACTCAGCGGGGATTTCTGAAAACCCCATTACTCTGAGCAAAACCTGACACTTCAGAAACAATGTGGGAAGTTAACAAGTTTCAGAGAACTATGGGGCAGAGTTTTCCTTTCTGTTCCCCCCCCCCCCCCCCCACGCACACACACATATACACACACACTCTGCCTTGTTCTTTTGAGTTATTAAAAAAATATTTCCCATGACACTGGCGAAGGCCAGCGAATCCATGAGTCACCAGGAACAAGGAGTCACGCACACACGGATCCATCACCCCTGGCCAGCACATTGCCGAGGGGCCCTTCCCTGGGAGGAGACGACTGCTGATAAGGTCCCTACAGCCGGGCAGGGCCCGACGCTTTCCCTCCTCCCAGGGCTGGGAGAGGGCGGCCACGCTCCCCGCACACCCGTGGGGCCGCTGGAGTTGCAGAACAGCTGGGTTGGGGGTTGCAGCCCTGCTTGCTCCATGCCGGAGCGTCAAACCTCAGCCCGGTTTGTGCCGAGGCTTTTTGGGGGTGTTAGTTCGTAGTCCCCCCGCTCTGCTCTCCGGCTGGCGTGGGGATGCGTAGGGGGGACTCCTTGACCTGATGTCTGACGTGAGGTTAAGGAATTAACCTCGTGGCGTGGGGCATCCTCGGAGTACCACTCCGCTTGCTCATATGCCAATACTTTGTACATACTGTAGTAGGGCAAAGAGGGGGGCAGGCTGATGCCTGGGGCCCCCCGCGCCTTTTCCCCGCTGTGCCAGCACAGGGACACGGGGGCCGTCCCCTCTCCCTCCCGATCCCGGGCGCACCCGCTCCCGGCGCGAGGAGCTGCCGCCCCAGGGGAGAGCGTCCCCGGGGAGTGGGGACCCAGCCCCAGCCCCGGGTGAGCTGGGTAGGATGACTCAGCCTCCACCGGATCCAGACCCAAATCTAAGATGCAATTATGACTTATAAATATTTGAATTTTCTTTTCCTCTTTTGCAATCAGCTCCTTTTCTACTGGCTGCCCTATAATCGTTGTTTTCATCTCCGGCGGTGCTGGCCTGTTGCTGGAAGGCAAACAGCAAAGGCACTGTGCCTTTTAACGCGCCGGACCAAGTCCACGACATAATCTCTTCTTCGAAGAAGATGCCAACATGCAAATTTAAAATGGCAAATAGATACTCTCTAAAACCAGCCTCTTATCTTTTGGGCTCAGATTCAGGAATGTGCCCTCACAGGACTCTGACATTAAACATGCAGCGCTGGTGATAATGCGATTTAAGCCCATTTAAGTTTAAGCAACCCAGCACACCTCCGTGCGTCCCTGGCTCAGCTGGGAGGTCCTCAGCCCAACAGACACCCCCCAGCCGCCCGCTTTCCTTTCCCTCCTGCCCCACTCCAAGTATTTATCTTTAAACAGTCTAATCCACAATTATTTTTTCTTTACCCAACTAGGGATTTCAGTCTCTTCCGCAAATCTTATTTTCCTGAGATGATTCTTTCTCTTCACTTTTAAGGAAGAGTTACAGAAACTGAAACCCAGGTACTTTAAAATTTAAAAAGAAGTAGCACTGAGTATTTCTGGTGGCTCCGTTATTACAGCATGTCTTGAAATGATATTCTAACCAGAAATTGAGACGTGCTCAGGTATTTCTGTGCTTTCTTGCTGACCTTTACACAAGTTCCATCAGGAAAGAGAAGAATGAGAGTTACTGCGGGCAGAGCGCTGTCATGCTCATGAGTAAGAATGTGGCTCCTTCCCCCTTCAGGTGTGCAGACCAAACTGCTCCAGGGGGCTCCTGAAATCTTCCTGTGCAGTAAGAGGGTGCTTTTTGGGTCCAGTAATTGATCTGAGTCCTGACTTCTCCAACGTAGCTGTGGATTTACAACAAAACATCTATTCATCTCCAGCCAGATTTATTTTTAAGCATCCCCTTGGCAAGCATGAATAAGTTTTGTCTAATGGATTCTATTCCTGAGGCTAGCTGCATTTTCTTCACTGCAAATTCCAAATATATCTGCACAAATTATTACTATTAATAATATAACAGTTGTGTTTTGAAATGCTGGACAGACACAGAAGCAGCCACGGTTCTTGCCCTGAGATTTGATGACCATTGAGCTTTACAGCCCTGCAAATAGTGAGTGTGCGATGGCAAACAGTCAGCACCACCAGCCCCGTTAGGGAAGCTGCAGTTACGAGCTCAGGAACTGATATACTAAGGGGGATTGACCAGAATAACTCCTGCAGTACGAGCCATTTGGCAGTATTTCACGGGAGAAATGCTAGTTTTGGCCATTCTCTCCTGCACTGAGTAACAGGGCTGCGGCAGCCGAGCAGCAAATGCCAGCATCCCACAGGTTGAAGGATAAAAAGGGGCGGCTAAAAAGGAATCACCAGGAGGGCTCAGGACAACTTGGGACCCATCGTATTCCTCAGTGTGGTGACAATCTGCCGTGCAAAAGGGGCCCTCAGCCCCGGCACCAAAGCGGCCCCAGCCAGGAAGTGTCACTGCAAAATTCCCTGGGAGAAAGGACCACGGGGAAACCACTGACCCGGTGATGTGCAAATGTTTGATAAGGAGACACCAAGTTCAACAGCTGGGGGGGAGAAAATTATCTGCAGGTTCTGTAGAGACAGAACATTTTCCATCAGGTTTCTGACTGATAAAATATGATGTTTCGATAGAATCTGAATTAGGTATCTCGGAATAGCTCATTTGGGCAAAAATCCAACACTTTCTGCTTCTTGCCTCAGCTCAGCAGAAAAGACGCACGCAGAATGTTAGCATTTCCCAGTGGTGGAAATTCTGCTTTTTGGCCAGTTTTAGTATCAATAGAAAAGAGTGGTTCACAAAAGCTCACAGAAAACTCGTCCAGATGAGATTTATAGCCCTCATGCCGGCTTGCTTTGCTAACAGAGCAGCAGACGGGTGGCTGGCCAGTGCAAAGCTCTGGTAGCCACATCCAGGCGACCCTGTCCCGGGGGCTGTGGTGTTCCCTGGGTGGCAGAGGAGTCCCGGCAGCCACCCGGCTGCTGACCGGCCCGCGAGCGGCTGCAGCCTGCACCAGGCGGAGCCGGAGCGGACACAAGGGTGTTTCCCCTTAATCATCCAGTCTTGGTCCTCTGAGCGAGGGATGAGCTAAGGAGGCCAAAGTCTGAATCTGAAAAATTTAAAACATATGATGTTTGGATCTGTGCTCAGTTTAAAGTGAACTAAATAAGAGGGGAAGGCAGGGAGCAGAAATTGTTGCAGCTTCTCCCCTTCTCTCCAAAACTGCTCCTGCTGTGATTCCCTTCACTGCAGAGGCCCGACACCTGGGGACATCCTCTTCGGCCACCCAAAGTAGCTGCTGCAGCATCGCAAGTAGCTGCTCCGTGGGGACCACAGCCACGAGGACCCTCTCCAATGCAGCTGCAGCCCAGCCGTCCGACTGCAGCGTGGGCCCGATGCACAGGAGCTGCCCGTGGGGAGCTGCAGGGACGCGAGCACACAAAGCCCACGCTGGCAGCACAGCCCCAGCACAACTCCATCACGGCTCCAGCACGGCTCCATCACGGCTCCAGCACAGCTCCAGCACAGCTCCAGCACAGCTCCATCACGGCTCCATCACGGCTCCAGCACGGCTCCAGCACGGCTCCATCATGGCTCCAGCACGGCTCCATCACGGCTCCATCACGGCTCCAGCACGGCTCCAGCACAGCCCCAGCACAACTCCATCACGGCTCCATCACGGCTCCAGCACGGCTCCAGCACGGCTCCAGCACAGCTCCAGCACAGCTCCAGCACGGCTCCAGCACAGCTCCAGCACAGCTCCAGCACGGCTCCAGCACGGCTCCATCACGGCTCCAGCACGGCTCCATCACGGCTCCATCACGGCTCCAGCACAGCTCCAGCACAGCTCCAGCACAGCTCCAGCACGGCCCCAGCACAGCTCCAGCACAGCTCCAGCACAGCTCCAGCACGGCTCCAGCACAGCTCCAGCACAGCTCCAGCACAGCTCCAGCACGGCTCCAGCACAGCTCCAGCACAGCTCCAGCACGGCTCCAGCACGGCTCCAGCACGGCTCCAGCACAGCTCCAGCATGGCTCCAGCACAGCTCCAGCACGGCCCCAGCACGGCTCCAGCACAGCTCCAGCATGGCTCCAGCACAGCTCCAGCACGGCTCCAGCACGGCTCCAGCACGGCTCCAGCACAACTCCAGCACGGCCCCAGCACAGCTCCGGCACGGCTCCTGCCCGCGCTGCCAGAGCCGGGGCACAAAGAGGAGCTGGCAGCGTCTGGGGCCGCTTCCTTGAGCGGAAGGAGCAGCGTTGCCCTGCGAGTGCTCGCTGATGCCTCTCGTGCTCCAGACTTTGGCTTTTGGCAAGGGGAATTTGCAAGCTTGGGATGGCTTTTGCAGAAGCAGTGGCCAAAGGGAAGGCAGTAGGAACTAGCCTTGGAGCCAGGGACACCTGGGTTGTAGCCTCAGCTCGGGCAAAATACGAGATGTCTCAGGCCAGTGCGGATGCTTTCCATGGCCCCAGTCCATGAACACTGACAGGGACGGCACATGAGAGACTGGGACAGCCTTCTGGCAAGAATCAAGGGGACAGTCCAGAGTACAGGTTTCACAAATGAGGAATGCTGCATTTAACATGTAAATAGGACTGCACAGTGCTAAGGACACAGCTCCTTGCCTAGAACTGAAGAGAGGAAGAAGTGAGAGCCCTTCAACCCCCTCCACCCACAGCATCCCCCATTCGGGAGCCGCGCTCAAGTGCGACAAGAGACATCAGCCAGGCAACACATGTTTTTAAAAAGCAAAGCAGGTGTGATCCAAAGCTGGTTTACCTTGCAGCTACCAGCCAAAATGGCCGAGCTCCAGCCACGGAGGAACCTGTCAGCCTCTCTGCTCCCACCACCTGCTCTGCGTCGCTGCAGTCCTCGGCGGGACTGCGGTTCCCCGGTGCGTGGCTGCTCACGCCTCCAGCAAGCAGGGTGCAAGGAGCATCAAAGCCTCACCAGGGCCTCCAGGCACTAAATGAAACCAGGGGAGCCAGGAGGAGGGAAGGGAGCACTGCGAGAGGTTGTGGATTGCACAGGACAAATCTGGGTGTGCTGGCGAGGAGCAGGATCTGAACGGGTGGTGCGAAGCGCGCATAGCACCCTAGTGCTCACCTACCACAAACGCTCGGAAGCGTAATATCTGATCGATTTAGCTCCTCATGGCTCAGGGGTAAGCTGATGTGCATCGCACAGCTTCCTGGGTATACCCAGGGCTCCCAAGGTGGAGAGCTGTCCTTCCCCAGCAGTTACATCTGCTGATTTAAAAAGTCATCAGGGAAAAGAAACTTGCTGTTGAGGCTGATTACAGGGGGACAACTTCCTCCATCCTGGATGCTTCCCCACATGTTCTTTCTCTGTATCAGTCCTTGTGACAGCAGGTGGTCCCCACTGTCTGCCACTGGTAGGTAAAATTTGGCTGCAAGGACAGAAGAATTGCAAGGGACATGAGTCTGCAGGGTGGAAGCAACAAGAGGGAGTATGGGGGTGAATTACGGTGACAGAAAAGCCATGAATTGGGAAGAATCAACCTGAAATGTTAAAATCAGCCAAACTTCAAGGGAGAAGCAGGGAGCTGAGTTCATTACTCTGCACTTACCAACCCTAAGCAAGAGACATTTAGACCAGCTAGTGCACACTGGCCTGGGTACCAAAAGCCAGAAACCCCCACAACCAACCACTCAAGTGCCACAAACTACCAGAGGAGAAGAGCAGGAGCATGGACCTGCAGGAACTGCCAATTTAAGAAGAAATGCAAACATTGATTACAGCCCATGTCTTGCCAGAGAGGAAGGGAATGGTCCCCAACTGAATTATCCCTTCTGGTTGGATGAAGAAGAGGAGGGTCAGATCCCTTCCCAGTGCCAAAGCTGGCAATCAACCTAATCACTAAACAAGCAACCATGCTCTGTACTCCAGCAGTCTCTATTCGTCATCCCATTTTCTTGCTGCAGTCAGTCTCTGATGCCTCATGAGATTAATAAACAAACAACTAAATCAATCCAGTCATCTCAATCCCTGCAGGCCACAGGCTGTGAACAACATAACTTCTGCCTGAAAGAAGTATCAGCGTGTAAGAGAGGCTCCCAAGAGAGAAGTCCAGCACCCCAAGAATCAGCTGCCTAAAAATTAACACACACAGAGAGGGGAATAGTTCAGCAGTGTCCTGGGAAACAAGAGATACTGAGCAGGTCCTCCTCTCCTACAGCTTCCTGGTTTTCTCCTCGAGCACCATCAGATCCAGCCTTGACCCTCCCTGAAATCCAGGCACTGAAGGAATATTTTCACATTCTTCATGAGAGGCCGGGAAATAATCTTAGTTTATTGACTCAACAAGGGGGCTGCTCTGCAGATATCAGTCCTCTTCAAAGATGGCCTCAGGCTCTTCAGTCCCTGTCAGTAGGGAACCTCACCAGAATCTCTCTGAAGCAGAAAGTGTGTGTATGAGAATGAAAGTAAATTAGGTCTGAACAAGATTAACAGGGATTTAATTGAACTATGTGAACTGGAACTCCAGTCACGAGTTACTTACTAGCCCGTCTCAAGGGATTGTGCTGCTTGTGCTGGAGGAGCACAAGGATGCATTGTGAGCGTGGGACAGCTCAAGGGGACAGTGATGGCCACAGCTCTTGAGGTGAGCATGACCAGAGAGGCAGAGCTGCTTGAACATGATCAAAAACGAAGCAAGGAGTTCTCAACTCCCAGCCATGCTTCTTCAGGGCTGAGGCTTGGCCTGTTGAGGGACAGAACTTTGTGACATACATTAGCAGGGGAAACCCAGCTCTCAGCCCAGCTCCTGGGCTTTGGGTGGCAGAGCAAGGTGCTGTTCACGCAGGTGCTGCCTGCTGGCTGGGATCTGGAGGCAGATCTTTGAAAACCAACTCTTCAACAGAAGTGACTTAATGAGGTCTTCAGCTCTCTTTGGGATGTTAATTACAAAACAGCCTGGAGGAAAGTGCTGGGGAATTAAAGGAGTCACCACACTGGTCCTTCTCTAGTTTTGGTTTTCTGGTGATGGAACCAACAGAGGCTTGCCAGAGTTTGGCTACCATGCCAGTCTTACTGCAGCCAAGAGGAGGCATGAAGACAGCTCCATGCTCCAGCCATGTAAACCTGAGCTACAATCACACACCGAGGGGCTACTGAAAATCCCAATTACCAGTCTGCTGAATCCCCAACTAATCTCCTGCTTATATTATTAACAAATGATGCCTTTATTACTGCTACCTTCATGGGGGCTCTTGGACCCAAAATCTCTCATGAGAGGCAAATTAATTTAGTCATCACACCATTTCCTCCTTCCTTCCAGGAAGATGAAGCTGTACTGGGAGATAGTTTGCTACTTCCAAGTCAAACACAGATACAGATGCACACATGCCTGACAGTATTAACTAACCAATTTCTCACAGATTAAAGGATCTGAAAGGCTTTCTCTTAATGGATCATTTTTATGAATAGGTTAGTTATATCCCCGTGTTCCTATAGTGTGAGAGTTCTGGCAGCTTTCACAATGAATGCATGGAAAGAAGCAGCACAATTTTAAAAACAAGTTTCTTTTTAAACAAAGAGATTCTGATTGTATTTATTATACATTTCAAGAGAAACTAAAATACATGGGATATTGGTAATCTCTAAAACCATACGATAAATTCGGCTAAGAGCACTGAAATAGGTATCAAGCTGTTAGGAACACACTGGAAAATTTATCTTAATCCCTCTTTCCCCAACAAAACCAAACCCCAATATCCATGATTTCTACCTAGCAATGAGTAAGCCAGCCTGCAAGTAGGTAGATGTTGATGTAGTAGCCTGCTATTTCAGGTAAAAACCACAGTGCTCCTCACTAACTGGTTCTTGGCTGTTGAAGATGCTGCTGTACTTCAGGTAAACTGTGTGCTCCTCTTTCAACAGTTGCAATTTCATTAAAGCATTAACACCCCCCGGCCTCCCCCTTTAGGTAACGTAAGGAAACCCAGAGCTGTTAGATAAAACAGCCGCCATCCTCATTTATTAAAATGGAAGAAGTGATCTGCAGTACCTATCCAGGGCAGTGGCAATGCTTTTCTCTCCCCTGCAGATCACAGGCAGGAACACAGGTCCGTAATGGAAACTCACAGCACAATATTGTTCTTTGTTATTTGCGTGGGAAATTTTTGTAATGTTTCTTTGTACTGAGAACTCAAAGCAACTTCAGAGTGCTTGTGTCTCCCATGCTTTGTTCTGTCCTCCTGTTATTGCCTTTATGTAGGCTCAAAAAAATAAAAAGAAGAAAAATAAAATGCTGAATTTAAAGCAGAACTTGAAGCTGGATTTTACACAGTGCAACTTGGTGTCAGCATTCTGGTTAAGAGAAGCAGAGAGCCTGGAGCAGGGAAACAGCGAGAGGTTAGAATCAAACTGGTACTGGGATCCACCTGTCTCACCCAGCAAAGGCAAGAGCGAGCAGAGAACATGGCTGTTCTTAACATGGGTGGTTCCTGCAAACATGCTGTTCAACTCTTGTTAGAGCACACTCAGTGCAGCACAGCACTGCTACTGCATCTGGGCTCACAAGGCATTCGTGAATTGAGGATGGGAGCCTACGTATGCAAAAGGGATCGCAGACTTGCAGGCCTGCCAGAGAACCCTTTCCTTCAAAGCTGCTCTGAACCCTGGGTGCGCCTAAAAGAGCAGGTTCTCCTCCCATTGACTCACTTGTGATCAAACAAACCAAGATGTGAGCTGGCATCAGGAAGCTCAGGCTGCCCTACAGAGGCTCTGTGGCTATGTCACCACCTATCTCTTTCCAGTCCTGTCTAGCCATATTTAAATCTAATACTAGATTGTCCCTGGGCCTGGAGAGCCAGAGCCTGAAGGAACACAGTGTATATGTCTCTTGCCATATAGTCATGCTACACAGCTTGCCACCCCTTGGATCTTAAAATACCACAGCTCCTCAGGCTGAGCTCATATTCAACTTCAGGAAGAATTCAGCAAGAGGAGATGCAGCAAGACTATAGCAGGTGAGGCTGGGAGGGAGTTTGCAAATGCAACAAACCCCAGCTGTGTCGAAATGGAGCACATGGTTAGGACTCAGCTAGCTGACAGGAGGGTTTATCAACACTACAGTGAGACAGTGCTGTTTGATACGTGACCAATGCAGCACTCCAAGACTCCCTCCTCAGAGCAGCTTCTCTCCAAGATGCAGTACCTGGTCTTCTCAAGTTTCCAAGAACACCCTGTTATCACAGGCATTAAATTCTGCACCTTCCACAATCAAATTGTTTCCTGATTCTTGTAGTCATTGCAGTCCCCACCACAGCCTTGATTCTCTGAAATGTACCTGCTTTCAAGGGTGGGAACAGAAAGGAAAAGCGCATGGGTGGGGAATAAGAAAGAGGTAGCAACGCTGGGGAAATGAAAGCTTTCATCTACAGCAGTCTGGAATCTGATGAGTTATTGCCTAAAGAATTAAAGAATATGACAGAGACATTATTATTAAGCCATAAAACGCATCTATGTATTTCAGACTAGATGACAACAGAGATGAATACAAAGCTGTGTAGTGTGGTATCCTTGATCCATTTGATCCCTCTGCTTTCAAAAAATACAACACAAACCGGTATCCAAAGTAGCAAACCCATGCTCCACCTTCCACAGGGACTTTACTACAAATCTGAGGCAGCATGGAGGAGCTAGGACAACAGTCCTCTCTACCCATCAGAAATGACAGAAGTTACTTTAATGGTGACTGACACATTAATCATGTCAAATGAAGTCCTCTTTGCTTGTAAGAAATCTATGGCAGAACCCCACCCCTTCCACTCTTGTAAGTTCCTTCTCCCTTGTCCCTGAAAGCTAAAGCATGGCAATGCCAGAAAACCATTTTATAGTTAGTTGCCTTTGATGTCATCTCCGAGGAAGCATGATTATAGGTGATTATTTTTTCTTTTGAGGCTCATCGGTCATGCCTTTATCGTTTCTTTTTGGTTTCCTTCTTGGGTTTCTTGCTTATCTGTGGAGCAGTTGCCTTTGGCTTCTTCACTGTCTCTGAATTCTTAGGCTCGAAACTGTCCGAGTCCTACAAGAATCAATTAAAAAACAGTCAGTAACTTTTTTTTTTTTACAATTTGCTGACAGCACACTTTAGGAATTTGAGTATAAGCCAAAGGAAGTAAGTGCTGGGTATCTCTGTTGGAACACATCTATATCAAACTCAGTCCACATTTAATGAGAGTTGAGAAGCACCATCTCTGCTTCTTCTGCATGTGCTTTTTGATGAGTGTGAGTTTATGCACAGAAACAGCTTGTTACCAGAAAAGCCGTTAAAAGCTTAAGTGTCTAAACTGGCTCTGGAGAAGAAAAACAAAACCAACTTTAAAGGCAAGAAGAAAATCAACACCAAATGAAAAATGTTCAAATTAGGAAAAGGAGAAGATACTGTATAATTACCAGTGTGCATGGAAACATTCAGCAGGTATTTATGCCAAATGTTAATCATTATCATGTGCAAGACAAAAAATATTCCCCAAAACAGTAGTAAAAATGTAAAGTTCAGAGACTCTAAACCAAGCCCAAAATTCAGGGAGGGAATTGCAGGCAAAGCTTCCTTCACCTGGACTAACAAGGAATGCTTAGATATGCTGCTTGTTTCCTTTAGGCAAGATGACAGATAATATTTCAGCCATGGGAAATAAAGTCTAATTATCTTGTAAAAACACAAGGGAACAGCGCCAGTCTCATCTGAGAAAGCGCACACATGCAGATTGCCTCCTTTCATTAAATGCATTTGAGTATAAATATTGCTTTAGCATCTTGGTTTCTATCAGTCAGAGTGTGCCAACTGTAAAAGGACACACAAAAAATGGCTGAGCAAGACGTGCTAGTTTCAAGCTTCCAAGACAGCGCTCCAGATAATGGAGGGGGAGGCGAGCATCCGACAGTATCCTTTTAATCAAGGAGCTTGGTTCAAACATCTCTCAAGTTACTGGGCTATTACAGTTCACATCTGTGTGGCTTTCCAAGGAAGGAGACTTGGCTGGCTTTCCAAAGGCTGTAATCGGCACACGGGGAGCTGGCAGGCTCTGGAGAAATGGAGCAACATGCAGTTATTACTCGGGGATGCAGTGTGCTGCTGCTGTAAAGCGAACACTGCTGCCTTCTAATGTTCAAACCAAGGTAGACTTCAAAGCCTGAAGCCTCCAAGACAGAGAAGCTCCTCAATAGCCTACCCAGACTCAAGCACCATTCCCAAGATCTGGAGGGGTAGCCTCTGGTGTTTACGGTCTTCCAAATTAGTTATATGGACAGTAAATCAAGAGGGCAGTATACATATGGAGAAAATAAGAAGTAGAGCATGTACACATCAAAGCATGCTTGCAGACTTAAACAGTAACAGGTCCTTGAGCTTTATCATTTTAATTGGGGGCCTGGTTTTCAGTTTTCCACTTCAAACTAAAGCTCTCCTTCTTTTCAGCTTTCAAGAATCAGGCTACTCCATATTTCTCAAAAATTTATCAGGGGAAAACATGGACCCTGACAGCCAGGTGCTGGTGGCTGCAGAGTAACGGTGTAAGACTTGCAATGCCACTGCATCGTGACCAGCAGCTGCCTGCTTCATCTCCCTGCTGCAGTTTCTGTGACAGGACTAGCAGGAGGGAGCACGCACCCATGCTGGGGCAGTGTCACTAATCCAGCACACCGACACAACTTCACATCACACCAGCAGTTAAAGGTGAAAAAGTTGGGTCACGAACTGCATCCTTCACACTGTACCTCACCCTCAGGCATTCCCTTCCCCAGATATGCTGAAAATTTCCATGCTTCCTCTGCACAAGAGGGAGCAAACATGTCAATAAAGACAGCCTGAAAACAAAACTTCCCATGCTGAGTTGTTACTGAAAATATACCATGTATGTTTACACAAAATCTGCATCAACCACCAAATTTACAGCCCTGTCACCACCACTGAAATATCTGTCCCCAGCACCTCAGGCTTTATTAAGCACGTGGAGCTCTTTTATCAGAAAAGCCAGGCAGATGCAGGTCATCCCACTGTGGCCCAGTCTAGAGGAACTGGAGTCCTGTAGCTCACCTCAACCTTTCACTTTAGCCTTCTCCTGTACCAGTTGCATCAAAGGACCTTCCACTTGCCAATCCTTCCACAGGATTGTGTGTCAGTAATGAAAAACTACCTCCCTCATGTTAGAATATACTAGGAATTTCACCTGTATCTTGTTTCCAAAAATCGCACACAAACTTGAGCCCAAAGTCATTTCCTGAAAGGCAGGTCCTGCAAAGGGGGATGCCCTGCCTAGCAATTAGTAAAGCAAATCAGCAGCAGGATGACAATATGTGGTTGGGGCTAAAGCCTTCTTGTGTGCAGTCAGGAACAGCATGTACATTTAGCACAACTTGCCAGAGCTTCAGGTCACTTTTTTCACTGATATCCAGAGAGACCCTGGCTCAGGTATTTGCTCCTGACTTTCTTAAATCATAAAACAAAAGCTGGAGGTGGGAAAGCTAGAGGGAAGGAAAGAGAATGAACAATGAAACTGTCATCACTCCCAGGGGCAGACCACTGTGTCTCCATTAGCTACTTAAGGTTCCCTCCCATCCTATTTTCTCCAACTCTGCCCATCTGTATCATTATTAAAGAGCACTGCTTACTGTCTTATGGGACTTTGAAACCGGCAGGATTATGGCCAGCACACAGATAAGCTGGAAGATGGCTCCAAAGAAGAGTCCGTAGCGTAGCACATTCTCCATGAATGTGGGCTCAGGGATTTCAGGTGGGGAGAAATCCAACTCAGCAGCCATCGTGAGTGAACTCTTCTTCACCTTTAATGTTCTCAAGGAGACTGGTTACTACAAAGTGGGGGAAAAAGATAAATTACTTGCGTCATGCTTTCTGGTATTCACCTTCCGTTATCAAAAAATGACAGACTACCTCATGCAGGTTTTTTGAAGACACCCTTGATCCACAGATCCATTAGCAAAGAGAGAGATGAAAGCTGCATTTTATTTTGGATGCCTGTCTTTTACACCTGCTTAAGAAAATAGTCCTCAAATGCTAGTATTAGTCCATTTGCAAGTGAGGGCAAGACAAACAAAATATGAACAATATTAGTGCAACAATAAGTAAAAAGCTTAACAAGCAAGAATATACTTCTCCCTCAAGTTGATCGTGCATGCAAGGTGACTATTACTCATTTTTACTTACACTGTATATGTGGTCACAGCCTTGTTGTCTTAGATGGTATACAAAACCAACTACTACTTAAATAAACCACACACAATGTAGATCTGTTGAAGACACAGGAGTTATGTGTTTCAAGTGAAGCATGGCTTTAGTGGCAGGTTACACTAAGCCCCACATACCTTGTGACGCTCACACAGGTAGTTTGTGGCAGAGTTAAATACTGATCTCCTGGGTCCCACGCTAGTTCCTCAGCCACGAGCCCATCCTTTCTTCCTTCCTTTATCTTTTGCTAATGGAGTTGTCAATTCATTCTATGAATGACTAATGGCCTTCTACAATAACAGAGAACTCTCCTGCCACAATTGCTGGAGTACGCTACAGAAAGTCCCAAAAGGGAAATTCAATTAGTCTGAGATGCCATCAGAACTCAGTCGTGATTACCATCTTACTCAGTATGATCCTGGTGTGTACCTACTGAATCAGCACTACTTATTGATACTTGCAATGCTCTGTATTACTAAAGCTTGGGTGTGAGATTGTGCTGCATGCACTTTTCAGATGAATGGTAGTAATCTGCATCCTAGAAATTATTTCCAAAGCAGGCTCTGTATTTCTCATGCTAGGAGGAGATATCTACAATCTGCAGGTGTTCAGAAAGATGGTAAACTTAAGAGTATAATTTGAGTAAAGTTATAGTTGATAAAATTGAGAAGCAGTCAACAACTCAATGTCGTTGCGTTAGAGGCAAATGTCATTTGGGGACATACTAAAAGGAGTGGTATATAAATTATAAGAAATAATTATTTTGTTATTCATTATAATTATTCAGTTGAAGTATGGGATACGATTTTTAATTTTAAAACACAAGAAAAATTCCCAACTGCACGGACTGCCAGCCACTGGAATACAGAGACTATGGAATTGCTGTTACTGGTGATTCAGAAGAGCAGATCAGATAAGTATTCGCCTGGGATGGGGTGTGAGCATATATAATCCTGCCTTTGAATCAGGAGATAAGAAAGGTGACCTCTCGCAGTCCCCTCCAGGTCTGAATTTCAGTGGAAGAAAATTTTTCCAGTTCTGATTAAAATTCAATAAGCAAGGGCTGCATAGGACCTGTACATGAAGCCAGAATACACACTGGGCCACCCAGGCTCAGCAAGTCCCGGCACAGATCCAAAGGCTGCACTGGACATACAACGGTGTCAACAAAGCATGCATAGAAGTGGCTCATCCCTAATGGCTTTTAACTTTTAAAACACCCTCTCCCCCAATCCACTAAGACAGCAGTTCCTAAGCAATAAACAGAATCGTGGGAGACTTCACCCCTGAGTTGCGTTTTATCTCAACTTCATTTATTGGGGTATCTTTAGAAAATGTTATTCTTGCCCACCCCCTTCCTTAAACAGAGCAGGAAGGGATGTTGCTTCATTCCTTACCTGGAGTTTTCCCAGGACAAACTCCTACTGATAATCCTGATTCATACGCCTGAAACACAACACACACAAATAAGCCACAAAAATAAGCTAATACAATGCAAACAAAATAATCTCCAATCTCATCTTCCACAAGTCTCCCTCCTTCCCCCTTTTCTATTTTACCTCCCTGGAGGGTATTAGTAATTTTCTAACAAATCCCAGGTGACATGACCAGCAACAAGAGCTCTCAAGCAGGCTGGTAGCAGCTGCCACCACCATTTTAAGCACTAGCCCATGAAATATCCTCAGAGACCTGACATCATGCTCCAACTAGTCATAGTAAAGTGTTCTTGCTTGTATAGTAGCCACAGCAGGCAACCCACATTCAGACCATTAGTCTTCCTGCTATCAGTGAAGTTGAACCAATATCAGCAAAATTCTTCCTGTTTTAAAAAACTCCTGTGACTAACACAATGCCCAAACCTGCACAGGCAAGGAGGCTAAGCCTTACACAAATGAGCAGGCCAAAGCGGAACACTGGGGAACCAGGGCTCAGCCTTCTGCACTGAATGCATAACTTGCAAAGTGAATTTTCTCACTGAGAGCGCTACCGCCTTACACCGTGCCTTGCAGCTAATCCAACAGGTCCTGGATAGTGGAGTCTTCCTCCCTGTTACCAAGAAGCTAAGTGTCACCACCTCTTCCTTGGCTAATATCTCTTCTTCTCCACTGGTTATCAACCACCTTTTTCCTCAGACCACCTCACCTGTTAACGTGACTACACTTAAGATAGTTGTTCATAGGTTGCATACTCCTATTTCAGACCCTGAGAGGAAGCTTCCCCCTCACCCCTCCAGCTTACTCATTTGGTCTAACAGCAGCTACCAGCTCTATCCATGAGCCTGGCCACCTCACTGGAACAGAACAGCAGAAATAGGTCACAAACAGTTGCACTGAAATAAAGGAGCTGATTTTCACTATCCGTTTAAAAATATTCAGTCTTGCCTTTATTAGGGTTTTACAGCAAGCTAGAGACCCACCCCCTAAAAGGACTCAGTCCTGTCGCAAAGCCAGAGCTGCACCACAGAACCAGCAACAGGCTCCTCAGGGCTGTGGGCTCACACTTTTGCTTGGTGACACCACTGGAAGATGACACGGCCATGCCCCTGGGACAGAGTATGTTATAATATAATATGTTATACTATAACATGGCTATAACAAATAGCCATGTGTTTTCAGGACCAGGGCCATAAGCTTGCCATCTCAACAGAGCTAGGGCAGACTCAAACCTTTCTTTTTGCTGTCCTGTGCTCCCAGTTGGCATCTTCAAGACCTAGAACTATATAAATAATTAGCACAGGACAAAGCCACAGGAGTACTTCGAGTAATGTATATTTAGCTTCCTCTTGGGGTGGAAATAAAGAGCGACAGTATCAGTGCAGAACACAAAAGCTTCCGTGAAAGGATGAGGCAAAAAACCCTCGCGCTGGTTTTCTGAAATGGCTTGGCAGGTGTCGGGATGGAGACTGGCCAGTTCGCGCTGGCTTCAGGGGGATCTACGTGCGCTTAGCACCGCTGCGAACAGGACCCGCGGCAGGGCCGGGCAGCCTGCGGGCTGCCGGGCCCGCGACATCCGAAGCTTCCCCCCTGCCCCCTCCCCGCCCGCCCCGGGAGCGCAGCTATCTGCCGCTCCGCTCCGCCCTGCCCTGCCCTGCCCTGCCCGCTGCTGCAGCGGCCGCCGCCACGCACCCGGCGGGGATCCCCCACCCGCTTCCCGGGAGGAGCGGGGCGATCCTGCCGCCCCCGCCTCCCAACAGAGCCCCTTCCCTTCCCTTCCCTTCCCCGCCGCTCACCGCCCCTCTCGGCCCGGCCTCGCCGCCCCGGAAGGGATTCCGGCCGGGCAGGAAGTGACCCCGCCCCGCCCCTAGCAACCGCCCTGGTGTGGTGCGTTGCTAAGGGCGGCCTGCGGGCCCTCCCGAAAGGCCCCTGAGGCCACTCCGCGTCACGCTGCCGCCGTGGGTGCTGACCCCCGCGATGAGTCCCCACAGCCGGGCCCGGGTCGGCCGCTCTGGCAGCGAAGTGCTCCGGACCTCTACACCTCAGGGTTAACGCACTCGCCCCCTAAATCAGTTTGAGCATTTTATTCCCCGCCATCAATAGTGTGGCCTTTTAGTCCTGGCAGGTTTCTCTTTATGCACGAGCTTTTGATCTGCTCCCTTGAAGTGCTCTGGCAGCAACAATTAAGATGTGTGCTTCTGGCTTTGCTCTTGCTGGTTGTTTTGTTTTTGTTGTGTTTTTTTTTTTTTGTTTGTTCGTTTGTTTTTTTTGGGGTTGTTTTTTGTTTTGTTTTGTCTTTAATATATATTTTCTTATTTTTAATGTCCCGATTCAGTTGGTAGAATTTGAGTGAGATGTGTTACTGATATTGAGAAAGTCAAACGTAGTTTGTGGAGAGGAATGAGGAGGGCCACATTTCCAGTAAGGACTGAAAAATTAAAGCAGTTGTTGCTATTTTTTTCATGACTGAATAATAATATGCAACCTGAAATGGAGATGTTTTGATAAGATGACCTACAAAAGGAAAAATGGCTTGTAGTCTGTTTTGCTCATTTGTGGTATTTAAAGAATCTGATTTGCTTTGCCCTTTTCCTAACCCTAAAATACCAGTAGTGCCAGGTTAGTTTTGCTGCAGAGCTTTACTATCAGGAAGCCTAAATACTTTGGGGAAAACATAATCGATTACTTATGTGCTGAGGGAGTAAGGCATGGCATTTGTAATAAAAGGATTTTCTAGGCTGTTGCCAAGCATTTGAATTAAATGGGTATTAATGAAAACAATTTCAAAGGTTTTGAGCAATTGGATTAAAAACCTTTAATCTTTTTTAGTGCAGAAGACACCGCAGACAATGGGAGAATGTGCATGGCTGCAAGTTGCAGAGGCCAGAGGTACTTCTACAAATAAATTATTATAGCATAAAAATCATTAAAAAAACACTGTTAAATAATTACCAGAGCTTTCACTGCCCCTGGTGAGTGGCCGTACCGGCTAAGGGATAAACCCAGAGCTCAGGATCTGCCCTTTCAGCTCCCAAACACTAGTTAGGGCACAAAAACAGTGAGGAGAGAGAAATAATTCTTGTGACTGTCAAGAGAGATCCTATCAGTATGGATTAAACGGCCAGATTAAATTCTTCCCAGTACTACCAGTACACTGGATTTGGTGGTGCTGCTGTTCACACACACCTTCTCATGGGCTCTGATCCTCGCAGTTTGAAGTTTGCAGGTGAAGGGGAAAAGACACAGACCGCAACCAATACTGTACATTTTCTTCCATTCTCCTCCTCTCCCCCGAGAGAAATGGTATGACTTAGAACAAGCAGAAACAGGCAGGTGAAATTTTCAGCTTTTATACAGCTCCTTCCCCCTACTGCTATCCCGGCCCTGAGCCCACCGGACGCTTGCCCAGCAGTGCTGGGCTCCGCACCCTGACACTCAGCCTTTGAACCGCAAGCAGGTGGTGCCGTTAGCCCGCCGTACCAGCACCGCACCGACCCATTAGTTTCAGCTGATTGTGAAATGATAAAAAAGGAAGCTATTTATAAAAAAGGGAAAGATTTTTCCAAAGCCTACGAGATGTCAGTGTGTTTCAAAGCTACCATTGATTCAACAAGCGGAAATGGCAATTCTGTCAGCACCCAATTCTAAGTAGACAGAGCCCAGGCATGAAGTCTTTCTCCAAATCATCCTTAGCTTTTTTAGCTCTTTCTCCATTTCTTCTTTGGTTTGCATTGCAGTATTTCCTGCATGTCTTTGCAGTGAGACATTTTAATACCATTCACTGAATGTTTACCACATCTTTGTGCACCAAGGTCTTACCATCATCAGGTTGCATATTATTATTCAGTCATGAAAAAAATAGCAACAACTGCTTTAATTTTTCAGTCCTTACTGGCACTGTGGCCCTCCTCATTCCCTCTCCACAAACTACGTTTGACTTTCTCAATATCAGTAACACACCTCACTCAAATTCTATCAAAAGCTTTCAAAGCATTTTCCCAAGGTGAGCAGTAATAGCAACATTTGGATTCTGATGAGAAACCAAGTCACAGAAAATATGTAGACTAACACCCGGCCTGTCGATGGGAAAGGGTAGTGCTGGGGTAGTCACTAGAGCTCTCTGTGCAGAGTGGGCATTCACAGACCCCCTTCCTACACTGCCTTTCCATTCCAGAGTATGAAGGTCTCAGAGCTTCCAAACATCAGGAGTAGGGTCCTCAAGTTGGGCAGCGGCACCCAAGAATCGGTAGCCAAAGGACCTTTGTGAGCCTGGTCACTGCGAGCCAGTGGCAGGGTTAGGACTGAAGCCCTGTTCACTGATTGCGGCTGCAACGTGCCATGTAACCTTCTAGCCACAGCTCCTTTCCTAACTGAAACGAGAGTGGTAAGACCAAAGACGAACTCCTTAATTACCAAGATTCACTGCTGGGATCTGAGCTCTGTCTGCCGGGGCTGGAAGAAGGGATGGTATTTAGAGAGCCAGAAATTCAGGAACCAGTAACTCAAGCCTACAGCTGAGTGCAACATGCTGACATCTGGCTGAAACTCTTGGCAGTTCACTTGGGCAATGCTGAAATGCTCCAGCAAAAATGCTAGGAAATAAACAGAGCCAGACAGGTACGGGCTCTATAAATGGATCTCACCCGCAGAGCCCATCAGGCCTCCTGACAGATACACATCTCACAGGCTGGTGCCATTTGCTCTATTGTAGTCTCAGTGATACGTTAATGTTTGAAGATTAAGTAGGCTTTTCAAGCAGGCTTTTAACACTATGAGACAGTACTTTCTGATAGCACTTCTTGCACATTTTGAATTACTGATTTATTTTGTCTGGTTTTAATCTGATCCCTTGCTTCAGACTCATTCTCATAGTGCAAACTGTGCTCTCATCCAGAGGGACTCCTTCCTTGAGGTTATTTTGATAAACGTCTGTATTCAGCTTCCTACCAATCTGAATTCCTCAAGGGAAAATTCTCCCCAGGAAATCTATTGATGTTCAAAGGATTGAGTCTGGAGGATCTGAAGATCCAAATCCCAGCACTTTATCCTTCCAAGGTGGAGAAAGCAAGTCACACATGATTTTCTAATGGCAAGTCTCACCGCACCTGCTGGGTTTAAGTTTTGGGTCCTCTGCTTCTTCCCTAGAAGAAACTGGCAACAGAGGCCAAATCTTGTCTTTCTCATCTCATTTTTGGTTTGCTTGCCTTCCACAGAAATTATTGCAGTTTTGCAAAGAATTTAGGAATTAAAGTTACTGTCTACGCACCAGTAATGGACAATGTAATTAAATGATTGATGATCAACTTACGTATAGTGTGCCTCAGTTCTGCCACTTGGGATAAGACATTTGAACCAGAATGTGTCCCATCCTTACCTCTAAGATAGCAAATCTAGGCAAAAAGTATAACTTCTAATCTTAGGCAGTTCTGTTTAATTTACCATTAGGGCATTTGCGATTAGTTATTCGCCACCACATCGCTCAAGTAAAAGAAAACCAGAGAGAACAGTTGTGTGGGGCGCTCTCAGGAGTGGTGGAGACTGGAGAAGCTGGGGACCAACAGCTACTGTCTGTGCCATTTTGGAGATGTGCAGAAAAGCTTTTGCTAGCTGAGAATATGGGATATTTTTTTGCCATTTGACGAGTTACTTCTTACTGTCATTAGTTTCAACCTCACAAGGTGAGCAGGACCATTTCACATGCTGCTCAGCTTATCTGAAGCTATATGTTGTGCACCTGGAATAGACAGAGGCAATTTTTTAAAGCATGGCATGGAGACCGGAGGAGGTAAAGCTAAGAGGAAATCAATATCTTGGAAATTGCTGTCGGATCCTAACACTGTGTCCTTTGTCAGCAAAGGATTGGCACCGAAATGAAACTAGCTGGCATGTGCTTCATCCAAGGACCCTAGGGAGGTTAGGTCTGCATGGATATGACTCCAAAATCCAGCAATTCCCGCAGCAGAAGGTATCTGTGGCAGATCATACCTGGCTGAAGACTCCATCGGGCTTGCACTGGTGTAGGCTTGGGTTTAGGGGACAAATGGACAGTTATCCACTGCGTGTTGCTAACTTGAAGTGATGATCTGCGGGAGGTAATTTGAGTGTTTCATTCCTCATGTTCTGGGAGCCAGCTGCAGTAGGGAGGAGAGGTGGGGAGAAACGGGGGAAGTTCTAGGGACAAACCAAGAGATTTTCTAAAGAGAAAAAGCTTTTAATTCTGCAAAACGAGTTTGTCATCTGTTGTGCCAAATTATTACTGATACTACCCCTAAAACGAAGTGCCCATGACGGATGCTGTCACACAACTAGTATGTTGAGACTGACCACCACTGATATGCAGAGAGCAGCTCTCAGGTTGTGAGCGCAGAACTGCAGCCAGAGCCACCCTCCTGTGTGTGAAGGGGGTACCAGCTCTACCTGCATGACTACCCTACTAAAAGCATGACCATGAGAACAAAGACAATAGTTGCCAGCTCAAATACGCACTGCAACATGGATGGATGCAAAACTGTTTCTAGACAACACTGGACCCTCTCACAGTCTGTAGCATCTTCATCCAGAGACGTTAGCAGCCAGAGCACCCATTGTGGGACTCAAGGCGGGGCTGACTGTCAGCAATAGTGGGGATCACAGCCACGTTTGCTGCAGGGGAAGTAGCCTTGCTAGCCGGAGGGAGAGCTCAAGGAGTCTGGCAGAGGAGCTCCACAAAAGACCGTTCTGGGTCCTGGGAAGACACGAAGGTTTTGACTAAAGCTGGGAAAGGAAATCCCGGGGACAAAAAACCTGCTCATAAATAGATGCTATTTCAGAACTCCTAAGCTGGATACACCCGGCAGAGCTTGGAGGGGTTTCAGAAATTTCTGCTGCCTCCCGCAATTAATCTGAAGTAATAAAGAGGGCTTGTTGTTGTGTGAGTTTTGCTGGGTCCAGCTGTACATGACAGGAACCCAACCCAGGCAGCGCAAGGAAACCCCTAGGATGATGGAGCTTTATATAGCCTTGTTTGAAAGAAGCTCGCTTGAGATATGAATGCGGATTACAGCCCTCCTAATCCAAGCTGGGCAGCAGGCAGCTATAAACAAGTCAATTACAGACTAATTCTCCTTGATCTGAGATACTGCCTGGTATCTTAGAGCAGCTCTGTGTAGGGCAATGGGCCAGGCGGACAGTGAATTAGTTCAAAACCACGCTATAGGATAACACCTTGAAATAGTGTTGGCTCTCAGCTGGTTTAACAACATGGTCTGATTCATCTGTTCAGCCAGCGTAGCACTAAGACAGTGGAAGAAAAGTAAGTCATGCTGAAAAATTGGTGCAACTGGCCTCACACATGAGAGAACACAAACAGATTGTTTCAAAAAAGCAAACAAAAATCCCTTTCCAGTTTGCAGAGACAGCATACAGCTGTGTGCACCAGTACAGGGATTTTGGAAAACCTGCTCTGTGCTACTCAGAAATCCCCTTCTCCAGTGTTCATGAGTAGATGATACAAATGATATACCTGCCTGATTTGCACAGCAGATTTTCTCCCCATAAACAGGCGGGTGGTGCCATTTCTTTTACAACTGGACGAAGGCAGCAGTTCTTGCTTCTCTTTGTGTTGTTGTTCTATTTCTGGATTCCATTGGAAGGGCCCTGGTCAGCTGCTCAGTTCAGGGTCAGCTCAAGCTCCTGCTTTGGTTCGTTCATCCTTTCTCATGATTTCTTTGAGAAGTGGCCTGGTCCTGATGTGATACCAAAGAGAACACAAACCCTTGGAACGCTCAGAGCAGGGAGAGCCCAAAGGCATCGGTGCACATCTGTTTGGGTATAGAGTGACTGTTGTTAAACACCAGAGTCATTTGACATGCTGAGCTCACTTGAGCCTTTCCAACTGTTGGGTTACTGCTTACTGGGAGCCCATGGTTTGGAAGGAGGATATTGCTTCACTAAGAAGTGAGCCATAATCACAGTGATGATCTCTTACCTCATCAAGAAGCAAAAGGGCAACGACAGAGTCAGACCAGCACAGAATGCTCTTGACCCCCTGCACACACAGGCACCCACGCGCACAGCAGATGCAGCATCCTTCCCTACAACCCATCTCTGCCACTGATAGCTGTGATGAGAGCTCTGGTGCAAGGTGAAGGTATCTCAGGCAGGTATGAGTCATCTCAACTGCTGAAACATCTTCCCAGCATCGAGTCACACAAGCCCTGAGACAGGAAGGGCTGGGTCCTCATCAATTCTGGGCATTATAAAGTCAATATGAAAAATCTGGCAGGTGGAGCTCATGCTGGCACCTCATTTTTAACTCCTCTGAACTGTCCCGGTCTTCTTGGCACCACAGTTATGTGTTCTTTTTAATGGGGCTTTCATAAACCTTGTTCCAGGAATGAAAACAGCTGCCAGCGCATGCAGCACCCCAGGGAAGACCCTTGCCTTGTTCCAGAGCACATGAACGGAGCAGGGCCCTCCAGCTGCTTTGTGTGCTTGATGTGAAGCTGTGATGTTTGCGAGGGACTGAAGCATGAACTGCCCAGCTAACGCTAGCAGGTGTGAGTAACAAAGCAGAAGGAGGAAAAGGCTGATAATCAAAGTAAAAGAAAATAGCAAAAAGATAAACCCTCCTGAGCAGGCAGTATGAGAAAGTATTAATGGTTAACTCACTCTCATTGTGGAGTAGGAGGAAAAAATGCAATTGCAAAGGGAAAGAAAAGTTTACCTTGCAAAGCAAATTTGTCATTCACTCTGCCAGATTATCATTGTTGTTATTTGCTCTCCACTCTTTGAACGATAACGCATGCAAATGACCCTCGACTACAGGCATAACACTCTCCCCGCAACCTCCCTGCCTGCGTCCTTGCACACACACAAAAAAAGAGGATGCTAAACACAGCCTTTGAAATTCAGGAGGATAATTGATTCTCTGACGCGTAGAAGCCCACAGGACTCCTGAGGGAGCACAGGTATAAAAAGAGGAGATGCACCTCCCTGGCAGCCAGAGGACAGCCGGGGGGAGATCCGAGAGTGTCCTCCCTCCTCAGCAGCACCCCGGGTCCTGCCCAGGCACCGTGCGGAGGGGACGGAGCCAGCAGCGCTCACAGAAACAGCTCTAGAGAAGAAGAAGTTGTATTTGCAACAGGGGAAGGAAACACCTGGGCAGGAGCTGATCTAGGAAGCGCTTGTTTTCTAAGGGAACGGTAAGTGTGAGTCTCTGTATGTGCATTTAACAAGGTAATGTCTATTCAGAAATTGGAGACAAATAAATTACACTGAAATGCATTCAAAGCTAGCATCAGTAGTTAGCTTTGCCAGGTACAATATCCTTTGCACCATACAAAATTTTTTTGTACCAAGTTATAGAATGAAACAGTAATTGAACTATAGGCTAAATGAAAATCAGTACAATAATAAAATAGACGAGTCTTGTAAAAACATATTGGATGTTTACTAGCTGTAGCACACTTTTCCTCTTTTGCTATACTGATGCAAGTTCTTTTTACTTGGAAAATGAACGCTGTTTTACTCACCTGTCAGTAAAACTGTGTTTGAGACAAACCAAAGTGTGAGGAGAAATGCAACAGTGTGTTACAGATAACGCAAAGCCAGCTACAACAAGGCAGAGTAAGGCACTTAAAAGGATTTCTGCTTTTCAAATGTAGTATTTCATAATATAAAAGTCTGAGCTTTATAAACAGCAGGCATGGTAAAAGCTTTGTTTCATCTACATAGTGGTATTTTTAAGACTGATCAGGTTAAGGTTTCAGAAACAGTAAGAGACAGTTACCCCATCTCTCCAACATCACTGTCACAATGCTGCTGTTAGTGTTGCACAGGATGGAATGAAGCTATTACGCTTTGTCTGCTGGAATGGCACTAAAAGCTCTTCATCTTAAGGGGAATGTATTTATTAATCATTTTTTCACATGCTGCCAGAATGGAAAGTAAGGTGTCCCTCACCTCCAGAGAATTTTGAAGGTGACAAGGTTTTGCAGAGCTGTCAAGCTGCCTGTATGCAGGGTGACACTTCAGTTCCTCAGCTTCTCCTCTGAAATAGCAGGCACTTCTGGGAAGGGGTGTAGGACTTTCATTTAAGACTCCTTCCCGTGAGAAAAAGGGAGACAGAAATACCCAAAAAGCTAGGATGAGAAGCAGACAGTAGTTAAGGGAGAGAAGACAAAGCAAGACAGGGGAAGAAAGGCAAAGCCAGAAACAAACCAAAAATACTGCAAAGAAACTAACAGTAGAGCACAAAAAAAATCTCAAAGGGACAAAAAGTGATTCTGGAGAAAAACCCAGCATTCAAAGAAGAGAAACCAGATACAGAAAATGGTAATCAGGGCTGTATCCTAGGAAGAAAAAAGGGAAGCAGACAACATCAGGCTAGGTTTTCGTTTACATGGATACTTAAGTTCTCAGCTCACATAGCAACTTTCCTGGTACTGATTAAATCTCCTGGTTGGCACTTTCTATAGATGCTGGTGCCACAGTCTCCTGGTACACCCTGACAGATGATTTAGATCATTTCCTCTATCTAGAAAGATCTGATTTGGGATTGGTCTTGGAGGTATTTAGGGGAGAGGCACAAAAGAGGCATGATTTTCCAAGTTTGAATTAAAAAGAAAGAAGAAAGAAAAAAGAAAAAAAAAAAAGGCAAGCAGGAAATTTGCTTTAAAACCAGAAGCCCTGTAAATCTCTCAAAGTCACTTTTTTGGTGCTTCTGACCATTCCTCAGCTCTCTGAGGAGCCAGAGCAATTCTGTAAGAGACCAGGTATTGGAGGTAGGGGATGCCACCCATTTCACAAGAAGCTCTGCTGGAGCCAGCAGCGCCGGTGCTGCTCCCAGGGGAACAGATGGGGAAGCTGCTGGTCCCCTAACTGGGAACATGAGCAGCTGGAAACAGGCTGGGCTGAGAATGGATTTGGGATAAGAAACCCCATTTCTTAGTGCACCATCTTTTCCTGTGTCTGTCCGTGCACTTCTGACGCTGCCACTAATTCTGTTATTAACTTCTATGGTATCAAGATCGGACCCACTTGCAAGACCACCAGTCCTTAATTAGCCTTCCCCTTACTATGCTGATCTACAACCAGGAGAGTGGGCAGCTATATCCGAGCAGTAAAACAGAGCTCATTGCTGATGTTTTCCATCAGAAACCACCTGCTCCTACCACCACCGTCAGTAAAACCCGCTGCTTGGAAAAGTCGCTCAGGTAATTAGAAGCCCAACCAAACCCTTTCCATCTGGAAACTGCTCTTTTTGCAAGAAAGTATTGTTATACATTTGGAAGGGTTTTTTTTTTTTATCTCTTATGGAGATCAAACATGTTTCTGCTCTTTTTTTTTTTTTTTTTTTTTGTGTAAAATAAGACAGGGAACAGAGAAACTTGATATTTTAAAGATTTCTATCCACATTCTTAAAGAATCTTTTTTGAGCCAAAGATCAATCGCTTTCAATCAAAACTCAGGAAGAGCATTCACTGAAATACCTTCCCACTGTCCCTCGCTTCCAATGACAAAAGCATCGCATTCAGCTCCTGAAGGTGTGCAGCCTCAGACGACTCTGTCCTGAGTCATTCGCAGCACCAGCCAGCCCCAGGACGCGAAGCACCGCCGCCGGCTGTCTGTCAGAGGGCAGACACACACGGCTCAGGTCCATCTCACCTTCCACCAAAGCCTGTGCTCAGAGCAGCGTAGGCGCCTTGCTGAGCGGCTGGGGGGGGGGGGGGGGGGGGGCTCCTCTTGACACAGCAGCAGTTCAGCTCTCCCAAAGAGACATATTTCGGTCCAGCCGCCCCCCTTTCCCCAAGCACAAGGACTGAAGGAACAGTCTGTGTTTTGTCTGGCTAACCAAGCTCAGCACTGTTGCCTTTGATAAATGAGTTTGCCAGGGTTACCTCTAGGCCAGTATTACTGCTCTGCCCAGGATCTTATTTGGATTTCCCTGTTTCTCTCCAATCTCTGGACAGCCAGTGAGGCAGCCCGGTCAGTTGTTACGCACAGACCTGTGCCGTGCAGCTGTGTGAGCAGACACACGTCCCTGGGAGAGCGGAGGGGTCTCAGGGGCTGGTCGCTGATGGTCCTGTGCAGGCAGTGAGGTTGCTTTTGGCAGCCCCTGCTAACTGCTGCCCTCCAGCATCCAGGTGCTTTTACAGCCCGTGCAGTGGTCCCTGGAGCTCAGCCCAGCCTGAGAGCTCTACCTTCAGGCACAGCAGCGGGACGGGTCAATAAGGGGGTCACACAGCATGAAACCCTACTGATCAGCCCTGCCTCCCGACCCAAGGGAGACACCAGCTCTCTGAGGGGTCACACACAGCCATTGTCTCCAGAAATTGCACTCCCTGGGGAAGACTTTGCCACATCAAGACATCTCTGCACTGGGAAACACCATAACCACAAACACGGAGGCATTTTTCCAGTCCCTTTCTGCCAATAAATGAGCAGGGGGACCGAGAACACAAAGGTGGCACGTGGCCTCTCCTCCTGGCCCAGAGCATCTCACTGCCACTGACTCAGAATGCTCTGCCTTTCAGGTGACTCCAAAGGGTAGAAGATGCTGGATAAGGTCACCCTGCTCCTGTTCCTGCATTTAGTCGCATGCTCTATCTCCTCTCCTCTCTACCCCGCTCTCAGGTAAGCTCCTGAATGTTTTATCCACACTGTCACTCCCTGCCTCATCTCTGACCTTGTACAAAATAAGCATGTGCCAAATTAAGGTTGCCAGCACTTCTGAAAGCCAGATGGACTGTATGAGCATTGGTAAACCTATTTCTTTGCCTTGGCTTAATTTTTTGGGTACACTGCTAGCCTAGGGGTGGTTACCAAAGAAGGCAGGCACCTGACAGAATATTTCAGCCCAAACATTTAGTTTTAAGGTTGAATGCTGAGTTATATAGAGGGAAATTGGGCAATCTCCAGAGCAGGCTGCACCTCCAGCTCCATTACTGGTTAATATTTGTGCCTGCAGGCCACCTGCATTGAAGTCCAAACTGCAGATATTCTAGTACATGAACTCAACAGCTGCCTATTAACATTTCAAGTATTTCCTTGTCAACTGTTAGAAGTGGTAATATTACTTCCTACTACTACAAATTGATGGAAACCCAAAACTGAGCACTGGGTTCTATGATGCGGATTTGCAGTGTCCCATAGAAAATGTTTTAGACTGGTGTCAAAGCCATGACCTAATGCTACCAGAATTGCTGGAATTTTGGTCGAGGACGGTGGGAGCTCAACGAGGGGGAAGTGCATTTGAAGCAGCTCTATCAACCATCTTTTCACTGCTGAAATAGCTTCAGGGCAGTTTCTGGCTGGGGAGAGTGACAGACAACGCTTGCGCTACTGATGAGATGAGGATGGCAAAAGGATAAAGAAAAAGCTGGACAACAGAGAGAAGTGGTCAAGAAGATTGATCCCCAAGTGGCAACTGAGCATGTCTTGCAGTATGCTTTGGGTTTGTCTTGCAGGTACAGTCCAGGGCCAGTTGCTGGCAAGGCCATGAACTTCCAGCTACAGCACAGCAGCCCATCACAGAGCCAAAATCCCTCAGCAGAGAAACAGGAAGAGGAGGGTTTGTTAACAGACCCCACTGAGAAAAGGTTTGTACCTCACCTCTCAGCCCCGCTGCAGCAAGAGTACATTGGTTACGATCTTCCCCCAGCCCAGGAGCAGACCAGCAGGTCACTCAGTCCCACCAGCACCACAAAGTCCAGGCTCCAGGGGGAGAACCCAGCTGAGCCCTGCAACCGGAGCAGAAGGTTGGTACTATACCATCACCCATGTCCAGAGCCGTGTCCTGCTGTCCCCCAGCAGCAGGGGACATACTGACAGGGGCAGGGTCAGAGTCCCGTGGGAACCTGATTTTTCACTGAGCTTTGGGAATCCAACTGCACAGCTGTTAGAGCCTCTGCTTTCCACTCCTGCTAAGAGATGGAGGATGGTTGTTTCTGTCTGAAGCACAGAGGATTCATCCTTACAACAGTGGGACCAGCCAAGTGGGTTGTTCTTCCCTTACCCATGGATTTTCAGGAGCCTGGGTCTACCCACAGACCGAGAGACCTGCTGGAGGCTCCTGTCACCCTGTCCCAGCCCCAGCCCTCCCAGGAGGTGACAGTGCTGCTGCAGAGCACAGCAATGTCCCAGCCCCAGCTCTGCCCTCTCCCAGCCTGTGGTTCTCCTCCCTTCCACTGGTTCTCTGACCTCACTTTTGGTTTGCAGGAACTTCTCCTTACTTGCTTTAGTGTGGATACCAATTAACAGACATTTTATTTTGCCTGCTGCCTCCATGTCGGGACTGAGCTCCCTCAAATCCTTTCACCCTCTATCACTAACACAGTCCAATACCGAAAGGCGTTTGCTATGGTTACCTGCCCCTGATACCAGCAATGTTACATCTGGTGTATTTTGTCATCCGAAACAGCCATTTCTCACCTAGAATGTTCATTGCTAGCTCAAAGAGTGTACCTCGTGCTTGTCTTTCGCCCCTAGGATGCAGCGTCATGCCGATGCCATATTCACTGACAACTACCGTAAATTCCTGGGGCAGATTTCCGCCCGCAAATTCTTACAGACCATCATTGGCAAGCGGCTCGGGTAAGCCACAGTGTTTTGTTGTCCTAGGGCTAATGTGTTGCTTATAACACTGGGCAATTTCTTTCTTTTATGCATGTAGCAGAAATAGCTGCCTTTCACTGTAACAGAAGCAATCTTTCCTGCTGCTCCACATCCCAAAGGGCATCCTGCATCCCTATGTCTCGGATTCCCCTAGTCACAACTATCATTAAGCAGCCTAATTAATCCTTTCCTCCAAGGCTATATGCATCAGGTCAGTTGAGAGCTCTGCCATAATATCAACAGGCAATAATATTGGCAAATAATAGCTGCAATGATCGTTCACTGGTAGGAAACAGTCATGCCTGGTGCAGTTTGAACACAGAAAACAGCCTCTCCACTACCACTCAGGTAGCTTTGGTTAGATAGATCAGTGACTGCCACTAAATAAGACCGACTAGTCAGATGCAAGCCAGCTCCAATCGCTCTTCTAACAGAAGCAAATACAGCTGACCAATTTCTTACTGAACTTAGGCAGAGTGGCCCTAGGCTCAGACCCAGCAGGTTCCCTTGCTGTGCTTCTCAGCCTGACCCAAACTTTGAGGAAGGAACTCCAAAGCACCTCCGAAACAAACATGTTTCTCATCTTCGCTTAACAGAAGCGGCGAGAGCAGCCCAGGCGAGGGGGTGCACGGATTTCTGACAAGGCGCCAGTCTGACAGCATCCTGATGGACAGCCGCTACCACCAACAGATGGTACTAAGGGACTTCCTGGGAGCCATTCTGCAGAATCAAAGGTAGGTGGGAATCAGTTCATTATCTGCTCACCACAGGAATAAGACAAGGTCCTTATTGCTGTCTGGCTTCCAGATGTGAAGACACTGGATTAAGTATCATCTTTCAGGTACACTCAGGGAAAGATTAAAGCTCCTGCCTGACCCCATAACCCAGCCCTTCCCTTATGTGGGCAAGCAGGGTGCAGATAAGGAACAGCCTGTGCTGAGCCAGCCCACACCACGCACAGTAGCACATTACGGTGCTGTCTGCTTAACTCCATAATTCAGCAAAACAGCAGTGGAATAAAAGAATTTCTCTCTCAATCCCAATTATGCCATCACTGTCCTTTCACAGGCCTCAGGACACCAACAGCAGTCGGTTAGAAGGCTTTCCCAGCACCCTGGCTAAGCTCATGTAAATACTTCTCCCTTTTTCATCTCTCCATGCCCTGGTGAGTACCATTCCCTGCTCAGTTCTGTACATAACATGCTGCTTCTGCACTGCTCAAGCGGTTTGAAGGCTCACCTTCAGTGAAGCCAACTCCCACTGCTGTCTGTGAAAAAGCGTACTTGCTGCAATTTAAGGGGAAAAAAACTCCCAATCAGTTTTGTCCAGCACCTAAAGTCCTGTTAGCCTGAACAGATAGACCACGAGTGTTGTGAAGCTGCATGTGGATGCCTGGGAACAGGCTTGCAGCAACCAAAACCAGCCTTGTAAAGCTATCTGAGATGGTGTGCCCAAGTGTCCAAGCTAGGCTAAAGGCAGACTGAAGTCTTCCCCCAGGAGCAGAACCTGCCTCTAGATCCCTGGGACATTTCAGGCTTTCCCTGTACTGAATAGGAGAGGAAGTCTTACTGCTTTCAGTACTCCTCACTCCTGAAAGTGGTCACCTGGAATTTGGAATTACGCTCTAAATCCTGCCAGCCCTGGGGGACTGAGAGCCAGCAGACAGTTGGGGATACCTTCACTCACAAATGTCAGTTGTCCTGTTTGAAGCAATCTCATCTTACTCCTCTGTCCCACAGAAATTAAGCCTGTCCAACCCTAGCCAGCACAATATAAAGGGGTGTGGAGAGACCTGTGTGCATACTAAACAAAAATGGGGCTGGGGAAGGGGGAAGATCAGAATTTTACATAAATTGTGCCTATGGATTCAGCTGGGAACGCATGGCATTTCAGCATCTCTCTTGCCATACTTGACTTGATTACCTTTCCACAAATAAGGTCAGCCAGGAAAAGCCTCCAAAGAATGAAAAGACTTGTGTGTGTGCTCACAAAGTTTCCTCATAATTCTCTTTTCCTCCTGCTTCTGTCTAGAATAATTCAGAGCTCATGGATCTAACTGTACAGTAAGACCTTCACAGTAATGAAGACATTCCGGATGTGAGCAGCTGGACACTCATGCATACACTCCTCAGATCTGTTCAAAGGAATACCGTTCTGATGTGCTACTTAATTTACTTCAGTCTTCACAGTTTAACTCCCCTCTCTAAATACTGGTCTGTGTACTCAATCAGGAAAAAAAAACCTCCATGGTTTAACCTCAGGCTGCTTTACATACAGAGACTAAAACAATCAGTACAGTTGTAATCCTGCACACATACTGTCTACTAATTAAGGCTTTGAAATCACAAAGCATAACAGAATTTCTGCCAAGTCATCACTCTGAGGGCCTGATTAATAAACATAAGGCCACCAAAAGGCACCTTTAGGCAACTTAGTAAATTGATTACAACCTCCTCTAAATAGATGCTGATGGCACAACCACACACGCAGCTCACATCAGGGCGAGGCAAGACATGAATCCACACATCTCCCACCCATTAGAAACACTGCTGTGGGCTGCTGCTGCCTAGCTCCTTGATACAGAGCCCTGGCAGCAAAACAGAACTCCAAAAAGCTCAGCTACAGTTACTGCTCAGCCTTGAGGTGTTCAAACTGAAGCTCCAGCTCTGCTCCACAAGAGTTAAAGGAGATCTCTGTGCATCAGATTGGGCTGTCACTATGTTTTAATTCAATGTGCCATTCAGTGGCTCTGAACTCCACCCCTGCTAGTTACAACTGTAAATGTTTTCAAAAAAGTAACTTATTAACCCAGTGATCTCATACAGCTACTTCCTTCCCTGTCATCCCAATTCTCCTACTGTTTGTGTAATAATTGTCTTCAGAAATGTAAATAACATCTGGATGGGGTCTGCTTTCCCATCATTAGCAGGAAATAAACCTTGTTCTAAATAAACCTGTCCAACAGCAGGTCAAGATGGCTCTTTGTCTGTTGAGACGTTAAGATACTTGTTTCTGGGCCCAGAATGGAAGATGTTGCTCAAAGACAGCAGTCAAGTGCTCCAAGGACAACTCAGAGCTAACAAAGGCACCAGATCCAGCACCAATAACACAATATGAGGTTGGAAATACGGTGGCATGCAAACATATATTAAGGCCTCTGAAATCATCCCTCCTTGCACCTGAACTATTCCATGGTAGTCTACAGTAGATACCATCTCATTCTTCCTCAGGTGACCATATTTTAGGAGTTGGCTTTAGTATACATGGAAATTAGTTCATACTTGTATCAAATCCCTACAGATTACATTCTCCCTGTTAAGGCTTTACACTACCAGCACTATGAAAATATTACTGCTCAGCAGGATGGGAAGCAATAAGGGGATGTTGAAGGAGACGAGTGAAGCTGTGACAGTGGTGAGTGCACTAATGGGTAATCTGCCACCCTTCCGCAGGCAGGGAGCTGTCAGAGTGAGACATAAGCCATCCTTCTGCTTCACAGCATGGCTGGACAGAGAACCCACAAAAGAAAAAAACACTGGAGTAGGCCTGGTTCAAAATGTGTTTGTAAACCTGTTCTGCAACAACTAACATTAGGACTTACTTGCTCCAAGGAAAGGAATTGTAACAAAGCAGCTTCCTAAAGTAGTAAGTAAACATGGTAGCAAAAAAAAAAAAATTCTGTTAAGTGGCATAAAGGCTATATGCAAACACTAGATTGGATATTGCCAATAAAATCAAAAGACCTATCAAAAACACTTTGGAAAGACTTAAGTCTGCACGATTAAACAGCTGGGTGAGTACAGCTATTTGGAATAAAAGAGACTCCTTTGAAAGTTCAGTTTGCATCAAAATAAGGAAACAAATGCTCAAACTCTGGGAGACTAAATATAAAAACCAATAAAGCAAACCAGAAAACGCCTGAGGAATAAAAGGCCAAAAGAATAAAACCCACTTTTCCTAATGCATAGCCAAGGAGGTAAAAAATCAATAGTAACACACACAGTTTAGAGAAGATACATCACAGTAGCACTCCACAGTTTTCTTTTTGCATCTGTGCTCTCCTTGGGTAATGGGCCAGAGCTGTACAGGCACAGTACTGTCCTACCATCAGTAGAAAAAATTAGTTATAAACCAAAGCTGATTAAGTGAGCAGTAACAAAATATGAGGCTCAAGAAGAACTCACCAGGGTGAAAAGGAATTCCAGGGTAAAATACTACAAATAGTAGTTTAACTATTTCTTGCTTAAAACTCCTTTAGTCCCAGAGGACTGGAATGCAGCATGAGACCAGGTTTTTGAAGGAGTGCAGAGGAGGTCAAAGGAGTAGTTCATTAAATCTCTATGGCATCCAGTATAATGTTCACAATGAACAGATGGGCAGGAACTATTACAAAGAACAGAAACGGTGAGCTAAGTGTGAACAACTGTAGTGGGGAATAAGCAAGATGGCTTTTATAAAGTAGAGTCATGTCTCACACATGTGAAGTTCTTTGGAGAATTCAGCTCCACACCCTTTATCCACATGCTTGCTGGTTGATATAATTTTCCTGGATCTCCAAAAGACATTTGGTAAAGTTCCTTTGCTAAAAGGCCTTTAAAGAAACTAGTCGGACACGGGACAAACAGGAGCCAACATATATATTCGGGGTGGGAACAACTGTTAAGTTTCCCATGTGGAAGTTGCTCATCGGGAGGAGATTTGGGCCTTTGGTTATTACTATCAGCACATCCTTCAGTAAAGCCCCAGACTGCTGCCTCAACACTGCTTAGTGGTCCTGAACAGTAATTAATTGAGAAGTTAGAGCTCAAGTAACTTAAACACAGCCACCTGGCAACCAGCAAATTCCTGGCATTTGGTTTCATAGAACAGCAGCAATAACCTCAATCAAACTTGCATTTGGAGTGAAAAGGTTACTTCCAGAGGCTGGAAAAAGTAAACCCACTCAGGGGACACACCAAACCTGGCAGGGTCAGGCACAGCCAGGTACACCAGCACTGCAGCTGGCTCCCCGCATGGGCCAGGCCCCAAGGACTCATCCTGACCGAGCCCCGAGGGCCCACAGCAACTCAGCACAGCCCAGCCTGGCACCATCCTGAAGACAGAGAGAACTGCCATTAGCGGAGAAATGCAGATGACAGCGTCACACAAGGGACAGGCAGGAGTGGGAAGTCCCCCCCAATAAACATGTCCCTCTGCAAAAGGACATGAAAGAACAGGAAGCTTCACACAGCAATGACTCATCCACAAAATTACCCACCAGAAAAAGCTCTTTTCATTCTCATGTGAGCCCAACTTCCAATCACAGCCTCTGAGACAGCCAAAAAACAAAATTCAGAACCATTCTTTCCTCTTTATTCACAAATCTTTTAGGATGAGGAGAGGACATCTGGGGAAAGGCAGAATTGTAATTTCTTCTTCCTTTTTTTCTAAAGGAAATTCAAATGTCCTGGGAGAAGAGGGGAGGACCCAGGGAAGAAAGGATTTTCCAGACTCATATGAAAAGCACTCAAGTAGCATGAACACAACGATGAAAATAATGTTTTTTAAAAAGTACAACTGGTACCCTTTTGTTTTAATATATATATATATAAAAAAAAAAAAATCTGCTTCTGCCTTCCTTCTTCTGGTCTTTCAGTTATTTATTCACTTCTGTTCTGAAGGCATTTGTTTTGTTTTTCCCCATTTCTTCAATTCTTCTGGTACTAGTGTGTCCTGGAAAGAAAAATCCAAAAAAATTAACTCTTCCAGGAAACAAAGCACTTCCTTGCACAAAGTGTCCCCAGACCCCTCATTCTCTCTCAAAGGAAACTTGCTGGATAAGATTCTCAAAGGAAGCTTATCAGAGTGATAAAACCAGTACTACAGTGGAACAGAGAACTGAATTCATGGAGGATGGAAACAGTCAGACAAAATGAAGGTTAATTTCTGGTGCAAAAGGGATGAGCGAGCATTGTAAATTACAGAACTGAACAAAAAGCATGGCTGAATGCAAAGCCTGCAGGTACCTTAACCACTCAGCTACTTTAAACTGGGCCAATCTATCCACTTGGAATCAGCTGGTCATGTAAACACAAAGAAAATACCTTTGTGTCCCCATGAAGATGAAGTATGCTGATGTGGGCACAGCAGACCCAGCTTTTGGGGGTCCTTTTACCTTCCAAGATACCAGGCACAGGCATATGGATGCCGAGCACTTGACAGTCCAGCCCTAGAAGTTCGTAACAGTACTCTTAACTGAGAGATCTAGGGCATCAGAAAACCCAGCAATAAGGAAAAATGCTTGTGACTGCACATGGCAGCAAAGCTTAACTTACAGTTTGTGGATAGTAAGTTATATGCAAGATCCTCCAGGATTACTCACAGCCCAGAAAAAATTAAACAGTTTAAATACCAGGCTGAGAAACACAAAGCATACAAGCTGTGGAGAGCACACCCCAAGGCATTTGGTAACAGACCACTAAAAAGCTGAAAACCACTGGCCCAAAGCTATGGTAAAAAGCTTCACCCAGGGACCAGAACAGCACCAGCAAACACGGCTGGGATGCAGCCAGCATTCATCTACCAGAACAAGCCACAGACACCTCCCGTTCCTCGTCACAGCTTGTTCTGTGCTCAAATACCTCAAAACACTCCAGGGAGAGAAGAGATAGTAGCAGGGTGTTTTTCTATGGGACATGATGCCAAAATCTCCACAGATAGTATCGAGAATAGTTTAATGAAAACTATCTGATGTGCAGACAGGAGCTTATACCACAGTGCATGTTTCTGTGACACAGCCACCCACGCTGGTTTTGTTTTGCACCACAAAAACTGAACTCTGCTCAACACACTGCCTGTGTCTGTGGAACACTATGAACATGAGAGAAAGCAGATGCTCATGAGATCTACCAGTGCAGCATGTTGTACAGTGATTTCAGTCTCATCCCAGAACTTGTCCCAGATGCTCTATCCTTTCCCCAGAATAAAATAAGGCACTGAATGAGAAATGAAGCCACACACACACACATTCAGAATTGGGCAGCATGCAGAGTGGCAGGCAGTCCTGCCTCCTACACCACTGCAGATATAGCAAACTGGGGTCTTACCTGCTCAGAATGACAGGAAACGAAGGGCTCTGCATTGGTAAATGATAATGGAGACCTATCAGATGATTGTATTGAACAGAGGGGGCTGGCTGCTGCCACTGACTGAGCCACCACGACCAATTCAGTCTAATAGGAGGGTGAACCCTGGATTAGGTTGTGTTCTCAGCTGAATGAGGTGGTGCTGACCTGGCTCTGGTGCACACAGAGCTCTCACCACCCCAAGCAAGGACATAATTCAGCAGTCAGAGTGCCTGGCAGCTGAATAACCAGAATACTGCAGATGGGAATAGGGAGTACCAACAGCAGGATGGGAACAGCCCAGATATCAGCCATTTTCATCATCTTCTCCTCTAGCCAACATTGCTAATAATTTACTACAGGAACAATACTGCTTAAACTAGGTTTATTTCATCACCTGATAGCTGCTTGGTACCCAAGACAGCATATTCATATGTGCACATATTACCTTACAGACTTCAAATGATTAAGGAACTCACACAAAGGCACATCAGTCTCATAGGACATGTACTGCTAATATGCAAACCCAGGTGTAGCCAAGGACACCCAAGGACTGATTTAAAGCCCAGTAAGTGATGTTGGAAAGAAGCAGCTTCAACTCAGATATCTTTTTGTACAAGGAGTGAGTGATGAAGTGAAATGAAACAGGCAGCATGCCCAGGAAAAGTCAAATTCCAAAAAGGCCCTTACTTCTAGAAGAGCTGGTCACTAGCAAAACCCCCCTTTTACCGCAGCGTTCTATACTTTGCCAACCTACTGCTCTGCTCTGCAGCGATCCTGCCAAAAGGAGAGAGGAAGAAGGATTCAGAGAAGACAGGAAGGAGGAAAGCAGCCCTGCTCCAGGATCCAGAGCCAGTGACAGAAATGCAAAAAGCAAAACCAGGCCTTCTGGTAACTTCTGTAACAAGATGGTTTATACAGTCCCCACGCCCACCAGCGGTCTCCATAGTAGAACAGCAGCGTTGCCTCAAAGTGCAATCTAGTTAATTATCACTGCACTTCAACATCTAAGACAGGCTAGCAGCGCGCTGACAAAAAGATGTCTTTTTGAACTTTAAAGTCATGTACAAAGGGTTTAACTTTAGCCTAAGGTAGAAGTTTTACTTTCAAATTTACCATTGTAGCTGCAGCTTCATGTCATTTACCGTGAAAAAGCATACAGACACCCCCTGCAGTCTTTTGAAGTAGGAACCAACCACCTGCATTTATGTGCTAACAGAAGCCCTGGTTGAGCAAAGACACTTAGAAGCTTCATTGTATTCTTTTCCCCCAAATCTGTATCCTAGGCAATCTGTAATTAATAATGATTTTATCATTACTCTTTCATTTAAAACAGAAATATTATTAAATGAGATAACATAGCCCTGCTGGCAACAAATCTCAGTAGGAGCTGTTATGCTAATAAGAGAAAGCACCACAGTGAGAGAGCTGGAGATCCAAGGGAGCAAGGCTGAGAAAGCTGGAAGGTTGGTGTGGAAAGGGTTAATTACAATAATCATCCTCCTTGCTACGGCCATGTAAGTAGAGATGTTTTAAAGACAACAAATCAGTGCAAACCCCCTGAAAATTATATTCTTGTGGTTTTTTACAGCTCTTGTCCTGG